>NC_137661.1:10337273-11039773 GCF_963422515.1 Blennius ocellaris | reverse complement strand
ACAAGCGGCTGCAACACGGGCGGCAGCAGCCCGGGATCCCTCGGCTCTCACGGGCTAGCCGCTTAGCATGTTAGCACACGAAACAAGCGGCGAAAAGCGCTAATCTACCTCGACGCCGTGTGTCCACCGACAAGACACACACGCTCCGAACGGAACCCGGTCACTGAAAAGACAACTTCGTTACCTTTTTGTTTTTTTTAAAGGTTTTGCTATCGACATGCAGAGGGCGTCATGGTTGTGGGTCTTTCTTGGTCTTTCTCGAGTGGGTTCTTGTGCCCGAAGTTGCTACGATTTCACTGTTGTCTCTTTAAGCCTCCCCTCAGCTGCGCAGCGCTGCGCAACGAAACTGCCGCAACAGGTTTTAGTGAATCGCAAGCGGTCGTTGGCGTGCATTGCCGACATACGCAACTCTGCTCCGGACTGGTTGTGTTTTATCTGGTAAACTTGAGATTTTATTGCAGCTAAGTCCAGACCGGCTGAGGTTAAGCAAACAACTATACCCTGTAGAGCTTGTTTAACACGGATCTCCGTGTTTAGATCCTGAATACTGCAACTACAAAGTACAAATAGTCCACAACAACTACATGCATGGAGATCCGTCCGAGGCCAAAGAGACCAGAGAAATGTACTCAAGCCCCAACAGTAATACATTACTTTGTTTTTCCCTGTGGTTAAATTCTTTGCACGTCAGCCAGGAACTCCTTGAAATATTTGATCAGGCATGCAACAAGTAGAAATTACTGAAGCAATCAATAAATCATTTAATTATGCTCATGAGGAACAATGCCCATTAAAAAAAAGACCAGAAAAAAACATGTTTTGTATGAGTTACATCCACCTACATGACCTCACGGGCCTTATTTGTTTTAAGGTTATTTGAAAAACCTAATATCTGTTTTATGATGATCTTGCATTTCTCTGAGGTATGTTTGCTGCTCTTTGCTTCTCTGTCTTTTAACATCACTTTGTGCCACTTTGCACAAAGCAGTCTAATTAATGGACAGTTTATATATTTGCGTGGTAGCTTTTAATTTTTAAATAGTTATTTTATTTGTCTTTTTGACTATGTGTTGTTTATTCTTTATTTTAGATCACATTTAACGAAATACTTTCACTAACCATTTTTTTAAACCACTTAGCAACTATATATATATATCGATCGATCAATACATAGATACGGTTTCTGTATAATACCATCATTTTACATTAAATATAGCTATACACATTTCATCAAATGTACATTTCTTGGGTGCTGTAAATTGTGTGTTGTGTATTGTTATTTGACCACCTAAACATCAGAATGATCACAAATGGTATTGCATAGTACTAATCGTATCTGCAGTTTTGTGCCATAACTAGTCTCTTACATTAATAAGCCATGACATTAATGAAACAAGTAAAGCAAAAAGTGCAAAAATATTTTATTTCACATTAAGCCCCAGTACTCCATTACAGTGAAAAAGCTTTCTCAAGCAAAGTTTGTTTCTTTTTTATATATATATTCCAATTAACATTTGACAGTTCAACCACACACATAAAACCAGTCTAAATGTGTGGTGTTTAGGCTGTCTGAACCAGAATGTGACTGCCCTTTTGCAATGCTCAGCAAAAACTCAGAATCTTAATAAAAGCAGATTCAGATTATACTGTGACAACTCCTTAAACAGCTGTGCAGTTTGTCATCTCATTCAGTTCAGGTGTTCAGTAATGGTCGCAATAAAAAAAAAAGAACACATATTTTGTGCACTGTCTGCCGTCTTGTTTATCTCCCACACAAAACTGCCCTTGGAGTGCACAGAAGATGTTTGTAAGTCCATCTCAGCTACAGACCCAGGTGAGGGTGATGTACCAGTTTGCTGGAGAAAGCTGCCTGAAGGGAGAGGCTGCAGTTTTTTGTAACAGATGATGGAGGGATTCCCAAGGTGGAGCTGTGCTGCTGCTGCTGCTGCTGCTGCTGCTGCTGCTGCTGCTGCTGCTGCTGCTGCTGCTGCTGCTGCTGCTGTAAGATGGGCCAAAAGAGAGGGGGAAGGGCAAGCTCAGCCGACAGCACTCCCACGACCTGCTGATGAAGTGGGTGTTTGTGACGCTCTCCCGCCACGAAGGGGAGAAGCAAAGGAGAGTGAAGCTGGTGGGGGCACTGTGAAGGATCAGAGTCTGACTCCTTGGTTTTATCAATACGGGGAGGAGGAGGAGGAGGAGGAGGAGCAGCAGGAAGAGGATGAGGATGGATCTTTCTATCAATGCACGACGTGGGAATGTCTTGTCTGTCTGTCCTGACGTCGTCTTTTCCTATCCTGCCGTGACATGGGGCTTCTTCCACGCTGTGCTCTTTTGAGAGAGGAGGGCATCTCTGACCTTTGCGAAACTTTGCGCGCCTATTCTTGAACCACACCTGGAATAGAAAGAACAGAAGACAATCTTATCTACAGCACAAAAAACTTGCGCACAGCGCGGTAAGAAAGTAGAATCAAGTTTGTCCACAAACAGTAAAATAAAATATGAAGGACAGACAGACAGATGCTGTGATCTAACATTCTCGCAACTCATCATTTCTTCACAATAAATCACACACAACATATAAAACACACCTCAATAATCTTGTCAAAGGCTAAAAAGGCAGTAGTCAGCGCTTTCAGAGCTCTTCTAAAATCCTCCAAATGATTGGAACGAGGATTTTCACATTAAAGCACTCCGTTTTTGTGTATATTTTCGCCACTGTCCCACCTTTCTAGGGATGTTCGTTTTGAATATGGAGGTGAGCGATTAGGTAACCAAGGAGCCCTGCTCTCACCTGGATGCGAGCCTCGGGGAGGTTGATGCAGACTGCCAGCCTCTCTCTCATGCTAATGTCTGGATACTGCATCTGCTGGAAGGCCTTTTCCAGCGCTTGAAGCTGCGGCACCGTGAACGCGGTGCGGCTGCGGCGCTGTTTCTGGTGGTTCCCATAGCGAGCCTCTAAGATGAGCTCTGGAAGCAAAAAACAGAAAAGAAGGTTTTTACAAGGTGCTTTTAGAAATCTGAGTTAGAAATTAGAATTAGAGGAGGTTTCCCAAAGTTTGGCACTATTTTATGATCTTGTTGGGCTGCCATAAACAATGGGTTTAAAAGAAAAAAAAAAAAGAAAGTATGTGAAACATAATACTGACCTTATGTTACAGAATTTACTGCATTTACCAGATTTAATTTAATCTAATATAGAATATTTAGAAACAGTTTAGAAACAATGACAAAATGTTCCGCAATCAAGTAAATCCTTCCACCTCCCTTTTGGATTCAACTCACACTTTGCTTTTGAAAACCTTTTATGAGCTGCCTTATTGAGGGAGGGGTCAAAAGGAGGGCAACCTGGATTGGGCTAAACCCGCAATGACACTATATAGGGTTTGATTTCCGATTCACTCATTGGAGCAACAGACTTTTAAAAAAATTAAACAAGCCAGGGAGAGAGACGACAGGTTTTCTTCAATTCTATGGCATCATTCCCAGGTATGGGGACACATATTACTGTTACCATTAGAAAGAGAATTTTGCAGAATATGACGCCTTTAAGACAGCTGTACTAAGGCCTCTTCTGAAAAAGAGCGATCTGAATCCTAATGTTTTTAATAACTATTGACCAGTAGCCAACTTACCATTTTAAGCAAACATTTTAGAGAAACTTTCACTGAAACTATCACTCAGTGGAAGAATTGATTAACAAAAAATTATGTTGGTGAGAGACTTGAGCCTGATTTTCGCATTAACCACAGTACAGCAGCCCTGTTAAAGATTGTGAATGATTTAAGTGCAACTTTGACCTAGTCCAACTTTATCCTAGTCCTAATGCTCCTGGAACAGGCTTTTGATACAGTAGGCCACCTAATCCTTTTAAATAGACATAGGCAACTGATTAGTCTCTCTGGCACTGTTCTTAACTGGATAAAGACCAACCTCACAGATTTCTGGTAAGTATAGATACTGTATATGCTCTGCGGGGATTCGTGAAATCCAATGCGGTATGCCCCAAGACTCAATTTTAGGCCCAATTCTTTTTAATTTGTCATAAGGACACATGGTATTGATTTTCACAGCTATGCTGATGAGAGATAGTTGTACACTGGGTTAGGGTTTGTTGAAGACATGCAGCCAATGAGTTTTAGTTATTGGTCCAATGAGGCTGAAAGAGAGGAATTTATGCCAAAGTTACATGCACTGCCTTTAAAATCGTCAGATCAAGTCACGAAACCATTTTCAATTCTGAGCTTAGTTTTATTCCAAATGTGAAGCATGTGGTGAAAACAGGTATTTATCATCTATCCAGAGATTTCTTGAGGCCAACACGAAGATACTGATGAGTGACTTTGTCTGAAGTCAGATTAACTATAATACCCTGGTTTTCCCAAGATGTGAGGCTGGCATCTCATGCCTTCCACTTTTCCAGAACTCCGCTCCTCGTGTGTTGACGAGGACCAGAAAGTGAGCGCACATTACAACAGCATTGCATCGGCTCCCCGTGTCTTTTAGGATTTGAATGTTCTTTTAATAGTTTTTATCGCTCTTAATAGTCTTGCTCCTTCTTATCGCACAGATTTATTTTTACCTTGACAAACCATTGCAAACCCTTGGGTTCTCCGGCACCAGCCTTTTAATCAATTTCACCATCAATAGCTATGGTGAGGCTGCTTTCCAGAACTACACACCAAGTTTATATAACAGGCTGTCAGAGAACCTGAGGGCTGCAGAGAATGTTCATGTTTTTTAAAGCAGGCTCCCAGCGCTGTTTTAAAAAAATTAGAAAGCTTTTAATGAATGTCCACTTTTTAACTGTTGTAGGATTTTAGAATTGCTATTTATTCATCTATTTATCTTTGATATGCATTCAGAATGTCAGGAAGTGAGTGGCTGGGTGGGCATGTTTGTATTCGGAAGTTTTAAAGCTGCATTTTATATACTAAAAGTGCAATATAACTCAAACTTGATTGGTTAATAAGGGATAATGAAATGGAAACAGAAAATTATGAATCAGTGGGAAATAATTTTTCAGTTCAGACTATATATATCCTTTATAATTAATTCCTTTGTGGTTTTGCCGTTCACTCACAAACAAGCTACAAAATCACAAAGGAATTTCATGAACGAAGAAAGCTTTTATAAATAGGACATTAAATAAAACAATCACAGGGTACTGATTAGGCATTATAAAAGAAACAGACTTGACATTGTTTTCTTTTAAAGCAAATATATTGAGTCATGTTCTATGTTAAGCAGAGGGAATTGAGGTACCAATTGTTGTTGTGTTTTTTTTTTTTTATCTGTGGAAATGTATAATTATCTGCCAGGGAGCATTATAAGAAATACAGCAACATTTTAGCATGAAGTACCCAAGACTACCTTTCGGAGGATCTATAGGTGCATTTATGGCTAAATATTATTGAGCTGGTAAAAAAAAATGGAACAATTGCATTACAGCTACATACATTGTGAGGGTCAACCAAACACGTTTCTCAGATTAATATCAAAACCTATTATTTGCAGATTATAATGACAATGGTGGGCAGAATAAATTGAGCGATGAAAGGAAATACAAGACAAAACAATACGTTAAAAAAAAAAAAAAAAAAGAATTGCGACACCCAAGGTTGACCACGACGACCCACCTGCCAACCTCTCCGCCACAGACAAGGTGTGCATCGTGGGGCCCGCTGCAGAGTACACGTGATACTGCTCCGCCATCTGGTGGCGCGGGTCGAACAGCGCGGAGCTCACGCCGTGCAGCGGGTACACCGCACTGCCGGACGTCCCGCAGAAATTCAACGAGTTCATGCTGGGGTTCTGAGGAGACAGAAACGCCTGTATTCATTCACTTCGCGATGGAGCGCGACACTGTGGATCTTTATTTACGCCACTGAAACACTCTGTGTCTCTGCACAAAGTGCAAGGGAAATGTAATTGGGTGAGAGTTATTGAGAAAGTCTATGTTTGTTAAATAGATGAAGTGTCCGGATTGGTGCCACATTTTTTTTTATCAAATAATAATAATAATTAAAAAATAAAAAAAAATAAAAAAAATTCTTAAATGTACATTTGTAAATAAATAAATAACAGTTTAAAAGTGATGTTGTGTGGCCCCTAAAGGAATGTGGGCCCTGTATATATATATATTTATTTATTTATTTATTTATTTTAAGTGAAACGTATGGGTAGATGCATTGCCACATTTGCACTGCAGCTGTGTAGATGTGTGTCCGAAATGCACACGTTGATTATTAATAAGAAGGAAAATCTCGAACCCCAAAGCGAATTCAATTCATATGAACTCCCGGATTTGTATCAGCTTTAAGAAAATTGCTTCTGGCCCGGGGTTTGAGTTTCCTCCGGTGCTTACCTGAAGAATGGCTGTTCACTGAGGAGCGAGAGAGAGAGAGAGAGAGAGAGATCCAGGTGCGCCTTTACGCACGGACGTCCATCCACACAAGCGGCGGAGCAGTAGGTCCAGTGTCTCTTAGTCCAATCTGGGCCTTGGAATCCTCGCACACTAGCTCCCTTTGTCGCTGCACGGATCTAATTCTCCGAAATCATTCTCACCCACGACTATTTAAGTAGCATTTACCCAGGCTCCCCTCAGCCATTAGCCAATAGAAAGAAAGGTATTAGCTGGGATTATGTGGGATGAAGGAAGGGAGGGGGGGTTGCAAGGAGCTCAAGTTTTTTGAAACTATTGAACTTGAGAGATTTATGCCAAGGATCCCCCCCTATCAGCGAGCGTTTCATTCTCCCCGCTAAAACAATTAAAACAATGTGGTGGGCTAATCTCCGAGGCAGCACAGATTAAAATAACAGCCTTTGATTGTCCTCCCCTTCCCAGCCCTCTTTCTCCCACACCGCTGGTTCTGACAGCCTCCCCTCGGAGGGGGGTTTGCTCTGAGGGTTTGTTTTGCTAACAGGCACCATATTTTGCCTATGAGCTGTCACCATGTGAAGTTAATCTGAACCCCACTCAGAGAGAACAATTTCTTTAAGATCCAGCCGAGCTAAATTAGAAAATCTTCTCAGGAGCAGAATCAAGAAGAAAAGAAAAGAAAAGAAAAGAAAAGAGAAATCAAATTCAACAGAGGGTCTAAAGCCCCTCATGTCAGGTTTGGAGTGTATTCGGACAATAAACTTCACAATTAAACTTTTGACATTTTACATTCCTTATTGTGAATTTGTGAAATACGGTGGCTTGTTAGGTAATATTAGCGATTCCCAAAATCTATTGCAGCGGATGAATGGCTTCTATAAAAGTTTATCTGGTTATATCTTGCTGATGGTTATAGTTTTAGAATTTTTATTTATTTAGAATTATTATCATTTGTCGCTGATTTGGGACGCCCAATACCTTTTGGGAAAAGAGCAGAATAAAGTTGATCCTCAGGATCTAAATTGTCACAAAGTGACCGTATGGTCATTGGTTGTGGGAAAGACTGGAGATTAAGATTAAGATTAAGATTCTTCAATGATTGCTTTATTGTATTTATTTTTATCTCTTTCAATGTTTGGATGTATTTATTTTATTGATATATCTTTTATTTATTTGTCAAGCTTTTATTTCTTTATATAGCACTGTGAATTCCCTTGTGTTTTATATGGTGCCCTGTAAATACATTTCCCTTGCCTTGCCTTGCCTTGCCTTGCCTTTTTCAGTGCCACGTTACAGTAAAATTGTCTTTTTTCCTGTGTGAAGTTGGAAAGTTCTCCCTGTGCACATGCTGATAGATAGATAGATAGATAGATAGATAGATAGATAGATAGATAGATAGATAGATAGATAGATAGATAGATAGATAGATAGATAGATAGATAGATAGATAGATAGATAGATAGATAGATAGATAGATAGACAGATTTCAATTTCAACAAACCTACAATTTTTAAAGCAGGGGTTCCCATGCTTGTGGCTGGGGCACCTTTAGGGGGCGCCAGAGATTACAGAGGGGGGGATGAGTCAATGCTTGGGTGAGTTTGTCAAAGTAGGACTTGCTCATATCAAAGAAAACCTCAGAAAGACGCGTCAAAGGCTCGAAAGCAGACCTGGAAAACATGGGTGGCTCCTGTTTTTGCAAGTGGGTGCAGGGGGTGCCGACACCAGAAAGATCAGGAAGGGAGCCAGCAGCCTTTCTTGAAAGGAATCTGGGAGGATTCATTGGAAAAAAATTTTGGGGAAATATTACCAAAGACGATATTTCACTCAACAAACAGTGCGTTCCACTGAAATCACTTTTTATGCAAAACAAAATCACGAGCTTTGCTTGGTGGGCTTGACAATATGCACGATAACACATGCAGTCAAGTTAAAGGAAAAAAGCCCTCAGAATAACACAATATGCTGTGAACGTATATCCAGTAGGTAAAGCAATATGTTAGTCAATGCCAATGCCATTTAACCACTTAAGTCTGTACCACAAAAGCAGGGACCACAAGGGAATTGTGGGTTTGTATTTAGGATGCAATAAACAATTGGAGCCCTAAAAATGATGCTGAAAGCTCTGCTATTGTTCCCTTGTTGAGCACAATGCACGACAGGAGCCGTTGGTTTAGTCTGTATCTTACACAACTTCATACAAGAAATAAGTTTCCACAGGTACATTCCTGCACTGAGGTCAGCTGCAGCTCCCATATGAGATAAACATGTGGTTTGTGTCTGCATCGAAGTGGCAGGCCAATCGCTCTCGTTCACTTCTTCTGTTCACATTCACACAAAATCAGCTGCTCAGACGTCCAAAATATGTGAAAATGTTTGTGTTCTTTTTTTTTTTTTTTCTTCCCCTGGCTTTTTCCTCCTCCTTTCACCGTTCTTGGCTGTCAAGCTATATTAGTGTCCGATAGAAATAAGTCATTTAGAAGAGGCTCTGTCGGCCAGCCCCTCAGTCTCACTAAAAGCTCCAGGATTAGGTCCCAGAGGCCTTTGTCTCCACAGCCTGCAGGATTAGGGGAGATTTACTGCAAGCAGAGAAAAAAAGTAGTTATTTCATGGCACTTTCATGATGAAACCTGGCCAAAGCTGTGTTGGCTGGGGGGATTAGAGGCACACAAAGAGTGTGCTTGTGTGTGACCCTCCCCATCTCACAGCCGCCACAACTAACTCACACACTGCTATCCCCCCTTGCCCGGATCATTTCCCCTTCTGCGGGTCCAACGGGGCTCGTCCAGGTTCACCTCCGACCCCGAGAGACACCCAGGATTTGCTGGAAATGAGTGTCCTGCACTTCATTTGGCCCAGAGTTGCTCAATCCCATGCAACACTTTGCCTTCAAAACCTCTCAACATGTGGGAATCTTCGAAAGACAGCTTCACACTTCGCCGTGCCTTCATGTTAATCACCCGGTGCACTGGGTCTAATCACCGGGACATAAGTAACTTACATTTAAGAGTGAGGTGCAGAGGTAAATGAGAAGTTAGTGGGTTGTGGTGCCTCCTGTAGTTTCTTAAAACCGCTTAGGAGGAGTTATCCTGCGCGTAGAGGATCCACTTACACATGCACGGATTACAGCGACTAGAAGACAAAAGGCAAATCACATCACTGACAATAAGTGTTGCCACTGGGCAGGTGTTATGCAGGTTTTAAAACTGTTGTTAAATAGCACAGGGAATTACAGAGACTTCACCGCTCTGCTGACAACTGAGAAAAGGATAGCATGAACAGTCACTGTCAAGACACAGTTGTTATAAACTCTTTTACTTAACGTAAGCTAATAAAAAAAAAATATATATATATATATATTTCTTTGTACACTGCTGCAAGCATACAGCAGGACGCAAAGGTTAACTGTGGTAAAAAGCGACTGAGTAAAGCCTTCATTTGAGTGTCGTGACAATTTGATTTGACTCATTAGCCACCCAATTATTAAAATAAACTAAAAATCATGTACAGCATTTAATGTCGGTGGTCAGTTTTTCAGTTTTTCACAAATCCATAAAAACAAGTCTAAATTCAAATTTGTATGACTCTCTTCAGACTGACAGTAGCTATACGACCATCAGGTTTTGACGTTTGCTTTTACTATTTCCATATGGTCCCATTTTTCCAAATTTGTTTTATATGACATTGAGAGAGTGGGAGGGGTGAGGGGATTGAGAGGGACAGGACCGTATGTCTGTGGGTCTCTGGTTTTAACACGTCAAACAGCTTGTGTTGCATTAGAATTTTAGAAAAATGCTCTATAAAGATTGATCGATTATCAACCACACCACTATAACCACCTATCCCATATCGTGCGGGTCCCTTTTTGTTGCCAAAACACCTTTTATCCGTCAAAGTCATGAAATATAGTAAATCTGTGAACCTCTGATGTGGCATCTGGCACCGAGAAACTTCCTGTCTCGAAGTTTAACTTTGCAGCAGCAATTGAGGCGACAGTGTTTGCCTGTTAGCTCAGCTTTCAGCTTTTACCACATCAATTCTGTTGCCAAAATAGTTTCTTGCTACCAAATATAGGGTCAGGATGTTATGTTGAATAGATAATCAATGTTGGCCCTAATGTTATTGGTGATCAGCTTTGTTGTCTTATCCTAGTATTGTCCGAAACACAAAACATTCAGGCGTTTGGTTTTATTTTTTGGTTTTTTTAGGATAATTGATCCTAACCGTTGTTGTTTTCTCCACACATGACATCAGGCAATATTGTGATTTGAGTGTTGACATGTGTTCTACGGCTATCAGGAGTAGAAAAGAGTATTTACTAGAGTAACGTGGCTCAAGTACTGTCAGTATCAATCGTTATTTACAATATAGTGGGAGACAGGAATTTGGATTTATGGCACAGCAATGATCATCTCAGACTGAAATGTGTGCAAATAATTTCTCTTGAGGTCCTGAGGTTTTTTTTCTTTTTAATATTTTTATCTAATAATTTCCTTCTTCAATAATTTATTTTCTGAGAAAACAATATTAAAATCTATATTCTATTCATTTTAGAAAAATATCTAAAACGTTAGATAGTTGTAGGCTCGGCTCTACGCACAACCTTCATTGATGGAAGCAGCTGAGTGAAGTGAGGGAATAAAAGGCTGTAAATTGTCTTGGTTTCTTTTGTATCACTTCCAAGTCATTGTTAATGTCTCCTGTTAAACAGATGTTTTATAGAGCTGGCCAGTCTTTCCTTAATTAATTATCAATAGTTGAAATTTGTATTGACAAGGGCCTGTCAGGACAGGGTCTTTGTAGTTGTCAGTTATCTTGAAGAAAAGCCCCTCCAACACAAAGTGGATCGATGGGCACGCTGAGAACAATTGGGAGGCCTTCAGGGACTGCAATGTTATTCTGGGAGCATGTGGGCCAGAGAGGGTAGGGTCTGCAGAGGATCTAAAGACTTCATCATCGGGGGGGGGGATCGATAGGCCCCGCTGGCCTTTGACCTGAGGGAGAGCGGGATGGCAGCAGCAGGTCTTCTTAAGCACGGATCATGCTGTGAGGCCTGACACTGGCTGTGACACTGACCTGCCTTCAAACACAGAAGAAAAAAAGAAGCTTGAATACAGATACAAAGATAGTCACAGGTTCAAGTTTTATGACAGCTTAGATCAAACCTATAAATGAACTTACTGAGCCATTAAGTCTAATTGCATTGGTGTAAAATGGAGAGATGCAACATGAACTCCCCTTTGTTGAACTCTAATTATCTTCCTGTGGTCTCCTGTGCAGCCCTTGATATCAAAGCAAAGAGCAGCTAAACACAGCGGCGGATCAATATGAGGGACTGAGTAAAGATCAGACTCTTAATTGGGCGAGAGTGCCACAGATTAAAGATCGATGGAGAACGACGGGCAGCTGTGGGCGTCGCCGGGGTCAAAGGCACCCTCAATGGGCTGGACTGGGGGCAATGGTGAGGTCAGTCTGGCTGAGACGATATACACACATCTTTTTTTTTTTCTAAAAGCCCAAAGACAACACACACTATGTAAACACAGACTTTGATCTGCTTCCAACTCAAGCTGTGCTTCATATGAGCTGAGGAAGAGCGACTTTACACTGAAAAGACGACATTGGTAAATATGAGTACAAAAAAACCTAAAGCAGTACATGTTAAAGTTTTCCCCAGACTATATTTTATACAACTCAAGACCAGCGTTCCCCCAGACCTTAATGATTGAATTAGTCATCAGACTGACCCACACACTGCTGCTCAGTTAACGTGTCGGGGCATCTGACAGTCATAGAGCGGTGTGCACAGTATTGGACAGGACAGTTAGAAGTGTCACTTTCCCCTCTAATAAAGTTTTTTGTTTTTTTAAATTTGCTGTGACGAGCAATCAATCTGTTATCAAATAATGTGACAAGTAAGGAATTCTCATATTAAAATACTGTTCTTTTAGAGACTTGTACATTTCACAAAACGCCAGCATGTCTAAAAAAATTGTATGCAGCTACAACAACTGGATGATTGAATTATTGCTTATTGATGTTGAAACATCTCCTATTGTTTTATCTCTCTGTTAGTATGTTTCAACTGCTGACAGGAACTAAACTAATTATTTTGGTTTATAATTATTTTCTGATCTCTTGGATGACCAATCAAATTAATTCATAATTATTTGTGATAATATCCAATGAAAGCAATTGGTTGCAGCAGCAAAGCCATTATCAGAATTTTGTACCGTTGTTTCATTATTTCATACACAATTATTCCTGAATATTAGCACAAAACTGTAAAGTTGACATATTTTGGTATCCATTTAACACCGTGACTATTGAACATGTCAGCATCAGCAATTTTTTTGCACAGCAATGAACATGTCTCCAGTTCGTGGTGCGGATGTTATGAATCAAAACAAATGTCCCCAATATTTCATTTTCAAAGCATTCAGAGTTCGAAGCAATCAGGTGATTATGTGACTTGTTGCCTGTTCATCATCTCGTTGTTTCAGTTCCACAATCGGTGGCAGGGAAGTGTGTCTTTGCTTTGTGGAGAGAATACATCTCTCTATCTCCCAGCATGTGGTCAGTTTTGGATCTCCGACTCACAGTTTCCCCCCCTCGTGATCCCCTCTAGTTAAAGGTGACCATGGTTAAGAGGGGTGGGGGGGGCAAAAAAAAAAGAGGCACTGATCGAATTTGATAATGAAGACGACCCCGCTAAGCTGCTTTTCTCCACATGTTGGAAATCGTTGGAACACTCAATAAACACTAGGAAGCCCCCCTCCCTGTCAGTGCAACATTGTGTAGGTATTGATCCCCGCTAACTGGCTCTTAATACCTGGGGTCCACGGCCCGGCCGGGGGAAATGCATACTGACATGTGACGGTGAGAAGCTTAATAGGCAAACGCGCCGAAGAAAGGATGGGCCTCTCAGTTTAGCATTTCTCTCCTGTTTCTTTTTCACCATTTACACATCTGCTGAGAAGAGAATTTACACCCGCTGCACCTGCTGTTAACTGGACATATAGTGTAAGAGGCCCGGATCTGTACAGAGAGAAATCTGTCACACTGTCACAAACTATTTGCGCAGCAGTGGAAAAAGAAGAGTTGAGATATATGACTGAACTAATATTACCAACAAAAGAGTGAACACGTACATCTACCGCGAGCTGAACCATTCAAAAGGGACCATGACTCTTTGAGACATGACAAAACCTACGAATTTTAAACTTTGGTTTAAGATTTGAATGAAAATCTTGGGTACTATTTATATATTAAAACAGAAAATGGCACTAAACAACAGTTTGTTTTTTTAAAAGCTTAAAAACAGTGGCACGTCTAATAAAAGCTGGGACTGCTCACTTCTGTGTTGG
This sequence comes from Blennius ocellaris, assembly GCF_963422515.1. Taxonomy (NCBI): domain Eukaryota; kingdom Metazoa; phylum Chordata; class Actinopteri; order Blenniiformes; family Blenniidae; genus Blennius; species Blennius ocellaris. The sequence continues at coordinate 11,026,027 of NC_137661.1, read as the reverse complement.
TTTGACTTTTATCCAGCAACACTCTGAAGGTCTTAATAAACAAAAGATTCAGAAGAATTATGGGTCAACAGTGAAACATCTTCCTCTTGTTACACGACGCAGGTCTTCAAGCTGCTTAACCAATCAAAGCCTTTTAAATTTTGTACCAGATGATGTTTTTTTAATGGCTTAATGCTGGTCAATGCCACCATCCTGACTGTTGTCATTTATCTTTTTCTATATTTCATTCTGCGATGAATTGTCTACTGATGGTAATGATCTGTTGTGATCCATATATGAAACGAAATACAAATTTGGAGGCACTGCCTTAACAGAGGGCCCACTGTCACAGCTTCCTTTGCATTTAGTTGTTTTGCAGACATGAAATTCAAAACTAGGATAGATTGTATTGATCTGTATTCATAACCTTTAATAGGTTCGTGTATCACTGGAAAAGTATCAGATTAAAATGACTTACACATGCAGACAGTTTTGAATATGTGATTTATTAGAAAAAATAAACAACCAACAATACTAAAACCAAAGGACAAATACAAAATGTAACCTGCTCAGAGCACATTTACAGCTCTATATTCAGTCAATATTAACATAAATAGCACAGGTTAACTAATTAACTATTTTGCATTAAAAAGCCCAGATCTAAGTAAACACTGAGTTCAATTTAATGGTATTGTTTAGTCGAAGAATATCACGTTGGAGCTGCTGTCACATCGTGAGACAGTACAATTGAAAATAGTTGGCATTAGTTGTCCAGTGAAGTATATAGATTATATCACTGTGTTCAAATAGGTAGCAGAGTGCGTTAGCAGTGATGGGATAAGAAAAAAAAAAAAATTAAAGAGAGAAAGAGACTGAATCTTAACAGCAAGATTCCACGAATAAAGAAGTAACCCATATTTTCATATGAGGTGATTTGAACCACACATGAGGTACTCAGACTTTAGGCCCTAAACAACAAGAGCATTTCTATAGTGCAATTTAGGCTGTAGGCAGCCTGACACGAGCGCAGTGTCGTTACTGGGCGGACTCTGCCTCCACGCTTCAAGTTGTTCCTCTTTAACATGGTTCTACTTGTAAGTCTGACTTTTGAAAAAGATGTCACTCTAATAAACCGAAGTCAATTGTAACCAGAATCACTCGGAATTTGGGCAAATGAAAACATAGTTTAGACAACTAATGCGTTGAAGGGGCTTGAGGCTCTCCCGTCAAACGCGGCAGATGACGACGCCGACGCCGAGCTCCACGCAGTTGTTAAAAAAAAATGTGGGAAAGGAGCGTCGACCCTCAGACGGCTTCCCGAAGGCATCTCGACGCACCTCCTCAAACTTCTGAGTCCCGTCACAAACCGAAGGGGGTCAAGTTGCCGACGACGTCTTCACTTTTGCGTCCTCCTTTAATTTCCAGATCATCAGCTCCATGCAGGCTGAAGCGTCTTCGCTGGAGTCATGGCCCCCCACTGTGAATACAAGCACAAAATACGTCAATCTTTTTTTTCCACTTTCGTTAAAAGTCCCAGCAGAAAGAATATTCAGTATACACATTACTGCAGAAACAACTCTTTTAGCCGTAAAGGTATTAGACCTCAGGCTAAGTAAGATCAGAGCTAAACACCACGTCATTTTCACACTGAGCTGAAAGTTGAAAGGAGAAATTAGCGAAGGCTGTTTTCTCGAATGAAAAAGCTGCACAATGCATATTAAGCTTCAGTGTCTCTGGAACTGTTTATTTCAGCCATAAACAAAGCTTTATGTTGTTTCAGATCATTTCTCCTGACTTTCTGAAGCTTTTAAGGGTTGTTTTTTTTCCTGTAAACTGAGAATGGACTTCAGCAGTGACCTCTGCAGGTCACACAGCTAAAGTGCAGTTAAACACAGGATTCAGGAGTGATTCATGATCAGTAGTGGCAGATTTATGAGCTACATTCTCCCTCTGAAGGCCACAGACTCCTATGAGACGTGGAGAAGTTATGAGATTCACTTTATAGTTGTTCACTGTATTTTTACTGGGCTTAATAAAGAGTTTCATTGACCGTTTTGACTCCCATTATAAGTCTTTAGCTACAACAGCTGCTATATTGTTTGTGATTTGCCACTCCGTTCCATTTTGTAGTCAAAAAATGTGAGTAAAGTTATCATTTCAGTTATTGGTTATATTTTAGTCCTAGTTTTTTGTTATTTTTCCAGGGTCTTTAAATGTTCGCCTCACATTTTAACCGGTTGGTGGTGGTTGTGAAGACTGTATGAACATCGAACCCACAAATGTGTTATAAAGGAACGTGTAAAGCTGGGTTGCATGGTCGCACAGCGGTGAGCACTCCCGCCTCACAGCGAGAAGGTCATGGGTTCAAATATCAGCCAGGCCTTTCTGTGTGGCGTTTACATGTTTCTTTACTTGTCTCTGTGTGTTAGTCCTGTGCAGGACTCGTCCAGGGTGTAGCCTGCCCCCTGACCAGTTAGCTGGGATCGGCTCCAACCCCCCTCTGGTATAAAAGATGGATGGACGGTAGATAATACTTTCAGATTTTTGTTGCCATGACTGTAATGAGCCCTCCTTTATTAAAGGTCTTGAAAAGCAACAACGCAGCTGGTTTGCAGCCTGATCTCTCTCACCGTCGTCCTGGATGATACGTTTAAGATGGTCGGCCATCAGATTCTTCAGCGCACGCTTGTAGGGCAGACCGAGGCGGTGAGGAAAAACAATGGCCGTGTCTACAACCGTGCTGTGGATGAGCTGAAAAACAAAAGTCAAGTCAGAGTGTGTTCGTTTTCATTTCACCTGACACAGAGGCTTTTTTTTTTTTTTTGTTCGAATATCATTTCAACCGCAGATCAGGTGTCTCACGTGGATTAACGTCAAACATAAATGCACAATTGAAGCAAGAACAAAGAAAAATATACCCTCCAATTGAGATGTACAAATATAATCAGGTAAATATAAACAAAGCAAAGAGTTAAAGGTTAGTTTATGATGAGGTCATCATCACTTGAACACATTATTTAAATACATGTTCATTACAGAACATGGCAAAGTAATTATAACTTAAATATTTCTTCTGATGTAATCCTGTATTTCTGCTTTTTACATCGACTGTGTAGCAGAATTCTATGATCGACACAAGAATACAGAAAAAAAAATAGTGTAAATATCAATTTGTTTATTTATTTATTTTATTGCATCTGTGCATCCACATGCTAAAGGACGTCTTCTCTGCATCAACACCAGCTTTGAATCCCAAAACAGCAGCATGACCGTCTACACCAGGGCTGCTGCATGGGCAGGTGAGAAGATGACAGTTCTCCTGCATTAATGCAGTTTCGATATTGCATAACAAAAAATGGCAGGATATAACCACGTGGTGAGTGAAAGTATGAAGCTGTGTGTGTGTGTTTGTGTGTGCGACACACACACACATTTGTGTGTGTGACAAACACATTTGTCTTACAAAATGTATGGATTTTCATTTCATGTCATTTTGTGTTTTTTTTGTGAGAGAGGGAGTTCATTTGTCAGCCCATGTGGCTCTTGGCCTACACAAATCCTCAATCAAGTCATTTCAGGGTTTTCTAGAAAAGCCAACGTACATAAAAAAAATTTAAAAAACAATAAATCAGCATCTGTTGAAATGAGGAATCGGCTCACCTTCAGAGCGACGAGGTCGCTTTCCAAACTGTGTCCTATGAGGATGGATTCAGCACTGAACATGTTGAGCAGAACCGCCTGCACGTCTCTCAGATTGATGGTTGTGTTCTCCAAGTCCTCCTTCGTCACCCCCGAAAACCTACAGGGACAGAAAAGCAATGTCAACAGTGCAACGCCGACCCAATCCATCCTGTGGTGCTGGTTTTACATGATAGTTTTTACTTTTCTTCACCACCTGCATTGTGTTTTGCGTTTTCGCTCTAAAACTGCGCACTCTGAGTATTTTAGTCACCTCTGAATCGTCAAAAAATCCCACAAGCCAAAGCTTTGACCACAGGTTTACCTCCATCGCCATCTCAGATCACGGTGAGAAACTCACCTTGTGTTGTAATCGATCACTTTGCTGTCAGGTTTGACGAAAGTGTCATAGATAACTTTTAATTCGGAGTTGATGACCGTCACCCTGGTTAACTCCAGGCCCTGCTTCGTGTAGCACTGCAGGCAAAGGCAACAAAAACAACAACAACAATAATTACATCATGACTAAAATAAGAATAGCTATATAAAGACAAGAATCACAAACAATAAAGCAGCTCAAAGCCAAATTTGCATTCACACCATTTCAGTATTTGGTATCATCCGACCTACCATCTCGCAGTCCAACGCAAACATGCCTCCGTTTCCATCTAGCGGCAGAGTTTTGCTGAATGTCGACACATAACCGTCGAGCGACTCTTTACGCCCATCCTGAACATGTTGCTGAGGGAAGGTAAAACTTTGTTAGGCTTGTGATTGATGACCGTTAACAGGAAAGCACAAATAAAGAATTGAATCAAGTAACAAGAGGCAAAATAGAAAGACACTAAAACAACTTGGTAGATGGAACAGATAGCAAATTTCAACAGTCGTGATAAAAGCAGTAGCAGTTTACTACACCAAGGATTGCGATATAATGTAAGCGTTGAAAAGATTAAAAGCTGCAAATGCACAGTAATTATTAGGAAATATCTAACTACAGCAATGTGGAAGTCTTGGATGAATCATTCAGCTGCACCGAGACAAGAGAAAACGATCAGGAAGTGTGTTATTCGACACTGTGTGGTTCTGCATCATACCTGTGAGATTTGGCAGCCTGGGACACCCACACCTGCAGAGCAGCAGCTGTACATCCTTTCCCAGCCTCCAGCCACTGAAAGGAATTAGGAAAAAGCCAAAAGAAACTGTTAGTAAAGAGCAAGCTGAAATGTATGGTCGTTATAATAAAACTGGGACGACAAATTCATATTGTTACATGTGTGTTTTTTGCTATCTTGAGCAATCAAGACGGTGAAAACAACAACAAAAAAGGAACAATCTCACCTTTATGTGGGCGCAAACGCCCCCAGTGATAACTGCATTCCTCTTTCCGGACACAGTTACCATTGATGTTAATCTTGTACTCTGCACCACATCGACAGCAGACCTTTGTGAAAGCTGCAAAAACAAACAACAAACACCTCCGAGTCAAACACCGTGAGGTCAAACACACTGGAGCTCAGGACATCTCAGAGTTTGAGTTGCCACTCACGGTCCAAGGAGGCCTTTTTGCCCGTGACGTTGATGACGGCCCGGCCCGGAGCCTCGGGGTTCAGCCTCGGGTAGCTGTGCTCCTGGAGCTGCTCGTCTGTCATCAGGTACGACTTCAGCTTTCTGTACAGAGTGGCTCCTACAACGCACAAACATGAGCAGTGACTTTGTGCTATGAGGTAAAAAAAAAAAAAAATTATAAAAAAAAAAAAAGCTAAAATCTGTTTTGTTCCTTTGCTAAATTGACCAAACAGTTTCATGTGCTGCCTTGTTCTCCCGGTTCTATCCGCTGCGATCAATACTGCAATCAGTCCGAGTCACGGCTCAAACTTTCAGTGTTGTTTTCATTGTACATGAAAATATTATCCATAACCATAAGATAGATTTATCACTAAAGACACTGAGCTGTATTTATCTGTAGTACCCGACAGTAATGTCACGGTACGTCCCCTGTTAGACAACTTCTCCAGTGTTGCCCAGTGGAAGAACGACAACTTTGACAAACTCTACAAAGACACAACTCAAGTCCTGAGTCGTTGGCATGGAAACCTCACGTGGGCCACGCTGGCAAAACCCCCCCCCCCCAAGAATCTGAGAAGTATCGCAAAAGTCAGTCCACACCTATTTCTAGGGAAAGCTAAAAAAAAAAAAAACAATTGGTGTCAATGGAGGGTACCAGCGACAAACAGCAAGAACTATGATGCAAGGATTTCCGATGTGCTCCATCCTCACCCTCTCATAGGAAACGGTCAATTCCAGGACAATATCAGTAAAGTTCTCTACTCAAAAGGCCATTAGGTGTAACTGGAATCTTGCCGCTACCACATGCCTGCTCCTGGGGCAGTTCAGTGGCAGTAAACAACGCCCTGGGGTTTTCACATGGTTCTTTGAAACAGCCTGACTGTGGTCGTGAAATTTATTGAACACGTCTGAGGGTAAACAACATTCTACAGGTTTTTACTTGAACGTTAACTCTATTTTCTTTTTCCTTTTTCGTCAACTTCTTCTGATTTGTATTTTTTTTTTTTGTTGTGGTGAAGAATGGAATTGGGTGAAGACGAAGACGATGGTGCATATTAGAAGAACCCCCCCCGACTGGTTGCTCACCAACGAGTTTCTCCTCTTGCTGTTTGCCCCTCCTGTTGAGAGTGAAGCTGGTTGTGGCGGCGAGCCGGCCTCCCAGGACATCCTGGTGAGACTGTGGCTTCTTTTTGCAAACCGAAGCTCGAGAGTCTGTGGGGGAAACGCAAACACAGAAATGATCTTCCAGGTCTTCCCGTGAATGCGGACGCGAGAATGTAAGCCAACGTTTGAACGACTGGTGTCGTCGCGGGGGCCCGACGGGGGACATACTGGTGGCGGGCAGTGAAATGGAGCTGCCCTGGCTCCGCAGCTTCTTCAGCGTGTTCACGGCAATGTTGAGGTAGATCTTCTTCGTGCTGCTGCGATCGTACACCAGCTTCTCTTCATCGAGAGCCTGGGGACAGAACGACACTTCAGTGTACGTGAAAAACGACAGAGAATCCTTCAGAAACTTCATCTCGTCCCAGAATAAACGTCCCAACTTGGTTTAGAGGTCTGCTAATAAACAGGAGCGTCTCTCCAGTGTTGAGCACGGCACCGGAAATTACATCAATTAGTTAGAGCTTCTCTTAACTGGAGAACATCAGATTAGGGCTTGTGCTACATTTTGCACTTTAACGTAGAGGAAAAGAAAGAGAGACATCAGTCTCGCAGCTCTTCACTGTTTCCATGTATAAAAGCAACAGGCTGAGAATAACTGAAACTTAAGTCACCTTAACTGCATCACTAACTTCATAATGAAACGTACATTATATCTGCTGTTATTTGAGGATTTTTTATTTTTTTTGCAATCTGTATGAAAATGATACACGATGTCAAGTGTTAATCTGAACATTATCCAACCAATCAATATCAACCACTGTTAACCTGTTCCTGCCTAATGAAGTGAAGTCACAGAGATATTTCAATTCTGTCCACTTGTGATTCCTACCATGTTGAAAGCAGCCTCCTCCGACGGGCAGAATTTCACACATTCGTCGATGAAATTGTTAAGGTAGCGCTGGCGGATGATGGTGGGAACTTTAGCCCCGAACTCAGACGGGATGGTTGGGCGCTTCAGTGAAGTACTCTTAAAAAAACAACAACAACAACAAAAAACCCACATTACAGAAAGAATAGATGGAACATTCAGTACACGTTTGCCATCAACGGCAACACACACGAGAGAGTGAGACACGACGAGGTGAAAGTTTCAAACAAACCGAACGCTGACGTACCTTCATGGTGGGCGTGTGCGCCACCCTCTTCTGCATGACCGTCGACGAGGTCTTGGACAAAATACCCGCCGTGGTTTGGGACTTGACAATCTGGTGGTTCTGACTCGGGAATAGAACTCGAGTGGCATCGGGTTTGGCGCCGGCAGGACCTGGTGACATGGTGAACAGGTCACAAGTGACTTTCAACATCAAAGCCGCTCGACTTACAATTTAGACAAGTGATTTTTTTTTTGGCCGCACAGTTAAATCGTATCCGCGACAGACACGGACGATAAGAAAGCGGCAGTAAAGGCGACAAGCAATACAACCAGTCACTATGTAAACAGGCTCATGAAAGTTATAGTGCTCCACTTTAAAACGTCTCATTTAGATTTTACTGCATATTAAGAAATCTACAATAACCGAGGGTGAGCTGGTGACTAGATTCCGTCGCCAATGCACTCACCTTCAACAGCTTGTGTTCACTACAAACAGCTAAAAGTCACTGAATGCAGCAGCTGCAATAAAAGACTAAATCCAAGACGTGAAGGGTAAAATACCGAGTTAGTTTCCTGTTGTGGAAATCCTGTGTGATTACAGGTTACATTCCTACTCACTCTGGAGTCGCTCTTACTTGTTTCAGATGAAGTCCTCTTCGAGCTCGGAAGGTACGCTATTCTCTTCTTTCCTCCAGCGAAGCCTTGTTTCAGTCCGTCTGAGTGAGTGTTGACCGAGGCCGTCAGCTGAGCCGCTTGCTGCTGCGCCCTCTGCATCCGCTGGTAGCAGACCTCTTGGGCAGACATTCTCTTCGATGGCAGAGCGGCAGGCTGAGGTGTTTCAGCCTGAAAAGCAAAGATTGTTATTAAAGGTTAAAAAAAAAAAAAAAAAAAAAAAGTGTGCTCTTAGTGTGGAAACTCTGAGATGAGGGCCAGACATCATTCAAAAGTGTTGCTGTTATAATATTTAGCTGAATTCCATCATTGATAACATTTCTAACAGTAGAAAAATGGATGAAATATTAATGTAATTATTATTAAAAAAATAATAATTAATTTACGTGGGCTCCCAGCATCTTCAAGTGTTTTCAGGTAAGGCTCAGTAAGCAATAAGTAGTGAGAATGTGAAAATTCTGCATTAAAAAGGAAGAAATCCACCAAACCTGGAGTTGAACTTTGGAAATTCTCATTGTGGGGGCGACGGTGTTAAACCATTACATTAGCATATAATAACACTATTGTGAGTGTGGTTTGTAAATGTAAATCTACATCAGATGGCGTCATATTTACAATGAAAATACTTCATTAACCCCCAGGGAGATTTCTTACATTTCAGTTATAGCGACAAAGGCATTGTAGTAAACAGTATAATGGAGAAATAAAATGGTTTATTTTGCAGACAATGAAGTGATTGTCCAGGATTCCGCTGGAGCAGAAAACACAAAGACTCCTCCATGTGTGACAAAGAAAGTTACTGACGTGGTGAAACTTACATTTCCTTTGGCAGCGCAATGGGACACTCTCCTCTTCTGACCAGGAAAGAGCGTCGTTAAAGTGCTCTCTGTGCTCTTCACATCCGGGTCCCTCGAGGCCTGGGAGAGCAAAACACGGCACGTTTGGTCAAATCCAAGCATTTTGACTTTGGTCAAAGACTCCGACGCTGTGTCGGAGGTACAAACCGAGACGTGACAGAGGCACCTGATTGGCTTGTCGTCCCTTGTCTTCTCGCTTCACGTCGTTGGATTCATTGAATATCCTCAGACACTCCTCTAAGGGGTCGGACCTGAAGTCCAAGTCGTCGTCGAGGAAAGCGGCGTCGAACACGCCGTTGTCGTCGCTGAACACGTCGTTGCGCTCCACCACGTCGTCGCTCTCGTCCTCAGAGGACGAGCGAGTCAACTTGGGCTCCGCGCTCCTGTTCAGCCAACTCCCCTTCGTAGCTTTGGGCAACTTTCCCGCCAGAACCTCCTTCGCGTCGTCGTCGGACTCCGTGATCGGGTTGGACTCGTCTGGACTCTCGTCGCCGAACAGATCGGCGTGGCTGAGACTCAGACGCTTGCTGTCGAGTCTCTTCCCAGCGGAGCTGCTTCGACCGCTTTGCTTCACGACGTCTTTCGGGGTCGCCGAAGCCGAGCTGCTCGAACTCGTCCTGCTAAACTTCTTCTCGTCTTTTCTTCTCTTGCCACTTTCAAGCTTACCGTTTTTGTGCAAGCGGTCTTTATCTTTGCTTTGTTCTTTACTTTTCTTACTCTCCCTTGCGCCGTTTTCTGTGTCTCTGTCCCGTTTCTTTTGGTCTGTTTTATTTTTCTCCCCCGTTTTGATCTTATTTTCAATTCTCTTGTCGTCCCTTCCTTCCCTCCGAACCTCAACCTTTCCCGTGTTTTTCTGATCCTCTCCCTTCACATGCCTCTTGTTCTCTTTCTTTGCGGAGTCTTTGTTCGAGCTCTTTGCCGCCTTGCTTTCTTTACTGCTGCTACTTCGCTCACTGTTTGACAACTTGTGCAGCCCCTCTTTAGATTTATGCATTTTTTCATGTTTGCTGCTGGACTTATGCCTCTTTAGATTCTCCGCCGTCTTTTTCTCAACACTGTCCGTTTGCTTCGAGTTTTCCTGGGCGTCCAAGTCTCCGTTGTTCCTCTGTGTCAGTGCATTTGATATACTTTCTGTCAGCTCTCTCCTTTCCATCCCCGACGTCTCTGCAACCGAACCGCTGCTTTTTCTAAGCTTGCAGTTAATAAGTGACGAGGGCCGATACTCCGTGCCAGAGCTCTCGTCAGAGTCAGAAATCTTTATGGGTTGGCTCTGCAGACGAGGTTTTTTCGGAGGGACAGCACACTCCTCATCAAGTAGATCAGTCTGTGGCAGCTTGAGCGTCTTTTGATGCTTTGATTTCACGGGGTGGGTCCTGGAGTCCCGTTTGCTTTTCCCCGTGATTCTCGACGAGTAGTTGGACATCGGGTCATACTCCATGTCTGTGGTGGGTCTCGAATTCTCTAAAGTGTATTTAGACTTTGACGGCGCAGTGCTGTTTGAATATTTCTGGCTCGAAAGAGCAGAAGAGAGTTTGTGTGGGGACTTCTGTGGAGACGGCTTTTTAACTGAAGTGGGAACATACTCCATGGAGTGAAGGTTGTGCCTCTGATTGTCTGAATCCAGGGTGTACTTGCTGCAGCCGGGGGCAGGATTGTACCCCACCGTTGTGATTTCATAACTCCCGGGATCGTAGGCCAAGTGTGAACCCGCCGCCCGGCTCTCAGCAGAGTCCACCGAGGAGGCGAGGGCACTCTGACTGGGGTCGTACGGTTCGTCCCCCATCCGAGAGAGCTTCCTCTTCTCCCTCTCCACCTCACAGCGGACCTCCTCGATGGCCTTGTTGACCATCTCCAACTCGCCACTGAGGTCCCCCGATGGCTCCCCATTCTGGTGCTCATGCTTACTCACAACTTCAGGGTAGAAGGGATCATAGCCTTGTTCTGAAACAATACAAAGACAGATTTAGAATAACTGGGGGGAAAAAAAACATCTCTCAACTAACACTGACAATCTACAGCTTTTATTCTTTTGGAATATACTAACTTATAGGCAAAACTGCAGTTAAGAGGCAGACACATTAAAAACTGCTGACGGACCGCTCTTTTAAGTTGTTTCTCAATTATTAGACCCACAGTTGAGAAAATAAATCACAGACGTACAAATAAAACAAGCTGCAGTGTAAATTTGCAATAACAGTTCTGATGTCTTCCTGATTATAAAATACAGTCCCAGAAGTCGGTGACAGTGTCTTATTAGTCCTGGCCGTTTCATACCACCACCACCAGACTGAAACATACATCCTCCATCGAAAGGAGAAATACTACGAACAGATACTCAGAAATACTGAAAGCTCCAGCAGGAACAGACCAGAACAACACATCGACTCAAATACATCTGCACTTTTATTTGTAGGCCTTCATTGGCAGTTTGTGCCCCATAAATGTATTTACAATTACTACCAAATGAAGCTTGAATGAGACGTTTGTATTCCTAATAAAGGACTCCCCAGGAAATACCGGGAGATTAATGCTTTTTGGCCTCTTTTTCTTTCTACAATCAGCAGGAATCCTTCTCGCGTACTGGCTCATCTCTGCGTGCAGATCGGTGCTGCTGCTGCACATGGAAAAGCGAACGTGCCGAGTGGACTGTCGAAGGAGACTTCGGATAAAGTGGATCACCTGCGCGAGCGGAGTGGACGTCTCTCTTCCTCCGGTGGGCCGGGGCTCCGTTGGACCGACTCCCGTGGTTGTGTCTGAAGAGACAGTACGGTCTGTTACACCCATTCCGGACGCCTTTCCCCTCGCTGGTGTCCGTGTAAAACGGGCATTCAATCCCTCGGAAGAAGCCGGTGGACCTTAACATGGTCTCCAAACGTTGCTTTCATGCCCACATGAACACGATCGGCCCGCTTTCTCGGGGTACTTTTATCAAGCTTCTTCGGGAGTGACGGAACAATAACAACGTCCCTACGGCGCCATGTTGGATAGGTCGCAAAGACTTGAAGTCTCGCGAGATGTGACGTTCCTCAGTGGCGTGTTTTAGAAAGAAAAGAAAAAGCAGAGGCGTGAAAAAACACGGGTCTGTTCATGGAATACTGATAAGATGAATGGCATGAATTAAACGAGACGGCAAATAGCCGTAAAGCTTCTTTTTTCCCCTTTATTTGCACACAGGCGCGCACTTGTCACCACAAACCACCAGGAGGCGCCAAATAGATGTTGATTACAGAGTGAATAATAACAAATTTTACCTCTTTTATAAGAGTTGGCCTCCTTTATACTCATGTTGTCTTTGTCCCAGTGACATCCGTCTTTAAAATTATTTTTTTGAAAAAAAAATGGCTTTCTTGGGCACGTTGGGAAATAATATCTTAATAATAGTTCATAATTAATGGTGTACGTTTGTAATCATATCAGGATTGGGAACTAGTGCGGGCTAATTGCAAGTGTTTTGCTCTCAGGACTATTACTTCTAGAAAAAAGTAGTTAAGCAGGTGTTTGGTGTTTCTTAACCAAATTTATTGTAGAATAAGATCCACTCTAGGTTTAAACATCATTATGATGTTCGTTTCATTCAAATTCATCTTTACAACCCGTCTGCCTCCTAAACTGCTTTCAAGGAAACCTCCCTCCAGCTGAAGTTTACAGAAAACAATATAGCAACTGTTGGGGATTTCTATACCCTCCAGACCGACCTATGGTCCGTTCAGGATCAGGGCTGGATCCTCACCCTCAGCTGAACCGGCCAAGTAGTGATGGTGAAATTTGTCGTTTCCAACAGCCAGCATTACACACCATTTCAAGTCCAGTTTCACATCCTCATATTACAGACACGAGCAGATACACAGAATAAAGTAAACAAGTGACTTTCTTCACGGTGCTTGCACCTTTAGAATGTATATACACTGGTCAAGAAATAAAGGAAAAACTAGAATAATGCAACAGAGATCTGAATTAATGAAATATCGCTGTTACATTTGTATTCATTACGTAATGGAATGCATCGAGAACAAAATAATGATCTGTGTAAATGATAATTATTATCCCATGAAAGTCTGGATTTGGAATCATGCTCAAAATAAAAGTGGAAAATTGCATTACAAGCTGATCCAACTGAGGTGGAGATTCTTTAAGACAAGTCAAAATGAGGCATGGTAGTGTGTGTGGCCTCCACATGTAGATAGATAAATACTTTAATGATCTCCAAGAGAAATTCACAGTTCCAGCAGCAGCAGCATGGAAACACAGGGGCATGCAGGGTTAAAAAAAAAAGCAATAGGTAAAATAGAAGAAATATAACTTCAGTATAAACAGTAATTAAGCACACAATTAAGCAATAAACAAATAACTAAGATAAGGTGTGTGTGTGTGTGTGTGTGTGTCTCAAGGGTGCGTGGTGTGTGTGTGTGTGTAGTAAGTCCAGGGCTTTGTGTCCGCTAAGGCCTAAGGCCTCCCCCGAGAGGTGTTGAAAAGTCTGATGGCGTGGGGGAGGAATGATCTCCTCAGTCTGTCAGTGGAGCAGGACTGTGACAGCAGTCTGTCACTGAAGCTGCTCCTCTGCCTAGAGATGGTGTTGTGCAGTGGATGCTGTGGATTGTCTATTATGGACAGGAGTCTATTCAGTGTCCGTCGCTCTGCCACAGATGTCAGGCTGTCTTGCTCTGAGTATGTATGACCTCCCTACAACGGCTGGGCATGCTTCAGATGAGGCGGCGGGTGTTCTCCTGAGGGACGGCATCCCAGACCTGAATCAAAGCATCAGTCCACTCCTGGACAGTCTGTGGTGCAATGTGTCATTGGTGGAACAAGACATGATGTCCCAGATGTGCTGGATTCACATCTGGGGAACGGGTAGGCCAGTCCACGCCGGAGGTCATTTTGCAGAGTTTCCCGGGAGTGCTGCTTCTGTTCTTCCTTGCATGAAGGAGGAAGTAGCTGGACCTGCCTCTGGCCTCGATACCCTCCTCCAGCCCCGTCCACGTCCACGTCTCCTGAGATCTCCTCCACACTCTGGGCACTGTGCTGACAGACACAGTAAGCCTTCCTACCACAGCTCCCATTGATGTGACATCATGGCTGAGCTGCATAACCTGAGCAACTTCAGGGTTGAGAGCACCGACTCTAAAGTAAAACGCTAATGTGACCAAAACATCAGCCAGAAAAGATGAGGGGAGAAACAGTTTGTGGTCACCATCTGCAGCACCACTCCTTTATAGAGGTTGTCTTGCTGATTGCCTCTCATTTGACCTGTTTCAGTTGCACAACAGCAGGTGAAACTGATCAACAATCAGCGTCGCTTCCTAACTGGACAAGCTGATTTCACAGAAGTGTGATTGACTTGTGTTGTTCCCTTTATTTCTTTTGAGTAGTATATTTGTGTATCATACACACACATTACAAAATGGCAAGAATTAGCATTTTGCACTGTTGGATCGTACAAAGGTTCTATGATATGTAAAAAAAAAAAAAGAAAAAGAAAAAAGAAAAAAAAGAAATGGGAACAGGAGCCAAAACATTGTAAGTAGGCAATTTATTGAAAACTACCACTTGACTTGTTTGTTCCATAACCCCTAGGATCTTTCCACAAATTAAAAATGACTGTCTTACAATGTTTTCAAGACATTGCCTGCTCTAACCCCCCCCCCCCCCCCCCCAAAAAAAAAATCCCAAACAGAATTCGTCTTTTTGCACTTTAAAGCCCTACTTAAGAACATTGTTAAGATACAACAGTGCAAAATTCAAATTGATACAATTTTGTAACTGGTCTTACTGTAAGATTTGGATCGGGAGTGAATTTAGTTTTAAGGATTTGCACAAATTGCTGACGCACACATTTTGAAACAAATTCAATTCATTTCAACTTTATAAATAAATAAAGTTGAAATGAATTGAATTTGTTTCCAGCAGGGGGAGACAAACACCATGATTCTTTGTCACGAGGCCCCTCTGCTCTGGATGTTGCAGAGAAAAACAGAAAACACGCTTCTGTTGCATCATTTCATTTCCCCCAGCAGTATGACGTCAGCAACGATGAAACTACAGGTTATGCAAGCAGCTGTGTGTTTTGAGTCCTTTCGACATGAAATGTACAAACCAGTCTTTAACGGAAACATGAAGCATTATGACTCGGTTCTCCTGATTCAAATTAATTTCTTTGCGCAATTGTGGGGAAATATCACATTGTGAAACTGAATAGATTCTGTGTATTTGGGCATTTTCATTCTGAAGACACTGCAATATAAATAAAAGTTTAATATCATTTATTATACAAACTGTTACATTGCTTGTATTATCCAAACTTGACTCCTTGAATTCATTCAGTTTTATCCAGTCTATTATAGTATGTTTCCTAAATTCTGCCGTCTGTTATCTAACAATTGTGTTTCTTGTTTTGTGTCATTTGTAGCTACACAAAAAGAAGACTGAAGCAACAGTCGGAGTAACAGAAAACGAGGCCAAAGGGGAAGGCTTCTTATACAAGGAAGAGGAAATAGGTTGTTCACAGGCTGGGTGACGGTAAACTGCAGCCTTTGCAGTCCTGATGAGTCCTCTTTCTTCCCCAGCCAACCAGGGACCTGCGCATCATGAGTGAAACATAAATAACTACAAGCTGTTAGCATGTTGGACGAGGCCTTCAGGTCACCACAGTTAGCGTGTTCATGTCTATGGAGCGACGGCCAGAATAGACACGGCTGTTTGAAGATAGTGAGCACCAACTCTCAAAAAACCCGACGTTACCTTGCTTCACAAAATACTGTCAAAATGACGGACTGGTGATAAGAATAGTCAATACTTGATAAGCTATCATCAAATAGCACTTATGACTGATGACTCGATTGTGTGAGAAAGCTAATAACACGTGATTCTTATTTTTCAATAATGACAGAGGGAGAGAAAGACACTGCTGAGGAAACCACTACATCCTGCCTGGTTTATTATTGTTGTGGTTGTTAAATCATCTTCTCATTTTCAGCCAAACACAATTTATGTGCTTGGGAAGTCAGATTTTTTTTTGGCAGCTTATTAGAATCACCACATGACAAGGCTCAAGTTTGCAAAATTCTTGAACTCGCTCTCTGGTATTTAGTTAATTCAGCAGAAGTCGGCATCGCGTCTCCAGGGGAAGGCGCTGGCGAGCTCGGCTGCAGCTCTTGCAGCGGGTTGCGTCAGTCTCGTCCGGCCAGGCTGGCCAGGCCGGCGGTAGAGCGCCACCACAGCCCGTCCCAGCATGACTCACTGCAAGGTGAAACCACCGACACGCTTCAAGCGTGAGGAGACGGCTGAGCTCATATTTACCAACAGCCAAGGACAAAAGTGACATCGCGTGCATATCTGAGTGTAACCGATAAGACGTTGACGGCTCGGCATCAGATGCAAAGGGCCCCGGCCCAGCCTTGGCCAAAAGATAAGGTTGGTTAATATGAAACTAGTCGTATCGCAAAAGGGAGATATCAGTGAAAAGTACAGTTTTCCCAGCAGCCTCTGGATCTGGGCAAAACCCACACAGACACACAATAACCACTCGGACAAGTTCTGTCGTTTAAAGGTTTATAAGAAAAACAATACAAAATTCTGTAGCAACGGTCATAAATGTTGCCTTGCGTGAACTGCAATCATTCACATGGTACAGTAAAGTGCTTACTTTAAAAATCAACTTTTCAGAAAGATGCATTCGTTTGGAATTTCTTCGCATTGAACACAATGAGCTTGGGGTGGTTCAGACAGCATTGAAAGTCAGAATTCAACTGAGAAAATAAAAGACATTTCATAAATGCATCAGTACAGACAGAAGGATTCCCACTATTGCCCATGAAAACAACCATTTATAAAACATGTGTCCTCAATGTCACTGGATTGTAAATGCTTTCGCCTGTGGGCTACATTCAAATCGTGGGGAGGCCCGTTTGACTGAATGACTGAGATTTAACACTTTCTTACTTCAAAAATGACATACAATAGAAAAGTCAAGAGGATAAAGGAGATCACTTTGTTCCTCCCCCACTTCACCGAAGCAAAAAAAAAAAAAAAAAGCAATTGCTGTTCGACAGAGTAGAAATGATTATAACCCAACCCCCTGCCAAAAAAAACCAACAAAAAAAAAACCTAAAAAAAAAAGCCACTCATGACCGCGTATGGCCAGAATGGTGTTTTTTTTTAGGCTCCATCCCCGTAAAAAATTGGGGGCTCACATATGTGATGGTCAGACAAGGAGATAAAAGGCAAAAATACTGAACTGTATTGGTATTTTCATAAAACCCACGATTGCCTTGATCAGCTTAATGCTTTGAGATTAATGACAGCAATGTAGTTTTCCCAGAATGGAGAAGAAACAGCTGCATACACAAATTCAAGTAAGTCTTATTATAAGACATAAAACCCCATAAGGATGTATTTGTAGAAAGGTATTTTTTTTTTTTTTTTTTTTTTTTTAGAACTATTACAGTGTCCCATCATCAGCATTAACATGGTTGATCATTAACAATTCCAGAGTACCGTCGTTGCAGTGCGGGCAACGGGACAGAAACGATCTGAAGATCCACACTTGTCACTGCTCAGCGATAAGATCACGGGAGCACGACTTGGAACACTTTGGTGAAATGGCTACAGTGCTGTGGAACCAAATCACCAGTCCATTTACCTTTCAGCTTCAGAATGAGTTTAATTTAAGAAGATGAACAAAAAGAATTAAAAAAACAAAAAAAAAAAACAGTATTGCCAACTCAGAGATAAAAAAAAAAAAAAAAACAACAAACAAAAACCTCAACTTCTGTGGGCACGTGCGCTTAAGATCAACTCAAAACTCTCACCTCATACTCTGAACTTACCCCAAAAAAATAAACTTTACAACATCCTAAAAAATAAAATATATGGTGTTTTGCCTGAACAGCACCTGCATGGAAATCACCATATATATATATATATATATATATTTATAATAAAAAAAAAAGTTGAACAGCTAGATGGGGGGGATAAAAGAAAATGAGTGTGGCACATTGGCATGGAGTTTTCAAACATTAAAAATGAAGTAAACTTATTACGGCGAAAAACTTCTGTGGAGGACTTATAGATTTTCATGGAATGTTTACATTAGAAGTTTTCTTTTTAATGTAATCAGATTTTATGATCAATGACCAATTGTAAGAAATCTGGAAGGGGTGCGTCTCAATAGTAACATCACAATGTGCTTTTCAAACTCTCGGTAAGAGATTTTAAACTTTACTGCCAAAATATGAAGGGGGGAAAAAAAAAGAAAAAAAAAAGTGATGCAATAAATCTAGCTGAAATTAAAAAAATATATATATTCCAAAAAATATATATATTTGTAGCTTGGGGGAAGATGTCATGGATTGTTTACAATCACGATACAAAAGAAAAGCGAATCTTTGATGAAGAGTCCCTCGCCACATAAAGGACCACTTGGTCCGCACCAGGCACAGACAGCATTGGCTTACAGCCCTTCCAAGCTCTTGTACTGAATCCCTTCAAGACGGGGGGGACAGCCTTCATCTTGGCATATTGCATAAGCTTGTGTGTATCTGCCGACGAGCCGATCATGCAAATACATACAGGCGAAGAGAACATTCCAGATAACTTAATTCACAGTGGATCAAGTTGTAACGTGGGAGCAGCACAACAGGTTGTCCTTTGGTGTCCGAGCTTACTTTTGAAAATAACGTTCCAATTTCTTCGAAACTCTGTTGTACGGGAAAAAAAAACTAAAAAAACAACATAAATTACAAAATACTTCTCTCTCTCTCTCCCTCCCTCTCTCTCTCTCTGAAATCATTACCTGACCCCCCCCCCCCCCACTCAACCTGGACATGCACACATTTGTGGTTGCTATAATGCAAGTCCTGTGCTGATGTGCTTCAGAAGTGCTGCAGAAGGGCAGAAAGGCATTTAGAGGAAGGGGCCACGAGCAGCATCTCCCTTCATAAAGTCGGCAAGAAATGCCTGAATAACAAAAGGAACCCAGGCCAACTCTAACCAGAGAGAGGGGTCAGAACGAGGGAGGGAGAGCCTTCGGGGCAGTCTTGGATTTGGACTTGAATCTTAACGCGCGGTCGGAATTCAGGCTCGGCAGATTTTCAGGCGCAGTCTCCTACGATGACCAGGGGAGCCAGGAGCTGGCGGAGCTCCGCGGCAGAGACGGGCCCGCCGTTGGGCTGGTCGCCTCGCTGTCTGCGCCTGGCCAGCTTAGAGTTGGAAGGTGGAGAGAGGTGCACCGAGGAGCCGGAGGTGGTGACGAACTGGACTTCCTGTTGCTGCTGGTCTTCCATGCCATCCTGTTCAGCCAGCTGACGGTTCACGGCCATCGCCTTGTCCGCGAAGAACGTCAGATCCCTGGCACTGCTGGTTCTGATGGACGACGACAAAAAAGCAAAGTTTTAAAATTGTCGACAAGAGGACATGTAGAAGACGCCGAGTTAAATCACCCATCACTCGTAACAACGTCTTACCTCTGATGTAGGATGGAAGTTGGCAAAGTGTCTGAGGCCCCCTGAGTAACAAAGAAAGACGTGTCTTGATTAGCCATGGCGCTCTCAACCCAACCAATACTTCTCGGTTTCCCCTCGGACACAGAGGGGACTTCATAGCTTCAAACTTACCCCCTGCACCCATGGGTGCTGCAGCACCTGGCTGGCACTCAGACGATTTTTGGCATCCCTGACCAGTAGTTTGGATATCAGGTCTTTGGCACTTGAGGAGATGTGAGCCCAGTCTTTCTCTGGAAACTCATACTTTCCTTCCTGGATACTCTCGAATAAAGTGTTCTTTAAAGAGAAAGAAAAAAGAGAGAGAGAAGAAGACATCAGTTACAAAGTATTGCTTCCTTGTCTTCAGTCAAGGTCAAGAGCCAGGCCTTGAATTCAGGGGGGGGGGGGGGGGGGGGGCAGAATAAATGGGTAGGGTTTACCTGGCAGGTGTGGCAGGGCTCACCCAGTTCCCAGCCACAGCCGCCGCCACAGCGGCCAACAAATGGTGGGTAGCCACTCAGCATTATGTAGAGGATGACTCCCAGGCTCCAGAGGTCACAGCGCTTGTCATAAATTGTCGCCTCTTCACTGAAGGCCTCAACAACCTCAGGTGCCATGTACTCTGCTGAGCCACACTGAAAAGACAAATGGGGGGGGGGGGGGGGGGGGGGGGAAACACCAGTTGGTTAACTGTAGGAATGAGGGGGAACAAAAACAGAAGAGGGCCTAGACAGAAAAAAAAACATTTCTTGATTTCACCCTCTTTCAGCAGATACATCTTGTTTTAGAGTGAACACTTTGGGGGCTATTCTCCAGGCATTCTATGCATGTTGCAGTCTTGGGTTATTTAAAAACGGCCGTACGCGTTCTCTCAGTCTGTCCGGGACTCCCGAGTTGGAACGCGGGTCGCTGCTTTGACCGTTGAGGCAAAATAGGCTGAGGGCAAGGATAGACTCAGCCCCGTCAGTACTTCGTTATGTACTGCTAAAAGAAATTGGGCCAAACACTGAGTAGGGAAAAGAGGATTGGCTATCCCACAGAGAACGAGACAAGGCTGATTACATAATACGGAAACAAACACCAGATGATGTTTTAATACTGTACAAACAGGGGGTGGGGGTAAAAAAAAGCAGGTTGCTAGTTCAGCACGACACAGATGTTTCCTTTGATAAGCATCATTGATGCTGCCGTTACAAAGACGACATGTTAGACATGCTTTGAAGAACAAGGATGTCCTGTTTGCAGCCTGTCCTTGGGTAGTTCTACCCCATGTCAGGAACAGCAACCCCCGATTCTCCTGCATTATAGCTTAAGGCTTCTGCTCACAAAGACCAATACTCTTGCTTATATCACTGGAATCGTGTTTACAATCAGCAGGCGATCGATTGTGTCCCTGTACCATACGCCAGCTGTCTCCAACTCCGCCTCCAGCCTGCTTCACCCTTATGTAATGATATTCACTGCACAGGAATCTCATCTCAGACAAAGCTGCTTCTGTGTGAGAGAAAGCCCCCAACCCCCATCTTTCCAGCACCATCATGTCTGGGGCAACTGCTTACATAGACGGCGTGCAGGATTTAGGCCAACGCAGCTGCCACAGAAATGCTAAATGCACAGCAGCACGAGTGTTTACCAATCTAGGAGCCCTGAACGAAGGAGAAAATGGAAAGAAAAAAAAAAAGAAGAGAGTACAATCTTTTTCAAATGGCCCGAGCAAGTCTAAAGGTCTCACAGGAGGCACGTCAAACAACAAAGCCCTAAATCTTAACAAATTCATCCTTCTCTTTGAAAACCCACATCAGTAATAACCTCCATAAAACTCCAGTAAGAAGCAGATAGCTGCTAATCAGCTGCCGTCACTGCAGGATTTGCTGGCATCACACACCCCGGGGCTTTCCTGAGAGCATGTGACTCGTCAGGCCATGCCGACATTAGCGAGGACACATGCGCAGACACCGGAGCTATTTGTAAACCACGGGATAATCAGAATTAACTTGGATGAAGTGGGTCTCTTCTGTGGGCATACATCTATACCTCCCGTCTGTAACGGGAACAAGTAAGAGAAGCGGCATCCTGGATTAAATCTCTCGGCTGCGTGCATGCACATGTCTTCATGTTGCAATTCCCCAAACTCTGTCCCAACTGCTTGCACACATGTCTTGACATTTGAACGGCGAGATTCATTTAATGCGGAGCAGACACGTGTGCAGCGATACCAATGGTCTAAAGTTAGCTTTTCCTAGAAAGAGAGGCCCCTCCTCTTACGGCACTACATGTCCCGAGTGCGACTAATTGAAATTAAATTATATGTGCTTAAACACATTAAAACAGAACCAGAAACACAACAAGCATGCAGCACACACACACACACACACTCATTGTGCAACTGTAGGAATGTGGGCAAAGGGGGGGGGGTGGGCTTTTGGGGCAGAGCGAGAGAGCCAATGGTGAGATGAAAAGCAGATAACATTGTTCCTGTGATCACAGGCAAGAAAACAAGCCAGTGCGCATGAGCAAAATGGAACGTGTGGACCTCCCCGTCCCCCCCTCCCCCCTCCCTCCCACAAGTCGGGGCCAATCACATCCCAGTTGCTAGGTGTAAGGGAAAAGGACAAAAAATTTCCAGAACAAATCTTATGCACAGCCTTTGTATGAAGGACATAAAGAATGCGCAGACAAGCACAAGTGTGGTTGGGGCCGCTGGGCGGGGCCTGTGCTGAGAGAGTGGGTGGATGTTTTTTTTTTTTTCTCTTTCATACCACAGAGAAAAGAAAAAAAAAAAAGGGAAGTGAGCAAGAGCCTGTGTGTGTGTGTTTTGCTTTCGGTGGAACTTCATAATACAGCACATGCAGCCTTGCAGAAGTCATACCGTCTTCCCTGCAGTATTACATTCCAAGGCTATCACACCATGTTCTGCCTTCAGGCATTATTTGTATTTTTTTCCCCCCCTTCACCTTGAAAATACAGGATCTCCTAGTTCAAACAAGAGTTAATTTAAAAAGGCAAGTCATTTCAAATAGTATAAACGTTCCAGAAAAAAAAAAAAAAAACTCACAAGACCAGCACAACAAACCTAAAGCTATTCTGACTGCAAACATACGACACAACTTGGCCTCAAAACTATTCAGAAAATTGAGGGATGGGCTCTATATCTATTATTTCTGCAAAAGGCAGATGAAGTTACCAGAGCTCACATTTCTACAGGCTGAACTGCATCCCTTCACCTGCTGTGGTCCGTCTCCACGGCTTACCAGGCAGAGAGCAAGCAGACTATTTGAGTTGTGATGTAAAGAGGACGCGTGCCAGCTAAACTTTAGCATTCCCCTTTGAGGTTGCAAGTATCCGGACTTTTTGGACAGATTTCAGAGGTACCGCTTTGGGTTGTGACGCCAGCAGGACGGTTGAGCAACCGTAACCCCAAAACTCGGGTTCCTAAATATTTGCACATGATAAGTAACAGGACGTTAACAGTAAACCGACTGATATCTTTCCCAGTGTTGCTGATATCTCTGCTTGATAACAAACTCAGCACTTGGGAGAACCAGGAAGCAATCTCTGCGATTAGTGGGACCATAATATTTTTATCCAAGAGTCAATGAGTGAGGTGTCCTTCAGTTAACACCAGGGAATTGGCCAATAGGTTATCACCCTTGCTGAACTTGGACTTCTCGCCCCAAAACTGTTTCATTATCCACAAGAGAACAAATCACAAGACGGCAGATGAACAGTTTGTCACATTCAGTTTCCACCAAACAACATTCCACTAAAGGCTTGTGATAGAACTCAAAAACATTGTGGACTTACAGGAGTCAGAAGTTCAGGTGTGGAAATGGGCGAGCTGTCGCTGTTCAGCTTAATCCCACTGCCCAAGTCAAAGTCGCAGATCTTGACTGGGGAAATCTGAGAGAAAAACGAGGACAACAATAACAATAAGTCTTTTTTTTGTTTGAATCATTTTAAAAACAGAAGAAAAAAAAAAGAAGAAAAAAACACCACTGTAGCATGCCGTTGCCAAGCTGATATCACATTAGCCACCCCTTTTGTACCAGATTTTGCAGTAAACTTACCTTGTCCTCACTTTTACAGAGAATGTTTTCAGGTTTCAGGTCTCGATGTGCCATTCCTGAGAACAAAAATAAAACCAAATTTGTTTCATTAGATTTCATCAGGGAGGAAGAATAAGAAACTATTCTGCGTCAGTTTCTTCATAACGTAAGTCTTGAAGAACTGCACTACAACATTACATTTCAACTAATGTAAGCACACAATTAACACTTTGACAGAAAGAGAAAAACCAGGATCTTATAGTACAAACATCCCCGAGGTTGTCGTACCTCGAGGACTCTTTTTCTGTACAAATTGTCTCACCCTTGTTGTGCAGGAAATCTAAAGCGCTGGCGATGTCCTGCACGACAACACTTGCTTCCTGTTCACTGAAGTGCCGTCTCCTGTGAATGTGTGCCAAGATTGAACCTAACGGTGAAGAAAGAAAGAATGTCATCTCGTATAAATAACACAGATAAACCGACAAGGGAATACAGAAAAGATGCACGCTCTACAGGATTGCTTGGGGTGAATAGTTTTGCGAAACGCCACTGACCTCCTCGGAGCTTTTCAAACACCAGGTAGAATTTGTCTTCTTCTTCAAAGAACTCAACCAGCTCAAGGATGTTGCTGCAAAAAAAAAAAAATAAATAAGGGACGGGGTCAGACATCACAAACTGGGCCACGCAGTATGCAAGGCTATCCACGCGTCTTTGTCAGGTGGTGTTATCTGTCACATTACCTGTGTCCCTGGCACTGGTAGAGCATCTCAACCTCCCGGAAGACACGGCTACGGCTATGACCCGGTCTTTTCTCAATGATCTGGAACAGAACATTTCAGATGAGCCACATCTAAAAATACACCAATGAGCAGATAAGCCAGTGGTATGAAGGTCTTCAAAAAAAGGGCAAAGGACAATAAAAAAAAAAAAAATAAATAAAAAAGGCTGAGCCCATTTGCTCAAGTTAAATATTTGTGCCATTGTCCCCCCCCCCTCACAGTGCACTAGGCAGAGAAGCCCACCAATGCGTGGTGTAAAGAACAGTGCCCTCTAAATGGCTTTCTTCCAGACCCTTAGACACAGTTACAAAGATAGATCTAACCTACTTTCAGAGCAGCCGGCCAGAAGGATCAAACCGGAATGGAAAATGACTCAAGATTTACAATTACTCTTCATGTATGACCCCCATATTTAAATCGCGAGTTGTCATTTAAAAATATGAAATAAAGTAACCCCCTTGCATCTCTTAAGCAAATCCAAAATTGTTTACAATGACAGAAAACACTTTCTAAAAATAACATCTGCCAGGAACTACATCGCTGAGGGGGCCACCACCCGCATGACACCCAGCCAGGGGGGGGGGGGCACAGGAAAGATTGCTGACACCAAAGCAAAAGGCTTGAATTTTCTAGCCCTGGTTAGTTATTGTTTACTTGGAGGCCGTGCATACTTCCCTTCCCGGTAGCTGGATCACAGCTGCTATTGAAACCCACAGTGGCCAGAGATGCGGTGTGTCTGGGATTAGTGTGCAGACGGGAGGCCTGTGTGCAGCCCAAAGCCCAATGCACTGTTCTAGGCCAATTCAGCAGCAGTAATACCTCCCGGGCAACTCCGGTTCTCGCTTAAATGACTCTGCAGGTTCATACGTCGGGCTGGGATTGGGAAATAATCACTTTAAAACACAAGGATTTTCCCCCCTCGGAGCCCACAGATGGGCACACGCCACAGACGCTTGGGTCTGCAATTACAACACAAGGAGCCCACACATGCGGCTCATCTCCACCCTGCTGTATCTGGGGGGGGGGGGGGGGGGGAGGGAGGGAGGGAGGGAGAGACGGGACATCTGGCAGAAGCAGACAGGCCCCTCAAACTCCTCAAAAGACCTCCAATAACAACAGACATCAACGCCTCCTTCCTCAGAAAGCCACCTCCCGAGGGATCTATTCAGCCACCCTGTGGTAAAAGACCCCCTATAGACGTCTCTACATGGCAGTCTGCTTGCCGGTTTAGGACACAATTAAACTGAAAATATAACTTTATCTATGTAGAACACTGCTGCTGTGAAAGATTTTCAATGACTAAGATATGGATTCACAATGTCCACGCCCCATTTGGAACAAGAAAGATAAAAAAAAAAAAGTTTAACTGTATCGAGCAAGAACAAAGCAGTGTAAACACCGTAGGTCACAACCCTCCATCATTTGCTCCTCCTTCCCGTCTCGGGGTTTTTTTGTTTTGGCACAGTGAGCAGTACACAATGTTCCCACTACAGCGTCCTCTGTAGGCAATACCAGTAAAGAAAAAAAAGGGAGGTCAATTCCCTCCCAGCTTTTTGATAGGCTGGACAAATGTGAAAACAGTGAGGGGGGTTGGGGTGGGGGTGTGCCTGCTCACAGCAGCTTGTGCTGCACACTGGGGGAAAAAAAAAAAAGAAAAAAGTGCAGCAGAAGCACAACAGTGAACAGCATGCCGACAGCAACAATAGAGAGCTGAAGTTTAAAGGGGAAAAAAACAAGCATGCAGGAAACAAAACTCAAGAAAAAATGGCTACGCAAAAGGACTATAACCCATATTTACTATGCTTTATGTTAAAAAGGAATCTCTTACCTTGACAGCGTATTCTTTGTTGGTGATGAGGTTGATGCATGTTTGCACCCTGGCATAAGCGCCCTCGCCAAGTACCTCTTCCTGCAAACTGTAAACATCTGTGACAAAAAGAGCAAGTCAGGAAATTACTTGTAAGTCAATAGTTTGGGTTTTTTTCCCCACATTTAGCAAGGTAGTTTAAAAGTACAGCACATTAAAGTTCATACCTTCAAATCGTCCAGAGAAACTGTCAGTGGCACGACAGCGCTTTTTCTTCTTGTTTCTTTTCTTGGCATCGGGGATGTCAATCGGCTGGCTGGAAGGCATGTCTGCCAAAACAATAGGCGCATTCATATTTAAATAAGTTAGCGAGTGCCACCAGAGTCACAAACAATACATTAACCAGACTGGTGAAAGGCAGAAGCATGTCACAGAACGTTTCACTCACCATGTCTTGAGGAGGAATCAAAATTAAATGAATCAAGGTGATTGGATCCGTTTTTGGTGAAGTCTTCCGATTGGAAAGGATTCTGACCCTAAGGAGTAATAAATAGGGTCGTTATACGATATGCAATCTCAAAAGTGAACTATTAAACCAGGAGGAGCGGTCATAGCTGATAAAAGCATTTGTTATCCCACTTCCTGCACCTATAAACCAATGGTAAGATACAGTAACCCAGACAAATGGATGGAAAGGTTTCAAAATAACGAAAACAATGCCAAAGTCCACAAACTTCACGAAATTAATCCCCGGGCACAATGGGGGGACGCACACTTCTAGCAAGCGAGTGCCACATTCACTAGCAGCAATTCTTTAACGTTCTAAAGTCACATGTTTATGCGATTGCCGTTCTTGACTACACGTACACGTGCGGACGAAGTCATACGGCACGTTTGTTGGCCATCGGACGTGGGAGAACAGATGTGTTTATATATAGCGGGGGTAAGTCGCTATGTACATGCTGACAGACTTGCTCTGATTACAGAGGACCCCCACCGCCCAGCCACCCGAAAGACCCGAGAAGCAGCTGTGCCTCTCCCATCAACTGTGTTCAGGCTCACCTTGAAAGAGCGGTGGAATCCCGTGACTTCTGTGATCTTGTTTTGGACCATTTTGAGGGGTGTGATATGCAGCAGCAGTGGCGTTTGGGTTTGGGGGGTGTCAATATGGACTTCTCCAAAACAAAAAGTCGTTTCAGAGAGTGTCACAAGTGAACACACTGCGCTGGCAGCAGAGGTTAGTCCAGCAGGTTAAACGGGAGACCTGTAATGCAAACACACAATTAAAAAAAACTATTAATTGATAGAAGAAAAACAAAATCTGTATTACTTAAAAAAAAAAAAAAAAGGAGCATGTAGGCAAGAGCAGGCCTGCTTAAATTGACGTTTAGGAGTCAAAACAATGTGCAGTAAAACTAGTAACAGCTGAAGGGAGCAATGGACTGCGTCAGTTAAACACTAAAGACACGGTCGTTCAGGCAGCTTTAAAAAAAACAAGTTAGACGATTTAATTAGTTAATTCTTTTCATTTTTCACTTTGAGATTGGTAAAGCCTAAATTACTTCCAAAAAAATTAAAGCGATCAATGCCGCCATGACTCAAAACAGACGGTTGTATGCACTATCATCCAGGGATCGGAGGATATAAGAGAGATCTGAGTTTTCTGCAGTCTAGGAAGAGTAATTGATTTAGATTTAGTTGGAAAAACAAAGGGAAAAGAATTTCTAAGCATGTATAGGTCTTTTGACCGTCGGTCCAGGTTTGTTCCGGACCAGCGTATTGTTCAACCATGTCGTGAAAAGGCTTACTTTAGTATGCCATAAACATCCCCTCTTTTTCGAGCTCCTATATGCAGTATGTACACGTTTGTGATTTACATCGACGCAAAGTCACGCAAAAGCCTCACAAACAAGACGTAACGTTTTCCCGTAATAGCTGAATCAGAGATTAAACGATAGCATTGAAAGGCGACCCACCCCCATTATTTAGCTTTTCGCTTCATTGCTCAAGGCTAACACACGAAAACGTTGCATTTCGGGGCGACAGACTTTTAAAAAGAAGCTGCGTTATTATCAGGGTAGGAATCGTAAAGGGAAAAGGAAGACAACGGCCCGTGATGCTAACTCGCGCTTAGCTAACGTTCTTGAGCTCCGCAGTGGCAGCAATCACTGCACGAGCGGTATGACAGTTACGCGTTATAGTTAATAATACCGTAACGCTACCGCAAAACAACCATTCCCGCCAGGCACAAACTATACATCTATTAGGTAGTTTATGTACTCACCCCGTTATTAATTTAATAGCTCCAGTGTTGATAATAGAGAGCTCCGGTCGATGTGGAGGGGGGCCGTCTAATCGGTGGTGCGCTGATGGTGGCGAGCAGTGACGTGGGTGGTTATAAATGTTCCTTGACAGGCTCCGCCCACCACAAGTCTGCGTCAACAAACCTCGATACGTCACGTGTTTTCTAGAAAGGGATGGGTGGGCAAGATACCATTTCGCGTCGCTCGATTATTCCTCACTCCTATTTGAACACAGTTTTGTAAAAGAAGCGACATATATTATTACTAATGAGCTTTAAATGACTAATATATAATAATAAGATATATTAGTGTGGTAAGTTAAAATGTTTAGATGCGATTTGGGAAAAACCTTGAAACGAAAATAATATTTTTCTTCTTATTGGGACGTGACCAGCACGCTGTGTTTTGTTTCAGTGGCCTCAGCAGGACTGAGACGCTGTGTACGTGCGCAGCAGCAAAGGCACCATGTGCTGTGGCTGATGAAAGATATGTGTATGAATGGACATGCATAATGATGAGACAGTAGCGCACCAGGCGGACAAACCAGTTTGCTAGTTTACACCATGATCACATCACAGTTTTTCTGATGCAAGTCAACGCACCATTGGAGTCATACCTGAATAAAAATAAAACACTTATCAGCAGAAGTATATATGTATCGAGGATTGCATGCATGCCATACCCTACTGCTCACTTTCTTGGTGGACTGAAATAAATAAATTTATCATGTTAGAAACGCATTGCGCTCCCAGTGGATCATTGACGACGATGATGGCCAAATTGGTCTTAAGAGAAATCCCCATCTGAGTCACTGCGGCCAGCCTGTTTTATTTCAGTTGGTTAGTGGTATGACTTCAGCTGCTGAGTCGTTTCAGTAACACACAGCATGTAATCTAATGATCACAATTATAAACATTGTATTGTTCAACAATTGTTCACTTTCAAATTCATTTGTATCAAAAATGCCGAAGTAGTACATAAGAGCCACAACTAAATAACATTTATATCATCGCTATCGATCACTTGTTAGGCTTGAAAAATCAATTGCTTCTTCCTGACTGAACAAAGTTGTTGAGTATATTATTGAAACCATTTTATGAAGCTGACTGTGAAAAAAACAAAAAAACAAGCAAAAGCCAAAGCAATTCCAGTGTTCAAACTGGTCCTGGTCAATACAATCCAGTCACATAGGCCTGGAAATGCATATTTATCATCTGGGACTTTGAGAAATGAAATTATGAATGACAATTGACTGCTCAATATTAGTGTAGTGGTTGGTACTATTATCTCCCAGTCTGCATAAATATATGGTTTTATTCTCGATTCTGAGGATTTAATGGGTGGCGTTTGTATGTTTATCCTGTGCAAGTTAGCATCAATGGGTGAATAGATCAAGCTTGGTTTCAACAAACTTTGAAAGATAGAAGCATTTGAATGTCTATGTAGAAGAACGTTTATATGGATTAATGCTTTGTAATTTAGAAATAGAAAATGGGTGGATGGATGGATGGACTGATGATTGAATAGCAGTCAAGAAGATACATGTCTGGTTCTCTACATGTATTAAAGATTTTTTAAGATCCGAGTTTTATTTCCTCTAATATATGACAATGACAAGTGGCCACTTGACACAGTGACAGTGTTCCAGACTGTTTGCAATGACGTTTACACGTACTCATTGCTTTTTTTTTTTAAAGAAAGGATAGTTCCCTCTCTACTTTAAAAAAGAAAATCTTCATTTACACCGACCCAACTGGTTCAGAGCTGCTATAAGTATGCCAAAGTGTAGCAAGAAGCATGAGGCCATGATAGCCAATCAGAATCCTGAAAAAAAAAAACAGGAGGTCATTGTGACGTAAATATCCGCCTACCCCCCTTTAGACACAAACATAGAACCGGATTTTATCCAGATCTCCACTGTGGCTGGAGTTTTGAGGAATCATTGTTTGTGGTGAGTCGTAGCTGCGTTTATGTGTAAATGTGCAGCTCAAGCGCAGAGAAATATCACCGTTTTTTTCAGATACCCAGGTACGTGTAAACTTGGGCAGGTGTGTTCCTCTGTCCCGGTGGAAGTTCCACCTCACTCCAAACTGTCAAATCCCACTGAGGGTGTTCAACGTATGGAATTAAAAAAATATGTCTCGATGTACTATATTTGTACTTATTTCAACATATACTACCTTTTGTTACTCATAAAAACACATTGATCTTCTCCCATTTGATAAACGGGAACATTTAGAGAACTGTAATTTTCATTCGCAGACGCACTGACAATTAATCATTGCAGAAAAAGTCATCTTCATTGTCACTATCCATCTTCTTCATTTAGGCTACCTGCTTTATCACACTTAGGGATGAGAGTACAGGGTGCTGATTGCAGCTGACAATCGGTTAAGTACACCTTGGACAGGTTGACAGAGAGCAAACACAAGACAGGTACAACTACACATCCTCATTCACAGTCTGACACACGCGCACACACACACACACACACACATATATATATAACATAAATACACACGTGCATATTTCTTTTTTCCTAATTGCATACTTGCATTTTCAGCTATTGTTTGAAACCGATCCTACACTGCAGGAGGATGAGTGACAGCCAACAGAAAGTATGTGAACTTGTCATGATATGTGCTGCACGTTTCCAAGCCGGCTGAGGAAACTCTGCAGACGAGGGTGGAGACATTGTGTCGTGATTGTGATAATGAAGAAAATCCAAGCAGTCGTATGATGAGGTACAAACGAGAACTCTCTTAGCCATCTGCCAATTGTAAGATTCCGCTGCAACGTTGCCACAAACGTGACATCTAATATTTCAAAGACACAAGTGGTTTGAAAGTTCGTTTGTTTTTTTGGTGGGGTTTTTTGGAGAGGGGGGTCTCATATTGGTCTTGCCCTTTGTCATTTATCCCCTCAGTCAACCTAAAATAATATCAATAGCAAATACCAGCACCTCCCGTCACACCACTTGTTGCATTGTAAACAAGAGGGACTGCTTTGTTGTGCCATGTGATTTGTCCCCATACTGTATGTTATTCTTGGTCTCTTTTGTTATTTATCAGGGCATATGATCCAGAGTCCACAGTACTGCTCCGTGCAGGATTTATACATTGTTTACCGAAGGTGTCTTAGTTGAAACCATGTAAGGGTTGTTTTCAGAACTCTTCTGTCTTGTGACTGGACGCTTTCTGCCTCTCCTCCCTTCAGCTTCGGCCCCTCGAACACAGCCTCAATAGTAGCAAACATTGCGCAAGAGACTGCCTGACGATCCCTAACCAGTAGCACATGGTGTCGTCCAATGTTTTTGGCAGGAAAACTGGATCGCACTTGGAGAGTGCAGGGGGCCCATTTCTCTGCAGGTCACAGGCAAGAAGAGGCTCACATACCGTAGAGTGACATTCAATTTCTGGTGTTCAGTGGGGAGTTCAGGCTGCAGAGGGCCACGAGGTTACTACAGTTTGAAATATGATAGTACTAAGGTGTGTCTGTTGTTGTGTTCCTGGTGGAGGTTCATGGACTTGCCCTCTACAGTACCCCGAGGCTGGGCAGACTTTTAACTGTAGACGAAACGTTATTGTGCAACCAGTAAGTGCAATACAGCCTATTCAGCATTAGTTTAGCTGGAAACGTTGTGTGTCAGTGTCATTTGTAAAAGTAAATAGAGCTGGGAGATCTGTAGATTAATTCAACATTTTCTTTAGAGAAAGTATATGGATACATTTTAAAAAAAAAACACAATGATAATATCAAAAGTTTGCATATTCATTGTCTTTCTACTGTCAAAAACTGTACCTTATGACTGCAGGGGTTAGCATTACTTCTAGTTTCACCAGATGGTGTTTATATTAAAACTTGTAAAATATTTATTTGAATGGGGCTTTACAAAGTGCATTGAGCATTAAGTCACAGGTCGAGAGGAAGAATTATAAGTTATTTGGATGAAAGTCTTGTATTAACTCAACTTGAATGTATTAAAAACATTTGGCATGTCTGAGGACAACTGTGATTCTTAAGGAGCAAAGTCGCAGTGCCCTGGAGTGCTTCCTGCACCTTTTCTCAGAAGCCTTCAATCAACAAATTACTTGGAAAGACACATTGAGGCACGTTTCCGCATTGAAATGATTCCAATACTCACATCACATTGAAACATGCAGAGCTGCCAAAGAGTGCCCACAGTGGTTTGTTTTTTTTTGGTTTGTTTGTTTAAAAGTAGTTACATGTTGTTTTACAGAAGCTTGTTGTGTTCTCTTCGATGTACTTGGCTCGGGTCACATAACAGTATATCCCAGGTTATTTGATATCATTGATTTTACTGAATTTCCTCATGAGGGATGAATAAAGTCTCATCTCATCTTATTTAAAGGTTTTGGAGCACATAAAACAACCTGCAACAATCCACTACTTATAGCACTTTCACTTGAGTGAAGTATTTCAGTTTTACAGCTATGTTTATGAGCTCAAAGTCTTCTGATAGCTGTTTTGTTTTTTCCCCCCATTCTTTAAATGACTATGCTCCGTGGAGGTGTGAGGCGTGTTTGGACAGACACAATTATTTCCACTTTTTAATGACTGTAATAACCTGTCTTTGTTGAGCAATTGTGCAAACACCAGGAAGCATTGCAGACCACATAGAGACACGTCCCGCTGAGAATGAGAAACTCCATTTTGTTGTAGGTTTAAAACGGAGTTACCAGAGATCTTTAAAAAGAAGATACCTTTAAAGTATATTATCCACAAGCTGACATCAAAATATTTCAAAATGTACAGACAGCAACCTTTTTTTTGCTATGAAAAAAACATCTATTTATGTAGCATTAAGTGCAAAGTGAGACAAGTATATGTTGAAAATACTTTAGGTCGTAGAGTTATGGAATGATACATTATGTTTAGAATTTAATTCAGACACACAGGTGAGTTCTATTGGATCTCTCACTATAGTTTTAACATATCTTCGCAGTGTCCTTTACTACTTGATGTGCCAGTAGAGGCTCACTGGTAGAGAGGATGGAGTTTGTGAACCCCTCGCAACAATCAAAGTTCCCCACCCCTGCATTGCATTATATCATTTAAGTAAAATGAAAACAATCAAACTTGTAAAAGTTATATCTCATCATCAGTTGGATGTTCAGTGGCCTTTTGTGACATTTGTGCACCATTTTTAAAATACTTGCTTTCTGAGCATTTTTGATAATACATGACCGCCTCGCTTCAGCGTGAATAACTTCCTCCTGGGCTTTTTGTTTCCAAATAATCCATGTTGTCACTGGGACTTCTGTAGCTCATGTCCAGCTTTAAATCCTTGAAATGATCATCACTTTCCTTTACCACAAGCTGCACCACACCACGAGGCGGCTGACTCACGGGGAAACAAAACCGTTAGGGGCGTGCGCTCCATCTAGCACTTGCTGAATCACGTTATCTTCCAACCCCTTTTGTCTACATGCAAGTAATCACACTGTTCCATCAAAACAACAGTCATGCTCTGCTGTGGAAGATGTTGCTGGATCGGTTCAGTGTGATTGGCCGGAGCTGGAGAGTCTGCATGTGTCCTTGGCCTCTTGCCCAGGCTTTTCTATACGTCTTTAACTGCAGAGCCCTTCGAGGCCGTCTGGTACATTCCAGGAGAGAAAAACACTCCGGGGGGGGGAAGAGAAGACGTGAGAGGAGAGGAGAGGAGAGAGGAGAGGAGAGGAGAGGAGAGGAGGGAGGGTACAGCTCATCTCCCACGTAACACATGCTGCCAGTGAACTTGGGAGAGAGACAAAGGGAGGGAAGGGTGAAGAGAGAGAGAGAGCAAGAGAGAAAATCCATTTAAGAGGATCAGGTTACAACAGGAAATGAGGTCATCAGAGTGGTTCGCGTCACTGGGACATTTTGTTACATCATGTATGTTTATTAAAACTGATTTCAAGTGGTTAAAAAAAAAAACCCTACAGCAACATTGTTCTTGCTTTTAGAGTATGGCTGTGGTGACATATAGGCATTTTGAAAGCAAACAAACAAAAAAGTAACATCCGGCTGAGCTGACTCAGTCCATGACAACCTCCATCCATTCAAGCCTTGAGGCTTATTACTTTTAATTCTTGCTATTAGCTCCATTTCAGTTTCAATACTCTGCTTTTGAACTGATCATTGGAGTCCCTGGGAACCTCAAGGAGATTTCAAAACCGTTAACTTGCATAAAAGACACCAATCAGGACATTTTTAAATACTCGATCACAAGTGAAATTCCTAGAGCGTTCTATTTGAGTAAAAGGTACTTTACTCGAGAATTTACCCCCATACCTCCACCCACCATGGAAATAAGGCATCATTATATTTGACGTGAGTAAAATATTATCAGTGAAACATCATGCTGAGGGTGTCGCAACATGTTATTCCTGGAGAAACTGGAGATGGAGGGACTCCAAGGTGCTTAATGTTTATATTTATACACAAAGACATCAGATAGATCCGATCTGGAGAGCTGTTGGATGAGCAGATCAAACCAAGCAGTCACACAGATTAGAGCCTGAAGTGTCCTTTACACCAGTTGTTCCCAACCTACGGTTTGAGGAAGGTCCTTTGGGGACTGCCAGGACTCACAGAGAGGACTGGAGTTTACCTTTTCATTTTTATGCTGTTAGTTCATAAGATGTGTGTCCAACAGCATTTATATTTTTGCCGACTCAGATATGGGAGTGGAAGTTCATAACACTTCTTAGAAGAAATCCAAAGGCTCTAAAACAATTTCAGTTTTGGCATCACCGCTTGACACAATGCAACTGCTCGGGTTATTTTCTATTCTTTTCAATAAAAAAATATGCCATCGTGAAAGACACTAATGAAGTTGAGCATCAGCAAAGAGTCAGCCGTTGTTGTTCTGTCCTGTGACTCTTTCAGTCGAGGACATTGCTGATTTAATGAAAGCACCGTTTTGTTCTGCACATGTGATGACTTTTTTTTATTTAGAATACCACAAGAGTCTGATATAACATTTTGATAGAAGCAGGAAGAAGTGTGCCAAGAGCTAGATGTAATTCAAGCGAAGGGACTTTGAAAGTCAAACAAGGGTTGTCTAAGAAGCACTGGTTCCCCAACATCGGGTTCAAACATATGGGTCACCAGAGTATAGAACAAGGCAAAGCTTTCTGCTCTGAGGATGTCATATAACTGCTTCATTCTGCTTGGTGTTCATTGGGCTGGCACTGATTCTGGCTAAATAAAGATTACGGTACACCTTGGACTGGCTGTCAGTCCGTCACAGATCAAGCGACAGACAAACGAACACACATCCACTCGGTGTGGGTTTGGGGAGACGAGAAGAAAACCCTCACCTGCAAAGGGAGAACATGTAAATACCACACAACAATACCCAGAGCGCAGTCTTGTGAGATGAGACTGATGATCATTGTGATTTAATGAAATGTGCCCATGTTAAATTGAACTATAAAACACTTTCTATTATCCAAACAAACACGAGAAACTGTGTATTGTTTTAGTTTTAAATTCTATGCGTTCAATTGGGTGTGTTCATCATTATTCAGTTCACGGTGATGCTTTGTCCAATCACAGACCTGCATGGACCACTCCTGCAGAGGACACCTTCGCTCTAATATGGGACCGTTACTGCTTTTACCTGTTAAAAGTTGCTGTGAGTTGTATAACATGTCCAGAGTCCAGGGAAATATTCAACACTGCAATTATTGTGGACCCTTCTGTAGCACTACTATACATACATTGTGCAGAATCAGGCATTTCCATGTGACCAGGCTTATCACATGCTGTAAGCCCACAGGTTGTTGCACTTTTGTCTTGTTTATTTTTAACGATTGTGGCTTGTTAATTACATAAACTTGTCCATTGAGAGTGAGAAACGCCACTAACTCTGTTGCTCTCAAAGCTTTTCCAGAACTGTTGACTCGACTCTATTCAAAAACAGGTTTCATTCAAAAACAGAATGTTTTTAAATCACAGGACAGTCTGGCCCGGTTCTTATGTAACCAGCTTAATCGTCGAATCATTAACCCGGATCGGTTCTCCACTTCCCTGCTTCAGGACTGGAAGTGGGACAGTGGGCAGATTTAATGAGAGCTTGAGCAGGAACTGCAGGGCAGAAAGCTGGATTCGTCTACACAGGCAGCTTTTCGGTATCTGACGCCACCTAGTGGACGCTGTGTGCTGTGAGCACGCCTCGGCCTTCCATGAGGTTTCCTCGTGAGGCTCAGGTCTCGTGTGACTTTCACCTGCCGACAGCATTGGCAGCAAATACCAGCAGGTTCGACATCTGAGAACGTGCCCGATGGCACAAGGCCCAAAGTCCAAGATAACAGAGCCTCAATGACGTCTGAGTCAGCCAGGAAGTCTGGAACTGTTATAGCGTCATTCATGCATTGACACCATCCAACACTTAATTGTGGCACGTGGGAGCAAACAATTATTTGAACACCTAAAAAGTTGTTTGGTATATCAAATTATCCCTCAGAACACACAAGTAATGTTTACCTTTAATAATGTAAATTCAATTTTCAAGTGCCCAAAACACAAAATTACTCAGATTGAAAAATATATATATCTAAAGTACCTGTGAGAACTAATCAAAAGTATTGAAGCTGCAATTTGTTTGTTAATTTAAACAACCAATTACAATATATGACAGAATAGAAACTGACTTTAATGAAACAATATATTGATTTCATAGGTGTACAGTGAGAAATTGAACTCATTGTAAATCATTTTAAAGAAAGAAAAAAAAGAAGAGGATGGTAACATCCTGGAATGATTGAAATTCAAATAGAAAAAAAAGCATCATCACAAACGTATACCTCTTAATACTGTGCTCCGATAAAATGTCTGAAAACTCTCTCTAAAAGGAGCAGAATGCCGCACATGACAGGGTTAAAACCTACAGTATGTGGCTAAAATAGATTACAGTACTTAAATATAAAAATAGACTCTGAATCTGTTTGCTCTTCTTTTTCTCCGGTGCAGCCTTGGAGATGGACGGATGAGTTTTGGCCCGCTTTGGACTCTTGCTCAGTGGCACATCCGGGAGGTCATCTCTTTCTGCAGTCAACACAAACACACCCAACATGGTGAATCACACATATACCAGCACACACCCTTGAATGCCGTCATTAAACTAAAAAAAGAAAAAGAAAAAAAGGTCAAAACACAGTAAAAAAAAAAAAGGGGGGGGGGGGGGGGGGCTTTGTGTCAGACTGACCCACTTTCAGAAGCATGGCTGAAACACACATGAAGAGAAGGGGGTCGTAAATCGATACAATAATTAACAGTCAATCTTTGAACAGGGCCGTTCGCACTCTCATTTCACAGCAAGTAAAACCAATTTGTTCCTGGGTCAGAGGCCTGCTGCTCTACAGTTTGGATGTTTGTTTCCAGCCTCATCTGACACATTTCAACGTGTGTTCGTGTGATACGTGGCTCTTAATTGTAACTTAACTTCAACCACACACACAACTTCAAAATCGGAGTCAATTCAGACAGTACCCGGATCAGGTCCTTGCACCCTTGAGCGTTGTTGCACTCACCAGAGGCTCCAGCTCTTTGTGGTCCGTGAGGTTGAACTCGGTGACAAAGTAATAGAAGTGCTTGTAGCAGGTGTTAACGTGAGCCTCGGCCCCCATCTGGCTCACGCGGTCAAAGTGGTGGATGTAGACGTGGACAAACACCCGGAACAGACGAGACAAAATCTTCTTAGCCACTTGCATGAAGGTCTTAGGGAAGGGAGTACCTGGGAATGGGGCAGATGGAGACGGGAGTCAAACGGTGCAGTTAATGCGCGATCAACATTTCAGCATTTACACCTCGGGAAAGAAAGGCATTTCTGACGCTCCCCGAGATGCTGCGGTGTGGTCGACGTGTCCCGCTCGGGCGCAGCTGTCAGCAGCACGTCACACATGATTGGAAATCATCTGCGAGCTAAAGCCTCTGCTCTATCCCAGCGCTTCATTCAGCGGGTGCTTTAATTTGACTAATTCAATAATATTTGAGGAATCTGTTCCAGAGGACGAGTGAGTCAGAGGTTGTTTCTATTCATATCCCTACTGTACATCGCGTGACCCATTTTTTTTTTTTTTTTTTTTTAAATCCATTGCTTGGAATGTTTCTGCCAGTCGTCGGCTGAGCCAGAGAGCGGGGCTTTACCCATCGAGATAATGGAAACGCGAGAATGCCACTGCGGGAGATTAACCAAGTCTGTAATGTTTGCAATGTAATCTCATGTACGTGGCCTCACGGGCATTAAGAAGGACAAAGGCTTCACATTTCTGCTTCTATCTGCATGTGCCTTTTTTTATTATTATTATTATTATCTGTGCCATTCAATACATCTTAATCATGTAGAGTTTTTTTCTATTGTGGTGTGGTTCTGTGTGACTCCTTTGGAAAAGATTAGACCACTAAAATCCCAATTTAAGTCATTCATTAGATGAAAAGAAATATAAATCCCTGGATATTACAGTAGCAGCTGCCATGCGCAGGGCAATACAGTCAGCCTAAGTGTAAAAGGTTTTGGATAAAGCCATCAACTATTGTTATTTTAAAATGTAGGCAATGATTAGTGTTGGTGGCCTCACATCGAGAAGCTTCTCCGTGCGTGTGGTGTTTCTCCCCTCCACAGTCCAAAAGTCGACATGTGGCATTAATATGTGATTGTAAAATGCTGGCAAGTGTGATTGTGAATATGTGTAAGTGGCTGGCTGGTTTTTCCAAAAATCAGCTGGCACTGGCTTCCAGAACCCTGGAAGTATAGAAGATGGGTGGATGTTTTTGTTTACACTTTATCTTTAGAGATTTATGGCCTGATGTGGACAGTTTCTTGTTTTTTTTAGGCATTTCAAAGAATTAAATGACTTTGTTGTGCGAGTAGTGACTGGCCACTCGTCTACTTCTATTGTCTGTGGACATTTATGAGTA
This sequence comes from Blennius ocellaris, assembly GCF_963422515.1. Classification (NCBI taxonomy): domain Eukaryota; kingdom Metazoa; phylum Chordata; class Actinopteri; order Blenniiformes; family Blenniidae; genus Blennius; species Blennius ocellaris. The sequence goes on along the minus strand of NC_137661.1, from coordinate 10,986,676 downwards.
GATAAGAGGTTTTTGTGTCGCATTAAAAAAAAAAAACGAACATCCCCCACGGCTAATCCTCACTCTTTGTGGCTCATGTGCCGGAGAGAAAACAAAACAAAAACAACAACGAAACACAACACGTACCGACATTGGTGGGGAAGATGTTCTCGTTGTTGACCTGTACCTCGATCCAGTCCATGAGCAGGCTCATGTATTTGGGCGCCGACAGGGCGGTCGGCCGCTTGTACTTGTGCTCGTCTTGCCAGCGGTATTCGTACTTGGGCCCGCCGGACATGGCGGGGCAGGTCTGGTCGGTGCACGAGTCACTGATGGTGCCGTAGATGAGGTTGATGCGGTTGAAGAAGTCCACCACGTGGACCGCCACCCAGTCGTTGAGGTCCTCGCCGTGGGGCAGCTGCACGGCCTGCTTCAGGTCCAGGCCGGCGTTCAGCGACGCCTGGGCCTTTTTGTGCAGCTCGAAGCGCTGCGTCCCGGGCTCAAACTTGCGCTTGGGCCGGAACGTCTTGTCTTTGTTGAAGACTTGTTTCAGGGCCATGGACATGGTCGCATGTGGCGGCGGTGGGCGATTGGTTAAGAACGCTTCTGGCGACTGATTCGCCGTCGAGACAGAAGCAGTCGGAAGGTTGTATAAACAGCCGGTGGAGGGTTTTTTTGTTTGTTATGGACGGTCGGCAGGTGTTTGTTTTAGCCGAGTCTGGGCTTCTGGGATCCTGTGTATGAGGAGGGGAGGAAAAATAAACGGAGGTCATTTGGTTAGGAGCTGCACATTCACATCGAAATACCCCCTTTGTGCAGAGCCTGTTGTATTTGTCGTAACAATCGAATGTGCTAACAAACGAGTATTGTTTCATGCTGCATCACTAAACAGAAAATGTCAGATTACAGTAAAAAAAAATCCACAAACAAATTCAGTTCATTGTCACAGAAGAATAAGCAAGAACAAATTCCCATTTCAGGTTTTGAATAACTTTACATTATTATGCATGATTATGTGTGTTGTTGGTCTTTTGAACTCTTTATAAAAGTATCGCTTTATCATTGTCAAAAAAAGTACGTTTTTTTTATCATCTTAAAACACAATAACATATACTTAAATACAATAAATGTGTTGAAACTATGGGTGAACCAGCAGGGTGCAAACTTTCAAAAAGACTGACGCTTATTTATTTCCCAATTCTCTGATAACTGTAAAACAACAACAAACTAAACCAGTAATTAATAAGATAACTCCACAAATCAATAACGTAGACACTTGTGGTTGTGGTGATCGATAGACCAACTAATCAGTAAGTGTTATTGCAATTAAAATCTTGTCATTCAAAACTTTGGGACTTGGGGAAAACGTCCAACACCGACATGACTGCCATGAGGTTTGAGCCATTTGATCACTTTGCTTGTTAATCAATCCTAAACATTCAGGCCGAATCTTCAAACACAAACTCAGAGCTTTTTTGGGTGATATCAATAGTGAATCAAGTTCACGTCAATGCAAGATGTTCCTAGTTATACATTAATACCTTTAAACATAAGACCCTTACCAAGTCGTTATAAACCGTAAGCTCAACCAAACGCAAACATGAGAGAATATAGTCATCAGATTAAATAACAATGAAAATAAAAAAAATTGTTCCGTGCAGCCTAATTTGGTTGGGTGGTTAATGAACTGATCATTGTATAACGAGATGAGGGTTCAGCCATGCTTGAACATGCAAATGCTGCTGGGAAATTGAACAATTGTCTAAGTCATGCATCAAGAGAGTGATTCATGAGCCTCTTTCAACAGAATCACTTTAAAGTTAATCACTTGTGCTAATAAATCTGAGGAAACCATTTCAGAAACATGAACAAGTACATTTTCAGAAGAAATTCTCACTGACTCCAAAGATTTGTATCTAGACCATCGAGACTTAATATTTTTAACACCAGAAAGTTACCTATAAATTAATCTATGCCAATAGGTCGTGACAGGCTGATATAATCTATAATGTAAGATCCAGATGTATATTGGGGATAGTATATTTTTAATTTCTAGTACTAAAGTGATTGTGGTTGTTTAAAAAGCAAGGAAATCTTTATCAACCTTAAGTCTCTCCCCTTTTTGAACCATCACAGTGAGTTACAAGTTCTTCTATTGTGGAAATAAAACATAACAAGAAAACAAAAATATCTATACATCCATTCTCTATCAAATTGTTGGCAAGCCAAGAATAATTCTGCTGTTTTTTTTCCAACTATATCTGACTCGAATCCATCTCGAGGCATTTGTGGGGACTTGTTGAGGAATTACACAACAATCTGGCCCAGTTATGCACAAGGAGCTTTAATCTGAGAACGATCTATAAACTATCCTGAAAAGAATCAAAAGAAATGGAGGGCAACAGTGGGGGAACCGAAAAGGGAAACACAAGTAATACTTGCGGTTTATATGCATGCGAATCGCTCAAGTTTGTTGCGTGCTCACTCTGATCACAATAAATATGTATTTCCTGTTGACTCAGTGTCAGTCAGAAGCACTTTAACGTTAAAGATGAAACATGGTGCCTCGGGGGGGGCATTTCCTCTCTCTGACGCCGAATCAGTCGTAACACCCACAGTCACCAAAATGACAGTAAAAGTCGTTAGCAACACGAAGGGACACCGGTGAGGAGATCCACAGTCCGCGTTGACCACTCGGGGAGTTAAACAAGCAAACAAACCAAAAAGCAGATTTTTGTGACGTTTCTAGCTCATTTTCCGGTCTGAAAGATGCGGATTAACATGACGACTGTACCAAGTTTACTGGAGACGTGACGCGCTCACTCGGCCGGACTTGTTGCTCTGGAAAACACGCGAACCAGAGCAAAAACACCCCAAAAATACACCGCATAGACGTGTTATTAGCAGCGAACGCTCACCACATGTCAGGGCCAAAGCGGGTGAAGACAGCTCGAAATGTCGGACGGCTGTTTAAAGGCGGACGATGGAAAAAGCCACTTTGATGAACTTACTTGTTCCGCCTTCCTGTTTCCTTCGCTCTTCTATCGATTTTTTTCTTTTTTTTTAAAAAACCGATTAATGGTCGATAGCTTCACGTCGACAACATGCTCCCACTACATTATGAACAAACCGGGCCACACGTGCAGAATTGTTGATAATTCAATAAACATGTCGGTACAATAAAAGAAAGTATAAAGACCGACTCCTCCCTGCCAGGCGAAAAGTAACACCACCGGGAAGCGCGAGGCTTTACGGGAAACTTCCGGCCAGGGGCTTCACAATAAAAGTCGCACTTACGTCAATACGACGAGACACGTGGGACATGGGAGTATTCCACGATTGCCACGCTCCTCCAGATGTTTGTTTTTGTGGCCGTCTCGTGCACTTTGCACATCTCCCTGTGCACGCATACGTGTTCTTAAGCTCCTCTGCTTTAATCCCATGTCATTTGGTGACTCTTACTTGGTGAAGTTAGCATGTTCTCCCGGTTTGTGCATGGTATTCCTTCCCCCTCTGTCAAAAAACATGCTTGTGAGGCTAATTTGGTGCCCTTAGATGTGAATGTGAGTGTGTGGCTGTCTGTCGATATTCGTGCGGATGGACCCTCACCCATAATTAACTTGGCCCCTAACCCTAACCCAGCTTAAGTTTGAAAAAGCAGCATAAAATATGACTGAATTATGGTTCAACTTAGAAATCCTTTTGTCGGTCTCTTCTGGGGCCTTTACTGTATGCTTCAGACCTCTAAGTCTCCCTCTCCTAAAACTATTCAGGAATTCTTTCATGTTTTCAAAGACATTGCAGAGTTCTAACCCATATACCAGAACCTTCAGCTGACATGAGGTGAAATGAAGCGCAAAATAACACACACACACACACACACACACACACACACACACACACACACACACACACACACACACACACACACACACACACACACACAGCTTTTAGATGTACTTAAATAAAATACCAATTAAAGATGGCCAAGTACAAACAAGAATTCCCAACGAGACCTGAAACAAATTGCTAAAAGAAAATGTATTTTACTTTAAGGGTTATTGTTTATTTTAAACCATGATGATATAATTACCTTCCTTAACATTAACTGTACAACTTTAACTTGTACCGAATTACTATCTAGCATTGCCTGATTGTACAGAATCTGAGGCGTCTCTTCTTCACTGATGCAAACTGTACAAGTAAGACAAGCTACCACAGCAGGCCTTACAGTGTGAAAGCCTCATGCACTTATTTTGAAGACGAACACATTAACTTCCTCTCAGGTCAGAAACACCCCCCGCCCCCCCATAGCCACACCACTATATGTCAAATCATGACAAACGAAACATATACTTTAAAAAAAAGTTAACCTCTAATTTTACTAACGGTTTTATTTTCTATTTGATTTGAACGAATACGTCCTCATCTCATTCAAAAAACAAAAACGTATGACATTCTGATAATGTTTCCATGTAAGGTTTAGTCTGATGGATTTTCTTGATATTAGACTAGTCATATTGAGGAGCTTCTCTATGACAAATAATCCTTTCAAAGAATGAACAAGTTGCTCTGCACATTATAATTGATTAATTTCTCTAACATAGAATTACTTCATCATACATACATTATTCATCTGCAACATGCAGGGTAGAGTAGGAAATTGGTGTGCTTTATTTGTGGTAACTCCTTGATACAGTATGTTGGTGGTACTGAGTGGCTTAGCATCAAGAATAACTATTTGAAAATAACCATCAATCAATCAAGTTTATCTGCACTGTTGTCTTTGTGGATTCAAATGGAAGATTTGTTGACGGGAACTGGCAAACTATTTTTATGATGTTATTGCTATATAAGACCAGGCTATATGCTCCAGATATGATATTGATGTTTATTGATGATATTTTATGAGACAAAACTAAATTTGACGTTCTGTATCGACTCCCACTGAACACTTCTGTTGAAATCGAGATGCGCTCATTACGACCATGGAGACGAAGCACCCAGACCGCTGGCCCTTCAGTGAGGACGAACATCAGCTTCACATCAAATATCACAAATTCAAACCCCTTCCCCTGTAACCACTGATCATAAACTAAGTATTTGGAAATTAAAACATTTTTATCTTTCTCTTTACAGCAGCGAACTGTCCAATGATACAGTTACTTCAGTTCGCTGCACATTCCCATGGTTGATTCCAAAACGGCCAAGAATTTAGATTACGGTAACCTATTACAATTAGGAAGATGGAAAAAGTGGAACTGGCCATGAACTGATGCTGGAAATGGTCCTGATCGTTATCAGTTGAACTCTATAAACTTATTTTCCCCCCAAATTTGCACCAATTCTGACTCATCTCATTGTAATTTCTCCCCCTTTGGTAAGAAAACGACATAAAAACTTAGAGCGATGGTCATTACTGCCACTATCTCTATTTGTATGGATTAACTCGGTGAAAATAAAATCCTTACTAACATTTTCTTACTTATTCCAGTGTTTACCCACTTTTTTCACACCTTAAGTTTTATTTTTGGTTCGATTTACAGCCCAGTGTCAGAGTTCGTCTGGCACAAACAAGTCCCAAGACTGAGCAAAAAAACATATTGTGCAGATCAAAGTCCTTGGGAGGCCTTGTATTGGCGAACTTCAGATTTTGCACTGAGCAGCCAATCTCACCGTAGCATTGGACCCAGTTTGAAAACCCTCCCTCAATTCCTACATGGACGCCAGTAGAAATGTCAGAAATCCCTCACTCATCGACATCTCCTGCACACGCTCCTTTGTATTTTACCTCTGTTTCCCGATCAAAGAACAATAATTGCGAAATCAACATTAAGGATCTGGAAACAATCTAAATGACATTTGCAATTCTGCTAACATTTTCCCCTCAAAGCTGATTGCAGGGTTAGGGTTAACCCTCTCTCTCCCAAAGCAAAGTTTTTTCACAGGCTTGCAAATTTGAAGTTTCATTCACAAAACTATCCCCTAATTTCCTAACTTACCTGAACCCACAGTCGTCCCGAAACCCTAAACCCTTAACTCTAACACAGACTATATCTGATGTGCATAGTTTAATATTTCCACTGCGTCCCTCCTGATTCCTAACTACTAAGTAAATTGGGAGGAGGATCTGGGGGAGAAGACCTCAGAGGAGCAAAAGGGAATGAATTCTTAACCAGAGCCATTCCTCCTCAATCTGTGCCAGACTCCCACTAATTCAATGCAAGACTTGTTCATCCACGTCATTCCGCCAAAGTTCGACTAGCAAGAGTCTACGATAATATGGATCCCTCCTGCGACGGATGCCATCTGGCTGAAGCCTTTCAAACCACTGCAAGTTGTCCTGACATCCCAATCAGGCCTCTGGCTGTCACAGCTTGTTTTGGCTTTCCTCTTACTGACCTGCCACTATCGCAATGCCGCAGGCAGATTTAGTGGCCTTTGCAACTGTCTTTGCCAGGCACATCATTTAACTCTAATCTACAAATCATCTTCACCCCTGAGTCGTTCTATGTGCTTCGGAAATATTCTGCACTTGTGTAAAGAAGGGCGGGGGGGGGGGGGGGGGGGGGGGGGGGTGATCAGGCATCATGTACTCAACTGCCAAATTCTATAAAACCTGGAGTCCCTTCTTCAGTTCCAGTAGGAAAAAAGATGCAACTTGAAGCTGTTGTCTATAACTCGTTGCACTTTCTCTGTATAAGTTGTGACTTCACCTAAAACCCAATACGTCTATCTCACAATTATTATTGTGTGTTATTTTTGTGTCCGCCTGCGACATGGCTATGTTGCGCGTCCCATCTATATCAAGGTTTTCCCCTTTACCTTGTCATGATCCAGGCCACGTGCCTCATGTTTTATTTGTTTTAGTTGGGTTTTTTTTTGTCTGTCACTCTGACAATTATCTTGCCTATGTATGTGTGTGTATGCATACATGTGTACACATGTAACAATATGCATAATGAAGCCCATTAATAACTCTTTACTGAAGGGAAGCACTGCACCGATGGACCATTTTGTTTTGATTTTCTTTTTTTTCTTTGTTAAAAAACAATCTTCAATAAACAAAAGTGTTAAAAAAAAAAAGAAAGAAAGGAAAACATTCAGCAATTTGCATGGTAAATTGTTTTCAGTCCACAAATCTTTACATTGTATTATCTCAGAATCTATCAATTGCATGCTCACTGTGTGATTCTAAACCATCCAAAATTCATTCAGCATCAAAAAGTAAATACACATTGCTCTGCGATGGCAGCAGAAGCGCTGAATCAGCTTAAACACCACGACACTGTCCAAATACTGGGAAACTACAATGTTTGTTCATCAATTTGTACGTTAATCAATTAAAGACACTTTGCATTCAAACCACGACTGTCAAACGAGAAATCCTCCTTCCAAATGACGTCTGATTTACAAATGCACATTTATCGTCGCCGAGGCCTGTTTAGCAGCGCTGCTACTCTAATCAAAGCTGTTCAGTGTGCACGGTTCATGAAGCACTCTTTGTTTTGGCTGTGTAACGGCCTGGTTGAAAGGACGCTTTGTGCAGCGTCGGGACAAAATGTGCCCCTTTTCTATCTACTTGGTGGGCTCAGAGGCCGAGGCTCCCTCAGGCTTGGCCTTCTTGGAAATGGAGTAATAGTAGGACCTCATGGACTCCTCCACCTTCTTGAAATTAGGGCGATCCTCATGCCTGGAACAAAGGACCAGAAACAGCTTTTTAAAAGAAAAAAGTAATTTGTATTAGGAGGCAATGTCACAGGATATGAGCAGATTATGGTCTGAAAACAATCAAACATTGTCCCGGTTTCTGATTGTGACTCTTGGCTGCAGTACTGAGGCTTTAGACCTGTTCACAGCAGCTGTTGGTCACATTGTCAGCTGGCCGAGCACGAAAACAGACAGAAAGTGAGACACAATCTCTCACGATCCCGCACAGCGGTGGATTTCTTACGGAGTGGGCACCAGAGGTCATAGGGAGACTCTGGGCCTTCGCAGGTTCTGAGGTTACAGTCACAGTTTATTATGACAATATCAGATCACCGAATTACAGCGCAAACACCGGTGGTCGTGGAATGACTCGGAACCGTCATATCAACACCAGTGTTGTGTCTGGCAATGTTGTGGAAGTGTCCAATGTTATCCAACTATGTTTATTCTGATCATGTCTGCGTTTGTTTGGAGTTCATGTTGATGTCAGTAACTCTTCATCATTCCAACTCTTAATCTCACCACGACCCTCATGCAGCCTCCGGCGAGGTGCAGCTCTCCTTTTCTTTCGCTTTATCACAAGATCTAAGAAAGAATTTAACAAGTTTCTTACTGATAGGTCCAGCACTCTGACATCACTTGATACATTCGTTCTGGACAGGCAGGCGGACACGCCAGGCGGTTGTTGCTTTTGAGGAATTGAATCACTTCGTTACCTTTCATTTTCTGTAAAAGAAAAAAAACAACAAAAAAAAAACAAAAGGCAATGATGTAAACAAAATACAGTTTAAGAAAATGTCGCCATTGAATTCTAGTTGTGAAACCGCGTAACAGCACGCTACCTTGTATGGTTTCCCTCCGTAGGTGAAGGCCTCCCACATTGTGACACCATAACTCCACACGTCACTTTTGCTGGAGAACTTGTGGTAGTTTATACACTCCGGAGCGTACCACTTTAGCGGCCATTTACCTGCAGTGCGAGCCTGCATGGTGTAAGAATGCAAAAAAATCACCAGCATGTCTGTGACACCACTAAAACTGCAAACAGCACTAATATTTATAAGGGCCAACAAATATAGAGTTTACCGCAGAAATGTACAGCTATCGGTTTGAGATCACGATATACCATCGATATATTGAGCCCAGTCATTAGTTGCTGGCACTCAGTCAGTCAGTGTACGAAGAAAAGGATTTTGACAATAGCGTAGGAAAAGAAAGCCTTCCTGCTCCTCATGAAAGTGCGGAAAAGAACCGAAAGACACTATAAAATAGTGATGTTATGATTTCTTTGTCCTAAGCACTGAAATACCTCTTCTTATATTTGCACCGCTCATATCCACTGACGCCATTCTTTGATGGTCTAAAGAGTTTTTCTATCTTGTGTCATTGTATGCATTTGTCTGATAATTAAACAATAATCACAATAAGTATGTCAAGAACTCCAAGCCCTGTGGTGAACCGGTGACCTGTCCAGTCTGGACTTTGCTTTTCCTCCTATCTCAGCTGGAGCTGGCAGCGGTTCCCTACCAACCTCTGGGGTTTAAAGAAGGTGGCTGAATGGTTAGCGTCAAAGTCTGAGGTCAGCGGGAAGAGAACATGTCGTGTGTTTGCTGAATTTAGTGATTTAATGCTTTAGTGTTTGTCATTTTCTCTTGTAATGCTATTACTTAAAAAAAAAAAAAAGGAGTACTTTGTAGTAGTTGTCATCTGCTCCCAGTGCCTTCGAGAGGCCAAAGTCGCTTATTTTGGCAAACTGCGGCTTGACCAGCAGAACGTTGCGAGCTGCCAAGTCTCTGTGCACAAAGTTCTTCTCCTCCAGGTACTTCATCCCCATCGACACCTGGTGCATCAGGCTGACAATGTTCTCCACCGTTACAGTATCCCTGTAATGGTCCAAAAAAATTAAACCAGGAGAGTAACAATTCAATCATTTTCTAAACCGTCTTTTTAGCTCTCTCTTGTCTCTTCCATGTTGATGATAGAATTGGTTGAGCGCTATCCTATTCTGAAATATCAAAATATGAGGAAAGATTATAGAGATGGAATAGAAGAGGGAGAAAAAAATTCTAATGCTTTCTCATCTCACTTGTTTTTACTCTTGTGGAATAGTTTTCTTCTATAAGCACTAATAATAGGTTGGTGTGGGTGGGATGTGGGTGAGGTGTCTGTGTGAACAATTTGTACTTGACTGTGAAATGTGGAAAACATTTCAGTTATAATATAACTTCTCCATCACATACAATCACATACAGTACATATCCAATATTCCTATACACACACCATTTGATGTTAAAAAAATTTATATATTATATCTAATGAACGTACAGTTATAAAAAATATATATAATCTATTTATAATCAACAAGCACAAAAATACATATCTCATATATCTGATTAGCACGCCTGAAAAGTGGTTGGAAGAAGTAAACTTACTTTATAGTTATATATTATAATCTTTCTGTATCAAAGTTAACCAGAAATGATACATTGCCGTTATTAATTCATTTGTTCCGTATTTTAACATGTGAAAACCCATGAATTATGTTTTAACAAAAAGATACAACCAATTTCCACAAAGATCTAACAACATGAACTGTATGAATATAAACAACCGATACATATCAGGTTATTACATAACCTTTTCCAATTTATTTTGATTATTTTTCAAATTTTATAAACAAAAAAAAAAAAAAATCTGTGTCTGATGTTGTCCTCATAAAGTACTCACTTATTGGTGGAGAGGAATTTGTTGAGTGGTCCAGCAGAAGCCATCTCCATGACCAGCATGAGGTGCTCAGCGTTGCACAGGCCCAGCATGCGGACGATGAAGGGGTTGGACAGCTGGTGCATGATCTCCGCCTCCCTCATCATCTCTTCCCTCACCAGCTTGTCGTTGTCACTTTTCAGCACTTTGATGGCCACGTCGATCTGTCCCCTGAGATAAACATTAAAACAATGTGACCCTGTCAAATGCAGTTGACTCATCAATAAGACTAAGCTCAAAAGTACAAGACCCAAAATAAGGAATTCCTACACCTTCCTCTCGTATTCAATATAGTCCTGAATTTGTAACTAACTTTTTGGTTTCTAGTAAGTTGCTTTTAGTCAATTATGGCCAGATTTTGGTAAATTTATGTTTTAGTTTCTAACAATAAAACAGGACATTGATTTTTAAGTTAAAGTTTGCAACATGAAGCTTTTGTTTTAGGACCATTTCAGTTTTTGTGACGTCCTTACGATTCTATCTTGTAGACGCCCTTCTTGACGCAGCCAAAGTTTCCAGAGCCGAGCTCCACCTCGTCAATCAGCAGATTTTCTCTCAGGATGGTGAACTTCTTGATGTCTTTGGGGTTGTGATACGGGTTGAACCCGTTGCAGTCCATGGGCAGAATGTCGCTGCTCGTAGGCACAGGGGTCGCCGGCGTTGACATCCCTTCCAGAGCTGAAGACACGAAACATATCCAGTAACTTTTCTTTTTTGTAATAATCATTTATCTATTAGTAGGCCTATACTCTGTGCACCTATTATCAAATGATTTGATAAATCAAGTGAAACTCATTAATAAATTCAGTTTTTTGTAATGTGATGTACTGCTACGAGCTATTACGTTCTCTTATCGCTTAATCTAGTTTCATAAAGGTTTATCTGATGCAGTAGTAGTTAAAGCAAATCAAACTTTGCCGGTCAAACTAAATGATGACAGTTTGTATCTGATTGTGCTGCTTTTACTGTGTTTTATTCATGAGAACCACGTGGAGAAGAAACTACAGACTATCCTAGGATGTAAAGGCTTATGTGTATTCAGGAGGGATCTTAGCAGTAGTTGTACTGAAGATAACTGACCTCTAGGTGGCGGTGTGTATCCATTTGAGCCAAATCTCCTCTGAAAGAGATAAATATCAATGAATCTCCGTTAGGCTGGGGGAAAGTAATTGGAGCAGAGCAACATGTAGTAAATACTTACTGTTGCAGGAAGATTGGGCGTTTCTGAAATTGCAAGAAATATTAAGATCAGTAATCACACTATCAAATATCAGAAATTAAAAGTTGAACCAATGAACAAACGAGGAAAATGTATAATGTTGAGATGAAAAACAAAGGTGGTCAGTACTTTCTGACGCTCTGATGTTAACACAGGCCTCCCCCAGAACAGCGACGAGGCCGTCGGGCTTCATCTTCAGGTACTCAACCAGCTGGGCAATAAGAGACACTTTAAGCTTTACCTCAGAAACTAACAAACATATGTTACTCATTGGATTACCGTGAGATGCAGAGAAACCTACCTGCCAGATCGTGTCAAACTTTGTTCCCTCTGGCATGGAGATTTTCCCAGATTTGTCCTCAAGGATCTGATAGTGGTAAACGGTTTTTCCATAAACCATGGATAGGGCAAATGTGGAAGACTCTTCTCGTTCTCTTACTCTAAAAAGCAGGAAAAAAGAAAAGAAATTGCTGTGAAACATCTGAAGCCAACTCATCCTAAACTGGGTGACAAAACATGTACAGAAAAAAAAAGACAGAGGAAAAAGTCCATCTGAGCGACTTACAGAAACTTGCCGTCGGGTTGTGCTCCTGAATAAAGCCGCCTCTCACCCTCCTGGCGGGAGATTTTGCCGTGATACCAGGACATCTTCTCATGGGCAGTTGTGGCGATCAGCTTCTCCAGCTGAGGAGCTTGACTGATGATGGCCTGCTCCATTTCCTCTCCCTGAACACATACACAAACATCGAGGATACAAATTTAAGCCATTGGTTGTCCTATTGCATGCAGAATCCACGTGTTTATTGGGGTCATTAATATTAATATACTACTATTTTTATCCCTTGTATTAGTCAGTAATCTATTGTAATGCTTTTGCGTTTCCATCTTCTCTTCATAATTTACTTTCATATATGTCTTTAAACATAGTTTCTCAACTTCCCTAGCTTCAGGGCTCACCATCACCGCGCAGTGACAATTTGTGACCCAATTTAAGAAAAATATTCAACTCATTAGATTCATATAATTTAAAGAGGATGCTGTACCTAAAATTGCTGAATTGAATAATTCTATATATTCATTTGGTAACTTCTCCCAGTGTTTTCTTGCGGAAAATGGATTTAAATTGATCACAACTGAGACGTAATACAAGCTGGGTATACTTAATAAGTGTAAACTAAAGTACTATCCACCTAAGGAAGGCCTGCAACGCAATCTGGGCTGGAGACCCACCAGTTGAGAATCACTGTCATAAAAGATACTGTAAAGGCGATGTCAAAGGGTTATTTGATATGTTTATGTATTTGGGGAAAACACATTAGTAATGCCACTTCCATTACCTGTGTTTGCATCATTGACATAAAGGAACATTCGACTGAGAGAAACGGAACCGCTCTCCTTCATTTGTTTCCACTGAAGGAATTCAAGTTTCGAGAAGAATTAAGTTGCAAAGAAATTACCACAGTTCATTGAATGGGTTGTTTCAGTGACTGGGAGCCGTGATGAGGGGGGGAAATATGTTTAGATTTCAGTGTTAAATGATGGGTGGCCGGGTGTATGGAATTTCTACCTTCGTGAGACTGATGGAGGCACTGATTCAGGAGAGGGATTGTGTTAAAATGTATATAACAAAAAGGCTGAAAATGTCACATTGAACTGCCTCGTATATGAGAGAGGAAATAGACATCACAGTCAAACCATATGAATAAGTAGCTTCAACAGGAGAACAATAACCCTTTTGCTTTGGCATGGTGAAATATATATAAAGTTATTTTTAAAATATGATGGAATTATTCAGCTTAGGCTATAAAAACAAACAAAACAAATCCCTATTAGACAATACTTGCTATAGTATTCTTCTAATTGCTAGAAGCTTGCGAGTAATTTTAATTTTCAAATTTTTTTTTGAAAAGTGAATCTTTTACAATGCTAATGCCAATACTTTTTCAATCGCCTGGTTACAGTGCATCGTGAGGCAGTGGCGTTATGCCGCAACTCTCTGGATAAACTCGATTCGCTAGTTGATAGTGGGGGAATGATATAATGACCTGCTGTCGCCTGTAATTTCTCCTCAGAAGGTAACATTAAATGGGATTTAGGTGTTCACAGCTGTTTCACAGATAACAATAGTGCCCTACTATGTTTGTAGACCAATTTGGCTCCTGTCCTGAATGCATTTTCTTGACCATGTGTGCAGCGTAGAAAAGTAAGAGCAGGTCTTGCAAGATGGTAAAGTGGAAATAAAAATGCAATTTGTAGCTGAGGAGTAGAAAACCTGCAAAAGTCTTCAATTTGCTTGTGGTTTTCAGAATTTAAAAAAAACCCAAAACAAGCTTAAAAGAAGGTCAGTGTGACAGCCCAACAACAAAAGCATCTCTTCTTTTGAGTAAAAGTGGCCAAACAAAGTAAAAAGTAAACATTTGAATTTAAAATGTTCAACATCTCAAAGTAGAAAAAGTTGCTTAATAAGGAATTTGTTGATATTCTTTAACAGTTTGGGGAGAGTGTTCATAGATAAACATGTATAGAAGCTGTACTGATGACTGAAATGCATTTATAAAATACCTCCAGGTTCCAGGTTTGCTTCACATATTCCTTCAACATGTTTTCCCTGAGGTTGTCAAACACTCCGGGTCGGATGGTTGTGTCTGCAGAGCGAAGGCAGGGCTTCTTGAGGGTGCACACCAGCCCGTCGGGGTCTTTGCTGTAAAACTCACAGAGCTCTGCGGGCCCACAATGTGGCTTCCCTCCAGCGATGCAGTATGTCCCATTGAGCTGCTTCTCTATGGAATAATGGTGAAACTCCAGGTTCCACACTATGGACAACACGTAGCCTCCCAGGCTGCGCAGACACTGCCGCAGCAGGAAGAGGCCGTCGGCCATCCCGGCCAGCTTCAGGTGCTGCTCGGCGTCGGAGCGACTGATGCTGCCGTAAAAGAAAGGCAGCTCGGCCGCGGGGTCGGTAGACATGGTGACGCTGAGCGGAGTGGAGCTGAAGTCCTGGATATCAGCACTAGAGGGAAAGTAGAGACAGTAAAGACAGAAAGATGAACAATGTCGGGTGTTACGACGATTCAGTTGGCCTGTATGGCCAACCAAGTAAATTCATGCTGTGACCTCCGACCTCTGAGCCTATCAACCTTCACAAGATAAACTGAACACATTTATTATGAGTTGATTATTTAGCACAAGAGCATTTCCAGAGAACCTCACCTCTTTTTTTTAAAAATTGTCTCAGCAGTGTGATTGAGAACAGCCCAACAGGACAGCGTTCATTACGGCCGCCAGCTCCACACCGACGCTCTGAAAGCAGCCGCGCGTCTGCTTGTGATATTTAGCACGATACACCCACACTTTGAAAGTGCATGAAACTTGTAGATTAACAAGCTGGCGAAAAGCCACAACAGGAAGCTGCAAGCCGCCCTCACAGCCTCTTTCCTCCAGCACGTTGCAGTGCCGTTAGGCAGGTGCTGTTTTCAGGCATTCAGACCACTTTGTAACTGAAGTTTGCACATTTTTCTCCGGTGGCTAATTTAAACAACTTAATTTAACATCACGTTCGATACCAAGCCGTACACTGTGTCACTGTGTCACACTCATTGTGCCTAATTTTATCAACTAAAACTCCCATGTATTATTTCATAGTACTAAAACAACAACAACAACAACAAAACTTTCATAATTAATCTTGTCTCAGCTGGCGGCCTGTGGTTCTATTTATAATTTGTTTTGTATTAAGAATCAAGGGTCAGTTCCGTGTTTCCTAATTTGAGTTTTAACACGAGTAAAATTTGAAATTTAAATATAATATTTGATGAAAGATTAAAAACATCTTAAATGGTACTAAAAAATTCAAACCAAGCTGGCTCTGACTGCAGTCTGGAGCAGTTATTGTGACGGCGGAACAAAAGCCAGTAAAGTTGACAGAAAATGTAAAACGTCACAGAAAGGAAATTATCTATTTTCAAGAAGGATTTAGATTTTATGACACCAAGAAACAAGAAGAGAACAAAACAGTCAGGTGCCAGAATGAAGTCAGTTGCGGTTGGTTAGACATAAATGAGAGCGAATAAATTTAATAAAATCATTCTGATCCTTCTCAGAAATTTACTGTTATCTAAATGCTGGCAATGCTTTTTTTTGTTGTTCTTTTTAAGTTAAACTTCACTGTGTGCATGAATTTCTGTTGTGACCACTGTACAGACAGAAATGCTCCCCAGTAACAAAAGCCACCTTCAAACTCACCTTAACGCCCCTGAACTGTCTCAAATAAAGCCCATCATGGTTTCCTCAGTGAAACCACCGCTTCCTGGCTTCATACCCGAGTCGCTGCCCACATCCACAGTGGACAGCCGAGCCGAAGCCACATGAAGGGGACACCCCACTGAGGCAGACCCTCGACTCACCACAACAAAGACGGTTCGATCCCTCGGTGTGGACAGACAGTCTCCACACTGGCAGTGATGCCAGTGTGCAGGAATGCCTCAGAATCCTTACCTCAGCTCTTTTTTGGGGGGATACATTAACCATTACGGCCTACAGTGAGATTTTAAATACACCGCTTGCATTGAAATGTCACTTACTACATCTCACAAGTGGAGATTTGACTTTTATTTTAGCACTTTTTCTGATTGTCAGTGCCATAATATCATTCAAAGCCTTTACTTTAGGTTTTCAGTGACTTATCCAGTATATTTTTTCACAAATAAAGTAAACTGGACTCTGTCAAATTAGGACCTTCAGTGAAACTTCCGCTGGTTATCATTTAATTACGTAAATACTCACGTTTGTTATATATTAAGGTGTATTGATCTTTCTGTCTGCGGCCATCGTGGGCCAGTTTTTAGCGTCGTAGCTGAAATGAGAAACGTTGCCTTCAACTTTTCCTCTTGGTGAATGAAAGTGATGTTCTGAGTGCACATTTGCAGTCAGTGGAGGAAACAGACTAATATGATGTTCAAGATGCAGAATCAGGAACAAAGAGTGTGAACTGTTAGCTGTGAACTGAAAGCAGCATGTTGCCACTGACAGTCGTCCTTTTCTTTGCATTCTTCACACAGTCCCCCTCAGCACCACAGCGAAGCCCAACAAATGAAAACAAAACGAAGCCAAGGCTTCATGAAGTCACTTCGAAGTATGATTCAACACAGCAAGCAGATAGTCTGGGATTCACCAACACTGAAGTCGCGTCACCTCTGTTCGTATCTATGATCCCTCGAAGCTGCATGACATTTACATCCTAATTGAACTTTGTGGGATTTAGACCGATTTTTAAGAAGTCTTGCAACAAAATAAAAAGTTACACTGCTGTTAGATTAACTGAGTAGAAGTCGTTAGTTACTCATTTGTCTATCAGAGTGAATAATGTTACTTCACATTACAAAAAAAACCTGCTGCATCTTGGGAACAGTATAGAGCTGAAACAATAGTAGATTTAGATGTGGATTTTTCTCTTTCTGATGAATTGAGGTCAAAACTATGTGCTGATTGCGACAGAGAAGCCCGATGCTGCTGAGAAACGTCAGATTTACGTGCGGACGTCGCCACGCAGTCAGTTACATGATCTGCTACTCTCACAAGCGTTAAGTGTTTTCTGTACATTAATGTTCATGCACTGAACTAAGACTATCTGGAAAACTGTTTAGGTTTCAGAGTGTTGAGGTCACAATTATTTCTGTTGCCCTATCAAGAAGTGAACTCTTAGTTATGTAACACAAAACATTCCTCCATATATACATCAACACACCGAGCACAAATCCAACAACACACTGAGTGTCATTTAACGCCCAATTTTTTTTGTTTGTTTTCATCATGGTTTATGTACATTTTTTTATGTGTTTGGATTTGAAGGAGAAGCTGATCTGCTTATCAGATCAGGGGCCTAAATGTCCTAAATCATACTTTCTTGAGTCAGTGCAAACAATTGACGTTCAACAAAACAGCTTACGTATGTTTCTGTTATGGTTTGGTTTATGTTAGAAATGACCCTCTGGAGATGTAATTAACACTGCAAAATAAAGATTAAAGAAAATATGTTGCATGCCCCCCCAAAAAAACCTAAAGAAAAACACACTCAAAAGTATTCATGTTTAGTTTTTTCTCCTTTTTTTTAATGTTTATTAGTTTTGTGCATCTTTTATATCTTTGTCTAGCGCAAACCTCCATCCTGTTGTTGGTCTGAAACTATCCAAACATTTAGTGATTAATGAACAATATTTGTACATTAAAAAAATGTAGTTTCCTGCTTTTTCATTCTCTGCTTTTTCATTCTAGCCAATATATCATAACGGTGGTTGGCATGTTATGCAGATATGCCTTGGTCCAGCAACAAAAATACATCCAGTAATTTTAGAAAAGTTACGAGCGATAAAAGACTCACACACACACGGACCTCTTGGGTGCGTTGAAACCTGCCCATTTTTGGTTTTCTATTCCGAGGCACAATGAAAACTGCCATTTATATTTCGCCCATAAAAAGGCTGCTTTTGTAAGCCAGAGGTACATTGCATCAGTCTGAGTGGAGTGAACGTACAATTTCTTTTTTTTCACCAAAAACTTTGATACAGTCTTTAGTGCAGAGTGATTAGAAATGTACGAGATCACTGGGGGTTTAAAATCATACATGGATTTTTTGTTTTTTTACAATGAGAATATGAGTATTCTACGACTGCAACACCAACATTTCTGCCGTTAAGTAATCAGATATAACTGAATCGACTTACATTTCACTGCGGCTGGTGGTTGTTGTTGCCGTAGAGAAAAATGTATATCTGTTGATCTGAGAGCAACGTGAGGCGCCGTGGAACACCGGAGGTGTGTGGATGTGTGTGATGACACTCACACACACTAACCCACAAATACACAATTGCAAATGCTGACACAGAGCCCTGAAATTCCGTTTAAATGTCACCTATTAAGTTTTTTTTTTTTTGGAGCTCTGTAAATCCTTTCCTGACCTATTACAAATTGTAACATACAGGTTCCAACCACACAAGTCAGAGTGGCTTAATATGTGAGGAACAGTTAGACTTTTGGAAATGCCCTTACTTTGTGTTTTATTGATTGAGATGCCTCAGTGAGTAACTTGGAGTAGTGATTGGACAGTAATCCTGACATGTTACAAAGTTAACAGATCCTAACCTTTTGCAGCTTTAATGCACAGCATTAACAAGCTACATGTTATGTGAGTGATTCCCACAACTGTTTCCTCACAGAAAGTGTGATTTACCACTTTAACAACTAGTTAGTGGTGTTAAACTTAGGCAGAATACACGGCTACAGAAAGTCTAAAGGATCCACCACGAGGGACCTAGAATTGATTTTTCATTGCCTTCAAATGTATTTTTCAATCCCCCTGCTGATGATTCAGAACAGTGAGGGTCCCTGAGCAAGGCACTAAACCTGGAACTGCTCATGTGATATCGGGCGAGGTGTCAGCAAAGACTTCTCTCTCACTTTTTGGAACTTCACAGGTGAACAATCTGAGGCCTTGCAGGATTCGCTGCAACATAAAAAGTAGTTAGCGGGGCAAACGACCGCCATTGTTAGAAAGGCTTGAACAGAGGCTGTGGCGTCTGAAGTTGGGCATGTTTGTTTCATTATTAATGCTTATCGTTTACTCTGCTGATTATGTTGACGTGTGGATTTTATTGAGTCGAGTTGCTGTGGGTTAGCGTGCCACCTATTGGCAGGGACATGCCATTACCTTTTTTCTTTGTACTGTACTGCGTTGTTCTGCTGCCATGTGGGTGTGGAAGGGAGTGAAGCTAGTGTGCGTTCTTGTGTATACTAACAGCCATGTGGATACTGGCTTGTAATAAGTGATATTACTTAATAGTTGGGTCATTTTCCTCATAGAGTTCTTGTTCTCTGTTAAGCACATAGTCTGCCAGTCCTTTAAGATATGTGTGTTATTGTTACAATGGTGTAAATCACTGTAGTTTCTGTAATTATCTTTATCAGTCAATATGCTGTTCTGGTGAATTCAGTTAGTGTTTAATCTGTACTCTGTATGATTTAATATGCTCTGAAGGCAGTTTGTGATTATAATTCCATGATCCATTAATCTAATGATTGTAATTTGTTGTTGTTGTAGGACCACACCCGCATACCCAAAGACATACTCAAACCCATCGAGTCTCGTTCTTAATATAGTGTTCAAATTATTCCAAAGTCATAAAATGTCTAAACAGGTGTGACAGATGAATGTAGATTAGTCTACACTCATTTGGACATCTACAGCAGTCTGGCATGTTGATTGTAGAAACTTTTTCCCCCTCACATCAGAAGGCATTTTAAAACGAAGTACTCAAGTTGAAACAATTCCTATTACTATCTATAAGTTCTAAATACCAGCAGTGCACCTCTTCTATTGTCTTCAGGCTCTCCCTCACTGACTGCTCCGACGACACATACTGTATATTCTGCTGAGGTTGTTTGACATTTACATCGACTTCTTCATCTCTACTTGGACAGGAAAAAAACACAACCTGAATGTTAGATGTCAGGTAACATGTTGGATTTTCCTGTAGAACTTTAAATCCTACAGAGGTATCACTTTCCCAAAAGCCACTGCTTGGGGGAATTTTCTGACCATCAGCTGGTTATTGTGTTTATTAGTTGACTGATAAATCTCATACAACCGATTCAGGGCCAACATAGGAATGCTAACACAAGCCGCATTTCTGCGTGCTCGTAGTAATACACTATTAAAAGCAGCATGAAGTCAAACTGCAAATCTCACCAGATTATGTGAAGGAGGATAACTGGAAGGTCCCACAAAGACAAACTCCTCATCAGCACATTTTTTCCACTCAGCGAGTTTCGTGCTTATAGGGGGATTCTTGGAAGTTGTACAGCATGCCACAAAGGAATCAGTTTAATAACTGCCTCACTCCCCACTAATATGCTGTGAAAGATATTTAACAAAGGCATCTTAAAGATTAGAAAGTTTGTGTTTTCATTAGGAAAGAGGAAAGAGCTGATGGAGACGAGCATCAGAATACTCAATATGAAGTTATTACAATGGCTAAGGTTGTTCTGGACCAACAGGTCAGGTGACAAGATATGTCTGTTTTAAAATTAAATGTTTATGTGAGAACTTGTCTGATATGCAGCTTCACTAGTATTTTCCAGGCCGTTTCTAGAGAATTTCAGTCTTTAAACTGCATCTCTGGGAAATGTTGGTCAGTTGTTGACTGCTTGATTTAGCCGTTATTTGTTTTATCTGTTATTCAATTGATTTAATTGGTTTTCCACTACTTTAGAGCCCACCTAAGCTTTCTAAATTATTCTACCAATTCAACCATTCAGACCAGTCATGAAAGATGCCATTCAAGGTGTTGAATCTATCCATTTGCAGCCCTTTATGTTTAGTGTCTTGATCCGAAAACCTTCTGATTGAGACACAACCCACTCTACTAACTGACTTACACTCATTGTTCCATCGGTTATTTATTTGTTCTGGGTCCTTGTGATAGTTGTTTGATAAATCATTGCGTTAACTCCTGTTTATCATTCACTATTTAATTTGTTGGTTAGTAGGTTCACTTGTGACACTATATAATATGTGTTCTACATAGTTCGTGGTTTACTTATTCTCTCCATCTGTCATTTGCTTCATTATTTCATTTGGCCGTTACAGCTTTTCTTGTTTGTTTGTTTTTAAAAATTTCCCTTCACAGTCAATTTTTCATGTCCCCTTTTTCCATATCCATGTGACTTTGCCTGATATGTAGGAATTGACAACCTTGTGCACAAAGTCAATTTCCAATTAATACATAACTTGGGGAATAGAATATATTAGTTGAGAGGCCAGTGACAGCCAGGAGCAAACTTTGGTGAGACTTGTTCAACTAAAAACTGCTGCAATAATGAGGAGTCTTATTCTCTTCAGGGATTGTTGCTTGTGCAATACTCACAGGGCCAAAGCAACGGTAGGGATCGTAACCATTAGACCACCACAACCCACAGCCCTCTCACACACAAGCGCGCACAGACACAGACACACGACCCCCACCTCACCAGCAGCAGCTGCTTCCTTGGAGTTGCAGGTCTGGCAGGCAGGCAGTCAAGCAGGATCCACAGTGGTCAAGTTATCCAAAACACAAAGGCAGAGAGGAAAAGGCCCGCTTCCAAAACAAAAGCTGGGCTGTACCGAAACACGTTTACAAACTTAAGTGACATGCATTCATAAGGTATTGTAATAAATTACACTTTATTTTTTCAGACCTTGAAGTTATATTTTACTCTTGAATGTCTACACAGCTCAAAATGTTTTTCTGAAGATTATATTTATTTCAGGTCAAGGTTTAGCGATTGGAAAACACACTCGTCAACTCATCATTAACAACCTGCATTGATGAAAGTATTTTTTTTAAATTAAGAGTGACTTTTATGAAATATCTTGTATTATCTTTTCTATAATAAAAATAATAAATTAGATAAAAAAAAAAACATTATAAAAAAACAACATAATGAATGGCTTTGGCCTATGGTTACGAGTCACAAGTTGGGTGCACTTTGTTGGGTATAGTACGACAATTTATTAATGTGTGTGACAGAATAAAATACAATTTCACCAAAGGTCACCCGCCTACAAACGGTGCTTTTCTTTCGAAGGTTCTGCTCTGGAGCTTCCTGCTTCACAGCGGCTCGCTTGACTGCAGACTTGCGTTTGTGCTGCTGGAGGTGGAAGAAGTTGAGTCTGCACAGTGAGTCCGCCGCCTCCTCTCCACACCGAGGACCGATCACCGTGGACCGAGGACCGAGGACAGAGGACAGAGGACAGAGGACAGAGGACAGAGGGCGGATTCACAGAGGAAACTTCTGCACGAGGACACGGAGAAGGTAGGTCCTCGCTCTCTGTGTGTTGCATGCAAAGCTGTGGAGGAAACCGGCCCAGACGTGATGCTGGGAGAAGTCTGTTCTCCAGCGTCGCCCTGTCCTTCCTCCACTTATTCTTTCTGCACAACCAGATTTAAAAAAAATTAATAAATAAAAAATGCGCACCCATGGAGTTTTCCCCAGGTCATCACTGTGGAGTCACAAGTTCAGGGTTCACACCTTTGTGCATCTTATTATGGTATTTGCATTTATCACACTTCTCCTCAGCCCCATCTCTCTCTCTCTCTCTCTCTCTCTCTCTCCCTCTCTCCTTCTCTTTCTGTCTCTCTCTTACAATGTGTGTGTGTGTGTGTGTGTGAGAGAGAGAGAGTGTGTGTGAAGGGATGATGTGGCTGTCAGCAGACATCAGGTACATTCAGTGAAAGGTGCCATTGTGACCAGCTGGGGGAGCAACCTGCACCTTCTCCCTGATGCAAAAGACAATCAGCAACCCGTTTCTAAGCAGATTGCTGTGTAGGGCAATCATCCCTGAAGAGATTGAGACTCCTCATTATGTTCTTCCAAAGGGACTGCAGAGGCACAACTCGGGTTTTGAGATTCAGAGGTTCACTAAATGCCTGGATAACATGCAGACTCCGGTCTACCAAGCTTGAGGTCCTTTAACAGCAGGGACGATGGATGATTCCTAAGGTCAGACATGACGCCTCACAGCAAGTGTTTCACTGTGTTGTTGAAGTTTTGATGGCCATGTAGCAACAGGCAGTTACTCAGATACAGCGATGTAGGGATTTATAGTTTTCTCAGGATTAGACCTTTGTATTTTTAATATTATCCACACTGACACATTAAGGGTGCATCAATCCAACGCTTTATTTTGCCACCTTAAGTCTGATTATTTTGTTAAGACACGGTTTTATCATGATATCATAACTTAGTCTATGTAAGGACTATTTTGTGTGGGCAGCTGCAGCTCAGTTCGTCTTTCAGCCCCAAAGCTTGGCAGTTCAATCCCGCTTCTCGCCCTGCCATGGGCCATCTTGGCGAAGGCAACTCCCAAGTTGTCCCTTATGGTGGACAAGCCACTCGCATGGCAGTCGGTGCATTTGCAGCGGGAGCGATGTGAACGACTGTGTCAGTCGTTTGAACGTGGCGGATCATATAGATTTACACTGAGACTGCAGAGGCTTTAAAAGTAAAGGTCCATGTAAGAGCGATGGGGTCACGTCAAGCTTGCTACGAGTCACCGTGTTTCCTTTTTCAGTTCATCAAACCATGCATATTAAAACATTATTATTATTTTTTTTTTACTCCAGATCTGTGCTTTACAGTCCAGATGGTCTTAAATCTTCTTTTGTCATATGTAACGTTGAGCTGTATTGGTAATGTTGCTGTTGTGTTTAGAGTGAAATATGTGATTCCAAAATCGACAATGAATTGAATATAAAACTTTCCACTAGAAAATGTACTATGTGCCCTGAGCTGCTGCTGCTGGCCGACTCGCTTCATGTCGAGTCAGCTCTCTCTTTCACTAAATATTGTTTCAGACTCGAGAGGCACATTTTGAAAGTCGGGGGTGCACATCCGAGGTTCTCCGGCCTGTTTATGTTCCCACTTTTCATCCGCACACTGTTTATTTGGGAAAATTTAGAAAGGAATGCCCGCCTCCTTCTCTTTCTATCTTTCAGCCATAGAGTTTGTAGTCTTATCCTCCATCTTTTCAATCACCTGCTCATGGTTTCACGTAGAGATTTCACACGAATCACAGACTTGCTGCCGAGGCGGCGTCAGACCATCGACATTGGTCTTGCAGGCCATTTGATCCCACGGCCTGATGGTATTATTAGAACAGAAAAGCTGCACTACGACTTTAATGGAGTGATGAATTGAACCTAATGCTGATTCATGAGCTCTTCGCTGATCAAAGTGTAGACAATGTATGTATGTGTGTGTGTGTGTGTGTGAGAGAGAGAGAAGGACTTGAAGCTTAGCCGAGGGACACTTAGCATCTGTGCACACCACACAGACTTTACTTTGAGCTGGTCATATGGCTTTGATTATTCTGCTCGTTTTCGGATAGCTCCACTCTCCCTGGCAACAGTTAAAGACAAGGACAGCATAGTTAGCTTCAGCATTTAAAAGTAAAAAAAAAAACAAAAACCAAAACATTGCCAATACATCCCTTACACCACATGCAAGCACCACGAGTGGATGACAAGATGAAAAAAAACAAAAACAACGTGTCAAAAAGCTCCTTGGTTCACCGGCTTGATTGCATTTGGCCCCGGCCGTCAACTCCCACCTAATTATCCAGAGTGGTTCAACTTTTCTTTCACTTGTTAACAACGACCCCTTTCTTTCGCCCCATTCTTTTCTTCTCTCTTTCGCAAACCGCGATAGCACTGGAAGCTGTGTGGCCCGTCCATAGCCCGGGCCCCGCTCGCCCCCCTCGGCTGTGATTGCATTTATACGCTCGATGTTCGCGGCTCATCCAAGCAAAACACAGAGCAGTCAGTGTACGTGCTCGCTTTTGGCTTGCTGACAAACATACGTTTTTTATTTCGCCAAAAGTGATACAGCCCAGAGGGGGAAAGTTGTGCATAACAGGCCGTGGAAGATATAAAGCGCCGTCACCTCTGTGAGACAGCTCGCTCTTAATTTAGCTGTATTTCCGCGTGGTTTGCAATGCGGTAATAATTTAAACAGAAAAGCTTTGCTGGGCACTATACACATGTTGTGGGGATTTTTTTTTTCTTTCTTTCTTGAAAGCCCGTCCACAAATCTTTTTAAGCAGCTTCACTTAAAAAGCACCAAGGGACAGCACTGGGGGCGGTGGGGGGGGGGGGGGGGGGGGTTCAAGCACCCTCCCACCCCCTCCCTTGGTTTAAATAAACAAAGAGAGAGCTCGTGGTAATTAAAAGCACTTGATATCAAGCTGCAGGTTTTATAACCCCACAATAAATTGAGAGTGGGAGCACAAGTAATGAAAATGGAGGGCAGCTTGGCTTGTGCAGGAAATGACTGGGAATAAGCTGGAGGGAGGGGAAGAGAGAAAGACTTTTAGTTGTTCCACATATGATGACAAGCTGCAACAGTACAAAGACCCTTTAGTGCCTTTAAACGCAAACGTACCTGTCCGCTGCTGTTTGAAATAAACCGAGAGGCACGTCAGAGCTCTCTCTTGACTTATTCATCCACACTCGGTTTGAAGTATTAAAGCTCAAGTATGACTCTCCCAGCTGGCTGCAATGACTCTCTCTCTCTCTCTCTCTCTCTCTCTCTCTCTCTCTCTCTCTCTCTCTCATGGAACTTTTTTTTTTCCTTCTTCCTCTTTTCAGGAGGCAACTTGTTTCCCCTGTTCTCGTCACCAAAAGGTTTCCCATCTGCCTCCGATTACCTTTGCCTGCACTTGGTTAACTGCCAGCCATCTGGGCCAGTGTGGCGTCTCCACTGGCTCTTCTCTCCCCAGACGGCTCTGGTGGAAGGGGGGGGCGGAGGGCAGCGGGTGGGAATGGAAGGAGGGGGAGCTGGGATGTGAGTGAACTGGGTGGGCAGAATTTATTGGAGGATAGCAAGGGTTGGGTTTTTAGCTGACATTGCAATCTGTAGCCAGGAAACTGAAGTCAAAGTGAAGGGCACCCATGAAAATGTGACTACTGAACCTGTTTTTGTAATGGGCCCTGAGGGTCTGAGGAAGTCATTTTCCATTGATATTATAAAGCAGACTTGCTCTGTGTTGCTGTGCAAAGCAAAAAAAAAAAAAAAGGGACACAATTGGAAGGAAGTTGGGGTTTATATAAAGTACACTGTGGCCAAAATTCGCAGTTGGGGAATTGAACAATAGTTATCATCCATTTGCTAAACTACCTCAGAAACCTTTTCTGACTTCAACAATAATTTCTTCATCCACTGGCTGAGTTGACAATGTATAGCACTGTGGAGAGGACGCGCAACTGTTTGTCCTGACTTGATGTTTCTTTCCAGCTCTTGTTTTTCAATAAAAACTTCAGTCAGTGTTAGTTGTGCCTCCAGACTACAAGGCAAAGAAATGTTCACACATGAGGAAGTAATTGTCCACAGTGATGCAGCCTTGGCACAGTTCTTCCCAAAGTACTGCACTGAAGTACTGCAGTCATTGAATCTTAACTAAATTAAGGTCCCAGCATACGTCCCTCCGATTATTTGAGAATTGCCAATTAAATTTTACTGCTTGTTTGTGAAACCTTGAACGACGAGATGCCGCGCTCCTGCACGGCCTCATTACTGCATAGGAACCTGCCGTGGAATGAAACCTTCATTTGAAGTTCATCAAAGTCCCATGACCTTTTAGTCCAGTCGGTCCCCCCCCCCCCCCCCAAAAAAAAACCCAACAACACAGTTTTTCATTGCTGGGAAAGCTTTCGAAATTCTTTTTTAATTACTTCGAGCTTGTTTGAGTGTTTTCAGTAATTTTTTCAAGAGAAGTTCCTCTTCCATGCAACTCTTGATAAAAAGGCAATTTCTATTGAGGAAGTTGTTTTGATAAAGCGGTATAGAAGATGGATGGATGGAAATTAATTATAAATTTAGCTGGCCGCACAATGGTGATGCAAGATGTTCATGGGTTCAAATACTGGCCCGCGACCCCGAACAGGATGAAGCAATATAGAAGCGAGATGAATGGATTGATGAAATGGTAAAAAAGAAAAACAATTGTTTTTTTAAATTGTGGCTATTGTGATATGTCATTGGGGGTCAACAAAGCAGTACCAAGCAAAGATTGGTAAATGTTATGATGTAGAACAGCAGTGGTGATTGTTGAGATTAAGGACGATAGTCCTGTGTGAGGAAAGGACTGTGATCAAGTTTTTCCCGACATGTTGGTTGATGTAACTTGATGAAATGTTGTTTTTATCATGTTATGTTAAATTCATAGCTCTTATGGGATACTTAAATTTTCCATATGAACAGTATCAATGGTAAAATGTCCAAAAGAATTAATACAAAGAATTAAAGGCAGTACTGTCTGTATATTTAAAAGATTGTAGTTTTATGTTTTAAACACGGGATAATTGTGCAAATAAACAATAAAGTATATGCAAGGCTGTGATTTGAGCATTTAAAGAAAAGTAGAATATCAATTTAAAGAGTATTTATAAGCAAAGGACTATTGTTAAACAGAAATCAGAACAGTGATGTGATAGTCTTCATTGCTCTTAGCCTTCATTGGGCCTGTATCTAATACTGGATTGTATATGAGGGACTATGTTTACACGATTCAACGAGCAATATGGAGATGATTACATTTTAGGAGCAAAGTTATATAGATGGCCACTGGTGTCACAGATGTCATAGAAACAAGCTTGTGGCTGAACTCTGTTCATTCATTTTGAAAGAAAGTAATTACGTATATTTCTGCCAAGCCGCAGCCACAAGTCTGCTTTTCAAAATAAGTGTGAAAAATCTTTTTAACGCAACTGTGCTTTAAACTAGTGCTTTAAATGTGATGGCTCGGGTTGGTGGAGCAGTCGTCTCCCAAAGGTTGCGGGTTGGATTCCCATTTCCATCAGTCCACGTGCCAAAGTGCCCTTGGGCAAGACACTGAACCCCCAAACTGCTCCCATTAGAGTGACATTGCCTTGCACGGCCGGCAGCCTCCGTTGGTGTGTGAATGTGCTTTGGGGCTGCTCACTCAGTGGAAAGGTGCTCTATAAGTGAGGTCCATTTACCATTTAAATGGTGTCAAACACCCTCAGTATCAATCGGTGTATAATTAATACAGCAGTGTTTGTTTCAAATCTAAACAAGATTCTTATAGCCACTCACACCAGTGGTCTTCCACTCAGGACTTTGGCCAATTAGTAAGCTGCACAGTCTGGCAGCCAGCCACAAAGTCTCTCAGCCGAACAACGGAGCACAAGAGTCAGCCAGCGTAGCGGTGATGGCATCCTGCTGCTCCTCTCAAATTGGCTCATTTTATCCACAGACCGTCTGACATAATACCCACTTCAAGCCCTGTTTGGGCATTAAGCACTGCTTTTTACAAGATCAATGGCTTGCTTTGTGTTTGAACTCTTTCCGGTGGGCAGGCAGCTTAAAGTGCGGGTCCTCAGGGGCCCCAGGTTGAGACCTGCTGTTGTCTCTGGTCATCAGAGTGAAAGACGGGGTGCTTGTCCCTCCTCGAAAGCCAAGATTGATTATCTGAAAGAACAAAGCAGCATTGGGCGGTCCTTGAATATGAACTGGGTAGATTTGTCTTGTTCGACTGGGAACTGCATGGGTCAAAGGGATCTCATGCTCTCGCTCCGTCTGTGTTTTACTATGTCTCTCTTGTTCCTCCCTCCTCTTTCAGACTAAATCTGTCCCTCTCCTCCCTTTCACTGCCTTTCCTGGCCTTCCTCGTGCGGTTACCGAGCGGTTTCTCCTCCACAGGGCCACAGAGACGAGCGTGCCCTCGTCGTTTGCTGCCAAGGCCCTGGAGCGGTTGGTCCCGGTGCTGCAGACTCTCAAACGACACAGCAGTCATGGCCCAACAGAGCGCCGAGCTGTCCCACTGCTAAAGCGACGGGGCATCCCAGAGGGCAGGAGACATGTTGGGACAGAGGCTCGGTGACCACTGCACTGAAGTCTGTTACTATAGCTACTACTGTAGTAACCATGGAAACGCTATGGAGGACTGGTCTGGTCTGTACTGCCATCGTGGTTCTGGTTGCCACAGAGGTCGCTGGAGATCGCAGAGAGGATTTCTCCCAATCACAAGGTGAGATTTTTATACATAAAAGATTCTTTTATACATAAACGTAATGATTCTCCATGGATTTTCTGTCTTTTTAGCTAAACCATGAAAATAAACAAACACAGATGAACATACTTTTATTATACGGAGGCCAAACTCACAGGACTCAAGAAACAGCCGAGAAGAAAAAGTCTTCAACTGAAGTGTTCTATTGACCCTAGAAATTTTAAAACCAACATGTATTGTTTTGAATCTTTGTCATAATATATCAACAAGCTATCTTAAAATCTTTCTCACAGTTTCTTAATCAATAGAGACTTGCAGTATTTGTCCAGAAGAATGACACTGGTTGTAGAAGCTCCCTTTTGACATGTTCGTTATCAGCGATTTTATAGTTGGAAACACTGATTTCCTTTCCAAGAAGTCCACTCTATACCTCTTCTGAAGTCAGTGATTCTTGGAGTGTACAGTATTTATGTTCCCCTCATCCCTCCGAAAAACAAACAAAAACATACCGATCTCAGACGTTAATTCAGAACAGACCCGAAGCCAAGATCTTTTCAAACTATAAAGATTTCTCGCGCATCAGTAGTCTGAGACCTGAGTTTAAATTAAACACACGTCTTATAAATAGTAGGAAACATACAAGTAGTTTGTTTGTTGTATGTCATTCAGACTTTAAACTGGGTTACTTTAATGTATTTCATAAAACAGGGCAGAATCAGTTTCTCATTAAAGCAACAGCTTGTTGAGGGGCAAGTTTACACTTTCAAAATATATCAATTTAAACCATTTAAAAACATTATGCTATACTAGGTAATAACAGTTTTAAAGACATTATTGTAGCAAATGGAATTTACTTTGAGATAAAATGCAGTATTATGCAAGTAGTGAAATGGGAAACAATTGCTTTAAATGAGACCAGAAGGGACGATTGCAGGTCTTCAGATCGGACCCGGCTCAGGCTCACTCCGGGTCTGCAGGTCTGGACGGTATGAACATGAACTCTTAACTCCTACAAATCATGTTGCCATGGCACGGCCACGCGCCCGCCTCCTTCGCCATTCACAGTCGCTTTTATTCACACTGAAGCTCGAACAGTTGAAATCCCTCCGAAGATATAAATTCGATGAGCGTCACCCAGGACAAGACGATGATTGTGTATTTCCTAAACTTAACCCCTGACGCCCTCACTGCCATCTGGCTCGAATAGTTTTCCATACTGCTTCCTTTACATAATCTATTCAGGGCTCCTTCCCACTGAGATCTAGTTTTCCACAAGCAGGCAGGTCTTTAAAACTCAAATGCTTTTATTCTTTTTATTTCTCCAGATATATACTTTATATATTATAACATTACTCTCACATTTTGTGCCCCCAACTTTACAGTTATAATTCATTCCATTTATTTTAATTGATGTGATACATTTGTTTTTCAAATAGCCAAACATATTAATCCACTGTATAACTTGGTAAATACCAGTGGTAGCACACTGTGGTTAATAAGCCAGGTCTTGTTGTGTGGAGTTTGCATGTTTGCCCTGGGCCTGATTTAGTTTTTCTTCTGTGCACTTCAGATTTCTCCCAAAAACCTAAAAGAAATCAAACATGGTCATTACTTTAGCTATTGTCTCTTAATATGTTGTAGGTGTATATATATATATAAGTGTGTGTGTGTGTGTGTCTGTGATTTACTCATAACTTTTGCAGAGGGGCTGATATGAAAAAGACTCTGGCCTCTCAACTCGACCTTGGATTAAGCAGAGGATGGATGGTTGTTAAAGACCAAAATCAAAGCTAAGAAGAAAGAATATTGAGTGGACAGAGATTCCATAATGTTTGACAAATATACCAATTATCTGCAGTAAAATGGTTTACACTTTTTAAGCACGCACTTAAAATATAGTTTTAACTGTTGGTGTATGGACGTGAAGACATAAACGTCTTATTCTCGAAGCACTGCTGGTTATGACTCCATTTCTCTTGGAAGGCTCTGTCTGCAAGATTTGTGGATTGGTGCTGCAGGGATCGGATCCCATTCAGCCACAAGAGCATGAGTGCAGTCAGCCACTGATGTTGGATGATAAGACCTGGCTCACAGTACACATTCCACTGCATCTAAAAGGTGTTGCATGGGTTTGAGGTCAGGGCTCAAGTTAAATTGTTCCACACCAAAACCAGAGCTTTCATGAGTGCACCATTTTTCATGTAAGCAAACTAAAATAAGCGTTTCATCATTTTTTCTAATTTTTTTTTTTAATCCACAGATTTGGCAGTAAATTATTATCTTAATGCAATAAGATTTCACACAGTTCTCTTCCGCACAGCTACTACAAAAACTTTTGGTCGTGTTCCACTTGTCTGTAATGCATTTGTGCATTACAGATGTCGAGTGTGCAATGATTATGCAGACAAATTTCAGGAAAGACATGACCAGAATAAAAGTGGCAACCTACCAAAGCCCCGTCAACCTCTGCCAGTCCGTCATGGAATTTCTGATATGGAACAAAAGGGCTTTTGCTCAAACCAAGAACAACACAACGTATTTGGATGGGACATTTGTAGTCATGTGTTTTTTATTTGTTTTTTATTGGTTCATTTATTTTACAAGGACTATGCTTATTATTAAGCAAAAGACCATGAGCGAGCCAAAGCTGGCTCGTTTACATCTTTTGGGCCATGACACTTTTGGAATGTCAACGTGAACACATGAATTAATGCGTAAACAATAGACATAAAACCAGTGTCCAGGCTATTGCAATATAGCCATTTGTGTTATTCACTGGCCCTTGAGCACCAGCCGTACTCCTACAGGAGTCTGTTTTTGTAATATTTAAAAGCTTTCTTTCAACACATGACAGTCTCTTTTGTGATTAATCGCTAAAAGGTGAGATCTCCACATGATCTCAATTACTTTCGTACTTTTATTGAATCAGTCCACCTCTGGTAGTATTTGCTTCAGAAGAGGCTGGTTGTGTGCTCGGCCTGAGATGCTGTGGAGGTGTGTCTGACATGGAGGGAGGGGCGCTTTTCCAACCAGAGTACTTCCTTCGACTATTTTCATTTGGCGATAACAGAACCAAGGGTGTATTTATCAGCACAGACCCTTCAGTATGTAACCGTGCTGGCCAGGGAGTTTTCTGCTGTTAAAATTAGAAACCATGTTTCCACTGTCAGCTTGAGCTTTGTTTTCCATGTTAACTTAACATTTCCAAATCTTGAATTCATTTGAGGTTTCTCAGTATACTAGGTACTGTCAGTGTGTTAGTGTCATATGAGTGTGTGTGCAGTTTTACCTCGTTGCAAAGAATGCAATCAGATATAAGTGAAATATAAATTCTCAAGTTTGGCAACAAGAAGCAGAGCAGGAGTGGCAGGTGTTTGCCGGCAGATACGTTTTTTTGTTTGGTTTTTTTTTCCACATGCTCTCACAATTTTGACAGGAAGCAACAGTCAGAAGCCATTTCTCACGTGTTTAATCCAAAGTGGATGGCTTCAATGTGCTGATGTGCACTTTGCTTTGCTATTTGATATGTGAAAGTAACGGAAGAGGTTGCTGTTACTGTGATAAAACATGCATGTAACTGTCTTGTGTTCTCTTCAACTAATTACCTCCAAATGTGATTAACAAGCTGCTACACATGCTGCATTGATGGGCCCTATAACAGTGTTCCTCTCATCTCACATCTGGTGAGTGTCTGTTACTGTACAGGAAGAATATTAACTAACTGGCAGGAGTGACTAGGCTTGATAACGTTTATTTCTTATTACTTTCTACTAAAGAGCTTTGATAAACTTCTTTTTAAGTTCAAAATGTCAAAATTAGGCACAGTAGGTAATCAAGTTACAGTCACTATTGGCAAAAAGATTGATGTGCTTTATTCATGTTGTGATGGGGAAACCCTTTTCATGGGAACAAAAGCAGGAAGTTGGAAGTCCTGTGGAGAAAAGACCGAGGTGGGTTTATAAAAACTCTTCTGCTCAAAACTTTACTGCATAGTAATTTGTTTACCTGTTCTGTGTGAGGTCTCATTATTTCTTCCATGGAGGTGACTTGTATATCTACTTTATTAACACCCTCCGCTCAGTCTCTCTCTCCAGGAGTTTATCCTGTGCTTTAAAGGTAATTTTAGGACGACCTGCCTGATTAGTTGATGTGGTTTTTCAGTGGGAAGGATGTGTTGTAGAAAGCTCAATGTATTTTTGCATGTTCGCTTGAAAACTATCCCAGTAGTTCTGATGAGATTGATTTGAATTGTTTGGGTAAGGCAGTCCTAATGAGAACACCAGTTTGCACTCTTGAACTCGATTTGATTTGATATTGTTGTTTATAATACCTTTATAATTCCCTTCCAAAATCATTAAACGTCACTGGAGCACCGGGCAGCGGGTTTATTGATCAGGTAACAACATGAAAGGCATAAAGCTTTGAAAAATTAAATATGGTCACATTTTAACAGCATATTTCTAATGGCATCGTTTTGTTTCATTCACTGCATTTATAAATCCCTCTGATCTTCATCCATAAAACTTGCTCAAATTTAAAAGTTTAGTGGAAAAGTCAGGACAGGCCAATCAGAGGCAGAAGTGGGCAGGTGATGGGATGTTTCTTTTGTTAGTAGCAATGCTCTTTTCTGTAAAAGGTCATACTGACTTAATTAAATAAAAAATTTTCCCGGAATAATTACAGACAAGACTAAAACTGAAGGGCGTTGCTTATTAGGTTCCCAAGTGATGCATAATTCTACTGTGTGCCAGTAGAATTATTAATTCATTCTATTAATGAATCATTCATTTGACAAGTTTTGTCAGTGTATTTGTTGTTTAAAAGTTAATCTGTGCGATGTTGTGATATGGTTAAAACTGCCTGCTTGCCTCTCTATTCTGTTATGGTGTTAAATGTCGCTATTCTTAAATTGTGATTTGTCAAAAAAAATATCTATGACTCTTCTTTCATTACAGAGAATAATAAAAGCAGGATATATTTTTGATCATGTTCTAGGTGTATGTATAGGTTTTCATCTACTCGGTGTGAAAAGGTTCAACTATAACAGAGTTACTCCAGTCATAGAATAGGTGGGCTAATGTTCGGCGGTATGATGAACGTTGTAAGGGCTAAATAGAAGTCGGTCAAGCAGAGAATGATGAGACAAGACAAGCTAAGACTTTTGGCAAAAATGAGACTGGGAATAACTGACAAGATGATGTTGTAGATCGAGATGACAGGACAGGTATGGAGGTTGTATGGGGGTGTGGTGAATAGGAAACATGGGAGGAAAGTACAGCTTCATAGAAGAGTAGTAATGACTGTCCAGTAAATAACAGGTGAGAAAAGGTCAAAATAGCTTCTTTGGCTGAAATTCTAGTGTTGCCCCCTTTTTCCCCCAGTTTGTAACCACAGTTATTAGGTTGTTTGGGTTCTGTTCCAATTTTTTGACAGTTTCCCCCATGACTTCCAGTAAAAACTTCATAGGCCTTCCCACCTTAAACGTTTGCTGGAAATTGGGTTTGCCAATAAAATAAAAATAATAATAAAAAGAAAATACAATGCAGACAATTGTGACCCATTCATTATTGTATAAGCATTGTACTTTGTTCTCACACTTGACTTTCCCATGTTGAAAATAGACGAGCAGCAATAAACCACCAGTGTTTACAAATGTGCTTGACGTTTGTTCGCGTCGTAGCTCCTCTCTGCTGCTCACAGATCTTTCTCAGTTCAGAATTTTTCAAATCTGTATCAGGGAACTCTGAGCTCTGTGTATTTACTTTGTGTGTGTGTGTGTGTGTGTGTGGGGGGGGGGCTACTCCTCCACCGACTGAGACCAAAGGTTCGATAAAAGCTGGACTCATTTGCTGGTGACTTTCCCCTGTTAGTTAGCTGACGTTGGCTGTTTGGAACTTTGTATGTTTGAACAATAAATCTTCACTCGGCCTCGGCCCAGACTGGGACAGACAGGAAGTGTATAGTTTCAAGGTAACCATGGCAATATCCCATCTTTGGCCTCACAAAGGAAGGGGGTACTTGAAGTGGAGTGGCCTTGTCAGCATTGCGCTGAAAGTTTTGAAAACAAAGAGAAGCTTGCTATCGATCTGTCAATAATAAGACCTTGAGCAAATCGCAAGCCAATCAGACCAATCAGACCAAGCCGTATACTGGTGCATTTAGTTAGACTCCAATGATGATTTGATGTCTTTCTTATTTCTTCCTCCTCAGCTGCTTTTCTGTCCAGTCTCAGCCAGTATGAAATCGCCATTCCAGTACGTCTAGGGCCCAATGGCGGAACACTGGATAGACACAAGATGCAACACAACCAAAGAAGAAGACGCAGCACTGATGACAGCTTGCCTGACTCTGTAATATATTAAAAAAAAATGTTTTATTATTTTTCTTAACTCAAAAAACTTGAATAGTTGCCTCATGCACATTTTTTTTTTCTATGTGCCTCAGCTCTTCTACCAGCTGTCCACGTCAGAAAACAACTTCTTGCTGAATCTGACGCTTCAGGGAGGTCTGCTGTCCCAGCAGTTCAGAGTGGAGTACTGGAAGAAGGGTCGATTAGCCTGGAGTCACCCTTACTCTCCTCACTGCCACTATGTGGGTCACCTGCAAGACCAGCCGCACTCCAGCAAAGTGGCCCTGAGCAACTGTAACGGCCTGGTAAGAATGAAGCCCCCAGCTTAATCCACCGTTAATACACTATGTGAGGTCAGCCGCAGCCGTGCTGGCTCAGCAAATAAGGGATCAGAAATGTTTGATTCCAACATCAAAGCATAAAAATTCTTTCTAACCTTGAATCCTGAAGCCAGACTTAATCTTCAAACTGACCAGTGTACTTTTCATTCTGAAAGCAACACTTTTAAAAAGAATTTACTCAAGATTTATTTGTCAACATGAAGGGCCAAGTGAAGGACGTGAAGTAAGAAGACTTTCTTGCGCTCTCGCCGAGTAAATTCAACAGGATATTTAGGCAACTATTATTTTCATTTCACACAGCGGGTGATTATTGATCTTGGTCTTTTTATATTGTCAATGGCAATTATGTTTTCACAACTAGAAAATGCCAATTTGGTATCTCTTAAAGGAAATGTTAAAGCTTAATATGAATAAGATTCCCATGTTTACAACAACAAAAATGAAGGCATGACGATTAACTTGTGCCAGCGGTAATTATTATATCCATTATTTTTGCAATTTGCCTTGTGATCTAAAGTTTTTAAAACATATATAACATCAAGTGTTGTTGAATTTCTTTGGAAAACAAATATTGGTTGATGTGTAAATCACCTTCATTCGAAACCTCCCAATTTATCAAAAGCATCAGTTCAATTTTATTTAACTGAGAAAGACACCTGCACACATCACAAACGAGACACTGCATTTGTTTGGCGACGACTCCGACCGCCCGGTTTGATCGCTTGTTCTGAGTGCGTCGTTTTTTTCTTGCTGAAGACTCTGTGCTGTATGAAGGAGCACCTTGAATTTGTGTGTCCTCTCACTACAAACAGCAGGATTAGATATGTTCACAAAGCGTTAATAAGCCGCACACGTAATTACTGTTGGCCAGGCCAGCATGAGCACATTCACCAGTGAGTGGGCTGCATGAGCAGAGGAGCATCACTAACTTTATTATGGGATTAAAGGCACTTTGAAAGCTGCCGCAGTGAGTCGAGGGCAGACACTCGCTCTGACAAGGGCCAACACATCTGAGCACAATCAAAGGGAGTGTGAGTGTATCTCACTCTCTCATTTCTCTCGCTTCCATTCACTCTTTCATGCTCTCATGTGTGTTTGTCTGCATGTGTGTATTTGTTCTGTGGGGTCCTGATACTCGGCAACAAGAGTTCCCCCTAAGAGGACACTGGGGGGGGGGGGTACAGAAATATGATCAAGTTATCAATTATTTCACTGAGCAATTATTTCCTGTAGAGATTGATTGTTGTTTATGTTGATGATTTAAATGTTCTAGTTCAGTACTGTCAAGCTATTGTTATTCCTGAACTTCTTGTTGTCAGCGAGGATGAACAATATAATGTACTGCATTTTTGTAGGTAGATTTTCCAAACTTTTTTTTTTTTTTTTAAGTTTACTTAAGTTACATCAATATTTATTGGATCTGTGTTTTCTCATATGTTGTTTTCTGTTTTTCCCGGTGTCTTGTCTTTTCACCAGTTTTCCATGACCCTACTGTGCAATACTGTTTATTGATATCATTCTAGATTTTTAGCATGCCATCGTAACCACATTGATGTGTTTGCTGTATATGCTGACGTAAAGTGGAACAACAGCTGAAATATTGACTCGCGTGGCTCTGAAGAACATGTTACCATTGAGTCGAAAGTTAAAAAACGGTGCTAATACGAAACGATAACACGCTAGCAAGATTCCGAGCCACGTGGAAGGAAGATGTTGGTATATATTGAATGTACTTCAACTTCAAATGAGTTCCTGCCCTTCTCTTAATGGTATGAATTTTTTTTGTTTGCTCTTTTATAATGCCCGATAGAAAGAAAAAAGTTTGGTCGAAGGTAAGGATTTGGGCAGATTGTACACTGTAGCATTTACAATGTGTGTCATAATGGCAATCAACCCTATTCTTCAAATTTGTCTCTCTGCAGCAGGGGGTAATTGTTGCCGGGGGAGAGGAGTACCTGATAGAGCCCCTTGTCTCACCAGATAACCAAAACAGGACAGAGAGGGAGGAGAGAGCAGAGGGGCGCCCCCATGTGGTTTATAAAAGGTCATCGCTCCGATATCAGTACAAGGGCCAATCCTGCGGAGTCATTGGTGAGAGAAAAGAACGATGCCGTGGTCTCTTTGAAGGCGGTTGTACTGTCTACGCCAGAGGAGTAAAAGATCCCAGACTAATTTGCACACTGGCCAGCAGCAGAATGTCGTGGTCCTGCCTTGAGCTCCCACTGGTCATTAGATGTGGCCGAGTCCTTGTTACAGTGCTGGGGTGTCGAACTGCGGTCCTCCAGGGCCGGGGATCCTGCATGTTTTAGATGTCTCTGCTTCAGCCCAGCTAAATCGAATGTTGACGTCACAATCACGCTTGTAAAAAGCCCGACAACGAGCTCCTCACTGAAATCCGGTGTGTTGCAACTGGGAGAGACTTGAAACATGCAAACCTGCAAGACGCCGGCCCTCGAAGGCCGGAGTTCAGCACATGTGGTGTTGTTACTTAAAAAAACAAACATCTGTGTTCTATGTTTTGGTGAGTGACTGCCATTTTAATTCTGTGCCAAAATCATTGTGGCTCCCAAAGTTTTACAGCATATTATATGAATCTATTGTCAAATTTTGGAAATTGTACTTTCGTAATTGAACAGTTAATTGGAAAATGCATCATTGATTTTCAATGTATATAAATACTAAACTGCAGCCAGTCTTTTGGTTTAGATTTGTTTTGCATTATATTGTCAAAACGTGCGTACATGTGATCTACTTCAGACGAAAAGCCAATGAAAGGTGCATCGTGGTGGCAGCGCACTCTGAAGACCCCTCCTCACCATGTCGGCCGGGGCCAGCTGCCCCTGAAGCGGTCGGTCAGCCGGGAGCGCTACGTGGAGACACTGGTGGTGGCCGACAAGATGATGGTGGGCTACCATGGTCGCAGGGACATCGAGCAGTACATCCTGGCTGTGATGAATATTGTAAGTTTCACAACACAAACGATGTCAACATATTAAGAGCTTACTTTTTTTCCCCCCCAATGCCTTTCTCAGGATAGAAACAATTCAAAGTCTCAGACTACATTACCATCAAGCACTGAAGTTTGTCAAAAAAATTTGGGTTTTTTGTGTGTGTGTAGTGTAGATTTTTTTAGGCTTCGAAATGCAATCCATCAGGCAGTCGTGGTTTAGTGACTTGGCATCCCGTAAAACAAAGGAACAGCTCCTAGCCAGCGAAGAAGCTTTTTTCAAAGTGGAGTTTCAAAGACCAGAAATGACCTCAGTAAGACTACATGAAACAATAGCCAGATGTCAACTCCTGAGTACCCTGTGTAGAAAATAACAAATTGAATTGAAATAGATTACAATTAGGCTTATTAACTGGCATTGACAAAAAAAAAGAAAAAAAAGAAAGCTCTTCCTGATTTCTTCCCCAGGAATCCCCATATGTTTTGCCATAGAGCCCAGATTCTATGTCATTGTCTGCACTGTTATCAGCGAGGATCTCTGCCCACTGTTTGTCGCTTCAAACGCACGTGCAGGTTAGGAATGTTTATAATGAAGGGGTTTCCACCAGACAAAGTCGGTTGCATCTCGACGGTTACAAAGCCAGAGAAACTAAAGGAGCCTTTTCAGTACTAAAGAGCAAAATTAACCATGTTACACCAGACAGCAGTAATAACAACTGTCTGAGTGCAGCGTTGGTACTTTAGTGGTTTCAACTCTGGGTTTGTCTGTTTCTGTTACTGCTCTAATTCTAGTAATTGCTATACTTGGAGGCTAATCGATCTTGTTGAGTGGTTGGTTTGTACCTTAAGCCAGTTCTGATAGCAACACGAACATCCTTCCAGGCCAAACCATTCTTTTTTTGCTGTTGGTCTTTGCCGTAGTAATTGAACTTTTCTAGTTTTTCTCAATTATATTTCTTCCCTTCTTTTTTTCTGGAAATCTTCCTCTTGTCATCATAGAGTTGATTATATGATGGATTACTCACTTTCATATTTCCAGAGTGGTCTCAGCTGTACTGTAATGCACTTTAAGTAAAATATTTTTAAGACTGGTCTTTTCTTGTTTCCCTGGAGGTCAGGTTGCCAAACTGTTCCAGGATTCTAGCCTGGGGAATGCAGTCAACATTGTGGTGACACGGCTTATCCTGCTCATGGAAGACCAGGTGAATTAACTACTGTCACTCACTGTAAAAGCTGTGCAACTCTCAACTCTTCTCTCCTATTTCCACGTCTTGGCGTGCTTGGGCTTATTACCTTTCTGTCCAACTTCCATCAAACTTGTCCCTGAATGGCATATATGAACTCCTTATTTGTGTCAAATTATTGGCTTAAGCATGTTTTCCTCCACCACTCCCAGTCGACTCTGAACATGTAAGTGGGTCTTGTGAAGGGCCACTGTAATAACAGAAATTAGAGGATGTAAGGAAGCAAAGGAGAGATGATTGAGGAAAGGTGGAAAACTGCAGGAATGAGGGGAGTTTTGTACCTGTCAGACAGAGCTGCTTTGTGACTGTCCTACTTGTTAGTGTGCTTGAACAGTGACCTCTCTGACGAGGGCCGTGACGCATGTACAGGTCGCAGTAAATCTCAAATTAAGATTTGGATTGTATAACGCAGCAGAGTAAAACTGTTTCACAAGGATCATCTTATCAGACCAGGTTCAACACTGAACTGGTCCAATTTGTAAATGGCTATGAATATGCAGCTGAACTGGCGATTTGGCTCAGTGAATTGTGAGTTTGTGCTGCGTTTCTCTTCAGACAGAAAGCTCCACTCTATGATTTACCTTCAAAGTATAGACATTTGTGGTTCCCGGCGCAAGATCCTTAATGATGTGTCATACGACAGTAATTTAGGGCTTAGCACATTTCAAAAATATTAGTGGTTGCTAAATTTAAAATAAGACAAATTTAGATATTGCACCTGTTTTACTTGTGCGTCGGTGTGACGTTAGCCTTCAGCTCAGGAGTAAATCCGCACAGCACTGTTTGCTTGTGTTGCAGACGGTTGTCACGTCATGTGATGTGAGGGATTGATTGGAGGTCAGAAACGACATAGAGTGAGAATCCACACTTGACCACAGGGCAGCAGTTCAGCTCATAAAAAGTGCACGACCTCACCAGCACTGCTCAGGCGATGACTGAGCCGTCTGACTGCCTAGTAAATGACCTTATTAGCCTGCCATTAACCGCATGTGGCGAGACGTGAGGCCAGCTCCTCCGTAATGTCAACTTTTTTTGTGCTCTGACAGATGAATTATGCTGAATTAAAGGAGCATTACATTGTGGCTTTGAGGTTTCCTGTGGAGCTGTCCTATTAGGGAACATTTATGATTCATACAGCTCATGCTGCCTTAAAATTAGTCCCATATTTACTCCTCGGATGTGTGCATTACCTGACATAATAAAAGACCAATGTTAGGATCATTAGTGGTGAGCGATATTAGTGTTGTTATTCTTACTCCATGGACTGCTGAGGCTGAGGTCGAGGCAGAATTGAAAGCGGTCTTCCGTGAGTGTTACTGTTGCTGGTTTCCAGGTCTGAAAAAGGCAAGCTGTCCCTGGAAAGGAAAATAAGGCTTGCAGTGGGCCCAGCAAAGAGGGACTGTGGGATGAGACAATTACTAGTTATGTCACCGCACGCATTCCTGGGTTACGAGTTCTTGCCAGCTGTGGTCAGCAAAGCAGTCCTTCCTCTCTCTCTCTCTCTCTCTCTCTCTCTCTCTCTCTCTCTCTCTCTCTCTCTCTCTCTCTCTCTCTGTCTCTCTCTGTCTCTCTGTCTCTCTCTGTCTCTCTGTCTCTGTCTCTCTCTCTCTCTCTCTCTCTCTCTCTCTCTCTCTCTCCCCTCTCTCTCCTCTCTGTGCCCTCAATACTGTGGAGGTGAACAGATGCAAGTATATCATAGGATGGAAAGAGTGACATGCTCTGGTGATAAAGATGCCCAAATCATTGCAAGACAAAAAGTTTAAATCTGTGTTATCATAGCATTGTTGGGTCGTCATATGTTTGTCATAATGCCACGTCTTTTGGTATAGGGATACATTGATATTATCAAATGAAATATTTGTTCAAATGCATGTCGTGCAAGACAGGAGCTAATGTTATTTTCCCAAATGTATGCACATAATTTCATTCTTATCTTTCAGCCAACGCTAGAGATTAATCATCACGCAGGAAAGTCTTTAGACAGTTTCTGTAAGTGGCAGAAAACCATCCAGCATCGGAGCAGCTACGGGAATGCCATACCAGACAACGGCATCGCTCACCATGACACTGCTGTGCTTATAACCAGGTCAGAAATGCAAAACGACAACCTACCTTACAGGAATAAGTATATGAAACCGCAATGCTGTTGTTGACGTCTCTTCATATATAGTTCTTCAGATAGTTGAGTTTTGTATTTTCTATCATAACAAAACTGCCACTGCAACCTCTTGTGAATCAGGGTATGTTTCGTCTGCCTTCCTGTTCACAAAAGGGTTAATGGTGCTTCCTCCGAGCTGAATTGTTACATTCCCAGCCCCTCTCCTCATAGCTTGTCATTAAGCCAAGTCCAGAAGAGTATCTGCATCTTGTCGTGTCTGTGGTGACAATTGCTGGGGCCTCACAGTGCAGCTTAGCACCTGGACAGAAAATGTGAAAAGACATGCGGAGAGCAAGAGACTGACGGATTCACTAGTTTTGAAGAAAACAACGCAGAAAGACACTGTGAGAGAATGAAAGAGAGAGAGAGCAGAAATTGAAGCAAACTTGCATTGAATCTGCCATTGGAGATTTCTGTTTTCTCCTTAGCTCTTTCACTGTACCGTCTATAGGTTGCGGAGGGAAACAGAAACGACAGTGCTGGATGCATATTAAACAGATAAACCGCTGATCCTATTGACTGAGGAATGTGCAACAGAACAATGCCATCATGGTTTGGTCAGAGTCATCTGAAAGCAATGAGGGCAGAGCTTCCACAAATACTTTCCTATTCTATCTCACATAATGTGTTTTAAACTCCTGCTGCAGTTAATTTAGAGGACCTGTACAAAAAGAGGAATGTCAAGGCGAAAACCGCTTCCGAAATGTGGTGTTGTGTTGGTTTTGTGAGAAACGTTTTATGACAGCCTTTATCAAGCAGAAGATGGACGTGGTCCAGACAGATGACACCGCAGTGTCCATCTGTGGTTTCCTGCTATTGTTCCTTTAAAACATTATCCACATGTTATCACTACTGTCTGTCTATAAAATATGTTTGTGTGTCTGTCACTGTGAATATGCTGCATGTCTGAATCGAGCCGATTTGTATGTATGAAGCCATTATCGACTTTGATTACAACAATGCATTCTTTACGTTTTACCGTCAGTTAAAAACGGTCTTGTTTGTTTTCTGTTCCGTCTGCAGGTACGATATCTGCATTCAAAAAAACAAGCCCTGTGAAACCTTAGGTAATATTCATTTACATACACTCGACTTGAGGCTGGCCTACAGCATCTTCACATAATGAAAATTGTTCTCTCAGCCAAGGCCTAAAACCTGAGTGTGCCTCTCAGACTGTTTACATCATGGTTCTTTTCATTGCACTAAGTGTTAGGCAGATTTACAAGGAGGAGTATTATCAGGGTTCTCATGAGACTGAAATTCCTGAAAAAAGTTATGCAAATAGAAAATACTTTTTCCAGAATGGTTTAGATTTAATAGAACATTGTTGGAATAAAGTCAAAACTAAACTGAAGTCATGCAAATGAGTAAAACGTTCTGTAAACATTTGATATTCATAGATTGGAATCCTGATTGTGCATGCCGCTGCTTGTTTCAAGGATTCAAGTATTGACATTTTTTTTTTTTTTTAAGCAATGTGGATTCATAGTTATCAAGAGTAAACATGGCACTGCCTTTCTCTGTTCCAAAACAGTTGATTCAGGGTTCAGTCCAGGTATTTTGTACGGTTTGAAAGGGTTTTACGTTCACATACTGTGTTTCGTGTGTCTGTGCATGTGTGTGTGACAGGTTTGGCTCCGGTTGGAGGGATGTGTGAGCCCGAGCGAAGCTGCAGCATCAACGAGGACATCGGTCTGGGAACGGCTTTCACTATCGCTCATGAGATCGGACATACGTGAGTAACGTGCTCACACTCTGCATCATTTTTAATTCCCTGGACATTTTGATCATCTCGGGGGGGGGTGAATCTTAAGAAGAATTGGTACATGTTTTGCAGTGTGCAACAATATGTATCGCATATTTTGAAGCAGCTTGTCCAGTGCTGGTCCTTGAGGGCCGCCGCCCTGCATGTTTGAGATGTTTTCCTGCTCCAACGCACATGATTGTAATGAGTAGCATGGCTTTCTGCAGGCTTTCTGAACAGCTCGTTTCTCGAGATTGATAGTATTGATTTAAACAAGTCAGTAAGAAAATAGCATTGAATTAATTTAATTGTTGTAGTTTTGGAGTAGTTTTC
This sequence comes from Blennius ocellaris, assembly GCF_963422515.1. NCBI lineage: Eukaryota > Metazoa > Chordata > Actinopteri > Blenniiformes > Blenniidae > Blennius > Blennius ocellaris. The sequence continues at coordinate 10,942,329 of NC_137661.1, read as the reverse complement.
CTGACTCCGGGTAGCTTTTTAAATCATACATGTTTTTGGGAGTAAGTTTTATAAGTGTCTCTCGATAAACACTTCAGTTCAGTTCAGTTTTGACTGAAGCTGATCTATCACTGTTCGAATGGTTAGAATAGACTGAACTTTATGTGCCATGAGGCGGATCGATGGAATGAAAAACTTTTCGGGCCTTCATTAATTTCAGACATTCATTAATACAGTGATTGAATGAGTCCATTCAATGTTGGAAAAACTGTTGTTTTCCATTCAGCAGCCTTATACATGTCATTTCTGCACATCATACTGGGCCTGAATGCACCTTAAAAAAATAAATAAATCTGAAACAACTTTTTTTTCTTAGTTGTTTATGTATGTAGGTAATTTTTACAGGAAATATCGGTCAGTTTAAACAACAAGTACTCGTGTCTATTTACTGTTTAGTGGTCTGTGCTGTGTTCACCGCACTGTCAGACGTTAATCTGAACTGATCACAGTTTCTTTGCGATGTGCTCTCTAAACTAACTCTGTCCACTTCTTTGGTTTACAGCAAGAAGCTGAAGGTATTATCCCCATTTCCAAACTAGGACCCCACTTATACAGCAATTGTACTGGGGTTAATTTTACTTGCACTGAACAGGACACATTTGCCCATAGCCTAAAAATTAAAGCAGTAAAAGCATCAAATCAAATAAAGTGAGTTGCATATTTAATAACATGTCCAATGTCTTGAGTTAGTCCCTGATTTAGTCTTTGGTAAGCAACAAGTTGGTTTTTTTTCCACTGGTGATACATGTCTTCTGTGTTTGCATGAGTCGAAGGAAGCAGAGTTTTAATCGGCGAAAGGTGAACACTTGGAACAGCTGTGAGCTGTAATCTTTCATATGGCTGCTTTTTAGATCGTGCTCAGTTATCCACAGTGATCTCTTTTCCACTGTCCCCATTGCTGCTGCAGGGATTATGAGCCGCCTGCATGGCCTCAACGTGTATTATAATGTCACTATATTATCATGTGCTTTAGGTTTGGGATGAACCATGACGGTATGGGGAACGCCTGTGGGCCTCGCAGCCAGGAGACCGCCAAGCTGATGGCCGACCACATCACCATGAAGACAAACCCGTTCATCTGGTCGGCATGTAGTCGAGATTACATCACCAGCTTCCTGGAGTGAGTCAGCCTATATGAGATATCTGCAACACCAGAAATAAATTGGTGATTAAATATTTGATGGCCATTTGAGTTTTGGATAAGTCTTGACAGCAGGAAAATAAACTGCAATTTAGATATGAGGACCATTTGAGTTGTCAGCAAAATTTGTGTTATTCTGACATGAAAATACTGAGACCTTGCACTTTTGATTTCACTCTCTTGTCTTTGGTTTCCTGTAGCTCTGGTATGGGCTCCTGTCTGAACAACATTCCACCCAAACAGGAGTTTGTGTATCCCACCACAGCGCCGGGTCAGGCCTACGATGCAGATGAACAGTGCCGTTTCCAGTATGGCGTCAGATCTCGACAATGTAAATACGCTGTAAGTACACAGTTAGGATTATATATCTTGTGTATTTTCAACAGGTTTAGTTCATGGAACTTCACACGAGAAGACTTAGTAAGCGTAATGTATCAGTTTTGATGACATCTAATATTTTAAGCCTGATCCCAGTGAGATTTAAAAAAGAATTGTGAATATTTTGTTATGTGTGTTTACTGATATAGAGTAAGCCATTTCATGTTTCCCAGACATCACGGTCACAAAGTTGGACATACAGTACCGCATCTTGTTTTAAGAAAAGCGAAGGCACAGGTTGATTTTTTTTCTGATTCTATCTTGAATACATACATTTAGTACATTTTTAGTTTTAAAATGTCATTAGCTGTGTTCGTTGATGCAACTTTTTTTTTAAAGCTGTCCCTTTGTATGTTTGTATTCTTAGATGTGAGTGATTTTTTTATGATGCTCTGTCCATTCGCCAGAAAGTGCTGGAACTTTTCTGTGCATTAAATATTCCTTTTCACTGTTTTCCCTGTTGCTGTCAGTTCACATGTGTCCAGGTTCGCTCGATCTTGCACCTTCCTCTGGATTTAATCTCCTCTGGCTCTCTTACCTTTAAGTCTGTCACGTGAATCAACTTGTCGTGTCCTCACTGTAGAGCATCCACTTTATTGCATGGTCGAGTTTTACAAGGTTGACTTTAGAGGGAATGGACATCTGGAACAGTGAACTGCTTTATAGACACATTTCTATCAATACTATTTGGTCGGAGCATATGGATACAATAAAAGCTAACCCCATGTGTTAAGGGCATTGCTGTTGAGGAAAGAGCAGGACTGCATTTCTGCTCTCAAGTCAGCACACTGATCATGGACATAAAAACACTGAAGGCTTTTCTCTTCTGCGTCTCTCTGTTGCACATATCAAACGCTCACAGGAAGTCTGCAGTGAACTTTGGTGCATGAGTAAGAGCAACCGTTGCATCACCAGCAGCATTCCTGCTGCAGAAGGAACCATCTGTCAGACCAACACCATAGAAAAAGGGGTAAACGGCCACAATATTATATTTATATATTTCTACCTATGTGGTGGACATTTTTAAGGGCAGGCTTTCAGTCAATAGAGAAAACCAAGTATTGCTGGTGCTGAGTCTGTTTTGATAAAACACATTTCTTTTTTGTTTTTGTTTTTGTAACATTGTTTCATGTACGAATTTGTCTTTTGTCAAGTAATCAAATCATTCTAAAACAAATTGCTAAATTAAAAAGTAGTGCTTTGTAGTTGTGAACATTGTCGTTGGATTTATATTCTGATATGTTTCGTTACACGTTTATGTTTATGGACGAGACCCATTGGATGATCACCTCGATGTGTATGTTTCCGTTGGCAGTGGTGCTACAAGAGGGTGTGTGTGGCATATGGGACTCGTCCTGAGGGCATAGATGGAGGCTGGGGTCTGTGGTCACCCTGGGAGGAGTGCAGCAGGACCTGTGGAGGTGGAGTGTCCTCTTCTGTCAGACACTGTGACAGCCCCAGGTACAGACTTTTAACTGTGTTCAGTCTGAAGTGGATCAAGTCATTCTTTTCCGATGTACTGCACAACTGAAGAAGACCACGCACACCCATAAATAACAAACTACGATCGGTTAAAATAAATTTACTTTTCGTCTGTCTTCTAATTTCTTTACACCAAACACATTGTGTCAGCTCCACTCAAGACTTAGCGCTGTTACTCCTGAATACCATTTGTTTTTCTGAGATGACTTGTTTATTGATTGTTTTTGTCATCATCATTGAATATGGATTTATGATCTGGCACAAAACAGTGTCTTGTCAAAAAGCACTTTGAAACATGAACAGGTGGCAACTAACATTGAACTATTCATTTTGCGATTGAAGGACGGCCTATTCTGTAATAGTCAGAGAGGTCGTAATATGTAAGGTCACGTTCCCTATTAGTGGGTGAACGATCCAACGCTTGGTGAATTCTTGAGGGAACTCTTTGTTTTTATTCCGCTATTGCATTTCTTCTCACTCAACAATGAACAGCTAAATATTGAGTGTCAAAGGGGAAGGTCACCATTGACCCATATGCCTCATTTTCGTGAATGCAATCTTAGGAAAGCCACACTTTTATTCTAATCCTGAAAAAAAAAAAAAAAAAAATGTCTTCACTGCACGAGTTAGTCTTGAGGAAGTTCATCAAGTAACTCTGATTTTCCCGTAAATGGATACCGCCACAAGTTGATAATTAAGTTACATGTGTGAAGTTTTGATTTATCTGATTGACTGTTTGTTTAAACTCCCAACAGCCCATGCATGATGGACTGGTTTTCATATCATATTAAGCCGTGCAAAATATCTCCAGATTTCAGCTGAATATTCATAACACGTGCATGTCAGGACAGACGTTCCCAGTTCAGCAGAGTTTCTCAGTGCAGACACGATGAAATAATAAAGCAAGAGGCCTTGGTGGGTGTTCAAAAATGATGGATGTTTTGTAGCTTTATCAAAGATGCAGTTATGCTGAGCAGTAAATTATCATCCATAGTGGTCGTAGTAAATCAGTTAAGGATTAGTCAGAAGTTCTCAACATTAAATGCTCATTCTTTTTCACTGCTGCTTTAAAACTGCAAAATGTCTTTTTTTCTCTCTCTCTCGTGTAAACTGTGCAGAAGACATCAGTCGTGCGATTTAAATGCAGGATCTCCACACAGACAGCGGTGGAATCTGAATCATTACGAAATACCAGCCTTTTTGATTTGCAGTCACCAGATGGTTCGTCTTGAATTGATTAAACTGAGAAAGGATTGACCCAGTTCCGAGGCCAGCAGTGTTCTGCTGTATCATTTCTGAGCATCACTTTTTGCTTTCAGTCTATTTGAATTTGTTAAACGTAGAGCAGGAGCAGTCGCCAGAGGCCGGCTCTAGCTTTATTCTCTGTTCCCCTGAAAGTGTTAGAGGGTTTCTTGGTTATACGATAAAGTAAAGAAAATGAGTCTCACGGTGAGATGAGAACGTCCAAAACACTGAGTTTTGACCGATGTAATGGAGGTCACAAATAAAGTCATATTTGTATGTGACTGACCCACTTCTCCATGTGTTTCATTGTAGACCAACTATCGGTGGAAAGTATTGTCTCGGAGAGAGAAAACGCTTCAGATCCTGCAATATTGACGTGAGTATTTCTACTGTATGTCATCATCGACGGGTCCCATCACAATAATGTGACTGATTGTTGTATTTGATTAAATGCTTGTGTGTTTGTGCGTCTGTTACAGGAATGTCCAGCAGGCTCCCGGGATTTCCGTGAGATTCAATGTGCTGAGTTTGATAGCGTTCCTTTCCGGGGAAAATTTTACACCTGGAAACCTTACAGAGGGGGTGAGTCAGTCGCCCAGCTTTGTCTTGGGTTGTTGCATGCATCCATTTAGTGGGAGCCTTACTTTGTGTTTCCATTGCAATGTTGTTCAGCCCTGTACAATCTGAAGAACGGTTTGGCGTTATGGGGGGTTATGGGCAACCCGTCCCTGCTGTGAATGCCATTTGGTTCAGTTTCTACTCGTGTGTTTACTTGAGTTTATATAAAACACTATGAACTCCGTCAAAAGCTTTTTTTTTTGCTGGAATTATTTCCATTTTTCAGTTTAATAAAAGACTGATATTGAACAATCATTGATGTAACTTGATTAAACTTAAAATTCGTCAGCTTCTGCAGCGTCAGTGAGGATAACTGTTGGCTGCTGTGATCCGTTAACTGTCACTCTGAGTACCGGCTGACGAGACGAACAAAACAACACAGCTTTGAGACTGTGAGGGGTAGAAAGTGCAGGTTTGTATGTGATCGGCTGATGGTGGTAAAAAGCGAAAGGATTGGAGCCGCAGACTCTTATCTTGTCTGGCCTACAGATGCTCCATGCAATGCAGGGAGTCATGGATCCCACAATGCCCTGCAAGAATTCTTCTCTTCTGATGATCACGAGGCGAACCTGGACGCAAAAGATCAATTGTTTTAGCGACGTAACTGCTTTTTATTCTGCCTTCCAACAACATAATGGTTTACAGAGACAGATTGCAGCTTTAGGCAAAAAAGTGCTTCTTTCATCAACTCAGCTGATTTTACAATGGAAATCCCTTGCAGCTGTTAAAATAGGATGAGGGCCACAGTCTCTGCCCCAAGTTAAGGACAGATCACGCTTGCCGACCCCTCCACTGTCCTCTGTCGCCCCCTCATTTCTTCCTGATCCTCTCACCTTCAGCCTCAGTGGAGACAGCTTTCTTTTCTTCTTGCTATTTTCTTTATCCCCTCACTGTAAAACTCTTTCCATCTCTCACTTTTTTTTTTTTTTAACTCAACATGATGCAATCTCTCTTTCTCGTTGCTGTCGCGACACAGAAAACAGTCGGCCTCTCTGTCCCGGCTCAGGCAGCCAAGGACAGTTCATTGAAAGCAGCCTCTCATTTAAGGGGCTCCACATCCGTTTTCAGCCCGACAGGTCTTAGAATCCGTCTTCACACTTTACACTGCACACCATTGCAAGTCCTTCTATACACATCCTGCTGCAGTCACTCTGCCAAAACTGTGCACCATGGGAATAGTAGTTTTCCGACTATTTGATTGTCTGCTGGCTTTACCAGTAAGCCACCCCCCCCCCCGTCCCCCTTCATAGTACACACTGTACCTGTCTCTGCACTGCCAGCACAAACACACACAGCTTGAGCTGATGTCAACAGCCACTCAAGCAGTGGAGCTGTTGGCACGCTGCACTCATGAATGAAGGATACATACCACTTGGCAGGAGACGTTCAGCGATACTGTGTGTGTGTGTGCCTGTGTCTGCTCACATTTAGGTATGCTGGATTATTTATGCTCAATTTTGGCCAAAGTACTTAACCTCCTGACATCAGTGGAGCTACTAAATACTAAATATATATATCTGCACATGCTCTAACTGGAGCAAGTCGCACAGGGCTGGAGCCTGTCTCAGCTGCCCATGTGTGAGAAAACTAAAGAAGAAATTCAGCGTTGAGTGAATGTTTGGTGCCATGGTTTAGTGTTAACAGTGTACATTTTGTATATTTTTAAAGCATATTTTAAAACAACTTTTGTCGACTACAGTGTTGTACAGGTTATTCCATGATAAAATGCCAATACAATGAAAAGGCATGAAAGCAATATAATGTATATTACATTTTTTCGTCGCACAATATGCCACAATATGATATAATCATATAAAGTCATATGATGATAAAACAGGATGAAATTTGCTGTGTTTAAAATGTGAAAGACCAGTATGTCCAAACAGTCCAAACAGATGAGGTTTTAGCACTGATCTAGGAAGCTCTACTCAGTATTCAGTCTGGATGCATTTACTCTCCAGAGGTGAAGACACAATCAGTTGCATGTTCACTGACATTCAGCACAGGAAATTCTTTCTCACTCCCCTGCATCTCTCCTCTCAGTGCACCCCTGCAACGCATTCAGCAAAACATGTGCAAACAATTTGCAGCCTTTGTCACACGTCATTACAAAAGTAATGCTTAACACCACAATCTCTTACAGGGTTTGATGCGGAGAAATGACATCGTCTGTTAGGTTGATGTTTATAAGTGTTTCACTTCAGGTTTAGTGAGTGCCTCACGAGTTCTCAGTCAGTTACATCAAAGTGCATCAAAGCACAGGAGGATGGCCTCTTGCCAGCAAACTAAATGTTTTTCTAATTCTGCAAGATTTGTTTAAAAGGTTTACGAGAGATTCATTTTCTGTTGTTTTTCCAGTTGACGGTAATGCTCTTGTGCTGTAATTACACGCTGTCTTTTGTGGAGTGACTTTTTTTGGGCACGTTCGTGTGCTGCAATCCACAATCTGTCTCGATTTGCTCTGTTGACACTGTGCTGCGTCTGTCTTGATGTGTTTGTGTGTCCAGGTGGGGTGAAGCCCTGCTCTCTCAACTGCCTTGCAGAGGGATACAACTTCTACACAGAGCGTGCTCCGGCTGTGGTGGACGGCACGCCGTGCCGAGACGACTCTCTGGACGTGTGTGTAAATGGAGAGTGTAAGGTGGGTTGTGTTAAGCTGTTGGAAGCAATGAAAAACTTTGAATTGAGTCACTTATAACGCTATTATACTGACTGTCAGGACTCTGGAGAGACACACTCATGTCATTCACACAATAACTGCTTACAATCATCACTGTGAAAAAAACCAAAAACTGACATACCTATAGCAGAATCACCTCCTCATTCTAGCTTTTAATGTACATAATTCAACTGCTGCTTCCTTTTGAAGAAATGGAAACCACTTGAACGTCCACCAACCTCTCTGAAATCCATTTCACATCCACAAGGCTCATTTGTGAAAGATTTCAGACACAATGAAGCACCAGTAAGGATGGTGTGCAGCTTACGTAGCTGCTGTTGGAACCCGACATGTTTACTTTGGACGTAGTTGTGCTCTAACTTCACGTAACTAAACACAGTTTAAAGGAAGGAAAAGAAGTGAGGAAATTGCACAAAAACCCTCCAGAATGTTTCCCTGTTGTTAAAGCGAGGGCCTGAAGTATTTGGCCTCTTCTCTGCGCCTCTCACCCTCCATGAGCTTTTTTTTATTTTTTTATTTGAAGCGTCTAAAAATTCCCTGGGACGGCAAAGCTGAGGCGCTCCAGTTTTTGGAGTTGTTTAAAAACTTTGTTTATCAACAGCTGCCTTCGTTTCCCTCCTCCCCTTCACTTTCTCTTGACTCAGTTCTGCTCTGCAGAAACTCAGTGACCCTCCAGCTCAGCTGTTTGTCTGTCTGCACCACAGGCTCACTTTCATTCACTGCATTCTTAGTATCTCGCTCTCTGTTTCCCCCTTCGTCTGAATCTCTCAGCCTTCCCTATCCTCGCCCTTTGTTCTTTCTCCTGCCTCCCTCCTTCTTTTATGTTATAGCCCCAATCGCAAAAAAGTTGGGGTGAGTGGAAAAAGTTAACAGTGATTTACAATTTTACTATACCATTATTTCATTTCACTATGGAACATAGGCACCATATCAAATATCTTTAAAATGATATGTTTCACCATTTCATGAGAAATATTGCATAATTCTGAACGAGATGATGTACAACATCTGAAATAAATACCACAGGGTCATGTTTACCATTGTGTCATTTACAAGCTCCTTCTGGCAGTCTGTAAACAGTCTATAAATGTCTGGGACAATAAAAGATCCATTGTTCGAGGTTTAGGAGAGAAATGTCCCAATCTTGTGTGATTTAAGTTTTTAGCAGCTTAAAGGTCTTCTTCCATTGTATAATACACCAGAGCGTCGGCTGAAGGTGTGGATGGGATGCAGGTCGGCACTATGAGTCTTCTACTGTGAGGGTTGCATGAGTGTCCACACACTCGTTACAGCCTGCATTTGTCAATCACACATTGATCTGTGTTCAAAACTGTGATTTCTAGTGTTGTTCCTATTGTTCACAGTAACGGCCTGTTCCAAACGCTGTGCCGGCTGACGGCCCAAAGCTCACCAGAATTGAGGAAAGATCTCGAGCTTTGTCACTTGAACATGTAGATATTTCCAGATTGATGATTTTTTTTTCAGACTATCACACACAGATTGAAAAGACCCACTTCTCTAATATGCACTTTTCATACTTCATCATTCAGCTGACCTAAATTACCACGATAGCTGTTTTTTTTAATTGACAATCTTAAATATTTTTTTAATGGTTTTGTTTTTGAAGTTAATCTGAAATGAATTGTACAACTGAGCAAATGATATTGAGATCGCGTTCTGATCCTGCATGTGGACACAAGGTCTCAGAGTTCAATCTGTGACATTTGAAACTTTAATTACTCAGCCAACCAGATAACTGTGGGGTGAATCACTGTTTCGACTCTCAATTTAGCTTACAGCAGTAATTCAGTCAATGTAAAACTAATAAGAAATGTAAGCCTCATTATCCCATTCAATAATAAGCAGCTGCCATATGAACGTATTGGGAACTGAGCAACCGCTGTCTGTTTATACCTTTTTGTTTAGGTTTGGTTCGATGTTAAAGAGTTTGAGTAAAGCCACCTGCTTCGCTCATCATGAAATTTATTTATGTCGACAGCTATGAGTTTAGCAACCTAAGAGCACGACGTCTGCACAGGATCAGAAAACACATCTGGACTTACCATCTGATATTTCTGTGTTTTGAAAAAGTGGTCTGGAAGACATTAGGAGGTAATCCCTCAGCCCGGCCTCTGACACCTCTCGGTTTACAGACTGTGCCCCTTCACCCATGAGTCTTGACCCCGAGTGACCCTGCGGCTCACTCGTCTCTCTCTCTTCTCGCAGCACGTCGGTTGTGACCGTGTACTCGGCTCCGATGTACGCGAGGATCGCTGCCGGATCTGTGGGGGTGATGGGAGCAGCTGTGTCTCTTTGGAGGGGGTCTTCAATGACTCGCTGCCCGAAGGAGGTAAAGAACTAAAATACTTAAGAACTTCTTCTACGCTGCCAGATTTCACAGATTCCTTATGTGTGAACTCAACAATGTATCTTTCGCAGACTTCAATAGCAGTTTGAACTCTCCAACAGTGACTTCCTTTTTCTATTTTTCACCCATTTACAGGGACCAGTTGAACATTAATTGTCTGCCGTCAGTTAAATGTGCACATTTGGATACTGTCTCGCAATGTGACTGATGAAACCCCAAACTTCCAAACTGTATCGTCTAACTTTCTGTCCGCATGCAAAGTCTCTTCGCAGCATGCTGTTAAAGTTACTCATTAGAGCCAGCAGTTACTCCATATAGCTACAACACAATCCTTTTGTCCTGCACCTGCTGTCCTCGAGTTTCTCCGTAGAGTGCTTCCAGATAAATGAAGTGTATACACAAAGCAGGTGAGAGTTGATGCAGTCCAGATATTGATCTGGCACGACATAGAGAACCCATCAGAGGTCGACATTTACCAATTTTAACATTGCCCCAGAGGACAACCTGTAAGATATTTCTTTTTTTTTTTTTGTGATGGCAAAAGTACTTGGGAAGTCCTTCAACATCCTATTGAGAGGCCTTGATTCATCAGGCCGACAAAAAAATATCACTCTTATCTTTGGACATGGTGTGGACTTCCAAGTTGAATTAAACTGGTTATGCAATCTTTATATATTCATATTAATAATCAAACATAATAATATATGTTACATTTAACTCGATGACAAACACTACACTGAGCCAGCCCAACAGCCCTCGGAACATGAAAGACCTCCTCAAAACACTCTGGCATGAAAATATACACATATGCTTACCATATACTGTGTATACTTAAACATATTTAATTAGCAGCCACCCACCCGGGGACATGTGGTAGACAAATATACGTGAGGTCCAACCAGTGCGGCTTGAAGTCCTGTTGCTATCGAATTTATTTTGGGTGATTTTCGCCCCCACATCACCAACCCCAGAGTCTCTCACTCAACTGTCAACAGCGTTCACACACTCCCAGGATTCCTCAGAGGGGCCACACCCTCAGCAGGCGTCCGCGCTCCGAGCCGCAGGGACCAGGCCTCTCGGTTAACCCCGGCTGAGGTCTCAAGTACCCTCGAAATATCTGACATTATTGTTGTAGTTAAAAAAGAAATACATTAGTGAGGGTAAAATCGAGGAGGTTTTCTATGCGAGTTCTGTGGCGGAATGCACAACCTACTATGGATTAGAAATGGATGCTCCTGTCAGCATCACACATTAGGTTCTCATGAAAAAGAAGAAACACATTTTGAAATATTAAATACTGTAAAAAGGTTCTGCAGGCGTTCGCGACCGTCAGTTCTGATAATGAGTCACTGTTATTTCACACCGACTGATTCGCACCAATTGTCGAATTGTGTGGGCCATAATAGTGCAGCCTGTATGGAAGGCCTCTCAACAGTAAAAACTTAAAACACTGAGTTCACTTGAGTTTAAACTTTGCTCCATAGTTAACTTGTCAGAAGTCTTTAATGTCAGTCGACTTGGTCGCTGCTGCAGCACAGCATGTTCTTATTTTATACCAAACTGAAACTCCAGGCGCAGATCTTGAAGGCTTTTTCTGGTCTCAAGCAGATTTATTACAAGCAGAATCACTCAGTCATGTCCACAGCAAAACGTTTGATTTCTCAAAAGTCCTAAAAGCCTTCAGCCAGCACTTCTCTCCTCGCTGTATCAGCAGCTTAAAGGTTCCCTGTGGCGTTTTTGACCTGGAGTAGCACTGTGGGGCATTTTAAAATACACCGGTTGCTGTGAGGTTTGAGCAAAACCAGAAAAAGAATTAGTACAAAGCTGTATAAACAATACATGTGAGGATTTTAAAGAAAATTGTATTTTGCAAGTGTTTATAGACAAATGAAATGTATTTGTCATTTTTATTATATTTTGAGTGGTCAACATCGTGGTGCCATGAAAAGTGACCTGGATGTCATATGGAGTTTTTCCTGCTGCAAACGTTTTTGTAAAGATTCTGTTGTTCCAACATGTACAATAGAGGCATTAAGTTTATCCAATGTATTCCTGTGGCTCTGATACGTTATGAGGAAGTACTTGGGCGTCACGTGGCCGAGGTTGATAGCGTATTTGCGAGCTCCACAAGGAGGTCACAATCCTCTCATCACTCAGAGAAACTATTTTATTCCTCTGTTGTTGTTAACCGTCATTCCTTCTTTCTCCAGTGAGCCAAAGCAATTCACGGGGCCGCAGTGGCTCGAGAGCAGCGCCGGAGAAGGCAGACTGTTCACGGAGTAGATTTGAAATGAGCATAAAAAAAATCGAGAAGAGAACAAGCGAGCAAAGCAGATGGAAATGAGCGCGGAGAAGAAAAAAAAAAATAGGAAAAGCGGTCTCTTGGCATCGATTTTGCTCTCGAGCAAAGAGCCGAGCACGACCGCCGAGGATCGCTGCCCAGGAATGCAGCTGGAATCTGAGGCCTCTGTTTAGTCCATTGGCGTCTTACGGAGCTGCACACTACTTATACATCCCGACCTTGATCCCCAGTGATTCCACCACTTTCTCCTAACTTTCACCATTTGTTGTGTGCGTGTGCGTGTGTGTGCGTGTGTGTGTGTGTCAGGTTATGAAGAAGTGGTCAGAGTTCCAAAGGGATCCGTCTTCATTCACATACAGGAGCTCAATATTTCCCTCAACTACCTTGGTAAGACGATGTTCAGCCTCATTTTTCACACAACTATCTTCCACTGTAAATAGAAAGAAATATTTTTTTTTTATTCCTGGTTTTGTCTCTCCTTCTGTGTCCCAGTGCTGAAGGGTAAAGCTGACCAGTACTATATCAATGGGAAACTGACCATCGACACGCCTCGCAGGTTCAGTGTCGCCGGCACCACCTTCCACTACAGACGACCCACTGATGGACCGGAAACACTTGAAGCTCTCGGTCCAACAAATATGACGCTCGTTGTCATGGTTAGATCACAATTAAAGACTGATTGAAGCTCTTCCTTATCAACTGCTTGATGACGAGAGATGCTCTGGAAAAGTCCACCGATTGAAGAATTGAGTTTCCATGTTGGACTGGTGTGTGTGTGTGTGTGTGTGTGTGTGTGTGTGTGTGTGTGTGTGTGTGTGTGTGTGTGTGTGTGTGTGTGTGTGTGTGTGTGTGTGTGTGTGTGTGTGTGTGTGTGCGCGCACAGGTGTTGGTGAGGGAGGAAAACCAAGGGATCCACTATCGTTTTAACCCCCCCATCAGCAAGGACCCGCTGAGTGGCTTTGCCTGGCACTACACCTCCTGGTCGCGCTGCTCGGCCCTCTGTGCTGGAGGTAGCAACACAACAAGAACACACACTCTCACTGTCGGGGACACAACCATGATTTAACTCATTCCTCAGAAATCCATTGGTGAGCATTACAACAAAACGGTTGCGGCGTGATAATGTAATGAACTCCTAAAATCCTGAAATCACATAACACTCATGTACTCTAAGTTCAGGACAGCATTTAAATTAATGTATTTAATCCTTCAAACATAGGTATAATCAAGTTTACTCTACATATATGGAAAATAATTCCCTTTTTAAATTTTTTTATTATCATTCATGTGCTCTTAAATTATGACTATATTAATATAGAATTACGAAGAGGGAAATGAAAAAGATGACAGAGAATATTAGAGACGATGCATCATGGCGACAAACGATCAGTAGTGACCTTTTATAGCTCTACTTTGTTTGAACCCATCATATTGAAAGTTTTTCCACACCAAACATCCTGCAGATTTTTCATCTACAAGATGATTTTCGTGTCACTGGGGAGACTTTAGTAACTGGCTTTTTAATTTGACAGCCAAATTTGTTTCGAGGTAGTTACCATGAATGCCATAATTTTCATTTTCATTTGACCAGAAGCGTTTTACCATATATTGTTGTACTCTCTCAATTGTGAAGGGTATCTCTCTGTAGAAAATATATACACAGGATGACTTAAATTTGTAACATATCTAAGTTACAACACTGAGAGTATGTTTCACTGAGTCTTTAAAACGTCAAGTGCTTCAGCGTTAGAAGCAGCTGAACATCAACACACCGTTTTCAGCAAATGTCACCCAGATGTCAGATTGGGAATCTTTACTCAAAAGCTCAAAACTAAAAAAAAACTAAAGTAATACTCACTTTGAAAACAATTCATTTACTCTGAACAATTCATTGAGGTCAATGATCACAGACATAACATCCCCCCATAAAGACAACAACAAACAACAACAAACACAAAAAATACGTTTTTTTTTTCATGACAAAGGTCTCTAGTGTTATCTGCCAAACTTTGATAGCGGCCTCATGTTTACGGGGCTTTTATCTAAACCACCCAGCTGTTGGCAGACCGTGTGACTGTGTTTTTCAGATAGGAAAGTGATAAGATAAATCATCTTACGAGTATAAACATGTTTTGTGTGATTTTGTATTGGTGTCATTGTTGTCCACATTTTTCCTCCATGACTGTTTTCTAAAACAGACATTTTAACTCTTTCGCCCTCTTCTTCTTCTTCTGAGACGCACACACACACGCACGCACGCACGCACACACACGTGCACACACACACACACACACACACACACACACACACACACACACACACACACACACACACACACACACACACACACACACACACACACACACAGTCCAATATAAACACAAAGTAGACGTCCCTGTAGACTCGCATTGACCGGGGAAAGCCACTGTGTGACGGGGGTTCTCTGGAGTCGCTGGTGAAGCCAGAAGCATTGGAACGGTTCACAGGCTCTCACACTTCAGGGAAATCACGTTTAGCCAATCTGCCTTTTCCTCTTATGACCTTTGTTGAGTTAATGATCCTTGTTGCTTCACCTGATAACGGCTTGTTTTCTCTCTGATAAATACATTCTTGTACTTGGTGTCCACCACCCGAGTGACGAGGAGGATGTGAACCTGGAGCTCGGCCAGTTAGTGAGAAAATAGCAGCGTTTGAGATTTTTTGTTGTTGTTTTAGTACTCAGAGTACTAGTAAACAGATTCACTCAACTTTTTTCACATAAATATATCTCATTGCTCGTACCTTCATATTGTGTCACCAATGTTAAAACAGTTGTCACTATGCAGTACCTAAGATACATTGAGGTATTTAAATGTTTGTTTTTTTATTTTCAGCAAGAAAACCTTGCTGTTTCATCTGCATGCAAGGAATATTGAAAAGGCACCAAGCTCAGACGAAAGGGTATTCTGATGTAGAAAACTATGGTGTGGGTTTTTTTTTTGTAGGAATCCTCAGCAGACCGTGTGATATTATCATTGATTCAATCAGATTGCGAAACAGGCCACATATGTGTAGATGGGCCTTCACACCTGAAAGCCACCAATACTTCGGAATGGAGAACGTTTACACTCATAACTCAATCCATCCATCTTCTATTCCGCTTAATCCAACTGAGCTATGCCGTAGCTCATTCAAGCTGACTATGGACAATGTTCACCAGTCCACCACAGCGCAAACACAGAGCGACACACACTCATACCTTCAGGCAATTTCAAGCCATTAATTAACCTCAAGCTCAGCCTGGAATCAAAGCAATGTATATTGTCACTACAAGGCGGGAGTGCTTCCCACTTTGCAGCAGTGCACCGACAGCTCACTCATATAATTGTCCATGGTTGATCGAGGCACAGTTAAAGACTGTTGGCGCAGAAAGTGGATATTTCTCAACAATTCCCCCGTGTGTTGTGTCGTCAGGTGTGCAGGTGCAGCAGGTGGTGTGTAGAAAGCAGACTGATCATTCAGTCATCTACAACCACTTCTGTGACAAGAAGAGCAAACCCAAAGAGAAGAGACGATCCTGCAATACTGAGCCTTGCTCCCCATCGTGAGTGGCCTCCTCCGTATAATATGTATTTATGTATTGAAGACATGAATGTATTTTTCAGTTTCTTAATTCAAGACATAATCATCTCTCTGGCCCAGCTCCCCTTTCTCCACAATGTAGGCTGTTACTTGGCTTTTATTGTCTGCTTTTATCCCGACTCTAAAATGACATTTACATGAGTAAAGAGGAGTGACTGCTCTAGTTTTCTTCTGCGTAGTCAATGGGAAGGTGAAACTTAACTGGAAAGAGACCATTACAATATACATTTCTTGTTTCTTCTTACTTTAATTTGCTTATTTTCTTGCTGCGCCGTATTTCCTTGTGTGTTGGTATTGTCTCATTGCATTATACAACTGAAATGAGAGAATCGAAAACAGACTTTGGGCGTCTTCTAGCTGGTGGACAGGAGAATGGTCGGAGTGCAGCCGCAGTTGTAACGGCGGCCTGCGGACTCGAGAGGTTCTGTGTAAACGGCGGATCTCTGGGCCAGAGGAGAAGGTCCTCGATGACTTCACCTGCACCACCCCTCGTCCTTCGCTCACCGAGCCCTGCAGCAACCACAGCTGTCCCCCTGAATGGCTGGCCCTGGACTGGTCAGAGGTACAGTCTGTTCTGCCTGCACTCCGGCACTGTTTTTACTCTATTAATGTATGCATATGAATCAAAGCTTTTCACAAAATTCCTCTCAGGTGAAGCAATGCTTTCTTTTTCCCAGAATAAATATCCGAGCACAGCACAGTACAAACACCTTAACCGCAAAACAC
Organism: Blennius ocellaris; assembly: GCF_963422515.1. Taxonomy (NCBI): domain Eukaryota; kingdom Metazoa; phylum Chordata; class Actinopteri; order Blenniiformes; family Blenniidae; genus Blennius; species Blennius ocellaris. Next base: position 10,925,729 of record NC_137661.1, on the reverse strand, counting down.
ATAACAGAGAGACAGAGCAACACAATACATCACTAGGAACTAGAGTCCCAGTCATGAAAACTCAATTCTCTCAGTTGGGGGGGGAAACACTAAAACTAAGTGAAAACGTGTCAGAGGTGCTTCAGTGTTCAGCTTGTCTCTGACATCTTGTGTAATGTAGCAAGGGCACACCAGTGATTGGAATTATGTCCAGCTGTTTTACAGGAACAAAGCAGGCTGTGGACTTTTTGTTTTCATACAACTGCTGCCCTCTGCTGAGTGGATTAACACTCCTCTGGTGACCCCCCGCTGCACCCTCCCATTCCCTCCATGCACCTATTTTTCTGCCTGATGTTTTCCTTTTTTTTTTTTTTTTTCCCTCTCTCCATTTCCTCACTGTGTCTGCAGTGTACGCCCAGCTGTGGTCCGGGCTACAGGCACCGTGTGGTCTTGTGTAAGAGCGGCGAGAGCGGCGACACATTGCCAGAGTCCAAATGTCCCAAACAGGTCCGGCCCACCTCCAGAGTGCGCTGTAACCTGCAGCGCTGTCCGCCCTCTCAGTGGGTGACCGGCCCCTGGGGAGAGGCAAGACTTTTAACACTTTCCTTTTTTTTCCCCCAGTGTAGTCACATTTAATTTGTAAAATACAATTTTTCCATTATAACTGTCTGTAATGTTCTCCACGTTGTTGGTTTTGTGTAGTATCTGATTTTCTATCACTTGAGTACATGTAAAATATATATATATAGAACACAGCAGAAGCTTGTTACGAGTTCATACTGTTTGATATAAACTCTTAACAAACAGAGAATGATTTAATTACAGCATACATAAACTTTTGCTGCCTTGAGTCAAGCAATAGTCTCAACATATAGATGCACTGTCAAACATAAACTACATATTTTGACTCGAAAATGTTCATGAAGATAAAACCAACAAGATGCAACATGTCCACTGACCTTAAAAAGTGCCTTAAGAAAGAATATTGCAAAGCTAAGTCTTTTTGGTTCTTTTACATCACTGTATTGCTTTACTGCATACATATTCACCATGTAGAATTTCATGTTTTTTTTTTTGTTTGTTTGTTTGTGTTTTGTTTTTTTTGCTTCAGTGCTCTGCCAAGTGTGGTCTGGGTCAGGAGATGCGTTCGGTGCAGTGCCTGACTCATACCGGCCAGCCATCCAATGAGTGCCTGGAACATCTGCGGCCTGCAGCCATGCAGCAGTGCAAGAGCAAATGTGACCTCAGTCTGCCCGTCGGTACAGACAACCCTGAAGGTCAGGGGTCAAAATTGAGTCCCTTTTTGTGTCTCACTGTGCTGCGATTTAACGTTTTGGACATGAAATCAAAACAGGCTCATGTGGCATTTCGGGATTTGTTCTGTTGAGATTTAAAATGTGTTAACGTGACCCTCTGTGTTATCAGGGAGGTTAGTGAATACATCAGTACAAGCTGAAAGTAAGATTTTGCAAACATTTTGCAACATGAGGGATAAGGGAAGCTTATTAAACCAATGACTGTCTGGGATGGAAATGACATGAAATGAGACTTTCCTTGATTTAGAAGCAATTCGCTAAATTCATCAGAAAAATCTAAGTTTCAGATTTAAAAATTTACAAATAAACGAGCAAAACTGCATGATCTGGGTAGAAATACAATGGAATTAATAACAATGCCTCTTGTTTGTCTCCCAACAGAGTGTAAAGATGTGAACACTGTGGCCTACTGCCCCCTGGTGCTCAGATTTAAGTTCTGCAGCCGGCCATATTTCAGACAAATGTGCTGCAAGACCTGCCAGGGACACTGACTCCAAGAGACCCTCAGCATCCTTCTCTGGGTTCTGTTTCTTCACACAGTAAGCCTGACACCCTCCCACTGGGCCTGATAACGGCTGTCCTGTCCGGAGACTGTCACATCCAAGTGGGACACTGTCAAACAGACGCCTAGTCTCACGAACTGGTCTGAAGAGACCTTTGTTTCCTCCACCCAGAGTCCAGATCAGATGTGTCTCTGGGCTGAGTTTATACATTCCACAGGAGCTAGGCCTGCTGAAACCTGGAGAGGCAAAGAGGAAAAATTGTCTCTCGTCATTTTCTTTTTATATTTTGGTGCTACTATATTTCACTTTGGCCACAGGACTGTTCACAGTATCTCTTTCCTTTGCTGCAGTGGTCTGAAGGTTTAGCTTTATTTCTCGAACCTGGGTGTCAACAGGTGATATTTGTTTAGTTATTAATTGTTTAAAATCCACTTTATAAAGGAAATGATTTGTCAGCATTTTGCTGTCCACACCAAGGAGTATCTTATGTTATAAAATAACTGTTTCTATGTTATCTGACAGTTATTACTTGACCCTGTTTGGTTTTATGTTGTCGCTTTGTTTCATATCAACCTATTCATGGAGTCCTCACTGTTTTACAGCTGAAGTACGAGCAGAGTTTGATTTGCACAAAGAGTCAACAGTAAGAGGACTTGTGTCTGTTCGTGTGTCACTTGGACTTGATGTCTCTGTGGAAGCTATACATGCCTCGCTGCCGTGAACTCGCCAGAGTCTTGCCATTTTTGTTCGCCCGTGTTAACGTTATCACCTCTGCAGTACATCTTGTGTTTCTTGCTCCCGTAGCAATGTGAGTAAAGCCGGTGCTTTTCACGTTACTTGTGTTATTTTGAATTGAGGCCGTGCATGAAGTCTTCAGACGGGCACACGACGTCGTCATCAGAAAATCCCTCAGTGCAGCAATGCTGTTGGTCCTTTTCTCATTTTGTCTTTACCACATGGTTGGCGGTGTGAGCAACTCGTACTGTGGTGGGCGTTCAGAGCACACTGAGCCACAGCAAGTCAACTCTGCCAGCAGGAAGAGGATGAGAGAAGACCCCTGACTACGCTGCTTTCAAAGAGCAGTTTTCATAAAACTGGTTTCTTTCTGGATCAGATCAGATCAATTCACAACCAGTCTGAGACCTTTGTCTCTGTCTTGGGATTTATCTTATAATGTGATCATATTAAAAAGGCAATGACAATTTATTTTAGCAAGGCGTGAACCCAACAAGGGGATTTCAACACACTTTAGGTGATTGTTCATTCGTTACAAATAAACATTATTTTCAAAGGGAAGTCATGTTTCAACGTTATCTTTAAAGGAAAGTCATATTTCTGAACACCTGTCAAATCCAGATTAAACTCAGTTCATAGTTTCCTCAAACTCCTGAGGAAAACACTCTCTCCGACAGCTTTCCATTTGCAGCACAGTGGCATCTTTCTAGTTTAAATATAGAACATGGATGAGTCAGACTAAGTAATGCCACATTTGTGTGCCGAGTGGTTGTGTTGTGTTGTGTTGTCACTGCAGCATTCAACAGACTACTTGTAAAATGTAATTGTATGGAGCTAGCAGTTGTGATTGATTAAAAGGAAAAGATCATTGATTCACTATATTGCAATTTTTAGTGTATGGAGCGATAAAGCAAGATTCAGTAGTTAGTAGTTCATCACATATACACATGTAAACACAGTAAACACTGGATTCAGTTGATAAGAAGATGGCTCGGATGACTAAAGATTATACAGCCACAGCAAAAACAATGATGTGACACAGTATAAAACATGTATCTGGACAGTTAGTGTTACCATTGCTTTCTATTACACAAGATTATCTCAGTTTATGTATGATGTGTAGCTTTTTTTGTCCTGTCCAAGTACGAGCACTCAGTACTTGAGCACCACACTCATTGAAAAATATTCAGTGTCCTATAGATTTACTGTTTATGGTGCAGTCGCCTGGTCCAGGCCCCACAAACAAGGAAGCATCAGAATAGTTTAGCTGTAAACCTTCATTTAGCTTCTAATTCTGCAAATGTGGTTTCATGCTGTGAGCAGAAGGCAGTGCTGATGTTGAGAATTTGCAATGAGTTTCCTTTTTCTCATCTGGACGATGGTTACATTAACAGACGAGATGCAAAAGTGACTCGAAACACTATCTTGTGGTTGAAAATGGTTACAGTGGAGAGGGTTTAACTCAAAAGCTCTTAACTTTCATCACGAACGGGCTGAATGAGGAAGACCAGTATCATACTGATTGATAATGACAACTTTTCCCTCGTGTCATGTTCACGTCATGTTCGACAGACAGACATTATGACTGGGTTTTTAAACTATTATTTTTGGTTGTTTGTGAATCGTTTAAACTACAAATCTTACCTTTTATACCTTTTGATCTTTGAAGTGTAGGTCTGTGTCTATTATTCTCTGCAGATTTGACCTTATGAGTGACACCATTAATATCACCATGTGATACACAATAAATGTAAGAAGAGAGAACAGCGTCCATTATAATTTTGCAAATGTACTAAACTAAGAAGCTAAATTGATTAGGATAATACAGCAGTTTCATAATGCTTCACCTGACGCGACTTGCCTGGCAAAGAATCCACTAAACATTTTCACTGACAGATGTTGAATAGGCAGTTTTAGAAATTACTTTTAGAACCGCCGCCTCGTAGAATTACAGATCTGTCATCGGTGTGACTGCATCGCTGTGGCTTCCACTGTGCTCTGAAATCAGCCACACTGTGACACTGATCCGCTCCGTGCAGTACTTCATGTTAAAGAGAGGAAGCGACAGAACCAATTCACTACAGTGTTCTTCCTGTTTATTTTCTCCGTGGTGCTTTAGTTTGAAACGGTGCTATTAGTCAACTGTTGATGTCTCCTGGTTCTCGGTGTAACAATTGTTAAAAATCATAAATCCTTCAGAAGTTCATGTGCCTTTTGAAAGTAGAGAGCTCTTCCTGATGTGTATACGTACGTTACCCACCGTAAGCCGCCTTTGGATTGTTCTCACTAGTTCCTGATGTCATTTGTTTAAAAATTAATTGGCGAATTGAGCCCTTTAAATGTCGCCCTGGCCTCGCCCATAGTTATCTCGGATTGGTTTCAGCGCCCACGTCCATGAACAGTGTAAAGGGAAGATGGACAGATGAATGGACATACATTTGAGGATTAAAAGATTCATAAGCGGCACAAAAAAAATGATGTCACATCCTAGTACTTTTCTCCATTAAAAATCTTGGTTTGGAAACTAACTCATACCTCCATGCACTTTTTGGTTGACAAACTGTGCATGAATCAAACAGCTTTTTTTTTGTTAACCATATGAACAATGGAAACTTTGCCCATGTTGATTCCTTTTCTGTCATTAAAGTGTTTGATGTATCAGTCTCATCCCAACAGCTCAATTTAAAGAAAAGGTTCAAATGCCTGTTTCAGTAAAAATCCTTAAAAAACCTGTTTACACCTGGCTTCAATGTGTTTTGGATATTTTGATAGTGACACTATTTTTAAGTGACTTTTATATTATTAAATGAGGGATCTTTCAGATCAGAATGGATCAGCCTGGTGACCTTCAGGGACCTCATTAGTACCCAATCAATGTCTGTTCCAATAAAAGTATTTAGTAACCCTGAATTGAGGGCCAGTTTTAAAAAGGTTGATGAACCTTGGTGTAGACATAGTTACACCTACTTGGTTTGTGTCACAGTTAGAGTCAGTGTGCCTCTTCAATGGACCCGCTCTTCAGGGGAGACGTCAATGCCAGGTGTCGGGGTTGTGGATCTGACCATTGTGTGAGCTGAAAATCAGGGTTCGGGCTGATTTGTGAACTGTTTTATCATAGAGGAGGAAAAGAACAGTATTTGTTGTGTTGCTTTTCACATGTTAATTATGTACTGTATATTGTTCAATGCTCTTGGAAATGAGTCCATTTGTTCCCATGTACATCTTTTTAAAAGGAAATATTAAATTGAGTAAACCTGGTTCCTTTTTCATTTTAACAAATGACACAATGTTTAGGTTTCCCACTCTCAGAAGTCCGTCATTCACCGCACACTTGTCTTTGCATCCACGTAAAAAGCGTAATTTCATCAGTCATCAGGGACGTTTGTCTATTTTTGGACCCCAGTGATTTCATGGAAAAAAGTGAAGCAACGACTTCTTCCTGCTGACTGAAAGACGCTGAGATGACGGTTAAAAGTGTTAAACGGATGACAAATGACCCCGTGTTTGTCAAGATGAACTTGGATGGACGGTATTTTCTGAGTCATCGTCAGTAAGGACGTATGGATTGTTTCATGTTATTACAAATAAAAAAATAACAACATTGCAGCTCGCAAGACACTGTAGACAACAGAGTAAAGACAAAAATAAACCTGTGAAAAACCACAAAAACACTAGGTGTAATCCAGGTCAACTTCTAAATGGGAAGAAACAGAGGTATGACAGACTTGTTTCTAGTATTTTGAGTTTGGTGACTCCTAGTGGAAAATCATAAAATACATTTATATTAACATTAATGAATCTCTGCAAAGGTATTGGTTTGAGCCAAACTGGAAAAACAAAAGCCAATGAAGTGCAAGGGACACAAAGTTGTTACGGGAAAATTAAATGATCCAGATCTATCCAGAGATCCTCTTTTTTGAATTTTAATCATGATTGACCAAGGTGCTCTTACACAGGAATAGTTTCCTCAACTTCACAGTTCTCTCAGAATGCAAGAAAGGGATTCCAGGTCTCTCTGACTTTGGCTGATTTCTTTTTTATTGTGTATGTTAACTTTTCAAGGACAAGGCATGCTGATTTACATGTATGCCATGTAAATGTGTTTTATTGGGATTTTATGACCGAGACCAACACATTGTGCTGCATAATTGAGAAGTGGAGGGAAAATGATACCTGGTGTTCAAAAAATTTTGCGAATAAACCAAAAAAAAAAAACAGAACAGTGTGACGTGATGCCCTGATGTAAACCCATTGCGAAGAAGTGCCTGCACAAGTCCCTTAATCAGTGAATAAAGTCAACCTGTGGGCAATCTAAACGCAGTATAAGTCCAGCACATCAGAGAGGATTTTATGCAAACGTGGCATCATGAAGAGCAAGGAACACACCGGACAGGTCAAGGTTGTGGAAAACATCTCATAGAGCACCGTTGCAATCCACCATTCAAAAACTCAAAAGAGTACGGCGCAACTTTACACCAAGAGATATGGCCGCCCACATAAACCGTCAGGCTGGGCAAGGAGAGCATTGGTCAAAGAGTCGGCCGAGAAGCCCGTGGAAACTCTGGAGGAGCTGCAGAGAACCACAGCTCAGGTGAGATGATCTGAACACATCAGCCCCACTGTCAGACATGGCGGTGGCAGCATCATGCTGTGGGGATGCTTTGCTTCTGGAGGAACAGGGAGACTGGTCAGAGGTAATGGGAAGACGGATGGCCAAATACAGGGCAGTCTTGGGGGGGTGAGGAAACAAGTCTGCGAAACTGTTGAGTGTGATGGATGTTAACTTTGTTTCACATGCAGCATGTATCGTCCACATTTGTTTTTGTATTATTTTCAGTTCTTGTTCAATACTTGAGAGTGTTCACAGTCATTTTTGAATCAATGCAAAAACAAAAAGGCAACATAGGCCTGATTTGGATTTAAATATTTCAATTTCATCTGAGTGTTTAAGTTCAGTCTCATACATCGTTTATCAGTGTGTCAACCGTTCACTGGCTTATGTTATTCAACTGATTCATGCACGTATTATTCTCTCTGTTTAATTATGGCTGTGTTTACATTTTTAATTTTAGTACTATGGATGCTTGTGTCTTTGTGTGTACGTGTGTGTTTTATATGTATGTACTGTATGCATGTGTGTGTGTGTGTGTGTGTGTGTGTGTGTGTGTGTGTGTGTGTGTGTGTGTGTGTGTGTGTGTGTGTGTGTGTGTGTGTGTGTGTGTGTGTGTGTGTGTGTGTGTGTGCGCGCATGCTTGTGTGTGTGCGTGTGTGTAATTTCCCTCTTGAATTCCCACGCCCAACTATTCATGAGGAACTTTGAATTACATTTTATTATCTGAAAAGGTGCCGTATGAAGATTGAATGATTGAATATCCACTTCTGGCTGGTTTGTAGCTGTGACTTTAAAAGTTTGACTTCAGATTTTCAGTAATGTGAGGTGTGCCGTATGAGTAAAACAAAAACTGAAAATGACATTAAAGCAGCAGTGTGACACCTGCGCTCACTGCTGACACCCTCGCCGCTTTGCATATGAACCAATGGGTTATTATGGGTGTTGGAAGCTGCACAAACACTCAGTGAAGCAACCACAGCCTGGGTGGTGCCGGCAGCAGCTCGCAACTGAAACACCATCATTTGGCAATAGGGTAGAGGTAATGACCCCCCTGGCTGCTGTTGTTGCCATCGACGCCGGTACTTGTACAGGGCAGACGAATTGGACTGACTAATTGTGTTGTTAACCTTTAAAACTTACAACACTGTCATAGTTTTATCATTCTGCTGAGGGCTCGTAGCAGAGTGGAAATGCAGAAGTGATGGCTTTGTAATCTGTGGTAAGTGTGGGTGTGTGTGTGTGTGTGTGTGTGTGTGTGTGTGTGTGTGTGTGTGTGTGTGTGTGTGTGTGTCTTTGGGCAGTTCTTGTTTCACACAACGACTGTGGGAGGATAAGGAAGTAGGCTTTCAATATTGTCCCGGGTGTCTTGTAGGTAACAAGCTGCTCTGGCACTGATTGACCGTCGGCATGATGGCTGCAGTCTGAGGAGGCCCGCCTGTGGATTATAACAGCAACATACACACACACACACACACACACACACACACACACACACACACACACACACACACACACACACACACACACACACACACACACACACACACACACACACACACACACACTGGACACCTGAGGAGGAGGAGAGGCCCAAAGGAGCAATGGTACAGTACTGACACTTCATTTGCTCTTAACAGCTGTATTACAGTGTGTGTGTGTGTGTGTGTGTGTGTGTGTGTGTGTGTGTGTGTGTGTGTGTGTGTGTGTGTGTGTGTGTGTGTGTGTGTGTGTGTGTGTGTGTGTGTGTGTGTGTGTGTGTGTGTGTGTGTGTGTGAAAAACATGCAGAGCTTTTTCACCTAGATCTCAAAAAGTTAGGATTTTGCCAAAGAACGAAAAGAAGTATTTTTTATTTTCAAAGTTTTTGTGTTTATAAAAGCTGAACTTTCCTTTTTAGAAGCTGTGACTATAGGTCTGTTTCTGTTTAAACACAATAGGAGACACAATGCAAGTTTCCTCTTTTTCAAGAGTCTCTTCATACAGAGACACCTCCTCCTGCTCCTAGCAGCTTAAAGCTTAGATTGCAAGGGTGTGAACCCTGATATCTGATCATGTTTCTGTTAAAAACCATAGTTTAGGGATGCCTCTGCGTGCCAAAATTCATTGATAAAAAGCATATACATAAACTTAAAGAGAACAAAAAACTAAGTGTGAAAGCAACAACAGAGTATTGTGACAAACATGAGCTGCAGGCGGCAGCAGGAAGAGAGCCCGTCGCTTGTACAAAGTTTAGAGGGTTTCACAAGTGGCTATGATGAGGTATGAGAGGGGGAAGTGGACCAGGGGAGTCACAATACTTCCTCCTCACTCTCAGAAATCAACCTAAATCACACAGAAACCCGATGAGGCTGAAACATGTTGCTACAAGCGTTTACGTTCATCCAAACAGGCTCAACATGTGTTGCCAAAGTTGCTTTAATTTTCGGTTTTCGCCCGACAGCCGACACGCTCATTGTGATCGTTTGCTTTCAAAATACTACTGTTGTCATGGATAATATTGTCGGTGAAGAAGCAGAGGCGGCAAATACGATGTGCAGTATTTTAGGGTCACCTCACCCTATTTGCTCTGTAAGTTCCTGTCTCCTGTCTATGCGATGAGGTTTTTTTTTTTTTTTAGATCTCAGCTGTCGTGACTTCTGTCAAAACCGCAGCGCATCACAAATGACTGGCACTGTGTGTTTGTCATACTCAGCACATTACCCACTTTAAATTTTATAAAGGGATCTGTTGAAAGAGCTCAATGAACACCAATCAATGATACACCAGCAAGATGTGTGTCTCTGAAAAATAATCTTTTACAACACTAATGAGATAATGTTTTCAAAAATGTAATGTAAGTCTCTGTTAGGGTCGCACCTGGACTTACTTATGTACTAACTTATCTAGCAAGCAGCCATCAACAAATTAGCCATTTATTATCAATTGATAAGTCACAGACAGTGTCTTTTCATGTGAAAATACAATAAGTCTGGCTTTCACTCGAAATGTTATAAATGGTGCGTGGGGTCAGTGTGAGGCGTTGAGGCACATATCATGAACAGCGTTATTTAAATTTCTTCCAGGAATAATGCCCTTATCTGTTTCTCAACGAAGTAAATTGCAGAAATGAGACTGCATATTGAGTTGATGCCGAAGTAGCACAAGAAGAACTATTCATGTAAAGGACACACTTTCCTTTATTTCCTTTGACAGTTTTTCTCCCACAAAGCAGAACACCCTTGACAACAAAGTCCAGCTTTACTTATGGATTCTGTGTTCTATAAAAGAGATTTTCAAATTTAACTGAATAATCTGAAATGTAGTAAAACAGGATAGAAGACTGAAAGTCCAGACGGAGGCTGAGACGCAGGCAGACACTTCCTGCAGACTCAGATAATGTACAGTTGACACATGAGTGAAAATCCTCATGATTTCTGACTCCACACACAGTTGTTGTTCAGTGCTACCGCGATTAATATTCACTGAAAGATAAACAGAGTGGGGTTTATTTTTAGTCTACGTTTATATGAAATGAGAAGAAAAACTCCTATTGCTACATGTAAGATAAAACATGAAGCCCAGAAATAACAGATGATATCTTGGAATGTTTGTTGATTATTGGAGGAGACAAGAGTCGCGAGACCAAACTTCTGCAGGCGCAGGGCAGACATGCAAATAATATCAACAATAATAACTATTATTCACCCACAGTGCCCAGCTCGTTTACAGGTTAGAAAGATTCTCCATTAAAACCCAATTTTCAAGGTATTTTTATGACGAAGCATTTAAAAAGAAAACTTCCCAATAATGAACTTAACAAGATTTTTTTTTCCACTGAAATATTTGAATTTTCAAGATCAGAACACATTGTCATTTTTTGGCATCCTTTGACATTTTTCATTTTAAGAAAATGTTTATGTAGACTTGAAAGCACAACAGAAGTTCTCCACCAGTTCCACCAAACAAACCAAGATTTAAAACAGAGAACCTCACCACTGTGAGGAAGGAGTGCAAACCGCTATACTACTCTGCCACCAGAAAATCCAATAGATTTTGCTAGTGAAAAATGTAAAGACTGAATACAACACGTTATCAAGTAATCAAAGTTAGAGAGTGTGTGATAATATGCTGATGTTAAGGACAATGTTTTGTTCGGTCTGAGAGGGCGTAGACCTCCGTGTTGGTACAGGGTCAGGGCTCAGGCCACAGCCCAACCACTTTAGCCAATAACAAGCCTGGTACCACATCACACATCAAACAGACCCGCATCTTTGAAGAAAAAGAAAGAATGAAAGAAAGAAAGAAAGAAAAAAAGCAGGAGACAAGTTCACCCCAGGAGGATGTGCACCAGTTCAGACATTAAACATTTCCATGGGAACATCCTTTTCACAAAGGCCGGGTTCACGGCTCAGCAGCCGGCCGTGTTAAAGCAGCTGGTTGTGCTTCAGCAGGTACTTCACATGTGGCGTTACATTAAAAGGTTCTTTAAAATGTCCAAGTTAGAACATGAGCTCGCCTCACTGTGACCAGTTGCCTGGTAACCAGGCCCTGCTTCCTGTCATGACGACCACAGAGGGTTACGTCGTCACTGCTGGAAAACCTGGCTGTTATTTACTTCATTACATATGTTTAATTATCCAAAATCCACAGGATTTTTTTATTTTGTTCCATTTCTCTCTTTTTTGGGGGGTTTACTGTTCACCACACTTTGTCATTGCTTTTTTTTTTTTTATTGTAGACTATTCTTCATTTTTGTTTTGTTTTTTTGTTGTTGGTTTCATTTTGCTCTTTTATTTGCTCTATATCTCTTTACTTTCTTTTGTCTCCTCGTTCTTTATGCTTTTTTCTACCCTTCATTGGTCCATTTTTTTGTTAGTTTATTCTTCAATTTTTTGATTTCTGTTCGTAGTCTCAGTATGTGTCTGTTCATTCTTTTTCATGCATTTCTTTTCCATCTGCTCCACTTGCTGGCACATCAAGTGAACTCTTGACGTTGAACGTGATTCAGGTTCCAAACCCAGTTTTATCGTCTGTTGTACAAACTAATCCAGTCTATGGTGCAAGGTTCTCATGATGTGCTTTGGTGACATCTGTGAAAAAAGGGAACAACGAAACTGACATTCTCTTTTCCCTTTTTCTTTCTGTCTTTAAACAAATGTATGATACATAATAGCTGGAAAATTTGCATTTTAGACATACATACAGTATATCTCAGTCCCTTTCAAGACGCTGCATCTCACGTCAAACACAATTCACCTCAGAAGCCTTTGTCTCAATTGTTCCTGCTCAAGTTTTTTGTGTGTATTACTTTCTGCTGCGTGATCCAGGCGAAGTACCACTGGCAGAGTCAAAATGTGAAGCAGAGTGGCGTGGACGACATGGTCCTGTTGTCCAAGATCACAGAGGTCGCCATCGTGGAAAATCTGAAGAAGAGATACATGGACGACTACATCTTTGTATCCTTCCTCATGCTGGGCACCACATCTTAATTTTGATTTGCGGTCATACTGACGGAGTTTTCAAAATGTCATCATGAAAGCACAAAAATCCCGTTATGAATATAGAGAGATGTCTGAAGAAGGCATAATGAAATAATTTACATGTCGTTTTCTGCAGTAATCCAATCTTGATAAATCGACGACCTTTACGCCCATAGTCCCTGTTGCACCCACTTCCCACCTCCAAACTTAACCAGCTGTAATGCTCAATGCACAACCAGCAACCAAGCAAACATATAAGGGCATAAACAAGAAACTCTCTCTTCCTCTTCTGCCTCCATTATGTGACTCAACAGTTCATTTCCGTCTTCTCAGAGCCCTGGTCAACATCAAAACCATATTTAGAGTCCAAGAATACAAAACCTTCATATTAAATGAAGAACAACTGTCGTGGCCCCTTGTGATATGGCAGCAATAGTAAAACAAAAGAAGTGATTTCTAATTAAGTTGCAGGAATGAAAATGACATTGGCATTTCAAAATGAGATTTTAAAAGGGACTATTTATGGATACAATTTAGATTGATCATGTATGATTAAAACGATAAATGCATCATATTCTTAATATTCTCAATGAAAAGCATAGACACTTGCAAAATCTCCAAATTACCGTCACTTAAAATAAATAGAATAGAATAGAATAAACATCCTCGTTTTAAAAAAAACTTAGAAGTGTTCAATAAAAATCCGTTTTGTAAAAAAAAAAAAAAAAAAAAAAGGAGAACTAATTATTGCGACTATTATGATCATGCCTATGACCCATATTTTTGGAAATACTGATGACAAAATGGATTCATATATTCAGTATTTCCCCTATCAACCACTTGCCTGTGTGGGTGGTGCACTTACTCACTCAACCACCGTGGTGTAGATTCATGTATCTTAGCAGTCGTTACTAACGCAATATTTCTAGTAAGAGAGATGTGATCATAACTAACTTAAAAATGAATCAATATGTATGTTTTGAATGAACCATGAATGGAAGGACTGTTTGGACCACCGGTGTACAATGTAATTTCCGTTTGGCGGCCAGACCTGCAAGATTGTTGACAACCCCAGTGAAAACTCATGCAAACTCCTCCCAGAAAGGCCCCACTCCTCAATCAAGCCTTGGTTTTCTTACTGTGAAGCAGCGATGCTAACCACAGTGCCTCTTAAATTTGGAGTATACTCTGTGAATTTAGACGTACATATGATTCCTTAACCTGAGTTGCCTTCCTGACTCAGACCTACATCGGTCCAGTACTGATTTCGGTGAACCCGTTCAAACAGATGCCCTACTTCACTGACAGAGAAATCGAACTTTACCAAGGCGCAGTGAGTACACATTTCCGTGGTTCGTGTGTATGGCGTGGTGCTTTCTCCTGCTGCTCCGTAATCTTGTGACCCTGCTTGCAGGCACAATATGAGAATCCACCCCACATCTATGCCCTGACGGATAACATGTACAGGAACATGATGATCGATGGAGAGAATCAGTGTGTCATCATCAGGTGATCACCAGTATCCCTTTTATAATGCCAATCATTTCAGTATCCTTGGATTTCATATTACGTCAATGTCTTACTGTCTTACGTGTGTTTTGTGTAATCTGTTCCTGTGCATTTTCGCTGTTTTCTGTCACTGCAGTGGTGAGAGTGGAGCAGGAAAGACAGTGGCTGCCAAATATATCATGGGTTACATTTCTAAAGTGTCTGGAGGGGGATCCAAAGTGCAGGTAAACCTCAGGTGGTGCTACCACACAACAGACCGCTCGACATCATTGGAATTAATCAACATTATTGGTGGGGCACTGATCAAATAGTAACCTCTTTACTGAATACAGTTTGAAACATGAAGCAGTTGGTGTGTCTGTATATGCATCACACTTGAACTACCGCAAATGGAATGATTACATTTATTTGAACAAATTTTTTAAAATTCCATTGAACATTTTGTGTGCCATCATGAATGACCAGTGCAGGATGGCAGATTAAAAATGCTTAAACATGCTCCCAATCCTTATGAACCATGCAAATATAGCACCCTTTTAATAGCCAAATATGCTTTACTTTGATTTTCTGTAGATAATCCTGATAACAAACCGACAAATGATGTATCCGGCTGGTAATTGACGGACAATTGTCAGACTTCTCAGTCTAACTCTGAAAGAGAGCGTGAATCACCTGTCACGATTCTCACCACACATCACTGATGTGTCAGTGTTTGTGAGTCACTCATTATGCTGCTGTTGTGTATTGCAGCATGTCAAAGACATCATCCTGCAGTCTAATCCCCTGCTGGAAGCCTTTGGCAATGCCAAGACTGTCCGCAACAACAACTCCAGTCGATTTGTAAGTAAGATCCTCACTGTCGAGCCTCTAAAGGTGCTGAGTGAAGACTTGAGTGTGTTTGCTAACTACTGATCGATCAGGATGTATTGTTTGATGGGTTTGAATGAGAACACAATGATGTTACGGACATGCAGAAACACAAGTATCCAACAGAAGCGCAGCACTAACAATGTTAAGGTGAAACATGAAGACTTGATTAAAACGTGGCTCAATGTGGCTCAATGTACCTAAAGTGTAAAGGTAACCAGCAGCTCCTTATAGAGACCGACTTGTATGGCTTCTCTACAGCATACATACATCCATTTCTATATTGATTTGTTCAACTCAACTACTGGAACACTTCAACACTTTAACTACTGTAATTATTTGCTGTTTGTTGTCTGAGTGGATGGTGTGACGACGAGCTGCCATAAAGGATTAACATTGTCATTTCAACTGCCCTCAACTGAACATTTGATGGATTATATCATGTGTCTTGACCCCAGTCCGAGCGCCATCTTTTCATTTCCACACACAGGGGAAATATTTTGAGATCCAGTTCAGCCGGGGCGGAGAGCCAGACGGTGGCAAAATCTCCAACTTCCTGTTGGAGAAGTCTCGGGTGGTGAGCCAAAATGAGAACGAGAGAAACTTCCACATTTACTATCAGGTTAGTTGGCGACGAGTATCCTCACAGTGATCTGTGGCTTTGATCAAACTGAAAGGTGACACATTAAAAAATAAAAAAATAAACTTATTCTGTTCCTGCACTGGTGTTTTCCAGTTGATGGAGGGCGCCAACGCTCAGCAGAAGGAGAGTCTCGGCATCATGACCCCTGACTACTACAACTACCTCAACCAGTCTGGGACATACAAGGTGGACGGGACCAATGACAGTAAAGACTTCCACGAGACGATGGTACTGTTGTGTAATATTCTTATATTCCACAGAAAGCATTTTAGCCTTTTACTCCCTTCACTGCTACAGCCAGAATTACACCACAAGACACCAGAGGGGCCGATTGGGTCGGTGGATAAACCTTGCATGCAAAGCTGTGGGAACGAGGGGTCAATGAGCGTGCTGCAGCACCCCCTGTCGCATATCAAATGTGTATTTCTCAAACTTAAAACATGAATAAAAATCAGTCTCCATTACAGCAAAATCCAAAACACAATACTAACATGAAAACGTTTCTGTTTATTCCCACTAAGTCACCAATACTCCACATCGATATTAATAATGTCATTTTATATTTTTAAAAACTGGCATTGAAGAGCCTGGTCACGCTTGTGTGATATTTGGGAATGCTTCTGGAAGGTTCCTCATCTACTATAGGCTTAATGACTGGCTCACAGTATCAGTGGCTCTAATTGTATTGAGCATTTATTGTGTGAATCTGGCTCCTCTAGTGGTCTTGTTTGATAACTGAATTATTACTGTCAGGGGTCACTGTTCTTTCAGTTTGTGTGCCAGTGTTTCCTCTGAGTGTTTCTTATCTCTGACAAGTTTCACATGATCAGACTGATTAATTAAGTGTTTGCAAAGGCTAATGCTCTGGATATGCTCGGTGCACATATGTAGATGGAAACATATAGGCCAGTGGGGAAATTTGCGAATCTTTTCACTAAAACATAAGGAAACATTGAGAGCTAGTATGTAAAAGTATTATGCCTCATTCTGCTCATTTATCACACACAAAAAGATTAACAAACCACATAAGCACATCATAACCACAAAGAGATTTAACAATAATGAAACAACGAATGACCAAAAATGTGACACAAGCTGTACAGTAATACATATAAAACTACCTGGGTGATAAAAGTTATACACTTTATGGTTTAAAACACTGTTTTATAACATATAGCAGAGGAACGGCAAACACACGCTATAGCAACCATAAAAGCATGAAAATCAAAACAAGTCAGAGCCATAAAAAATAATGACTGCTTATATGGGTTTTTTTTGTTTGTTTTTTGTTTGTTTTATTTTTTTATGCGGTCTCTAGGAAGCCATGCAGGTGATTGGGATCCCAGGTGACATCCAGGGTCAGGTGCTCCAGATTGTCGCAGGCATCCTTCACCTGGGAAACATCAGCTTCATCGAGGCAGGGAACTATGGACAAGTGGAAAGCACAGACTGTGAGTGAGACACACGCACACACACACACACACACACACACACACACACACACACACACACACACACACACACACACACACACACACACACACACACACACACACGCACACAAATAGCTTTTCCTATGGGATACAAGCAAATTAGAGTTGTGACAAAGGCAGTCCCTTGACAAGCACTGCTAACTGATATGTGACTTTGCTCCGTGGTACTACTTTGTTTACGTTCTCCCTATTATCACTTACATTTGCATTGTACATGAAACCAAAATACACACAAGGCACGTCTCTCCTTTTAAATCACAACTTTATACATCTGGGCAATGTTTTTTGTTCACTCTTAAATTTTTCATTTACTTTCATTTACTCGGGCCTGTAACTTGTAACGTCTTTCTGCATATGCTCTTCTGCGTAATGTCATTTTATCCATCATGACATTTTTCATCTGTCTAATATAATTTGATTAATTTCATAAATCACTCAAAAACTGCTTTTACTCTCAAGTGTTTGAGTGGTACATATTTTTTTCCTTTTCTTTTCATGCATTAGACATTATTTGTTCTGTTACCTATTCTATTATGTTTTAAACGTTGAGCAACTTTCAGTAGTGTATCATATTCAAGTATTCCCAGTGTGTCCTGGACTGCACAAATAACTCTATTGCTTTAGATATTTCTGTGCATACATGTATATGAACATCTAGATGTTTAAGTGTACACACATTTAATTACACATTTAATTACATTAATTCAGATACAGACTGAATAATCAACTTAAAGATATAGATAAACATAAATGCAATATCTAGATGATCATATTTCATTGTCTGTGATATGTCAAAGCAAAACTATTCCTGTTCATTTGAACTTTGCTTTTCTCGTT
This sequence comes from Blennius ocellaris, assembly GCF_963422515.1. NCBI lineage: Eukaryota > Metazoa > Chordata > Actinopteri > Blenniiformes > Blenniidae > Blennius > Blennius ocellaris. The sequence continues at coordinate 10,907,778 of NC_137661.1, read as the reverse complement.
TAGTGCTTGCCTTCCCTGCTTATCTGCTGGGCATCGACGACAACCGTCTGCAGGAAAAACTCACCAGTCGGAAAATGGATTCGAAGTGGGGAGGCAAGTCGGAGTCCATTAATGTGACCCTGAACCAGGAACAGGCCACCTACACTAGAGATGCCTTGGCCAAAGCCCTCTATGCTCGCGTCTTCGACTACCTGGTGGAGGTATTTACTTCTTTTACATTCTTTATAATGCAAATGTAGCAATAAACACACTCAGGGAAATGGAACATTTAAACAGCCAGTTTAATATCCATTTTCTTTTCTGTCTCTGTCTGTCTTTTTCAGGCCATAAATAAAGCCATCCAGAAACCATACGAGGAATTCAGCATTGGAGTACTTGACATTTATGGCTTTGAGATATTCCAGGTTTGTCCTCTACAAGCTTATCATTTAGACAATATTTATAGCCTGTTTAACAATAAGACTTTCTGTATACACTGATTGTATTGTGTTTTGTTTTGACAGAGAAATGGTTTTGAGCAGTTTTGTATCAACTTTGTCAATGAAAAACTGCAACAGATCTTCATTGAGCTCACTTTGAAGGCTGAACAGGTAACTGCTGTCAATTTACTTTTTTATACTCATTAAAACATCTTCTAATCTGTGTTTCATAGTACATAAACATTACCAAGTGTAAAAAAAGAGTGAGATTCTTATCTCATCTCGTCTCATCTTACCATATCCTACCTTACCTTGTCACGTTCTGTCTCATCTTATCTTTTTCACTCAGGAAGAGTATGTTCAGGAGGGCATTAAGTGGACACCCATCGAGTACTTCAACAACAAGATTGTATGTGATCTTATTGAAAATAAATTGGTAAGTTTGTGTCCATCGCTTTATTACTAAATTACATGTCTATTACACTTCAATTTGTCTTTGTGCACAGCAGCAGCAAATGACAAAGACACACGAGTAACGAAAAAGTGAAAGAAAAAAAAAGACTAATAGTTGAATATTAATATCCGTAATCTTAATTCAGCATTTCACCTTCAGAGTCTGCATTCATGTCTCTTGATGGAAGAAAATGAAAGTTCAATATAGGTTTCATTTCTTTATCATCTACAATAATGATCTTTCAATCGATACATTTTAAAAAGTTCCTTTTTTCCTTTTGAATTCCAGAAAACATAGAAATAGTGTGGAGTGATTATTTTGAAATTAAATACTTTTTAAATGTTATGCCCACCTTGCAGAGCCCTCCAGGGATAATGAGTGTACTGGACGATGTGTGTGCCACCATGCATGCGAAAGGAGAGGGTGCGGACGGCACTCTGCTGCAGAAACTGCAGGCTGCTGTGGGAACGCATGAACATTTCAGCAGCTGGAACTCTGGCTTTGTTATTCATCACTATGCCGGCAAGGTAGGAACCTTAAACCAGCTCGTCAGTCTTATTATTTGGGTAATGTATTACTGGTACTGTTCAAGTAGTCTGAAGTTACAGTCACATTTGGAGGGAGTAAACAATCAAGCTTGTAGTTAATGATTTTATTTATCTGGCAAGTAAAATCTGCACAGCAGTTACAATGTGTGTTGTCGTCTCAGGTGTCTTATGACATCAATGGCTTTTGTGAGAGGAATCGGGATGTGCTGTTCCCTGACCTCATTGAACTCATGCAGAGCAGCGAGATGTGAGTCTTCTTTGCCCAACAAATATAATTTTTTGATGCAAACTTTGTGTGGAAACACAAAACCAATGAAAAGGAATGTGTCTTTTCAGTGCCTTCATTCAAAGCTTGTTCCCTGAAAACCTCAACACGGACAAGAAAGGGCGGCCAACCACAGCAAGCTCTAAAATCAAGGTAAAAAGTTGAGTCCTGAAAAGCAACATACAGTGACCAGCCATTAACATTATGACCCTGACTGCTTTTCAGTTTTACAGACATATGCTTTGAAGTCAGATTTGCTATTAACTTCTGCAGCAGTTTGAGTTACTCAAGCTTGTCCATTGGATCAGACCAACCAGGACAGCCTTCACTCCCTATTGACAGATATTCACCACTGTGGACTGAAAAAAAAAAAAACCCACAAGAGCTACACTTTTGAAGCTACTCTGAACCATTCATCTCACTATGATAGTTTGGCCCCTTTTAAAACTCACTGAAATCCTTACATTTGTCCATTTTCCATTGTCCACACGTCAACTTTGGAACTGGTGTCTTGATAAAACGACGAACTATGGAAGATTTTGTTGTCTGTTATAGCAATAATTCTAACAAACTTATGTTTCCAATAGAAACAAGCTAATGATCTGGTGAACACACTGATGAAGTGCACTCCTCACTACATCCGCTGTATCAAACCCAATGAGACAAAACGACCAAAAGACTGGGAGGAGAGCAGGTCAGCAGCCCTCTGGGGCACGCATACAAACAACGAAACACTGGATTGGCGACTTCTCTTCTTTAATCTTTGTCTAAGTTCAAGTTAATAGGATTTTTTTTTTCAGATAAAGCTTCTGAGAAAATAGAGAAAAAAAGTAAAGTTTTGTATTGCAATAATGAAATGATTCAACCGACACTGGAGCCTCATAGATATATCAAGTTACTGTTGGTTCTTCAAGCTTATGTTATTTACTTTGAAGTTGTACACTCCAGTTATAAATCTAACAACACATGCTCTGTTTAGCAGTTTGACTGCAGTTGTACAAACATGTTCACATATGGTCAAAGCAGAAAATCATTGACTAAATGAAGCACATTCTCTTTTTAAAAAAATCTTTTCAGATACGGTGACAAGTCTGTAATTTTTAGTATTCATCGAATGTGTTTTTAGGGCAAAGCATCAGGTTGAATACCTGGGCCTGCGGGAAAACATCCGTGTGCGAAGAGCTGGGTTTGCGTACCGCAGAGTCTTCAATAAGTTTCTGATGAGGTGGGTTTTATTTTTGTTTTTGATAAGTCTGCAAATACCTGCAGCCCTTTTGCTTTGAAAAAAACAAGTGTGTGTGTGTGTGTGTGTGTGTGTGTGTGTGTGTGTGTGTGTGTGTGTGTGTGTGTGTGTGTGTGTGTGTGTGTGTGTGTGTGTGTGTGTGTGTGTGTGTGTGTGTGTGTGTGTGTGTTGAATCCAGGTATGCCATTCTAACAGCTGAAACATGGCCACAGTGGAGGGGTCCAGAGCAGCAGGGGGTCCTTCACCTGCTCCGGTCTGTCAACATGGATAACGATCAGTACCAGATGGGACACAACAAAGTCTTCGTCAAGAATCCAGAATCGGTACAGAGCTCTGAATTAATCCCAATCTGATTTTTATTTATTTTGAACCACTGATGCTTTACAATTGAAATACATTTTGTTTTAAAAATCTACAATCTCTAAAAGGTTGGTACCATATTTAAGGAGTGAATTGAAAAAAACAATGATGTGTAAATCAGACACTACCATTTTATGATTTAAAAAAAAGTTTTTTTTTTCAAATTTAACTTGAGCAACATATCTTAGCACCACCACCACACAGTGGAGGAAACCAATAAGAGCCGCTGTTTTGGGCTGTTGTGGACTGAATGAATGAGAGTTGAGGTGGATTTATGCTTGGCAAGAACAGATAAATTAGTTTGTTTTCTTGAGGTTGGAAGCACAAGACCGCATTTATTTCTATTCAGGCACTTTCATACTTCATCAGAAAGCCAAGAACAGAACTTCTATGAAAAAGAGTGAACATAGGTGGAATGTTTGCTTCACTGCATTAACGATGTTCACTTCTGAACATTCACACACCATTTGCTGAACACTACATGAGGAAAAGGTTCAACAGTATGTCAAAGACACGCTGCAAGAAGAACTCCTAAACCAGAGCTGAGAGAAATTAAGGATATTACTCAGTTCTCTTAGGCCTGAGAGCGAGAACCAATTTCTCTGTTCTATGTGTATTTTAGGGAAGCGACGTCTCTGATTAGTAAGCAGATGTTTACCAATCTGTCAGGATATGTCCAAAAATGTTAAACACATTTTATTTCATCAACGTTTTACATACCATGCCAACTTATACATTCCTGGGGTCATATACTGACATACTGTAAATTGCAAGCTTTATTTCAAAAGGTGGTATTAGTATGTTGCGGCGTGCTCTTGTCCCCTCAGCTCTTTCTTCTGGAGGAGATGAGAGAGAGGAAGTTTGACACCTTTGCTCGGATCATCCAGAAGGCCTGGAGACGATTCATTGCCCGGAAGAAGTACGAGCAGATGAGAGAAGAAGGTGAGTTCGACCAAAGCGGCTTCAAGCCGTCGCGGCCGAATGGCACATTTTGAGATGCGGTGCTAAACATTGTTGTGTTGGTGACTCTCAGCTTCAGACATTCTGTACAACTCGAAAGAGAGGAGGAAGAATAGCATCAACAGGAACTTTGTTGGAGATTACCTGGGGCTGGAGCAGAGGCCTGAGCTGCGACAGTTCCTTGCCAAGAGGGAGCGCGTCGACTTCGCTGACTCCGTCAACAAGTTTGATCGCAGGTTCAAGGTGGGACGTTCTGTCAAGGATTGTGCTCTTGTCCTTTGTATACTTCAGGAAAACTGTAGCATTTACATTGTTTTTTGGGGGGTTTTTTTAATCAAAGGGGATGTTTTAACAGCAAATCGTATGGATTTGACTAAATAATTTGCAGGGTCTTCTTTTATCTAGCAAATGCTCACAGATTTTTCTTCCTATTTTTTTCTCATACATAGTCCATCAAGAGAGATTTGATCTTGACCCCCAAAGGCATCTATCTGATTGGCCGAGAGAAGATAAAGAAAGGACCTGAGAAAGGACAAATAAAGGAGGTGCTGAAACGAAAGCTGGAGTTTGGAAGCATCGGCGGCGTCTCTCTCAGGTCGGCCCAGTGTACCAAAGACACATTTCCTTTAGCTGGCATGCTCTCGTGTTTAGCATTGTCTACTGTTATGAGAAGACCTGTACAAGCAAAGTTCAGAACACGAATATTTACTTTATCAAAGCAAACAATGAAGTAATGTTATTGCTGGTGGATTTAAAATCCCATGAATATGTCTTGTACTTAATACAAGATGTTTGTACTTAATCCTAGCAATTCATTGACTGTAGATAAAGAACTCGCTATACAAACCTCATAGTTCTATTAAAGTAATATTTCCATTTTAACATTAAGTAGTGGTATTTCCATTTTAACATGGGAGTGGAAACTTGTTTGTCAAAAAGGGAAAGCAGAAAGATGGCCACACAAAATGATACAGTCTTCAGATATTAAAGATGAGAGAAGTTTGAGGATGTAGGAATGCATATAAAAAAAACAAACAACAAAAAAACCCAGCATAAATGTGCATATTGTAATGGATAAATGCAGACAACGCTAATAATGAGATTTTGCCCACTGGCCTTCGAGAAAGGCTTCAAATATTGAACATTTTAAATGAGGATATCTCATTTCCAGTTTGTTTGAAACATTGTACAAACTGTGCATATTAGTGGATATCTCTTTTACGCCTCCCATTGGCTTATCGGACCTGTTAAACAGAAACCTGTTAAATTACAATTATCACTTATATTTTCTTATTCAAGCTTGTGGACGGTCTGGTTTCTTTCTTTAGCACGAGACAGGATGATTTCTTCGTTCTGCACGAAGCCCAGTATGACAGTCTGCTGGAGTCCAACTTCAAGACAGAGTTCCTAAGTTTGCTCTCCAAACGCTACGAGGACGTGACCAAGAGAAAACTGACAATCTCCTTCGCTGACAGGTGGAGGAGCTCACTCTCATGTTTTTAATCAGGCATCACACACACAAACACAGATTCCACTAACACACTGTGCCACTATTGCAGGCTGGAGTTCAGAGTGAAGAAGGAGGGCTGGGGTGGAGGAGGATCCAGAGTGTTGGTGTTCCAAAGGGGCCAAGGAGACCTGGTCCAGCTCAAACCTGGAGGGAAAACCCTCTCTGTCGCTATTGGGGACGGTCTACCCAAGTCCTCCAGTAAGTTTAAAGATCCAGTCAAGTCAGGACTTATGTGTCTTTCACAACTAAATATGTTATCACAGAAAGACTTTTGCATCCTGCTGCTGACATTCTTTTTAATTTTTTTTTATTTATAGAGCCAACCAAGAAGTCTGCTCCACAATACCATGGAGGAGGGAGAAATCATGTAGCAAGCAGAGGTAAAATGACGCATAAATCTTTCATATTCATTTCTATATAAGGTGTATTATCTACACAGGGAAACAGTGGTCAAAAGGTTTAATGAAACAAGTTTGGGACCAAAGGTCAGCTGGTTAAAATCCAATTGTTAACAGTTGTGTTTCTGAGCAAGGTCCCTAAAAAGTACCAGCTGCTCATCATAGATGTATTGAAGTTAAATATGAATGGGCCTTGTTAAAGGATGTTTCTACTGATTGCATAGATGATTAATAGCTTTGAGAGCCATGGTTACATCTGACGTCACATTAGCCCTTCTAAATTGCTTTTAAAAAGGCTGTAGACCCCCCCACCCACCCACCCATGTCTGTATCTGACCATCCACCCATCTTCTATTCCACTTTATCAGTGCCTTCCCGAAAAGATCCTCTGCATTTGCACAGACAGCCTTTTCATATAAAACCATTAAACAATGGAATCAACTCCCTGACCGTCCGAATTTGTCTGTAGATCTGAATCATTTTTCTCGAAACTTAAAGAAATACATCCTCGATGACCAACTATGTCAGCATCAGCACACCCAAATTTTACAGATGTAATATATTGTTGCAAATGTTTTTTACTATTGTATTGATTTTAGGCTGTGATGGTTTCTCGAAAGTAAGCCATCTGATTTTTTTTGGTTATTTTAAATATTACTCTTCAGCTTCGATTGCATGTACTGTATTTGTTAGTGCTATTGACAGTTATTTGCAATGTAATGTTTTAATACTGTGTGCACCTGCCTGGGGACTGCAGATGGAAATTAGCATGAGCTAAATCTGGTACAGAGCAACTTTTTGTAAGATCAATGTATTTTGTACATTGTCCCTGTCAAATAAACTAATAAAATCAAAATCAAACTTGGGGTTGTACACATAAAAAGACCACACAGTCAAACAACTAAACACACAAATGCGCTAAAATCCTTGTTTTGGGGCTGTAGAAGGAAAATGTACTGTACAAAACCAATATTTTTTTTCTTTTAGGAGCCAAAGTCAAAGGCTTCCATGAGCATTAGCATTATATTCAATGGAAAAACACACACACAAAAAAAACACTGTCTTTGTAGTGAGCAACTAGTCCCGTCCCTGGAAGTAGTATGAAATAAAATTTGAATATGGCTTCCAAAGAAGTCACTCAGGCACAGGTGTAATGTACTAACGCCACACAGAAACACCGAGAAGTAAAAGCATTTACTTCAGGTCATGATGTAGAATAATATGAGTGTATTTAACAGTTACCTTTACTTTTTCTCTCTGTCTCTCTCTCTCTCTCTCTCTCCCTCTATCCCTCCATCCCCCAGCACACCAGAATGGAGCGCCCAAGTTTCCGAGGACTCCTCAGAACCAACAGTCAGACATCACATATTCCTCCCCCCACATACAGGGCCGGCCTCCCAGTGCCGCCCTGCCCAGACTGAGCTCCCAGAGGGCCCCCCGAGCCCCGACCCACAACCAGCACAAGCAGGGGAACCTGGACTTCCTCAATGTTCCAGAAGTGGGCATGTCAGGGTGAGGACAAAAGATCACATTGTGACATATCTATAATAAAAACTAAAGAACGGAGGCATGTTGACAGTATGTGTGGGTGGAGCTGATGAATCACGAGAAATATTCAGACTTAATGCCATGAGCTGTCAGGACTTGTTAAGGCGAGGCCCCAAAAACAAATAATAGAATGACATCTCATTCACTTTGTTTTTTTTGTTTTTTTTTCGGCAAACAAACCTTCAAACCTGTTCTCATTGTGAGCTGAAGCTTTGATACTACATTAAATGTGAGGAATTTGTGTAAAAGGAATGGCAGGGACAACGTCCTGTGTGAACTGTGTGCATGAAGCAGACATTTCACATATTGTTTGCAACTGCATGTCATAAAAATCTGTACAGCTATAATTTTTATAATCATATATTATGTAATTACACGATTTAGATGTTTGTTATGATGTTTTACCTTTAGTGTAGTAAATCACATGACATTAAGTAGCTCGGCCAATGACATTTTAATCATATTAAATTAGTAATGCAGTTAACGTTACAACAAACTCCTTGATAGTTATTTTTCTCTTACATGTCAACAATTAAGAGCTGCTGTGTCTTTGTTCTGCACACGGTGGGGCTTTTTACATTGGCATTATCCGACATGGTTGTCTCTGGTTAACAGACGTTCAGTTACTATTTTACTAAATTCCTGTTTACGATCATTACTCCTGAACAAATACACTCCTTTGACAGCAACTTGAAAGATGCCCCACTGTAGGCAAAAAATGTACTTTCCTGTATCATACAGCCATAAATACACATCAGCTTATATTAATAAGGTAAGAGCTGTCTATAATGCTTTTATTAATCTCAGCTGTTTTGTTGCTGCTGCTTGGAATTGTCATTGGCTCCTAAAATTGTTTTTCTCAAGGACCAATAGCATCCAAATTATAAAGTAGAAAGAGTAAATGTCTGTCTGTGACTAATCGATGTAGATTCATCTGGACTTAATAAGTTAATCAGTCAGTGAACTGAACCACACAGTGCAGACAGCTCAGCTCACACATCACAACACAACAATAACACAGATTTCTGCTCATTATTAAGACAGAAGTGAGTAAAGTAACAAGAATTTCATCTTTCTAGTTAGTTCCCCCCCAAAAAATGAAGTACCATTTTCATCGAGTACCATTTCAGCTTCAAGGAAGGCTACAAATTTTCTCATTCTCTTTGTCATGTATCTTTTTTCTTTCACAGACAACAGAGGAAAAGGAGCATCGGCCAGCGACCTCCTCCTGCTCCCAAGCCTCAGCCTCGACCTGCCGGCTCACGTTGCCGGGCGCTGTATCAGTACGTCGGCCAGGACACAGACGAGATCAGCTTTGAGATCCAGGATGTGTTCGATCTCATCAAAGAAGGTGTGGAGGCAAATGAATTGAAGGATGGCAAGAGAACATGAATATAGACCAAAAAAAAAGCAGTTTAATGAAGCTGTCCTAAATTGCTAAATGATATGTGTTTGTGCGGTTTCTCCCTGCAGATCCGTCAGGCTGGTGGACGGGAAGAATTCACGGAAGGGAAGGGCTCTTCCCGGGTAACTATGTGGAGAAGATCTGATGAACTCATTCGGCCGTTGTGGATATGTCCGCCTCTGCTGAGAAATACGATTTATTTGTTTAAAGCAGGTTAATCTGTTCGGAAATAGACACTGCAGGTGTGTTCGTGCATCTGCAATTGACCAGGTCTAATAAAGGGTGGACGTTGCTGACATTTGAGCTACGGCTAACTTGTTTGACTGCACGCTATATGTGAACAGCGTCAAGAAGACATTGTTGTGGTGATTATTGTTACAGCACACCTGCAAAGAGCCACTCGGGTTTCATCTCCATTGTTGGGTCAAACAATCGATGAACCGTCATGCAAGGAGCTAATTGACTTCCCCTGAAGCGCCCAAACATACATCACTGATTACCACCAGAAAACAAAAAAAAAGAAAAACTGCCTCACTTCTCGATGACTGCAATGTTGCATGACGTACCTTGAAACATTTATACATATCTGCATCCAGTGTCGCTCTGTTCGTTTGATTTATTGAGCAATGAAGAAATAATCAAGAGCAGCAATGTTGTTTTTAATTTGTGGATTTTCAGTTTTATCCTCTCAAAAAAAGTTTAATCTCGATGAAAGATAACTAGATGTGGAGATGTAGTTTCATATTTCTGTTTTGTGACCTGTCACCAGTGTGTTGTCCAAATATCAACATAAAGAAATGACTGAATACTGTTGTGTAAATTTCAGCTTTTTTTTTACTCTTTTTTATATCTATATATATATATAATTTCTTTCTTGAATAATGAAATGTTCTGACAATCAATGAAAATATGCTTTCCTCGAGGAACATCAACAGAAAAATAAACCTCACAAGATATTTTTTTTTCACAAGTTGTTTTAAATGCAAAATAAAACAAAATGCACAACTCAATCAAGTGTTTGTGTTATATGTCCAGATACGTCACTGAAGCACAGAAAGATACATTTTAAAAAAATAGCTTCATGTTTATCCTCAGGCTTGAACATACAGACGGAGTTGTAAGTGGTAACTGAGTTAATGAAGCTTGATGGTAAATTCAATGATGAATACAAATGAGCAATAAACATCCCACCTCAAACCACAAAATAGCATAAAACCTGGGTTACAAATATCCACCTTTTTTTATCTTTACCCTATTTATCGAAATGTTCTTAATCATTTTTTAATTGGTGACCTCTGGCGCTCCACAATTGTGTCCTGAACTTCATGTACTGAACCAGTACTTTTGACTAATAGTTGCTACAGTGTGTCTTACAATTGTTTTTTGGGGGGTTTTTTCTTCTTTTTTTTAATGAATCTGTCTATTCATCTGTTGCCTCTCTTTAATCCAGATTAAGGTCAGTCTGATCCTTCTGTCCCGGCCCAACCACAATATGAGACAAAGGGCAGAGCACAACCTGGGCAGGGGACCAGGCCATCCATGGGCCCAATTAACCCAACATATCTTTGGCTTTTGAAATAGGTCTCTGCTTTAATAAAGAAATACATCGGATAGCACAGAATTGTGATGTTTCCTACAACGGATACTTGCTGGGAGTACACAGAGTGGACCTTGTGTGTCAGTTGACCTCTATGTTGAACAAACGCTGCATGGTATCAACTTCAAAAACAAGGTGAACACATCTACCCTGGCCTATGTATTTTTGTCACACATGTATGAGTCAGACATGCTGCACCACCTGTTTGCTTGTCATCCAGTACCTCCAGACCTTTATTTTAAAAGGCTTTGACTTGGCAGATGGACTGGTTGAGCCTCTTCTCCAGGGATGAACTGAGATTAGGAAACGACTTGCAGCACGGACGGTACTGTGAACTTTATCTCCATTTATATGTGATTCGTCAAATTTCGATAGAACTAAGAGCTTTTAATGGATGTTTAAAAAAAAAAACCCTGTAACATTTGCGCTTTAGGAATTTTACGCACGTTTTGCATCCTACCGCATGTTCCCATTTTTCAAAAATCTAATTTTCCACGTAGAGTGCGGCACAATCACTGCCAAAAGCAGCCACAGGTGAAACCACTCCTGTGATGGTGTGAAGCAGTTCAGTTTACAGTTCGGTGACGTCAAGGTCCCGTGCAGCAGGCTCGGCAGCGTTTCGACGCTCCTCGCGCATCCACCTGTTGTGTCACCTGGAGCGCGAGCAACACTGACTGGGTGGAGGCCGGCACGAGAGCAGCATGGGAGGTGAGAGAGAGAGAGAGAGAACTGATTTCTAATACTTTAAACTTTGCGACAGCGCAGTTTTAACGACAATCTAACTCTGTGTTTCTCCTTCCGTGCTTTATTCCGCCCTATTTGTCTCTTTACGGAGTGTAAAAACTGCCCACAGATAACTAGAAATCACTGGAATAGTCTCATTGTTGTCCACAGAGCGACTGTGCTGATCGTCAGAGAGGCTCTATGTGTCTCATCTGTGTCTTATCAATGTCATATTTTACTCACACCATTATAGTGTACCAGTGCCATCAGCATATATAAAATGTATCCACGTGATAGAAGCTGTGAACATGAAGGCTGCGTTCTTGTCAGTTCATTTCAGTTTCTTCAGTTCGTGTAAATGTGATATCACTTCAGTTTTCTTCTGGAGTTGATGTTTGATTTTACAGTTGAAAATATAACGTTATCATCAGCAGGAGATTTTTATGTTTGGTACCAGTATTTACACAGACCCCACCTTGTGTAACTGTAGCAAAGTTCACAGTTCATTTATTGGGGATAATATACTAGTTTTATTGCAAATACATAAAATGGAACTGGTCATTCTGCAAAACATGTAACCTGCTTTAATTCTGTTGTTTTACCAGTAATGTAAGTCTGCTATTGTGTCTCTGAGGTTTGTGGAACGGCCCCCAGTATGTAAATTCAACTGAATAACAGTGACCTTTTCAAAATATTAAGGCTTATTTGGACCGTAAAGATGCTGGAATAAAAATAGATTCATGAAAAGGCTTTCTTGCAGTCACTGTGTCCAGATTTGACTGCTCTTCGAAAAACAGCACAGGGGGATTGGAAACTGATTTCCATAAACAACATATTCAAATATTCTTCTTGTAGATAAACGGACACAGAAATGAATTTTCCCAAAGTGCTGGTTTGCTCTTTATTGAACTGAGTCAGCGCTGAATGTTTTTTTTTTTCTTCTGGCTGTGTCTCAGGTGTTTACTCCAGTGAGAAGGTGGCAGAGGTTTTCTCCTATGGGAGTTCAGAGATCGACTGGTGTGAAGACAATTACAGTCACTCTGAACACGTTGTGGAGTTTTTTAACACGGTAAGTCCTACAATACGAAACATTCACATTTGTTTAAGGGAATATACTGTATCTATTGTGAGAATACTACAAGCAGCACCTGACATATACCTATTTATTTATTTATTTATTTATCTGTCTGTCTGTTTGTTTGTTTATACATTTCCATCCTTTTTTTTTTTTTGACCTATTGCTACTTTGCCCACAGATAACCAGCTTTGTGTTCTTCATCATATCGCCCATCATGCTCTACCTTATGCACCCGTATGCCAAAGAGAGGTCCCTGGCCATCCACATCGTCTGGATCATGATGATATTTGTAGGTCAGTCAAATCTCCATTTACCTTACCGGTGCCTGATTGGCTCACAAAGGTTCACATTGGCAGAGTTGTCCTTCCAATGTTTGTGTTACGCCACCATGTTGACGTGAAACGCCAATCCTGTTGGGGCCATTCAAGTTTACAATTTAGAAAATATACTCAGGAACAATAGGAGGTTGAACATTAACTTGCTGCCAAAAGGGTTGAGAAATACAAACACTGCGGTTCAGATAATGCTCAGGTATTCATAGATGACTGATAGCTGAGCCGTGCTAAAGGTCTCATATAAACCCAGGATTGAGATTAACACTCGGTCTGTATCGTTGTATCGTTCAAATAAAGCTGATAAAAGATATTGTATGTGATATATTGTTGGTTTTTGTCACTGGTTGGCTTAGTAGATATAACATGGATGTAAATCATCAACGTGCTATGAACTTAAACTGTTTTGTCCTATAAGCAGAGAGGGATGGACTGTATAATCTGGAGGATTGTTATTGGATATTGATTTTTCTTTCAAAAGAATCATTGATTCTTCAACTCTGTAAAGTATCTTTGTACCCGATTAATCAATCAATAAAGAAAAGTACCAAACATCTATGTTGCAGCTTCTAACATAAAAACGGTTTTCTGTCACTTTTGCAATAGCAAGCACATTAATATGTTTAACCAAACGAGACTGATGGAGACCCCGCCATGGTCTCTGAAAACAGAGGAAAGAAACATGCTACTTATGCTACAAATCATGAATAAGTTACTATTCAAATGACCAGATTGTCATTCGAATGTCACTTTAGTGCATCTGCAACGAGATGCACCTGAAATCTGTTCTTTTGTTAATAATCATGAAAGCCTTTACATTTTCCAATGTGAAGTTTGAATCTCTACAAAATCCAATCAATTCAGTTTCATCATGTATGACTTGTGGTTTTTGTCTGTACGGAGTTATGTCATGTTCAGTCACTTTTCTCATTCACAGGAATGTTTTCTGCCTACTTCCACATGACTCTGAGCTTCGTTGGCCAGATGTTGGATGAGCTGTCAATCTTGTGGGTGTTGGCAATGGGATACGCTGTCTGGTTCCCTCGGAAGCTCTTTCCTTCTTTTATAAAAGACCGGTAAGTCAAATTTGTCAGACCCCCCCCCCCCCCCTTCTGATCCCCTTAATAGGCCCTTCTCTGTGTATCTGGTGACTTGGATGTGATTACGAGTCTGTTTTTAAAGACTCATTGACAAATACATAAAAAAAAAAAAAAAATCCTTCAAATTGAGCAAAACAACTTCAAATTAAACACTGATGCTTGTGAGGCTGTGAAACTCAAGCCTTCAGGGCCCATGAAGTCAGTCTGACGGCTCCAACTGGAGTCATTGTCCTAAAGACACAATATGGTGCGGCTGTCCTCACCTCACCGTGACAGTATAGGGGGCTGTAAAAATTGAGCTCCTCCCTACCTCTCTAAATATTTAACCACAATGTTGTAACTCGCAATTAAAGTTTGATGAACATCTGAAAGGAATCTCCCGGCCCTAAATAATCTCACATTGATTTTTCCACTTATCTTTAAGCTTCATGAGCTTGTCTTACTGAACATGAGGGGATTACTGACCCTTCCCATCAGGGGAAGGAGGAGGGGTCCAGAGGGTCAGGTGGCTCCTGAGCCAGAGCTTGAAATGAAACATTAATATTTCATGGTGAGACGACTTGTTGGCACATCAGGCAAAGATAGAGCTTTTGCATTTGTTGTGGACTAGTGGCATGACAAACATCTGAGAGTAATGACCTGAACCGGCAGTGACTTCACGTTGTTTAACAATACACACTGTTTCACTATTCTCATGTGGTTGTTTTCATGTTTTCTTCTTTAAAAAAAAAAAAATGTGTTTCTGTTTTATTGAAGGTCCACTTTTTCAAGACTGGTCCTGGTGATCACGGTCATCAGCACTCTGTCATCGTTTGTCAAACCCACAGCCAACGCTTACGCTCTAAACTGCTTTGGCCTCCACCTGCTCTACACTTTAGTAGTCGAGATGAGATGGTGAGAAAAAGACGTTTCTGCTGCACACTGTACAGTAACTGCACATGTTGTTTTTTTGTTTTTTTTCTAATTATTCACTGACTCTGTTTCTTCATCAGCTGTACTGACCAGAAGGTTCTTCGCCTTGCCAAGCTGTCAGTTGCTCTGTGGGTGCTTGCCATCTCGTGCTGGATTAGTGACCGTGTCGGCTGCAGTTTCTGGCAGCGGGTAAACTTCTGCTACCTGCATGGGTTCTGGTAAGTTTCCATCTTAATGTGTCTAATTCCTTTTCCCCACTTCACTTTTCTCTCTCCCACTCAAAAAGTGTAGGAAGCGTCCTGACTGAATACATCTGCAGCATTCCGATTTCAAAGTTTTGCTTTTTTTTCCTCTATGCCTTTCCCACATCATTACAACAGGCTTTACCTACACACAAGCTCAAATCAGGAGATTACTAGAAACTGTCTCCTATCTAAGTGAAGAGGTTGTACATTGAATTCTAATTTATCCACCCTGCAGGCACATTTTCATTGTGATGGCTGTGGCCTATGGCAGCACCCTCATCGCTTACCTGGATGCAAACTACGAGATACCGTACTCGCTGCCCGGACTCCAGTACTGGCCCTGTGATAAGTGGTCTGTTGGATTCCCACACATTGTGCTGAAAGGCACCACCAAGACTCAGAAACGGTGCTGACAGCAGTGACATTGATTGTCGGTTCCGCCGGGTCTTTGCTCCACGCCCACTCAGGCAGTGAACTTCAGGAATATAACTATTTAAATGCACTGAATCAGTCGAAGTCACATGAGTATGATTGTTACCCCAAAATGTGACTGACACTCCAGTTAATACACAAACTGACACAAAGAAAAAAACTCGTATTGAAAAAAAGAGGCCTTAATTTTCTTGAAGCTTGAAGACAATCATAGACTCATTTTGACGTGTTTGCATAAAATGTAACAAAACTACCCGTGTCAATAATGAAATACTGTTTTATGACTGCTTTAAAATTGTACCACACAGAAATGAAATTATTTTGTTAAACCATACAATGACTTACTGGAAAATTACGGTCCATTAAATAATCTTTGTTTACGTAATAATTATAGGTAGTTTAAGCTAAATGTTTACTCCTATTCTCAGTTTCCAGAAAAGATCAATCACAGATAAAACATGTTAAAAATATATATTTTTTAAAAAATCATATAATGTTAGATGCAGAGCAGCCCAGTAAAGCTGACTGAAATGTGCACATGTGCAACATTAAATGATTCAACATGTTTTTTTTTAGGTTGTACCATTGACGGTTTGTTTTACTTATTATATGAAAACTGAAAACACTCAGAACGACTGACACAATGAGGAAAACTTCGTGTGGTGTGTGTGTGTGTGTGTGTGTGTGTGTGTGTGTGTGTGTGTGTGTGTGTGTGTGTGTGTGTGTGTGTGTGTGTGCTACAATTTGTAAAGACAGTGAATAATGTATTTTTTTGTTTGTGTAAAACATTTTTTTTCCTCATTTATGAATCCATATCTGATTGAGGATATCATATTGAAATGCTTGTTTTCTTTTAACTGTCTGACATTCATGCTCTCTCTCCTCATGAATGCTGTGTTTGTTTCTTTTTTGAAAAAAAAAAATGTTTTTAGCAGCAACATAATTTGAGAAAACTTGACTATCATGTACTGTAATGATAATGCACTCTCACTTGCGAATAGTATCTTTGAATCACTTAAAGAAAATACAAGCAGGGTGATCAAATGAAAATAAAGGTTCGCCAAAACAAAACAATGTTAGTATATAGGAGTACTTCTTTCCTTTTTTTGTTTTATTTTTTTGAC
Source organism: Blennius ocellaris (assembly GCF_963422515.1). Classification (NCBI taxonomy): domain Eukaryota; kingdom Metazoa; phylum Chordata; class Actinopteri; order Blenniiformes; family Blenniidae; genus Blennius; species Blennius ocellaris. Next base: position 10,891,125 of record NC_137661.1, on the reverse strand, counting down.
CATATTTCAGAGTGTTTGTTTTGGTCTACGTTTCTACAACAAATCAAACAGCAAGAGGCAGAGCGCCACGGCTCCAGATAGGTACTGCTGGTGTTCCACATCAGACAAGGTTTCTTTTTCCTTTTACTGCACCATTACTACACATTACATGAAGTTACTTTGACTCAATCTGCACAGAGTTTGAGGCCTTTACAGTGCCTCTCTTCAATTCACTTATTACAACCCCCTTTTTTTATTAGACATTTGCAAAACACAACATACAGGCCCACATTACTGTTCTCAAAAGTAAAGGACACGTCTTTTTAGACTTTCAGACCAAATATACCATTGTGATATTTAAGCATGTCTTTGAGCATCAGCTCTTCTCTACTAATTTTTTTGGAGGCACTCTGGAGGAAAGTTTTTAATGCACGTTGAATAACAACACATTATATTTCTTGGCTGAAACCAATGCTTTTTTAATCGAAATTCTGAACAAAGTAATTGATGTTCAGCTCGGGAATCTGTGAGGCCACACCATCACTTTTTCAGTTGTTACATTTTTTTAAACTCGAGCCAAATCACATCATGATTGGTGGCCCGTTTATTTTGCACAGAGAGTCAACTTGCTGTTTAACCCTCCTGATATGTTCCGGGTCAAATTGACCCGTTTCAAAGTTTGAAGATCAAGCAAAATAGTTAAAAGTATTTTTTTTTAGTTTGAAACTTCTTTAGCTTTAATTAAACATGCACTGGGTCAAATTGACCCGGGAACATCATTGCTGTTCCTGACAAACGAACATAACAGGAGGGTTAAAGAATTAGGAGTGAAGCATTGTATGGACATTGCATTGATTTGAGTGGCATTTTTAACACTGTCTTTAACTTATTAGAATTTTTGCACAGTGCACATATGTTGTCCTTATGCTAAAACAGGGTGTGTGTGTGTGTATTGGTATTTTCCTTCTGGACCCGTGAAATACGATTCTGGAGTGTGTTTGTTGTATCTGTCACAACAATAACATGCAAATCTTTCCCCTTTGTGTGACTGACCCGGATTCACAGACCTGGCCTGCTATGAGTCTTTTTGTTGAATCTAGGGATATTCAGAATATTCGTGGCACTGGAGCTCCATTGACATGATCTTGCCTGAAAAACACAATAAATGAAACAATAGATCCCTTTTTACACTCTCGCTCTCTCTCTCTCTCTCTCTCTCTCTCTCTCTCGCTCTCTCTCTCTCTCTCTCTCTCTCTCTCTCTCTCTCTGAGAAAATGCACGTGCTTTTTGGTGTTCAACACTGGCCTCCAGTGGTAGACAGGATGTATCGCATTAAATAAACGGCTGACCATATGATGCACACCACGAAACAAATAAATGGGGGCACTTTGGACACCTTATTATGAACAAACATATAAAATATAGTTGTGCAATCCAATACAACAGCCTGGCCAGATATTTGAGTGGTACATCATTTTCAAGTATTGGTTGACACTGTGAGAGGCAATACATTAATTACGAGCACAACTGAAAATTGTTGCAATGTAAAGGTAGATTTTATGACGTTGCTGATATCTTAGATCACATTACTTTATTGACGTGTATATGATGAAGTAGTCAATGAGTGTATATAGACTTGTTTCAGCATATTATATTTGTTATTTTATTATTGTGTCTCATATTTCATTGTAAAATGTGGATGTTTCTTATTTGTTTGTTTGTGTTTTGTATGTTTTTGCTTTGTTTGTTTGAAATGGAATAGCTCGAGAAGAAAGTATTTATAAGAATTACAGTTATGAAATGGATAGTTTCCAGATTAATTAGCTCTAAAGATTGGGAACAGGCACTATCTCAATGGAGATATTTTCTTTATAAAAATGTCCAGGATGGAGGATTTTTCTGCAACTTTGCTTTGAGTTTAGATTTAGCTGTGTCTTCTCTGTGATTTGGGACGATACAGTTATGTGCTGTCATTTATTTATTTAGTTAGTTATTTAGTTAGTTGGTTAGTTAGTTACTTAACTTTTTTAATCTGCTTTTTTTATTTATTGTTTGAGTTCCTTGGCAATTTAAAAAAAACTGCCACTGGGGGGTGAAGTTGGGTTTGAGGAGGAGGAAGAGGAGGAGGAGGAGGAGGAGGAGGATGGCGAGAGGCACCAAGCCAGTGAGAGAGTGGTGACCTTCTGTCACGTCGTTGAGGCCCGATAATCTCACTTCAAAGACCAATCACCGCAGAGACCTGACTGCAGCAAACCCCCGCTCTCTGACTCTCTATGAGAAAGACGTCGTCAAGTAGAAGACTGCTTTCCTTTCAGACGGAACGTCTGACACAAGCTCCGTGAGAGATGAATGAAACAACCTGGAGGCTCTGAGGTACTGCTACATGTGTTTTGGCAGCTTTCTGATACTTGCAACAATTTATAAATGAATCTTACTGATGTGAACTTTTGAAGTTGACACACTGATTCCGTGGCTTTAATAGATGAGCGGTTTCCCGGTTGCAAGTAAAACAAAACAAAAAACCCAAAACAAAAACAAATGAGTCCCCAAATGAAAAGTGAAATGTTTTGCACTTAACCTTGAAAATGGGTCATACACAAATGGACTGATGGTGTCGGCGCGGGTACTTTGTTAACCTAATTTTCACGACAGTTTGTTGTCACATTTTCTGCAGTATTCAATGCTGACACCTCTATTAGAGCCGTCTGTTAGAGTAGGGTAAATATTTGATAAAGGCAGTATACCTGTGTTCTGACCTCAAACACCAAAACACTTCCAAACAAGAACCACCCCCCTCCAAAAAAACTGCAGCAGCCAGAGTTCAGGAAAGATTGCAGTGTTTGCTCATCTGGCAATAGTTTGTAAATTTCATCTGTAATTATTTTTAGTCTGGCCACACAAGCAGGAAATGACTTCAAAAATGAGAATAGCTGTTAGATGTGTCAGTTCTCGTTGGGGATCCTTGTGCTCTCTGTCCTCTGTCAAAATGTACATTACCAGTGTTTTCTATAATGTTGGCACGCTCTTTAGTAATTATATGCAAATAGGCACAGATCCCCTTTAAAAGAATCTCACCTTACAAAGAATGTCAAAGGAATCCCCTGCACATCAACATTTGAGGTTATGGGTCGGGAAATGTATTTTTTCTAATTTGTTCTAAATTAATATTCCAGTTAAGCCTTCACCTCACACAACTTCACCTTCCTGGAGAAATTGCCTGGTGGAATTTTGTTGCCGAACATTTAAGATTGAAGTCAGCATGATTCTCTCATTTGTCCCAGTGGATGTAAATACCTGAACTCCAAGAGGAAACCTAAAAGAAACCAGGAAGAAACATTCACAGTCACTCACAGGTCAATTTTGGTAGTAAAAGTCAGTCTCACTACATCCATATTACATTAAAAAACGTATGATTATAACTGTCATTTCATTAATTTCAACTTATGACACTTAATACTTTTTTTTTTAACAATAGCTTGTACATGTGCCTTGATTAAAAAAAAAAAGCTATACAAATCCGATTATTCCCAATTGTATCTCAGAAACAATCACACATAGATAACTCTTGATGATTCAATAGATTTCACTGGCAGTGTTGTTCTTGTTTCGTGAGCCGAAAAAGCTCCATACGTGGATTTCAAAGGATTTCCTATCAACATGAATCTCAGCCTCTGACTTTATGATCTTAGTGTACTTCTGTGAAGTATTTATACAGCTGCAGATCAGGTTATATGACAAGAAAAAAAGCACTGTTGTCCAGCCAGCTTGTGGAGAATTGGGCCTGTAAACAGCTTAGTCAAAATTTTCTGTGCTAATCAATTATCATAAATCACGGTGATCATAAACATTTGCCTTTCTTTTATAAGGATAAAAGCCCTTTAGTGGTGTTACAGTGTTATGTGGGATATTGTCTTTGTCTGTCTTTTGAAAGAGAGGATTTAAAGGTTGATGTCTCAATACAAGTGGGACACCCTCGTGTCTGACGGCCAGGTGTGACTCCTTTATATTTCCCCACTCCGATTGGTCTCAGCCTGGATCACTCTGAGCGGCAGGAGATCTGGCGGCACCGAGCCAGTGAGAGAGTGGTGACCCTCTGTCACATAGCTGAGGCCCGATAATCTCACTTCAAAGCTGGAGCACTCCAGAGACTTGACTGCAGAGGACCTTGGCTCCGTTAAAGGAAGGTCTTCAATCAGAAGACTTGTAGCTTTCTTCTGAAGAGAGAACTCTGAATGGATTCAGAAATATAGATGTATCCACAAACACATTTTTAAGACAAGGGAAACAGAGATTTTGATGATTACACCAATAATCCATGTACTTATAATTCAATACAATCAGTTCATCAGGTGCGAAGCTACAAAGTGAACTTTAAGGTTTACTAAAAAAAAAAAGAAAGAAAGAAAGAAAGAGAGAACCGCTGTCATGTTCGGTGCGGAGACAGGGGCCAATGAAAGACCAGAGGCTGAGCTCAAGGCAGACACTGAGATTTTCATTTGAGTGATCAGGATGAACAGGATTAAAAATGAACATATCAGAGGGACAGCTTAGGGCAGCAGTATAAAGACAAAGAAGAAGTCAGGCTGAGCTGGTTCACACATATGCTGAGGAATGATGGTAAGCGAATTGGACAAAGGATGCTGAAGACGGTGCTACCAGGAGAGGTGGAGAAGCAGAAGACCTGAGAGAAAATTATCATTTTTAATAAATGGATTTCTTTTTTTATTTGATTTTTTTTTTTTTAACTGTGAACACAAGGTCACTTGTTGAATGGGACAGTTTTCATTTAGCTTGTTGATCACTATACAGCTGGAAGAAAAATAAACATGCACATTATAGTCACACACAAACATTTTGATGAAAAGGAGAGTAACATATCATTTTCCAAAAATGTTGAAGAATTGGAAGATGTGTGCTGTGTGAAATAATTATGTGCACACAAAGCTGTATATCAATGTTGGATGATTGAGACTAGATCTACTTTTCTCTTTTAATACATGGTCTTGTTACTTCACTCTTAATATTAAACCTTTTCTAAAACAGTGCAGACAAATGATCTGATCGACTACTGCGGACAACAGATTTATTGCCATCAAAGTAAAATTTTGTCATCGAAGTTGGCTGATATATTACCAGCAACTACATAATATATTTTTATTCGCATTTTACACATTGACCAAACCTCCAAAAATGTGATTAGCATATTTTCGATGCATCAATAATGAGTTTCTGAGCCATGTGTATCGCACTGAAGCAGGGGCCAGTGTGTGCAGTGCAGCCACATTCTGGATGTAACACTGAGGTGCAACATCCTGGAAAATTCACATTAGTATGCAAATATAGAAGGATCTTGCGAGTTGCCTGAGTGAATCTGGGCCCAGCAGTTAATGGTATTGATTTTGCATGCACTTCTCAAACAGCGATATCTAAAACGTGAAACTCCTGCTATTAATCAATTAGCCTGCTGTGCATTTTACAATTGAAACAGAGCTGCACCCATTGGGACAGGATCGCTGTCACTCGAGAAAACCACCAGAAAATGCTTTAATTGTATTTGCAGCTCGGCGCCCGCCCCGCCCCCCGCCCGCTCCGATTGGCCGATTTCGCTCGAGCTTGAATTTACCGCTCTCCCATTGGCCGCGGGAGCTTTCTGTTTTGGTTGCCTGCCAGCGGGCGTCTGGAAGGGGAGGAGAGGGGAGCCGTCTACCTTCCGCTTCTGGGGCTGGATTGACACACAATGAGGAGCAGAGGCTGGGGAGACGCTCCACGAACGCCGCTGTAAATAAATACAACAATCAGTGACGGCAGAGAAACATGGAGAATCAGGTACCGTGGCTTTTCCCGTCTCCTTGCGCGATGTGAACTTTTGGGGGTGAAAATGGCAGCCGGCAGCGTGCTGGCAGGGCAGGAATGAATCCTCTGTTCGCCAGAAGAGAGAGAGAGAGAGAGAGAGAGAGAGGGAGAGGGAGAGAAAAAACCCCGCTTCTGCTGCTAATGAACTCGTAGTTGTTTGGCTCCGGCGCTATGCTAACTGGCCACTCATACATCGGTATTTACCGCTAGTGCTAGCCACGGTGTGCCACAGTGTTCAGCAGCGCCGCTGCGAGCAGCCACACAAAGAGACCCTCACCTCGGTTCTTTCCCCCTGCGTTCTACGTTTTAGCAACCACCCGCTCAGTTAGACAGCCTTAAAAAAAAAAGAGAGAGAGAAAGAAAAAAAGCCTTATCATGTCGAGGTTTGGAGGAGCTAGCTGTGCTAATGGAGCTATAAGGAGTGGACTCGGCCGTGGGCTAAGCGGCTAAGGAGCCACTACAAGGCGCCGGGGAAAAAAAGATTTGTCCTCCCCAGGTTGAGCCGGAGAGGCGGGGTGTTGTCTGCGCTGGAAGCGGCCTCAAACCTCCACATTCGGGGGGCTAATAAAACCAGGGATCTGCGCTCAACCTTTGAAATATCTGTGCATTATTTGCGAACGCTTGGTTAATGTTTAATGCCCGGCGCGTTCGCGGTTGTAGAGTAAATCGCGTGCAGCGCGATGGGGACGCCGATCGGTTCTCTGTACGAATGTTGAACTTGAATTCAGTTGTGATGACCACTCTGGCACTGGAAGATCATTGTTAAACCAAAAGAAAAGCAGTGTTCCATAGACTGCCTTTTAAAAAATCTGCACATTTGATACTGATGCATGTTTTGATCTGCTCAATTTGAGATTTTGTCACCATCGAAACGTGCAGATTTTATTTCGCAGAAACGTGGGTAAAGCAAATTATAGATCTGCTTACAGTGAAGGAGACACTTCGACAGAATGGGTTTCTCTAAATGCCTGAGGTTATGCAGGACTGTATTTCAGATGGGTAGGCCACACACACCCATGGAAAGTGGCTCAGCCACTTTCTTGGAGCCAGTCTCCTTTCAGTACTGGCTTCTTTGAAGTTTTAACTACATCTGTGAAAGTGCATCCAGGGGAAGTCTTCTGCTACAAGTTAAAAGCACTACTGTTACTGTCAGGAGATTTTCCCATCACACGTCCAACTGGAAGCATGATTTTAATTGGGAGGTTTTTTTTCATTGTGAAATTTTAATCTAAACTTTTGTAATGTACTTATGACGGCAATGGGGAATAAAGCAGCCTGCCATCAAAGTCTATGTAAAGCACTTGTACGTCTCCATTACGTGTCAATATAAGCCAGATAAAATTAGTCTCGTCAAACATTTGATTAAATCAACAAATGGGATTAAAGTGACTTAAATTCCCGAGCTTTTCTTCTGTATGCATTGAGTCTCCTGGAGAACCACCTGGAAACAATAGTGAGCGTCTGCCTTCAAAGGAAAGAATGAAAGCCAAAACTGAAAAGAGTGCTAATTGCCCCCGGATATCAACAACCACCAAATAAAATGGCATTCTAAACCAATTTACATGCTCTAATTATAGTGCAGCAGAGTGACTTACAGTCACTCACTGTTGATAAGGGCGCCTGACTCTGGACTGTGGCATTCATCAGTCACAACAGATAATCCATGAATACTCTTGGTGTGTCATCAAAATTAAATAAATCAATGTAAAGTGACCAGTGCAGAGATAGGTGTGGCGACCAATCCTTTCTGTCGGACATGGCTTTAGACCAAATTCATTAAACTCGTGGGCAACTGTGATTCACTAGGTAGATTAGGTCATCGTTCTGTCCAAATATTCACCCATGAATACTGAAGTGATCAGATTGATGTGCAGCAAGAATATCATCAGATTGAGGCATGGCTTATATGGCGTTTTCAAGAGGAAGTCAATCACATTTGATCTGTGATGCTGGCCATTTGTAAATTGCACCTTTGAACCCATATCTAGTGTTACATGGAAGCCCACCACTATATCAAGATAGATTTGTTAGGGTGACGAAACAAGCTTGTTGCTTTTTTTTATGTGTGTGTGTTTAAACAAGAAACGCCTAAGAAACAAGCGATCTGCAGGAGCCCAAATAATGTTTGACAGTAGCATTGTTTTCCAAGTCGGATCAGTTGTTCTTTACTGCTGCCATTTTTTTCTTGAAATTGTGTGCGTAAAGCATCACAATGTGAGTTTACATAACAAGCATGCAAGCAGGGTAAGAATAATTTGATCCCAAACGAGGGAGGCGCAGGACATAAAACGAGTCTACTTCAGAATGAAATTTCTTTCTTAATGGAATCTATTGGATTAAGATCTTCTGAAAGGCATGTTTGAAAGGCTTTCATTACAATTATAGTTTACAAGTAAACACAGCGAGGGAACATTTCACTATGACAAGAAGTTGTTTGGAGAATGTTCATAGGACGGTGGCTAGCTATTATATGGAGTGTCGGACCGTGGTTGTGTGCACTTTGTTTCAGATTCTTCACCCAATCATTTGAAAAGTTCAAAACAATGAAACAACTTGTCCTAATTTTGGGCCCCACACAGATCTGTCTTTGGATGTGACTCCAGTAAACATTTTCTAACATGCATCATGCACTGAAGATAAACCTCTAAGCTTACCTTACGCTTATTTTTAAGTCAAAATAATCCCGTCAGAGTTCTACATTTAATAGTTTATTTCAGAACCTACATAAAGAAAGTATACCAGTGTCTCTCTAGCTGAGGCTGGTATGTGCAAAATAATTTTTTAATGTAATAAATAAGCACCCCCTCAATAGTTGGCACTGAAAATCTTAATCTGTTCATGTTTTATCCATATGAAACGCTCTGCTCTACTGCCATGCACATGCCAGCCACGAGTTGGAGCTTCAGCGATGTCAGACAGCAGTCCGCTTCCGCATTGCAATGTGGGTAGATGAGGCGATGCATCGCATTGAACCACCATGGTGTGACAGGTTTGTTCATTAAAGCCTCAGGAAGTTGGTACCTTAAGTGTGAATACCCCCGATGATGTGAAATGATAACGTCTTGAGTGCTGCCCAGTTCAAAGTGCCTCATACTTCAGCATTTAAAGCATTTACACACAGATTGTACTGAATTTGAACTATTTTCTCAGCATTTTCTTTTTAAGCCAAATCACATGCTTCATTTACATAGTTCCATTTATTTAACAGGAACAATTGTCACCAGTAGCATGCGTATTGGTAGATTACTAGATATCTTTAATGTTTATCTCAAAACCTCCGCAGTAGTTGTATTTGTGAGGTGCGCTGTTAAGAAAGCTCAGTTGCAGGTTCCTGCTGAGTTTAGAAACAGAGCAGGATTAGCTTCTTCGAGGTGCGACGTGTGACGTGTGACCAACTGCTGTTATAGATTAGTTCGGCTCATTACCGATCAATCAATAATCAATACGCTTCTTATTGGAAAACGCAGGTTGATTTAAGAGGGAGGTTTGTTGTCCCCGAAGAAATGGTTCATAGTCGGGCTGACAGTGTTGTTGTCTCTACGTCAATGGAGAGTTGACTCCAATGAGCAAACAGGTTCTCGCAAAGGTTTGCTGGAAGAAGCTCATGTAGGGAGAAAAAAAACGTAGATATGTAGACTTAAAGGCAGAAGCTGAATAGCAAGGGTGGAAAGTTGGCGTGTGGCCAGTTGTGTTGGTATGTCGGTGGTATCTCACAGGGCCAGCAATCCTGCTCCTGGGAGAACTGGGACTGCTGGGACAGACCTCGGGAAAGGTAAGGGAATTGTCAGAGCAGGCAAGCAAGTGCAGCTGATGGCTTTGGTTCAGAGGGACGACTGCCAATTGGGGGCCAGCAGGGGGACCTGCTGAGCAGGTTTCATAGCTCCTCTGAAGAGACCATGCAGGAAGAGGAAAGGGTTTTTTTAATGGTGGGAGTGACCTATTGGTCACTCTTCGAATGAGGCCATGCTGCGACACTTTGCTGATTTACTCTGCAGAATTATTTTTTGTATTTTGTTTTGCTCCTCTAACATTTTCATGTTTATGATTTAGTAAATGGGGCTAAAGTGTGCAGCCTAGTCCAGCAGGGAATGGTTTTAGCTTATTCTAGCTCCCCTCCTCAAGAACATCTTCCTTGTGCTCTCTTAATTAATTTAGGTCTTATTTAGTTTTGGTCTTTGAATGTTGCCATGCTGCCACAAGTTATGTTTCTTTTTGTTTAACATTAGCATATTAAAGCTTTATTAACTCAAAGAACCCTAACCTGGCACTGACACTAACTTATTTGTGTTCTCTTACTACATGGCTATGGTACTGTAGTACCAGGAAAGGTAGCATCAGCAGTGTTGGTACCTAATGCTCCCACAAACTTGTTTTTTTTGTAAGGTGGCAAGTTCATTTGAGCCATGACAGCCATCTGGTAATTTTGGTAGTTTAGCTTCAACAGCCATAGCAGGTCCTGGATATCATATGAAAGGGGAGCAATTTGCTTTTGACCAAGACCGCAAAGTATAAATCTCAACTGCAACATTTTCACCCTGAGATAACCGGCCCTCTGTGTGTTGACTCAAGTCCAATTCATGAATAACCTCGCATCACGCTATGACTTTTTAAAGCACTATTATCCACCATTACTCCACTCATTAGTCACATTACTCAGGCTCACAGTCACATGCTCGAGTGTCTAGTGAACAGTTGTCACTGCATCTGGACCGAGGCAAAGTCTTCATGTCCTGAATTGTACGGAACAAAGTTGCGAAAGTCGTCTGCTGATAATAATTGTGGTCACATACATGCAGACATTTACCATCAGTTGCCAGAGATCACACCGATGCCTGGCAACCTTTGGTGTGTGTGACAGATATTATCCAATTCATTTCTAACAGTTAAGTATTTTTTATGGACTGCAGAAAAAAAATCTACATGGATTTCTTCCTCACAAATTACTGGTTTTGTTTGCAAAGTTACACCAGGAGGCAGGCCTGAAACCATGTTACACATGAATAATCCATCAAAAAGTGATTTTATTTTTCCCATTAGTAAAGCCACTTTTAAACAGTGCATTGAAAAATCAAACAAAGTTGTCTTACGAAAGGCGCTGTTTAACACGGGGACCGTTTGGCTGTTTACAGGACACAGAAAACCCAACTTTTAGAAAATGGCTTCCGGAGTGCAACATTTTTGAAATGCTCTGTTCTCCATCTCTATGTAAACAGGATAATTTTTACATTTCTGGATCACTGGGTAATGCTCATGCACACTTTGGTCGTATTAAATACTGTAGTAATGCACTTTTAGAAGTGCACTACGCTGTGGCGGAAGGCCATAGGCGGGTATTTTGTCAGCATTTAAAATCTAATTCAGTTGTTGAAAATTGTGATGAAAAGCTTGAAGTCACAATACATTTTGGCAACGATGTTTAAAACACCTGTCTAAAAACTGTGTTGCATTTTTTATATTTTCTGTGCGTTTCCCTTTTTTGTTAGATTAGTCAGCCTTAAATCAAATTTTGCCTTGGTTGACACAAGGAACATCTCGAGTCCTCACAAAAGTTCTCATTCGGTGAAGTGTTCTCGGTCTAAATATTCTTGAAAAAGAAACATCCATCCGACAGACTTAACTCAAGTCCAGCATGTGAATGTTTAATTTATGTTGAATCCGTTTCCCGTTGGAGCATCTCGACACAGCTTGACGTTGCTTTGATTCATACGTGAACAGCGAAGGAGGGCCGTGACCTTGTGCGAGTACATTGTGAGCTTTAATGTCTCCTTGTAATCCTTAGGTGTGTGTGTGTGTGTGTGTGTGTGTGTGTGTGTGTGTGTGTGTGTGTGTGTGTGTGTGTGTGTGTGTGTGTGTGTGTGTGTGTGTGTGTGTGTGTGTGTGTGTGTGTGTGTGTGTGTGTGTGTGTGTGTGTGTGTGTGTGTGTGAGAACTCTGCATTAGGGAAGACTGGACGAGCACTCGCGCCAGTTTTTGTAATCCCCGTACACCCGTACACACGCCCTCTTTCCAAGGTTCACTTGCTTTGTTTGGGTGCCACACACAGGTTGTTTGTAACCTCCTGTCCTTCGGAGTCCTGTAGCTTCCCAGTGAAAGCTCCACTTTGATCTCACTTTGTGTGATCTTCCTTTAAAGCAAAAGTGACTTAGCCTCCCATAAACATTGCCGCTGCTGAGATTGCTTATTCGTGTGTGTGTGTCATCTCCGAGGAAAACCTCCCGACTTTTATTTTGATCGGTTATTAGCTGGCAGTGATTAACGTGGTCATGTGGAGTGTTATTTACAAGGCAGCCGGGAGTTCATTGTTTTCATGGGAGCCGGTGTGTCTGCCAAAATTTGTATTTCCCTCAACTGAAGCGCTGAGTGCGTGTGTGTGAGAGAGAGAAAGAAGGGAGTAGGACATACAAGCACTATTTCAGTATTACCAGCTTCGCTTTGCTTGTTTTTATGCAAGTTTTTACTTTGATAGAAGTGAAATTTGTCGTTTCAGTGTTTGTCCACATAAATGTAAGAAAGCAAACAGTTAAGAATGGCCTTTTCTGAGATTTGTCCCATTTCATCTTCAGATTTGGATACAGCACAATTATTTTAGATGTAAATATTTGGGCAACCAGAAATAATCCCTTTGTTTGAGTGCATTTGTATAATTTGTAAAAGTCTATGTTGGAACACATATAAGTTCAGTATTTTTAAAAGGTGCAGTCTCAACATGAGCCGTTTTCAATGTGACTTTTTGTTGTCTTCGGTTTGCATTTTTCTTTATAAAATGACACCTGCAGTATAGCTTTATTGCTAATACTCCTTCTCTAGCACTAAGGTTGTTTTCAGTGCTGCGTCACTGATCTATCAGCTTTTATTCTTCCTGGTCGGGCCCCTGCAGGCTGCATGTTTAACAACCTCGCGATCTCAGTATCCTTAAAGGTTACAACATATTTCCACTGTTGACATTTACCTCTGTGCCGTTCCTCCAGTTGAAATGATCTGCAGCTGTAATAATTTTCGTTGAAAAATACTAAACACTTAAGTTTTCTTGTCTCTCAATGCAAGTAATTTGCTGTTATTCTGGTTGATGGTGTTGTATCCATCACATGCTGGTTAAAGAAAATAAAGCTTAAATGTTGCATTGAATTTCAATAGCTCTTCAAATGGTGGCAATATAATAGCAATATTAGCAACAATAACAAACATAAAGAAGCCCTACCACAAGTCGTTCTTCTGTCACACACACACACACACACACACACACACACACACACACACACACACACACACACACACACACACACACACACACACACACACACACACACACACACACACACACACACACACACACACACACACACACACGTTAAAAATCTGACGCTGAACATGAATATGACTCCTTTGCTTTGAAACCTACTCCACTGATCTCAGTCCTGAAAATAACGGCTCATTAATTTTTGGGGCCAATCATCTAATCAACTAATTGTTTCAGCTGTAATTTTTATGCCTCTGGGGCTCTTTTTTGATTATTGGCTGATATCTCACATAGGGATGCAGCTAATTATTGTTATTATTATTCAGAAGTAATTATTCTGTCAGTTTTAGTCTCAATGAATCAGTCAGACGAAAAACGGCAATTAGAAGTGTTTTGTGTTTTTTAATCTCTTTTTTCCCCCCCTGATCAACAGTTCAATCCCTAAAAATACTAAATTTATCCAATATGTGTTGAAGAAATAGCCACTTGCGGGGGCAAATGCATCAGTAGGAGAAAAGTCCTGGTTTTCAAATTAACTAATCAATCAATTAACAGTTTGTTGTTACTCATCGCATCTTTTACCACAGTGTATATTTATTGCCCGTCTTCATCCTTCCTGGGCTTGTAGTCCTGATTTCTTTACGTTTTGCTCTTCACAGCCCTGCTTCTTGCAGTCTCCTCAAGGGGGGAGGGGTTGCCGATGATTGCAAGGACTCCACAGCGGCTCGCTGTGGGTGTGGTGGAGTCTGGAGTTTAAGGGCATTACTGCCACAGAATGGCCGGGCATTGTGCCAGGCAGCGGTGTGTGTGTATATGTGTGTGTGTGTGTGTGTGTGTGCGCTTCGGGGGAGTGTGGGGGCTGCAAAGCGCCAGACCAGCTCATCTCAAAACTGTCTCCTCTAATCCCCCCTCTCAGTCCCAGCTCACGAGCTTCTCAGTGCGGGGGCTAAATCCCCACATTCTTCAGTCCTCCCCTGGACATAAAGTGCCTTTCTGCCCCCCCTCCCCTCCTCCTCCTCCTCCTCCACTCCCAACGCCACAGTGTCATCCGTGTGGCGCGCTGCCGTCATAGCTTGTGGCCGACTGAGGCGCCACCACGACAACGTGGACTAACCTTTTGAGATGCGTCGACTCGAGCTGCAAATTACTTGTGTTCCTGCTCCCACGCGTTGTCCAGTCCTCGCATATATTCCGCGGTTTTGTTCAACGTGGACTCGTGGAACTGATGAATAATGACCCCATGGATTAATCTCACCACTAGCTTATGTTTATTTCATAAGATACCTCCCTTTTGCAAGGTGTCTTTGCTGCTGTAATTTATCACTGCCAGGGCCCGACACCCAGCTCTGACGTACAGTCATTATCGATCCTTCTCATCGAATTCCCTATGGTCGTCATTTGGTTTACATTTTCAGCACACATATTCACATATGCAGCTCACATCGAAAGGATCATTTCAATGTGCACAGAGTGGTCCCACATGCCGCTTATGCTTAGTATCACATCTTTTTAGTATTACTGAATAATTGAGTTCCAGATCATTTCTACATGTATACACACAATTATTTAAAAACAGATTTCATATTATAATGTCAGTGAAGACGAAGACATTTGACGTTGCCCGTCAGTACGCATCTTGATTAGGGAGTGGTATTTACCACTGATATTGTGATGCGGTGCAAATAACCGTTCACAAGTTTGCCAATCTATCTTGCCTACACTTCATTTTAGGGTTGTAGGACGATGCAGCTAATCCCAGCTGACTATGGGCCGGGTTGAACCCTGGACACGTCACTAGTCCATCATAGGGCAAACAAGAAGCACTGCACTTTTTTTAGATTCACGATTTTACATGATCCCCTCCTTGATGCACGTGACATCAAATTTCAGTATATCCAAGTCCAGTGTTGTGTATTTTCCTTATTGCTTTCTTTTTAGGCAGGCATATTGAAACCAGGGTTAGACACCCCTGCTCTAAAGCAATTACTTCCCCCTTCAGCCCCGAGGTGTCTGTGTTACCAGTTATCCTCAGAAATCAGGGAGTGGGGTTGTTTTGTCGAGTCACTTTTCACTGTTTTAGAAAAGTGGACCAACAAGACTCTGAGGACTTGAATGGAAATATATTATTCTGTTAATTGAAAATCTCTCAATGGATTTTATGTGCCGATATGCTCAGTTCAAACAATAACTGCAGAAGCGAGTGTCGCTATTAATGCCAAGCGCTCAATCAGTGTGGATGTTTAATTTCAGTTTTATTTCAGCACTGCAAACATCCATCTTTCTGACAGATTTTAGATCGTCGAGACAAAGATCCCCTGTTGAACACACGGGTTACGAGACACGACGCTCAAAGGGAATTTGCCCGTCACCCGTGACCACATCTCTTGTTTGCGTTGACGACACGTCGTTTTCTGTTTCCAGTGTACCGTGCAGGTCAAGCTGGAGTTGGGCCACCGAGCTCAGCTGAGGAAGAAAGTGACATCGGAAGGTTTCACCCACGACTGGATGGTGTTTGTCCGAGGGCCAGAGACGGGCGACATCCAACACTTTGTAGAGAAGGTTGTCTTCCGCCTGCACGAGAGCTTCCCAAAACCCAAGAGAGGTATGACGGAGCGTCTGCAGCTCACACACAAAGAACTGCAAATACGGACACATCTTTCAATATTTATGTTTAAATGCGATGTTGCTGATCTGCGATGTCCTGTAGTACTCGCCTTTTTGTTTTAAACTCTAGGACTTTATTGTTCCACTGCTCGAAAATCAAGAAACAACATTACTACATTATGTTTGATTTTTCGACGCAGAATTGTTCACGTCTGCATCGCAATTCGTCGTACTGTAGAAACGATTAAATTCAGCACCTCCAACAGACATGTGTACAGATATGCAGACACACTTGGATGTAGATGTGTAAAAATGCATTTATATAGACCTACTCTTCTAACGATAGATAAAAGCCCAGGCATACATCTTGAATATATGTCTGTATATTTGTGCACATTGTAATTATAAGTAAAGACCATGATCTGATGCTTTTTGTCATTAAAATCACTCCACTTGGTCTCACATGAGTTTCTTCACTCCGATATGTGAATATCATGCGGTGTCATAATTACCTGTTTCATAAAAAAAAAAAAAAAATCTTCCATGTCGATATGGGTTCTTCCATCATCTTTAGCGTAAAATTGAAATATATTTGCATAATTACTTTTTCACCGCTTGAAGTCAAGAATTTATATGGTGATAATTTAGACCCTACTTTCTTAGTTGTTGTCCACATGGAGCTACTGCCCTGCATATTTACCCACCTTTCTACTTTCGTAAACACTTTTTAAATAAATAGCCTGTCATCAGACACTGTGGGAAGCTGATAGTGACTCACTCATGTGAATTAGGTGTGTTGCTGAGGCGCACATTTTAAAACGCCGGGTAGTGGCACTGAGCGACTCTGATTTAAACATAGAAGTCCTTGTTTTAAGTTTTCATTTGTACATTAAATCAGGTTTATTATCACAGTGACATGTCTGCGTCTCTCCCCAGTATGCAAGGAGCCGCCGTACAAAGTGGAAGAGTCGGGCTATGCTGGTTTCCTCATGCCTATTGAGGTTTACTTCAAAAACAAGGTAAGAGACGGAGGAGTGTGGTCCTTTATAACTAAGTGTGGTTGTTTTTGTTAGTTTTAAGTATTTACTCACTCGGATTGGATTAACATTGCGGTTTGTGCTACGTCACACATGTTTTTAAATATTTGTCTTTAAAAAGATTTTGCTAATCTGGCCTACTACTACTTGAAGGAAGGTAAATAGAAGGAGCTAGGCTAACTTTAAGGACGTGCACATTTGTGTTTGGAAATAGGTGAATGAACTTGTTTCAAATTTGTTTCTGTAAACCAAGACGATATACTAATGAGCAACGACGCCTGATTGGCAGAACTTATGATCAGCTCAGGGTGAGGTTCACGACAGAAGAACCCATCTCACCAACGTGAACAAGGAGCTTCCAGAAAAAGGAACGTTCAATTTAGCAGGTCTTCTTTAGATTCTAGAATGTGTCTCGTTCTTGTTTTGTTTGAGAAGTGCAACTGTAATTTTGATGACCACAGGCAAATCCTCGGGGATCCTTCCCTTTATTTGGAAAGAGAAGTCTCATAGCAGTAATCAAAAAATACATTCAACTGCCGCTATTTTTAATGTGGCCTTTTGTTTAGCCTTGTTGTTGCACCTATTATTTAAAGTGCCTGTACACTGAGGGACCTGCTGGTACAGTTACTAATTGGGTTCACAAACATCAGTTGGAGTCGTCTGTATAAACAGTCTAATTGTGTCACAATCATTGATCTGGGAACTGAAATATGACTCCAGTCTGAATGGGGGGGCCTCAAACTTCTGGAGCTCTCCCACACAAATTATAATAAGAAGGAATCTTATTTTTCTCGAGAAATCTGTCTGTGCTAAGCAGGTTATTCATTGAATCTATCAAGAAAACTCGGTCTTCCTTTTACCCAATGGGGCCTAAATCTTGTTACTGCCCTAAACCAGGAATAATCCCATTACTTAAGTATGTATAAATGCAATGAACCTCTGCTGGAGCAGGATGCGTACAGACTCCCTTTTCATCAGGAGAAGGCAATCAAAAAAATGGACTCCTCAGTACATTAGATAAGCAATTGTGTTTGTAAAATACTTCTCATGAGTGGACTCATATTGTTACTGTTAGCGTTGGAAATAAAACGAGCTGGTGACTTTATGTCTCCGTGAAGCTTTTAATGGCACGTTGAAAAGGGAAAAACCCCTTTACTCTCACTCCAAGATAGGAGAGGTGCTTGTGCGGTAATGTCCCCTCAACTCATGCTGTGTTTGTAATACTACACCTCTGGACTGCATCCAGAAAACACTTCAGTTTCCTCTCATGTGCATTTAAACACAATAGACGCATCTATCAGGAGGGGGAACGTAAATATCAGAGCGATTACTCCATCCCTCATCGTCACACTTGCAAGTGTGTTGTTCGTGTGAAGCGTCTTCAGTTATCCTCCGCTCGACCTTCCTCCGCTCAGCTGAGCAGCCAATCTCAGGAATGTATTTTATCAGCCTGCTTTCTTCAGCTTCTATTGATTTTATTGACTTATTTCAGTGGTTGTCAAACTTTTCACTGCGTACGACCTGAGTATATATTGATCTCTCCATAGCATAGGCTCACCCTATGAGCTATAGACATTACTTATATACTTAGTTTAAATATGAATTTCTATATGTTTTACAGTTTTTAGTCTATAAAGTTTTGCACTGTTCCACTTCAATTTGAGACTCGCTGTCTTGGTCAATTCATTCAGCTTTTATTATCTTTGATTTATTATTAAAGTGAAGGTCATCGGACTGCAACATATCCAGAGTGGTGGTGCAGAAAGAAAACCATAGTCTCAATGATCGCAGATGGTGTGAGAAGAACCATTGCAATGATTCCTTTTCCTGTTTCTTTCCTGTAGGAGGAGCCCAAGAAGGTGTATTTCAACTACGACCTGTTTCTTAACTTGGAGGGAAACCCCCCAGTGAACCACCTGCGCTGTGAGAAGCTCACCTTTAACAACCCCACCAAAGAATTCAGGAGAAAGCTGATCAAAGCTGGAGGGGTAAGCCTTGACCCACATCGAGAGCAGACGACATAGTGAACACCTACGCTGCACTGCATTTCTCCAGGAATTCTCAAGAGCTCCTTTCAAGTCACATCAACTGATTTCACTCGTCTCCCACAACTGATTTTCTTCAATTGGCTTTGGTTTTCATGGTGATTGTGGCAGTGCTGCCCAACAATTATTGTCTTGTTTTATTTTATTTTTTTATATAGTTTTTATATAAATAAGTTTTTATTGCGCACAAAATAACTTGAGTTCAAGATTACTAATGACCCATAATGCTAGGCGGTTCTATACTCAATCACATCAGATTTTATTTATTTTTGTATACATTTTCTGGAAAATATCACTTAAGTCACACTAAGTGATGACTATAAAACAGTTGTCTCAAACTTTTTCAGTTTTGGCGAGGCATTAAAATGGCTGGGAAAATATTCAATACTCTAAGAGCACATTTTCCATGTGTGACATTGTATTAAAAAAAGAGAGCCTGACTTATAGCGGTGTTGCTTGTGTAGTTGTAACTACTGTCACATCAACCACCAGTTTCAGGTTTTCTGTGTTTGTAATCCCTCTGCTACAAAACTTTGAATGCCGCGTCGGGGAAATGGAAATGATGGCTTATAAAGCACTAGTGTGTGCTGCACATCAATACTTCCTTTTTGCAATGTACACAAAGCACTACATATATTTTATTTTGAATTTTTTACGTCTAATTAATGGTGCTAAATGCAAGAAAAATGTTATTTTTCTTAATACATATCAGCCCTTGCAATGTAGGATAAGGGGACATTTTACTGTGAAGAATCAACGAAGAAACACTGGACCTCTTGTCTCTCTAACTCCAGGTGTTGGTGGTCCCTGAGGGGGCTGAAGCTGTGTCCAGGCCCAGTCCGGACTACCCCATGCTCCCCACCATCCCCCTCTCCGCCTTCTCGGACCCCAAGAAGACCAAGACCTCTCATGTGTCAAAGGTCAGTTAAGTAGTATGGAAGTGATCTTCATTTTGGAATATTTAACCTTAATAAGGAGACTTGAGTGATCTCTGCAGCGGGAGGCATTTGTTTTAAAAACAGTTTGGATAAATGCCACCAGCAGAATCATCAAAGCAGTCCTCAGACCGGGTGGCTGACTCAGACGTATAATGGGTACCAGCTGTTTTTGAGCATCTGTATGCAGAATTACTCGGCTTGCTTATCTGCCAGAGGAGGGGAGATATCACGAGGAAACAGGAAACGGATCCCTTTTACATTTTCCACTCATGCCTCCGCTTTTTTTTTAGTGAACCCACAGACCAGATCTCAAAAGTCCTGTCTGTTGAACAAATTCTGGTATCGTGCAAAACAATTTTGTTGATCCTGCTTAGTTTCTTTGGGTTGTTTTTTTTTTTTTCCCAATACAGTTTCATGACTGTTACTTTACCAAACTATAATTTCCACCTGGATTTTTACGCAAATGAGAACAAGTTTCTGAACAAGTACTTGCTCTGCTTGAGACAGAACTAGTGCGTGTGTCAATGAGACCCCCCGCCCCCCATAGTGAGTTAATATAAGTCGTATGTACTTCTGCTGTACATGTGTGTTCAATCTCACGGTGTAGTTGAAGCCTGTGAAGCTGTTTGGTGATGACGAAAAGCTCAGTGTGATAATGAGAACCTCTGCCGGAGGACTCTATGGACGTCGACTCTCGTGAGGACTTTTATTACACGCTGACCCCATTTTCGTTATTAATGTTTTCACCGACAGTCTTGAAGTCAAAAGTCTAATTTCATAACTGAAGCAGCACAAGCCAGACTAACCAACAGCCGGTTTGATTGCTTCCTGTTTCAGTTTTGTTTTTTGTTTTTTTTGTGTCTTAATATTATCTTCCAACGTCTGGTGATATTCCCCACAAAACGGCAAATACTATTTGCAGAAAATAGACAAGCATACTAGTAAAAACACATTGAACAGGAGGTGTTTTCTTATACAATTCTTGTACATTTCACTATTTCCTCTTGAAGTGTGTGTGTCAGTCACCCATAAAAGCAACAGCAGTAAAAGTTATAATAATCATACCAAGTCTGCAGAGCAGTGTTTTTCAGCATGCGCATAGAGCCTTCCCTGGGAGAGCCGGACGGCTTCACGGGGGGATCCCAGTTCATGGGGATCCATTTTCCCAGCATGTTTGCTTAAAATCAGAAATGTACTTCATCTATGATGATTAAAAGAAACTTAAGTTTGTTTGCGAGAACTTTTCTCCACATACAACACTAAACAAATGCTTAAACTCTAACATGTTTAAAGTTACAATCAAAGGCATCTACTCATGACATTTCTATCTACATCAAAACAAAACCGGCAACAAACAAGAACAACTTGTTAGAGACGACGTGTTCTGGTGCTGCTATATGCTTTGTAAATTTGGCTAATCAACATTACGTTATGCATTTGCTGACCAAAAATGTTTTGTTCCTCATATCGTGGCTGTTATGATGACCTTATTTACCTGATTGTTCTGGCTTCATTCGTTCTCCATACTGAAGAGGTGATGCATTTAGCTGTTAAAGCTTTGGTCTGTGTTCACCGTATTTTAGATGTACCGCCTCTGAAACGTGTCTGAAATAGGTTCATCATCAATCTCTGTAGAAAGCCTCATGGAAAGCCAGTCATCACAGTCGGATTTGGTGGAGCAGTGTAACGTCTGTAAACCCTATGAAGTCTTGGAGTGGAGAGCTGGTTCGTGGCGATTGCTGATCGCTGTGTTTTCTGTCTCCAGGAACCCAGCAAAGATGGAAGTGGCGGCAGCAGCAAAGGACCCAAACCCCACAAGCTGACCAAGGAGCACCGTGAACGCCCTCGTAAAGACTCTGAGAGCAAATCCACGTCGAAGGGAGACAACGATCGAGATGGAAGCAGCAAAGGCAGCCGCGACCCGTCCTCGTCCTCGTCCTCGTCCAAAAAGCCCTCCGACATCAAAGTGAAGGATGAAGTGAAGGTCCTCCCCAAGGCCGCCTTTAAGGAGCCCAAACTTACCCTGAAGGAGTCAAAGATGGAGGGCATGTCCCCGAAAGGAGGGGGGGCTGGGGGCGGCGGGGGCGGTGGGGGCGGTGGGGGCGGGGGCGGAGGAGGAGGTGGGCCCGCGGATTCAAAGGCCCCGGGGAAGCGGCCCTCCACGGTGGAGTCTCCCAAGCCCAGCGCCAAGAAGCAGAAGAAGGGCAGCTCAGAGGGGCTGAAGGGGCCAGCCGGCGGAGGCTTCACGGGGACGTCCCCGCGCGTCTCGTCCTCGTCTGCAGCCAGCCAGCCGTACGGCGAGAAGAAGCAAGGCAAAGAGAAAGGTCGCTGGCACAAAAGCAAAAACGAAGCCCAGGAGCTGAAGGAGCCCAAAAAACCTCCCGAGTCGGAGGATTCCAATTCAGAAGATGAAGCGTCTTCAAAGTCTGAGGTGCGAGAAGACGACACGTCAACATGAACACAGGCACACAAATCCTCAAAAGTAGTCATGGACAAGAAATATTTTATATTGAATGACTTTAAATATATCCCAAATTTAAAAAAAAAAGGGGTTTAAAATTATTGAACTTAAATGATGATTTATTTGAACATTGTCAGTTTTCTTCTGCAATTAAAATGCTTTGACTTTCATATTATGCTATAGTTGGATCAAACAGACAATAGATATCAGCAAATCTTTTACTTTTAAGTTGGCATCATTTCTTTTTCTGCCAAACGAAAAGGCACAGCAGTATTTTAAAGTAACTGTGAAGACTTATTTTCCCGCTGATTGTGCTATTGTATTGACAAATAGTAGAAAACTGATGGATATCCAAAATATCCTTCGTTATCAAAAATGAAACATTTGAAGTCTAAAAATATGTGATAATACTTGCGGCAATTCACATTTCAGCTCATGACTTTTATCGCTTAACTTCGTAAATACATTTACGTTTATATAATACACGATTGCCTTATATTGGATGTTGAACTCGTGTGATGTTGAGCTAGCTTATTGTTTTGTTATTTGGACAAACAGGGTAGTAAAACTGATTTCAAAATATCAGATCTTGTGAAACATGAATCATTACTCTTACACACAATAAACATTAAATGAGTTGCACTACCAAGAAACAAATCCCTAAACACTTGTCAGAATATAACAAGCTTGTTAATACTTAAACCTATTTTATTATTTAACGTTATCCTTGACATTACCTGATACCATGTACTTACGCATTTCATACAAAAGGTTATGATGAAAAAATGTTTCTCAAAATATTTCTAACATTTAAGTTCCACCCTGTGCGTAAAAGCAGCAAGCAAGGGTGGCAGCAAGCACATATTTTTGTAATTGTTTTCAATGAACGCTATGTTCTATCTCTACATCAGGATGGTTTATATCCCGTCCACCTTTCACCATGTTTTTTCCTGGGGCCACTGTAGCTCAGTGAGTCGTATCCATCGCAGGTTCGATCCCCCACGTCCTGTCCATTCGTCAAATCCTTCTTGAACAAAGTTTCCAAATTGATCCATATGGGTGGATTAAGTCACTTGCATGTCAACAGTCACAATTGAAGTGAAGTAGTGCATACTTGAATTTGTGGATGTGACTTGATGTCGTATTTGCTTTGGGTTCTGCTCAAGCAGTGGCAAAGTGCTGTGTCGGTAAAATCCATTTACTATTCTTCCCTCTCTGCCACTCTCCTACTCTTTTGACTTCCTGCAGCAGTCGGCTCCCTCCAGCCTTTCCAACTCCAGCTCCAGCTCGGACTCCAGCTCGGACTCTGACTTCGAGCCGGGGCAGAAACAAGGCCAAGGTACGGTTCCTTCAGCTCATTTCGACGTGATCATTTAACAATTGTGAGGCGAAGAGACGTGGCTTTCGAAAAAGAATGTCGCAAAAAAACCTTTTCAAAAGATTAACACAGAGCGACGTTGTAAACCATCGAGCCTTCTGAATGGCAGAAGCTGGCAGTGTGTGACGTGGTGCTGCTCTCTCAGGTCCTCTGCGCTCCATGGTGGAGGAAATCCAGTCGGAGGAGTCGGATGATGACGACAGCAGCTCCGAAGAGGACACGCCCATCAAGACCAACCCGCCCAACCGTGACTCTCGGTCAGTGTCTTTTAAAGCCTCTTTCAACTGTTGAGGGTTCAAGTTGCGTCTGACAGCCACAGACGTGTTGACTTTGACGACTTGCTATCTCAAAGCGAGACTAAATATATTGCCTACGGACGAAGCGCAGATGTGTGCAAGGATTGATTACAAAGACACTTTAATCTGTTTGCATAAAGTTGTAGTTTTGTCTGTTGACAGTAGATTGTGAATTCATCAGGGGACAATGCGAGATTCCTCCAAACTTGCAGGAGCACCATTTGTCCCTTTCACTTCGCACAACTCGCCAGGTTTTAACATATTTAGTCGTGAACGCGTTTGAATCAAGATGCCAGCTTTTATTTTCTAACTTTCTTGAATCGGGAGTGCGGCATATTGGTGATATCAGACACAAAAGGCAAATGTGTGTGTGTTCTCGCCGTCCGTCTGTGAGACTGACCTCTGCCCTGTCCCCGTTTGCCCATCAGACTCAGCCTGGACAGCGAGAGTGACAGCAGTGACGGCTCGCACCGCCCCAGTCGAGACCCCGCCCCGCCTCCTCAGAAACACAGCTCCTCCAATAACAAAGTGAGTCACAGGGCGCTCGCTCTGCTTCCCGGCTTCACTGATGTGATGACAGGAACTGAAAGAGTTGTGCTACGCAATCAGCACCGAGACCTCAGAAGACCAACTTGCACGGTTTGATCAGTTCACTCCTCCTTCACGGCGTCTGCTCCGATTGGGTTACGACTGATTTCATCAACATTCTTTCAATTACTTTTTGTAACTAATACATCTGTTTTTTTTAAAGGCATTGTTTAATGTATTGTCATCAAACTTTGGGACTTCAGGAGATAAATGTTTATTTCAATTACGATAAATATGCTCTTGTAAATTACTGTATATTGTTTTAAAATCATATTTAGGAAGAATTGTATTTTACTACATGCAGGATTTTTTTTCTTTTTTTCTTTTTTTTTTCTATCTTTCTTATATATATATATATATATATATATATATATATATATATATATATATATATATATATATACACACACACACACATACATACATGGAGGATGAACAGGACATTTAGGGGGGAAATACACTCAAGAAAAACCAATAAAGAAACGAGAACAAAGAAAAGCAATCAGACAAAACAAAAATAATAATTAAAAAATAAGGTGAGAAGAGAACAAGCTAACTTTAAACGGATTGAGAGATGCGTAGTTTGTTGTTTGTCTGTAATTGGCGTTGGGTGTTTCCCCTTAAGTCGACAGCGAGGTGATATTATTTCGACAAAGTCACGTCTTTTAGACCAGTTATTGGTGAATTTATCATTTTGTAGATTAAGTGTGTAAGTTATCCTTTCCGTATTGTGCGTGTCATTGACGGCTTCATGTATGGTGGGGGTCTCGGGGAGTAACCAATACCTCGTGTTGGCCATTTTTGCAAGCGCATAAATTAGATATGTGTCTGATCGCCTCATGATTCCGAGAAATAGAGTGGGAAATTGAAGAGACAAATTGATATCGAGTATCACTTTTAAAGTCTTGTGAACCTCAACCCAGAATGGCTTTAGGAGAGAACCGTAGTAGCCAGGAGTCGGCCTCCCGAGTTCCACACCGTGTCCAGCAGGCGGCTTCACATGATGTGAAATGTGTTTTCTGCTTTGATGTAATGAAAAGAAATAAAAAAACGCATCAAACATTTACAACCAAACTTTTTCCAGATATTTGATATTGATTGTACAGGTCCAGGGAAAGTTTTCAGTCCAATCCTCACTTGAGATGTAAATATTTCCTTCCTTTTCCCATACATTTTTGATATATTGGGTGGTATGGGAGGTTTTTTGCCTTAAGGGCTTTCCAGGACCTGGCGAGGATAACCTTGTTTAATTTGCCTTGAAAGGCATCAATATTCCTCAAGAATATATCATTCAGATCTGTTTCATTTATAATATTATGTTCAAAATCGTTTCTCATTTGAAAATATCTATAAAAAAATCACACTTTTCATGAAGATGTTTCTTTGAAATGTCCAGGACAGGACTTTGAAGAATAAATGTGATACAAGTAAAAGAACAGAACAAGGGACTTATTAAACTGTTGTGATTATTTTACGTCAAGGTTTGTCTGATTGTCTCAAAGAAATAAAACGACACACTTCAAGTAGGATCTAAGCAAAACATTTTTCTAACACAAAACCACAAAATATAATTTTGTTTTGAAACTTTTGGTAGTTGGATTACAGAGTTGGTTCGTTTGACTGCATCGCTGTGATATTGTTAAAGAAACAACTTGAATCCAGTCTGTAAACGGACATGAAACACGGTTGCGTCTCTGCAGTAATCCTCAGTAATCACCTGCTCCACCCTCGATGCCCCCCGTGTCAACATTTTCTCTCTATTTCTGTGTTTCTTGTTTTCCCTCGTACTCTGCTGCAGATGTCAGTCAGAAAGAGTCCAGACTCGTTTCGCTCAGAGAAAGTGATGAAGAAGGGATACGACAAGGTAGGAAGGGTAAATCAAACTTTTTTTTTTCTCCTGCTTCACCTTTTACACACACACACACAAGGAATGCTTCCAAGAAAAGTAAATTTTTAGCCCAAACAAACGAATATTGAATTAATTTAGTTTTGACTCTTCTTTTGCTTGAAACGCCTCTAACCAAGTTTACTTTCTCGTTTGTTGTCGTGAAGGCCTACACAGAAGAACTGGTGGACCTCCACCGCAGACTGATGGCATTAAGGGAGCGTAACGTCCTACAGCAGGTTTGTGTTCCCACCTTCATTTTGCCCATTGTGTTTGTATTTTGTTATGACAATGTTTCAGTCTTCCTGAGTTTGGGATTATAGATGAGATGCATTTAAATTCTGGTTCCTGAATGATTGACGTGTGCAGCAACTGTAGGCTGAGCTCCTTAGCTTTAAGGCTCTGGCTTCAGATCCTGGTCCTTGTTGAATCTGCAGGTCATTCTTCTTTGTTATGACAAATCCCACCGCCTGCCTTTAAAGATATGTTGGATAAAGATCTATGTTTGAGCTCTACTGACTGATTAGGATGCATTAAATGTCTGGGTGGAAACACGATAAATCAAAACAATGCACAACAAGTCTTTATATATGTATATAATAAATATTCAGCACTGGTTTAACAGGCGGTACATACATAAGATTTAGTAACAGATTTTTTTCAATTCTTTACATTTTAAAAGCCCAATTATACGATATGATTCACTACGAGTTTGAACCTTGTGTTATTTATTTCCCGCAGTGTGTGTGTGGTTTGTTTTGTCCAGTGTGTGTGCAGAAAACACTTTAATATTGTGGAGTTGCTGCTCTTTAATCACATGACTTCCTCTTCTGACGTCAGATCGTCAACCTGATTGAGGAGACGGGCCACTTCAACGTGACCAACACCACCTTTGACTTTGACCTCTTTTCACTGGACGAGTCCACCGTCCGCAAACTACAGAGCTACCTGGAAGCCACGGCCACGTGACAGCGAGTGGAAGCCAGCGTGTGGACGATGCCGGCGGCAGCAGAGGTAGCCCCGCCGCCTCCCTCCCAACCCTCTGGGGAGGAGGCGAGCGGCGGCGGCGTCTGTTGCGGCCCTCTCACAGGCGTGACTGAACCATCAGGCGGCTCCCGCACACAGAAACACACAAGCAAACACACAAAGCACACACAAAACCACGACGCCACTATCACGCGGGGAAGGAGCTGGAGGAGGAGGAAGGAGCGCCGTAGCAGCCGAAGTCCGTCTCCGGTCAGGACTTTCACCACACGTCTCCCGCCTTGAGTCTGTGCAGAGCTGTGGAATTCACCCCACACACCCCCGCCCCACCCCCCACCCGCCTCCTGCACTCATACTGCTCCCCACTCTGCAAACCTAGTGCCCCCCCCCCCTCTCCCCTTCCTCCTCGTGTTCTTCCTCGCCTTTACACGCACACTCCTTACTCGACAGAACACTCCAGTTCCCTCCCCCATGTTGTCAGCTGGAGCTCATTTCTCCCCTCCGACATGCTCCAGAGTCCCCTGTGTGGGTCTGTGTGTGTCTGTGAGCACTGCTGAGGGTTAAGAGGAGATTTTCTTTGTGGTTACTGACTTTTCTTTGTGAAGTTTGAGCAGAAACAACCACTTGTTTCTTTTCTTCTACACGCACACATATACACATACACGCACATACACACACACACACACACCAGTGGACGCAGATTCAGGTAGCACTTGATATGTGATAATGTCGGTTATGTAAGCCTTGTTCAAATGGCCTGATACACACTATGATGTACCTATAAAGAGGTTATTTAGAATATATCGCAGGATTGACAAGAAATACAGTGTCATTTGAAATGCTAAAAGATTATTTTCTATTGCATTTAATTTGGTCTCATTCTTCAGGTTTGATGTCGTTTTTTATTTTATTTTATTTGAACTCTTCACTGATGGCACACAAGCCTTCAGAAGTCCTGCAAGTTGAAAAAAAAAACATGCAGCATGACTCTGGCAGCATGGGAAGATGCACACCATCCTTAAAGCCTCAAGCACTCCATAAAAGCATCTGCAGTCACGCACATTGCAGTGAAGCCTTTTGAAAGGCATTTATCCATTTTTTTTGCATGTAATTGGACTTCTTTGATCATTTCTCTTGATGTTTGCTGAAACCTACACCACGTCTTAGGTTGTTCATGGTGTGAAAATGCGCTGAGTGTTTAAGCCAGATTTTTTTCCCCCACATCCAATCAAAACTTGCAAACGGCCTTTAGAATTCAGAGTTCCCCCAGCTTACATGTAACCGACACATTTATTTTGGTGATTAATCGGCAGCAGAAATTTAGATAGTTTATGATACATTTGCAAATAGTTTTGCTAATTTTGAGATCCTGGCGTCGGTTCCTTTACAGAGGCTTGGTGCCGGGTTCAGGCTTCAGGTCCTTTGGAGGTTTGCAATGTCTTGAAGAAATGAAACACAAGAACAGAGCTTGTGCACTTGAGAAAATCCGAATTCAACCCAATCTGATAAGGTTGAACACGTGAAATGATGTTTTGTCTGGTTTTCAGGCTGCTATAGAAATGATTGGCCTCTTTTTGTCATACGTCAGGTTTTATGACTCCTAATTGACTGGTTATTCAAGTTATTGCAATGAGTGATATGCTTTTCTTCATCTTGCGCTTTAATCTTCAGAGATGATATCACTGCTCATTCTGGGCTCATGTACAGTTGTTGCAGGTTCAGAATGTCCCTCTGTTGCTTTCCCCTCTACTTAATAGTGGGGAAAGTGTCTCCAGGCCACAGTGGGGCTTGGCTGTCTTCCTAAGTCGGAAGTTCACAATGTAAGTGATTCAAGTGCTCATAAAATTACTGTCATTGTTGCTCTGAACTGACTCTCGTGTCACACAAGCCTTTTCTCATGCAAAACTACAGTTTGAAGCTCAATGCTGGGTCATGATAATAGATCATTCAACTCCTCATGAGAACCCTGAAGAAAAACCGTTGACGGTTCAATATGTTGAATACAAAAGCTTTTTTTTTTTGTGTGAACTTGCCTGGTTACTGTCTGTTACTGCTGGATCCCACTCCCTCACGGATACAGTTATTATAACTGGCACCGCTTAAGGTTTCTCTTTGAGCAGCCCCCGTCCTGCTGCTAGTGTCTGTCGAGCTGTGAACACTTGAATCAGTTATAGCAATACTGTTTTCTCACTAAAACTTTCTGACCAAACCTGCTCAGTGCAACATTGCAGCCTCTTTGCTCTATCCGTTGTTAACTTTTCCACCTCAACTTCTCCTGAAGTGTGTCTCCCTTTTTCCTTTTTTTTTTAAATCAACACTAAATGAGTAGTAACGACACCCAAGTTTAAGCAAAAAGACTTCCTGTCTGGCACCGTTAAAGAAGGAAAAAAAAACCCGAAGTAGGTGCATTATAGTGTGTTGTAAGCCAATTCTTAATGTGTTTCCAGGGCTTTTTGAATGACAAATGAGGTTATCCAAGTGAAGTGGTAGCTGGATCCCTGCACGCCTGCCCTCCCATGTCTTTCCACTTGACACTGTAGATGAAGACACTGAGACGTGTGTGCCTGACTTTTACTTTTTCTCCTGTCCGAACATCTGAGAACACATGTTTCGTTGAGTTTCCCCTCTTAATTCCTCGCACTGAAAGCTGAGCCTTGACCTCCTACCAACAGTCCGTCATCCCCCCCCCCCCCACTGAAGGCCCCTCACTCCACCCCTCCTCCTCCTCCTCCTCTTCCTCCCCATATTGGCGTGCATGAAAGGGCTCGACTGCTCGCGGCCAGAGCAGTGGAGGTTCACTCCTGAATTGCCTTTCTACATGGTGGGTGGGGGGGGTGGGGGTTAAAAAGCCGTGAAAAAGTAGCCATACTTGTCACACAGAATCCAAAAATGAGCGATAAAATAGGGGCCACGCTTTTTTACATTTTATTTTTCTACAAGTGCATTTTGTGTATTTATTCCCAGATTGCGGTTACGATAACCCGTGAGCTATGAATGTATATCGCTTTTACTTTTCTACGGCTAGCAACCGCCCCACTCGAGTGCCTTTTTTCTGCGACTTGCAGTACGAGGGGAAAGGGGGGGGGGGGGGGGGGGTCTCTCTTAGTCATACCCACACACATTGAAGACTCTCGCCTCCCTGAATGCCCTGAAAAAAACAACAACAAAAAAAAGTGTAAAAATGGATGCCTGAAAATCCAGTATTGTCTTAATGGCTTCCATCCCTGTTTTTTTTTTTTTTTTTTCCCTTTCCAGTGTCTTTGTGGGCTGTTGTCCTTTCTTTCATCAATAATTTCAATGTTAATCCTGCCCACAGAATATTTTTCAGGTGAGTGGTTTTCACCGATCGTGGTCGTGTTTCTATGTTCTAGCTCTCTCAGATTAGATTCAGTGTTTTTAAAAAGGGGAAGCAACAGATGAGTGCTTTTTATGACAACGTCCTCTGTTTAAAAAAAGAAAACAAGAAAAAAACAAACACACACACAAAAAAAAAAAGCGGGGGTCCGGGGCTCCTTCTTCAAGCTGTTTGAAGTGTTTAGTACCAAATCACCAGGCACTCAAAGAGCCTAAATGATATGAAACAAAACAGGGGTGTGTTTTACCCTCCCCCCCCCCTCTCCCTCCTCACCCCCCCACGTCCAACACCGAGCGAGATTAGTGGGTTAGACGAGTTTAACCCACGCTGACTGGTCTCACAGAGCTGGCTCTCGTCAAGTCGTCCGATCAACACGAACTCACCGAGCTGGTTTAGTAAAAATGAGCGAAACGTTTACAAATTGGATACATCAGGCATGTAAAATGTGTTCTACTCCCATTTTCCATGTAAAACTTTTATGCGTCTGTTGGATCAGACGGAACAAGACTGACCGATTTATTTTTGACCGACATTGACATTAAAGAGAAGAATGTATTAGTTTGGCTGGTAATTGTGTTCATATATAGCTTTTATCAATAGTCTCGTCATTGTTTTTGCTACAAAAACACATTTTCCATTTCTATGCTCCGGTATTTGAGGCGCTCTAATGAGCTACAGTCGTCAAAATGAGAATAATGCCTGTGGCCTTCGTTTGTTGCTATATCCGCACTTGAACTTGTGCTCAGTGCTGCACTCGTAGCCGAGTGGCTTGTCGGTTGAGCTCTGGTGCAGATGTGGCACGCGATTACTGAAATCAAAAACATTAGTTCTGAACATATGCCTGTAGTATGTAATAGTTTAATTTCAGCTGCATCTCTTGAAAATCCAAAGTGTCGTCATTTGTGATTAATTTTTTTTCATTTGACCAAAGGCGTCTTTGGTGAATGCCGGCGCTTCAGCGGAACTCCTGTTCTCAAATGGTCTTAATGAGTAAAGTAATAAACTTTTACATCTACTCAGGTGCAGCTGACTTTCCTGAGACAGTCATGTAGGAATACATGCAACCCTTTGGGTCTTTGCAGTAAAAAAAACAACCCCTTCCTTTACTTTTAGTTACGCTCATGTGAAGAAACCAGGACACACCGATCAAATGTTCAATTCTTTATCAAGATTGTCATTAAACAAACAATATCAACAAAAATGCAGGTGGTTACTGATTGTGTTCTGGGTGAACTGGGCATGTCGCCAGTTGTTTTGAACGTCCTCCACTCCAAGACTATTTTCCGGACAGTGGATTGGCTGATTTCAAACAGTTATGAGATCTTTTTAGATCATTGAGCAAACTCGTGCGCTGCTCCAATCTTCCATCTCGTGGCCTCAGGCAGGTCTTTGGATCTCACCGTGGCGTTCCCTCTCTGATCGACAGACCGGAGCACGTTATGATGATCTTATCAAGTTGCCCTGACGTGATAGAGCGGCGTGTAGTTTAACCCATTTTAGGCGGGAAAGAAATGTGGGGATGTCCTAATTTATTCCTCACCAGAAATAGCTTCTTTTTTTTTTTTTTTCAATTTGCATTTTACAGAAAGTTTTCAAAAGAATTTTCTTCAGTTTTTGTTTATATTATTCAAATGTTTCAGTATTGTTGAAATTTATATTAAATATCCAAATATGTTTAAAAAAAACAAAAACAAAACCCACTTTTTTTTTTTTAGACTGTCCTAATTTTTTCACATGACTGTCAGGATACGTGAGCGTGCCGCTTTTTACTTTCTCCCATCAAAATGTTTGAAACACTTAAACCCTTCAGAACCTATCGAACCTTTATGGATAGAATAATGTTGAAGTTCATTTTCACAGTAATTGGCGTGTAGTTTTATGCACTTGGCGCACAATTTCAGAAAAGCTAAGAACAAAGCTGGGGTTTTTTTTTCCATTTATACTGTAAACTTTTATCAAAACTGACAAACGCTCCTCTGAGGTCACGGATACACGAGTAATAACAGATTTCCTTCCAAAGTAATACTGTACACAGATATCCACTCCCGTTTGCTGCAGAAGCTCATTTTAGTTCTTGTCTTTGTTTTGATTAATTAAAAGCACAAGTGTCAGTTATTTCCTCTCTTGATAAAACAATCTTTTTACACTATAATAACCAGACATATTACTTTTAGTCTTTTAATACCGAAACATTTCACTTGTTTATTCATGTTGGGTTTTTTTTTTGGGGGGGGGGGGGCTGTGTATTACCTTGTACTTTTAAAGTGCTGATCGCATTGTGCTGCAGGGATCGTCTGTTTTAACCGTCAGTTACATTGCCATACATAAACAAACACGACAGGAGCCAGATTTTGTGAGACCAGTTTCTAGTACTGCTGCCTTTTTCTAATGATACAAATTAAAACCTCATTAAAAAAAAAAAAAAGATAGTTGGAGGTGGAAATGTTCTTGGTTTGGGCCCCCTGATAACGTGAATTCCCAGTGGCCCCTGTAAGCTCGACACACTTAAGCCCACTTCAGCAATTGATGCCCTTCCTCCTCGCCTCCTCTTCTGTTTCCTCCCACTTTTTTTTTTTTTTTTTTTTTAAATGATGCTTGGATAGCTTTAATACATTGCTCTGTTATTTTGTTGCCTGCCTGGCTCAGCGACACGACCGCACTCCCTCTGCCCTCAACTGTAAATGTGTCTGAGCGCAGAAAACGTCTCAGAACAAACCTGGATCTACACCGCCTTACATGCCCTGCAGTAACCCCCCCCAACCACCACCACCCTCCTCCTCCTCCTGCTCCTCCTCCTGCCCTCCCCTCCTCCACCTTTGTTTTCTCAAGGTTGTGCCTCCGTCAACAGAACTTCAGGCCGCAATTATTACTGAGAATGAACTTTGCAACTGTGTGAGGGACGTCTCTGTGTCGGTCGGGGATGGGGGGGTGGGTGGTTGGTGGGGGGGGGGGGGTTTAAAGAGAACAACTTTTCCTTTTCCTGCCCACCGATGTGGGAACTCTTAAGTCCTAGTTCATGAACTCTGACCTTTGACCGGGCACTCATTCAGTCCCTTGTGGTGGCGCTGGAGAGGGGGAGTGATGTGGGGGAAGAAGCCCCCACTGTCGACCCACAGTCAATATTTTATTTATGGACCTCTGCACTTTTGGCTGTGATGACTTCACTACTTAAGTAGTTATCTGAACTGTATTTTTAAGGATTTTATACAATATTTACATGCAATACAATATGAATTGATTTTTTTTTTTTTTTTTTTCTTTGCCAAGCCCTTTTTTGTTTTTTTTCCTTCTTCTTCTTATTTAATTGTCTCTATCTTGGCATGTGTTGTCACTTATTATTCTCAAACATGCCTGTTGAAACTATTTTAGGCATCAAATGTTCTGGGGAAGGATGTTTTTATGTATCATGATTCTGATGACAGCTGAACATCACAGAGCAGGTGTTACAACATGTTTGCTGGATGAGCTCAACCTAACAGTACAAATAACTGGACCAGGGGGCGGACATCAGGAGTCCACGCTTCGGTTCAGGGAACTTGAGAATTATTTTTCTGTGTCATGTCCACTGTTGATTTGAAGTAGTGTCTCTCTCTCTCTCTCTTATCTTTCTCTCTCTCTCTCTTGCTCTCTTCAGTATGCATTCACAGAAGTCTTTGCCCAACCAGAAACTGTCATGGCCGCCCAGTGAGAGCTGCTCTGGGGGTGAATGTGCCATTCATGTGTTTTTTAAACCACTCTCTGGTCACTGTAACCGCTTGTGTCAACTAAAGCTGCTGCACTAGCTGTTTTCATACTCGTGGGGCAGTTTCCTAGTCTGGACTGACACAGAAAAAAAAAAGGAAAATGTATGGTATTGGCTCGGGGTCTGCTGGACCATTAGAGATCAGCATATATGATAATTTGATATACATGTGTGAGAAAAACGTCCGCAACAACGTCAGGCACTAGTCCCAAAGTGTGAAAGGAGCCTATGGGGATCGGGGAGATGTATTTTCCACAAAACGTTTTCCTTTATTAATTTTTGAGAGGAATAAAACTGATCTGAATTTGATGATGGTGTTGAAACAAAATCTAATTAACTATTTGGGGCAGCAGGTGAAGTTCCATGGCCACAATAAAGGGGGGGGCTGCAGTGTAATTCTAAGTTGCTCTTATGTCCTACATGCGCGTCGTTTAATGGAGTGGAGCCCAACTGTGGTAGGATCTACC
Source organism: Blennius ocellaris (assembly GCF_963422515.1). Taxonomy (NCBI): domain Eukaryota; kingdom Metazoa; phylum Chordata; class Actinopteri; order Blenniiformes; family Blenniidae; genus Blennius; species Blennius ocellaris. The sequence goes on along the minus strand of NC_137661.1, from coordinate 10,856,277 downwards.
ACATGTGACTCGTCCTTCGTGTGGTCTGACTGGAGCGTTTTGGTCGGTGCTGCAATCAGCCTTTAACTCAAACCGCACCAATGAGGGATTGAACCTTACCTGCTTGTTTTGGGCCTTTCCCGGTTCCTCCAGGTCGCAGTTCCAGACACAAATGAGCCTCTGTGACATCACAGCAATCGCTCCACCCCGCCTGAGAACCCCCTCTGAGACGGGGTGTCGATGTCGTTCATGTCCTCCACCGAAACTCGTGTCCGCTTTAATCCACCCGAACCTGAACCAAGATGTAAACACGGCTTCACAAGACTTGGTTAACTGACTGAAACGTCCCGCGTGCATTCCAGCAGGAAATGCAGAAGTTGCAGGCATAGTGACATTGTCGAGGGAGCTCACGAGGCCTTGTCATATGTTGACAAGGTTTTTGGACGGAGCCGAGGCTCATGAGCCCATGTGACCCAACACATTTCTGAATATATTTTGATGAAAATAGCGCATTCGGGAAACGCGTGACGCAAAAGTGACTACGTGACAAATAAACGTGAAGCTGAAAGTATCCCAGCGGCTCCTTCGCTTTGCGACTCGACAAGCCGGGCCAGTGAGAGCGGAGCATGTCAGCCGAGACTATATTATATATAATATGTGTATAATGCAGCAAAGGTAGATTATCTACTGTGTGGATCTTTAGAGGATGAGGACAAAGCAAATGTTTGGATAGGGGGGGGGGGGGCGTGGGTGGGTGGGCGGGGGCATGTGCAGATGGGGTGTTTCCTGTGTCAGTGGTGTCATAATGTGTCTGTGACAGGGGACAGGGTTACCTGTATTTATAAACGTTTGTTTTGGGTTTTTTTTGTTTTTTTCTTTCCCTTAAGTGGTGGGGGGTGGGCTCGGTGGGGTGGGCTCTGAAATGTGTTCCTTATATGTGGTCAAAGCAACAAATGACGGACTGAACAAAAACGAACTGGATGGCTGATGAACAATTTGGTATTTTTTAAAAAGGAAAACTTGGCATTGCAATGCCACCATGTGGCCATATGATGCAAGTTGTTAACGAGGAAGAAACATGTTATTTTAATGGTATTTTTTATTTTGAAATCATATTAATAAAGTCATTAAGTACTGTTGCCGCCGTGTGCCTCATCACTGGCCTCTGTGTGACCCTCTGGAAGAGTTCATGGGGAGTTCAGGCGGCGGGCCGGGAGGTCAAGAGGTCGAGCAGCAGGCCGGACTATTGCACGTCTATCGAGGAAATGGCAAGGGGGTGATCAATGAGCTGCTCCGCAGAGGGTCATGTTTTGACTGGTCACAGCAGGGAGAGCACACGTGGAAATAATGAAATTAAAAGAGGGCCCGATGCCATTTAGAGGCTTCACTTTCAGGGACCTGCCGTTGCTCCGGCTGCTTCACTGCACACGCACAAAGTTAATGGTATTAGCGCCACGGCGGCCGCTGGGAGAGAACGCCTCCAATACAGCCCATCCTGTCGGGTTCCTAGAAGGTGTACAAAAAAATTTAACAATCTATTTATCCAGGAAATTAAGGTTTAAGGTACAATGGCAAAGGATGAATGGGGGGGATATGTAATTTAAACCAAAAAGCCAATAATTAAATCCAGTATAACATCTTAGTTTTTACATCTGCTATAAAAACTACAGATTTAAAATAAGCTGATCTTCAATTTCGGTGATGATATTTATCCATTTCATTCTGTTGTAAGTAAGAGTCTCATAATCCCTGTAAAACTGATCTTTTCTATTGCTATTGCCTTGTATACAGTCCAAAATATTCAACTTGCAATGAACTACAAAATAATAATGTGCTTCAACTTCAACGTGAATGAGGGTATTTGAATGTCCCCCTCCACTTGCATAATTAAATGACCAAAACTTGCTGAATCACCAATATTTTTATAAAGGAAATTATGGAAACTACAGAATTTATTTCCAGACAATCTGACGGCACCACAGACCATTGAGTTTTCAAAAAGGGGCTAAAAGCCTTTTTGTTTCACAGTTCTTACTGATTTTTTTATTGCCATTTTTTATATTTTATGTTTTTAGCATTTTGAGATTCATAAATGTGAAGTGATCTACAAATAAAATGCATTATTAATCACATCAAAACCGATTGCTTCCTATAAGGTGTGTGGTCCGGCTAAAAGTTGTTAACTCCAACTTTAACTTGCAATATCTTACAATGGGTCCTTTTAAACAGGGTTTGGTTATTTACATACTCCATCTGATCAAACCACCTTTATTTGCCAGGGAAATTATTCGATTGGAACCTTAGAAAAAGCTGTTCAGCTTATATTCCTCTTTTTCACTTGTTAAAACGGCATAAAACCTACTCATTTATTCAGACAAATACAAAAACTTTTGCTCTCGCATACATAGAAATGTTAATGTTAGTTCAAATGAGCATTTTGTATGCTGATGGACTGAAATAATAAATATAATTTGAAGTAAAAATAAAAACCTGTTGACATGTAGCACCAAAAGAAGAGCACCAAACTCAAATGCATTTTACTTTTATTTGATAACCAATGACACACATATGTATATTCCAGCAGGTAGACCCCCACTTCATTTATACCTCTGTCCTTCAACCCTGATATAGTTCACACGTCTTCAGGCAAATCCAGGAATCTGTCTGATGTATTGTGAATTTCCTCTGCAATACACGAGTTTAACAGTAACTGAACGAAAGATGCATACATTTAGTGCATTCGATATGAACTTCACATTTCCACATTTGAAGATTTATAAATGGACTTCATCGGATGTTATCAGTCGAGAAAGTCACTCCCCCAGACCAGACGCTTTGAATCAGTCATTTCCTCAACTTGTAGTATAACTGTCTTGTTTCCTGTGAGCAATTAATCACTTCGCCACCATAGGATTGCTACAAATATCTGGCCTATAGTATGGCGTTGATATAATATGCAACTACTTCATGTCCAAGAATAGCCGTCCACACTGACTGTTCCGTCCTCTTGGTGTGTGAAATGTCTTAAAGCAAGCTGAAGACATCTGAATGGGATCATAAACTTGGGATTTTCTTTGACCCAGCGGCATGAACAAATTCAACCCGGATACATTTTGCCATAAACCCATAACATTCACCTTATGTACATTTCACTTTGCCTTCATTTGAGTGCAAAAACCAAAGCGGTGCATTATAGAAGCGGTTCTGACAATAAAATGGTTTAAAAAATAATAACAATAAAAAACTAAATGAAGTGAAATAATATAAGAGAAACATATTTACAATATTCCACAAAATTACAGCATTTAAATGAGTCGGTACAAAAACATAAGAAACAGACATTCTGACCAAAAACACACCAAAAAAAGCAATAGATATGGCTTAACGACATGTTCTGAGAGAGGATATATAGAGGTGTAAATGCAGAACCCTTCAGCTTTCCGAGTACAAGTGAAAAATAATTTTTGTTTTAACCGAAGTGGAAAAAACAACGAGAGAAACAACAAACATGTAAAGGACAAGAAGTTGTTAATTACAGGAGGTCTCTGTGAAATCTCTCCAGAAATGTTTCTTCATTTGATGCGTATTTGGCGAGACGTAAACTTTGGCAAACCCCAAAATAATAATAAAGAAAAAACAAATGATTCCTGACAAATAAAACGGCTTCACTCATAAACAGCCGGAGCTTCTTCATCCGCCTGACAGGACTCCCAGTAACGCAAATAAATAGCTTAGTTTCACAATGTCTTCAAAATCATAAAGCTATTTTATACAATGGCTTCCCCACAGATTTCCTCTGTAAAAACAATTGCAAACTCGAACCAAAGACAGAACCGACGCAACTTAAGGCAAAATGTTTGTACAAGAGCAGAAGGGCAGCGGAGACGAGGAGCCGCAGAGAGAAGCTTCTTCTTCTTCACGGCTGCTGCAGCGCATCTATTTGGGAGGCAGCGGGGCGTCGGGGGTCATCGGGGTCGTCGGGGTCACCTGCTTGTAAAAGTTGTCGATCTGTTCCTGGTACATCTTTGCCACCACCGGCCGCTTCAGCTTCATGGTCGGACCTGGTGAGGAGAGGAGGAGGTCAGAGCCGGGGGGGGAGTCACAACTGGCGCAAAGAGTGAAACAAATGAGACATCGAATGCATTTCTTTCAGTAAAAGTATCTGCGGTTCCCAACTCTTCCACGAGGGGTCGCACTCGTCACCGCACGCCATAGAACTGAACAGCAGGTGACAAAGCTTATGGAAACCAGTGACCTGACTGGTTATCAAGACAGCGTGAATATTAAAGACGACAAGAGCTGCTCTGTGAAAACTTTGTGTTCCGAGTCGCCACACGGCTTTACCCACATCGGTCCGAAGAGAAGCTTAATTCTAATGTCACTTTTTATCTAAAGAAATTTTCAGGCTGTTTCACATTGAATGAGATTTTTTATAAACTAAATCATGAATAGTTTGAGGATGTACAAGTATTTTATTTTCTGCAATGAACCTTGTTTAAAGATTACTATATTATTTGAACTGGTTAGTTGTTGCATCAACCATTGTTTGTGATTAACATGCTGGTATTCATGTATGATCTTGATTCTCATCGTCTTAATTATTTCTCATTTTTAATTTCCCTTTCATCTTATTTGGTTTGTGTTTTGTGCATCATCTCAGCGCTATCTGTCACTGCTTCATGTGCTAAAGTCTCCTTTTTATTCTGAATACCATTTCTCACAAAATTGTTCATTATATCTCAATGATACTAAATGAATAATAATATTGAAATTGGTATTAAGCCGGCATCAATGTTTGTGAAAATAAAACATACGCTTGCGTTTTATCCCTCTTCAAATTTGTGCCAAACTCTTATGGATTGTAATCCTTGTTTATGAATGTTTTATGCTTTTCTACTCGATGACGGCATCAATGACAGGGACAGTCATCATAAACAACATTTCATGAGCCATTATTCCACCAAATGTACCTGTAAACCTTCAACAAGAGGATTTTTCTACAAACTGTCAGTGACTCATGCCACACTTATATACAGTATATGTATATATAAGTATATTGTTTATTGACTTCACGGAGCACTTATAGATGAGCTTTGGGGAAAAAAATCAATACGAAGCATCCCTCAACACTGAAATCTAACATCTGAGACAATCACTCAAATATAATAGCTGTTAAATGTACTACTATGAAATTAGTGCTTCCTGTCTTTTTATTTAATTCAACAGAGTTCAGTACTTTATATTTATAATAGTTTGAGTGGGAAAAATGAATGACAAGCTGCCCTCAAACTATTATCCTGTCCTGGTTTACGTGTCTAATCTGATCTCTGTTCAAACTATATGAGGCAGGATTAACGGGAACAGTCAGATCTCTTCTTGTTCATACAACTTTTCTACAAAATAAGACCACCCTACTATTCCAAACCACTCACCCAGCTCTCCTCCTGAAACGGAGAAGTCCCGGTCCAGAATGACCCACTTCTGAATGCGCTGAGCGTTGGACATTGCCCTCTCATTCACTTTGTCCATGCCCTTCTGGATGGCCTCGTTCACCGCGGGGTCTCGTCCGCCGGCGACCTCAGAGACACGAGTGGCCTTGCTGCCCAGTTTCCTGCAGAGCTCCACGGCTTCCGAAGTCAGCTCGTCCTCCGGCTCGCCGGACTCCTGGTTCACTTGGCACTGGAGGGAGAGAACCCAGGAATGTTTACTGTTTGACACCCGTTACTTTAGCGTCCACGGAACATGTGCAGTCCTTTACTTTTTGTTCATGCTGCATTAAACCCAACTTGTCAGTATTTTGTTCATGAAATTTGGAAATTTGATGGGAGAGCTCAGCAATTCATGTAGAGGATGGTTGGACTGGAGCGCTGCTTGAGGTGGGAGAGTCCATCACTGCCTGATCTCGTCTCATTTCTCTAATGCGCTGCACAGTCTCTTCAAAGTCCTAATTCTGATGACTACACATCGAGGGAAAAGGCAATTTCTTTGTTGCTAAAGTCTATTAATAAGCACAATGTCACCAGTTCATCGAGCTGACTGCAAGGCATTTCGTAGAAGCAGTCACATGAGTCGACTGTTTCAACTTTTTTTTTTTTCAAAGCGCATGTTGAAAAAGGTGCAAGATGAAAAAAAAATCTCCTATCATTATTTAATTTTCTCATGAGGGGCCCTAATACCACTGTATGAACATTACTGTGATGGTCTGCGTGCCGCCGTTCTAGCAGCAATATGCCACCAGGTGGCGCCTTGGAGTTATGCCTTCGTCTCAGACCCACTATATCAGTGATTTTCAATTAAACTCGACAGTGCAAAGTCCAAACATGGAGATATTTTCTCACCCAAAAACAGGGAATTTTCCATGCTTCCAGTCACCATTTTGTTTGTAATACAAATAACATTTTAGAAACATCAAACTTGATTTGATTCTCAAAAAGTAAGGCCTCTGGGATTTCAAAAGAAGTGACGCAATAATGAAAGTCACTATTATTAAACATGCAGGACTTTCTTTCACAAAATTGAAAGTACCCATATGTGACAATATTTATAGGGACTCTTTTTTTTTTAAGTGAGATAAAAGTGTGGGTTTTCTGGTCGATCACAAAGGTGAGAGTTTGTTTTGAGATGCATGTTTGGATACAGGATTGCAACAAAAGTTGTGGCAGCCTCTGATTCTTGTCACTGCAGGAGTTGACATGTTGTGTCATCTGGACAATAGCAGCTTATCTAGCGGAGTAGAACCTCCCTGATGGCTACATAGACGCTGCAGGCGTCAGTCTTTGGAAAGTCAAACGAGGAATAATGTCTCGTCCGTTTCTACGAGCTTTACCTTTACGGTGAGCAGCATAGAAAGAAACTTCTTCTTGTCTCCGATCAGCATGGCGTTGCTGACCAGTGGCAAGACGGCTTTCACTTCGTCCTCGATGGGGACGGGAGGGATGTTCTCGCCTCCTGCTGTGATGATCAGCTCTGCGAAAGGAACATGCGCACACATTATGAACATATTCAGGAGCTCAGCCCTCCAGAAAAAAAAAAAACACCAGATGATTTACTGTCTGATTAGAGTGGAGGAAAGTTTACAAAAGATCAGACTGTGATCAGAAGGCAGAGCAGTTCTGATAATGAGCTGAAAACAAAAACAGGACGAGTGAGGAAAACATGGTAAATAAATAATGAATAAAGTGATCTTTAAATAAGTCTTGGTTAACAGAAAATCAGTGTGTTTCCTTGTCTTCTCTCCTCCGTTTGAGCTTCGATAATGACCTTTGATTCGTCCGGTGATGAAGAGGAATCCGTTCTCATCCCGTTTGCCCAGGTCGCCCGAGTGCAGCCAGCCCTCCGCATCCAGGGACTCTTCTGTCCTTTCGGGCATGTTGAGGTAACCCATGAAGACGTGGCGGCCCCAGAAGCAGATCTCACCGTTTCCCTCTTCGTCCGGGTTGTACAGCTTTGTTTTGCATCCCGGGATCTCTTTCCCACAACTGCAAAGACAACATGAGGGACGCGTTTCATCCTGGCTTCAGGCTGGCATTGAGGGTTTGATACGCGGGGAGTGAAAGAAAGGAGAACGTCGTACCTGGTGAGTTTGAAGGCAGAGGGCAGGGAGATGGTGTGAGGGCCGGTGCTCTCGCTCATGCCATACAGCTCGAGCAGAGGAATGTCGAGGCTGAGGAAGAACTCTAGGGTCTCTTTGGTGATGGGCGCAGCGCCCGTGTAGCACTTGGTGCAGCGGTCCAGCCCGAGGGCCTTGCGCACCTTTTTGAAAACGAGCTTTTTGGCAATGTGGTAGGTGAATGGCGCTTGGCCCGCTTCTACATTTCTGAGGAGACGTGAAAGATGGAACATTTGATTGTTAGAAGGTGTGGTGAACTGTTTAGAAAAGAAGAATATGTTATTTCATTAAAAAAAAAAATATTTTTTTTAAAAAGCCTGAAAAAAATACTTCAACCACAGTAGTTTCATAGAGGAGTTACAGGCAAAGTTAAACACACACCGCCCGTAATTTAGCATATTCTTGTACAGTTTTCAGGTCATTTATGTTAAAAAAATGTTTATTTACTTCCATCAACTGCAACATGAATGTTTTATGTCTATACAATTGTCACCACTTATATAATTGACCTTTTCTTGCTTCAGCTATCTGTGAACTCTTGGCCTGTGAGTGAAGCTCTCTGGGCTGTAAATTTGAATTTGCTTCAGCTGGTGCATTGAAATAATTCATCTAATGCATTGTATATGCAATATTTATCTCGCAGCTTTACTGAGAACCCCTCACCTTTTCTACCACAGAAGCTGAAATGAGACACATTTAATCTGCATTTCAGGGATAAGTTTAAAACTGAGGCCGACAGTCGCTGCGGTTACAAAGACGAGAAGTAATCTAATAACAAACCGATCTGATTAAAACTGCATCATTTAAACACTTATCTGATTCAATCGGCCCTATCTGATTGAAATTATAAACGGATCAGATGAAGTGGCATAACCCTGCTCACAAAAACTGAGAGTGAGATTGGTGAGACCTTTGCACTCCTATTTGACACATGACAGAGGTTTCTTCCTATAAACATGGGAGTTTTTCCATCCACAGTCGCTTATGCTTGATCGTGTGAATTTGTTAGGTTTTCTCCATAAAAGTGCCAGGAAATTAGGTTGTTGTATCCGGCGCTACATGAATAAAGTTAAATTGAATTGAAAGCATTATGGGAGTGATCCCCTAAAGTCAGGGGACATTCTTGGTGCGTATAAATCTGTACTTCCATTCAATGCATTGAGCTATTGAGCAATTGAGAAAACAACAGGACACAACAGAAGCACGGAAAAAGAAAGAGTTAATCCCTGGGAGGAAATGATTCACACTGAATCAACAAAGCAGTCATTTCATGTGTGCTTACTGGTTCATCCTGGTGAGATTCGTCTGCAGACCCACGTTTTTGGCCCAGGCTGCCACTTTTCTACGCACCGTCGAAGACTTCGCTCCAACAGCTTTCATCTTCTCCTGCATCTTCTCCCAGACACGTGGGACCCCCATGAAGGCTGTGGGACGCACCTCCTTCAGAGTGTTCACCAGCGAACCCTGTGAAGAAAACATACGGGGAATCACTCAATTATCACGCAATGTTGTTTGTTTTTTTTGTTTGTTTGTTTTTACCCATCGCTTCTTTAGCTCTCTCTTCAACATTGACTGGACATGCTCAGTTAATCTGCTGCTCCTAACAACATTACACACCTAAATCGTCCTAATGAGCATGTAGGCATAAGGATGATGAGGATCAAGTGTTCAAGGACCTAAATCTTGTATGTATAAATTCTTTATCTCTATAATATCTCTGATAAATGCAGTAATGCTGGGTATCATGCAGCACTGAGTGTGATCCATAAAAAACACTTCTTCATTTTAATGCTCTGCTCTCTCCTTGCTATTCCTTCATTCCCAACAGGTGAAGGAAAGGTCTTCCTCTGCTTGCCCATATTGGATGTTTGGGTTTTTCCAACATGGTGTGAAGTTGGTGCTATAGACATACAACTGGGCTGAAATCTTAGGCATTGTGCAAAGTTTCACCTTTGAGTGTAAATGTACTTTTTATCAGCATGTTTACAATGGCCAGCAACAACAAAACAGTACAAGCATCATAAAAGGAATCCTTCAAGCCAAACAGCTGGAACAGACTGAAACAGGTGAACAGAATAGAAAAGGGGTTGGTGGTTTACTCGGAGCGGGTGCTTCGGGTATGGGGTCTCACCTTCAAGGCGTCCGGCTGAGCAAAGTAGGTGGCCCCTCCCACCCTCATGGTGACCCAGATGTCCACCATCTGAGCAGCGATGTGGCTCAGCGGCAGGTAGCTGACCACAATCTCCTGAGATTGAGTGGCATCGGTGACGCCCACATGTTTGCCGGTGGAGAGAGCGGTCCAAGTCAACTGTTCAAATAGAGACGCATTAATGCATGTATTCATTAGTCCCGGTCGAAGCAGTTGAATCAGGTATGCTGTACTGTACTTTGGCCATGTGTTTCAGGAGACGTATAGTGATGGTCAATCACAAATGACCTCCCGTCCCCCATGTGACCTCAATGACCACCCCGAAGGTCGTTTAAAACACAGCGGAGGATTTTGACGATCCACACCCGGGGCACTATGGCCCGTCAAAGAAGAGAATTTGGATCATGAGGCATTTTGATGGTTTCGCAAAAATGTGTTTCTGCTGCCAGCCTCAGGCGCCAAACATGTGACATGCTCAAGGACACGCAAACACAACGGCAGACCTAACGTCACTCACGTTGTCGTGGCTGAGCATGACTCCTTTGGGCTGGCCGGTGGTTCCTGAGGTGTAGATGAGTGTGCAGCAGTGGTTCGGCTTTTGGCTGGAGATGATCGCATCAAGTTGAGCATCAGGTTCATCCCGGCCGAGTTCCATGAACTCTGCCCACTGCGCGGCACAAAGGAAATCACTTATACGATTGGTTTCTTGCATATTATGAACAAATTGCATAATTGCTCTTTGTGGATTTTCTGCTTACCGTGTACAGATTTGGTCTCTTCTCTTTGAGGGCATCTTTGTACTGGATAATGGCTTTCAAGTGAGGGAGCTTATCTTCAATCTACAAACAGAGATGTGACAACCTGATAAGTACAAAGCTGCGTAACTAGAAATAACTGTAGTTAGTTCATAACAAAACAGGTTGTTGTTGAAGTTATAAGAGGCTTGTGTTCATTAAATTTAGAAAAACGTATGCATAGATTTCTGGCTGTATCTTGAATTTACACAGCCAACATCCTAAACAAGCTTTAAAATTGTTCAAAATTACTTCTTTTTTAAAAAAATCTGCACTGCAATGTGATAAGCTTCAGTGATATTTTGGAAATACATCAGTACCAGCTTTCTTGATAAGAATAGCTCGTTGTGGTGAGGATGTGTGTGTTTAGCAATAAGTAATGGTATTTCTGTGTACACGTGCACGCACGCACAAAATAAGCAGTTCTTAATTGCACGGCAACTTTATTTTTTATGTTTTCATGGCAAATGTGACATCATCCTGGTGATCCCCCCCCCCCAGTTTTCCCGCTCCCACTCGTTCACACTCGTCTTACCTGGAGGATTTTCTGCAGCTGCTTGTTGTTCTCCACCACCATGATGTTAGCCTTACAGTTGTCTGCTACATACTGGCAGGCCTCAGGAGTGTTGGTGGTGTAGAAGCCAACAGCAAAGCCCCTGAGAGAGAACAAAGAATTAGATAGAGGTGAGAAACTAAAAAAAACACCTCAATATTGAAAACGAAGGAGATAAAGATGCATCAGCCTTGAGACTGCCATGGTGAAGAGATCTGAGGGTACAGAGTGATGAAAAAGAATATTTTTGCCAGCTTTTGGAGAACGTCAGCTGATCTGAGGTTCATTCAGTTTAAAATATTCTTCCATCAATCCCACAATCTTGTTGGATAAAGTCAGACACTATAAGCATGTGGTCTCACAGCGTTAGGCCTATGAAGGGCCAGTGACTTCTCCAGAGTACCTGGTCCTGTGAGCCAGGCTACAGTTCAGTTTCCCTTCAACACTAACTTGGGTAAAGTGGGCATAGAATGTGGATTTAATGGCATCAGTTGTCATTAATGTAACAGTTACATAAATCTTGAATCTGCACCATGAGCGGGAGGAAAGAATTGCATAGAAAACTAGTTAAAATTAAAGAAAGGGTTTTATATAGGTTATTTTACTGGAGGTCTGGAAGAACATGAGTGGAATATTTCACTAAACTTTGGTTAAAATCATTGAATGAAATGCTTCATAGGCTGAATTAAATATATAAGTGTTTCTGGCATGTTAGGACGTCCTCCAGATGGTAGGAAAAAGTAATCAATCTTTTTGCATCATGCAGATCATCTGAAATAAAGCCGTGCTGTTGCTCACTCCATCCACTGATTTGTTTTTGTTTTTAAGCCTCGGTCCTACTGCACATATGGTGAAAGAATGAATGCAGTCTCGTTGACATAGTTTCACTCAAATACAAGACAAACTTGTAATTGTACACGAGACAAGTAAAGCTGGTTGTTTTGTTTTCTTGGTGTGTAGATCAAAACCTCATGCCACGTGTATCCAACACGATCGGTTATTTGGTTCATCTCGACTGGTTTGACAAGGTGACATTCTTTAGAAGATGATTCAGCGCCGAGCAGTGAGGACGTGTGGGAATCCGCGGAGTGCCAGATACTATCAGTGTGTTTAAGAGCTCTAAAAGAGGAGTGTTAAGTTTCTGTGCACCGGAGAGCCAACATCGCCTGATGTCTACAAAGAGATCCGGCTACACTCATTTTCTGCATTCCAAGAAATGACGTCAGAGAAATTTTAATTGGACAGAGTGCATTTAAAACCAAATACACAGATGCTGAGTGATGTAAGCAGCTCAGGCCTTCAATCACCAGCGGGCTCTTTCTCCTCTCTATTTTTGTGGTTTCTCAAATGGAGTGAACGTCTTGCTTCAGCTGAGCTCATTGAACGTGGTTTTGTTTCTGCTCAAGGCCGAGCTGAATATTTGTGCATTTCCAACGACGAGGCTCGTGATTGCTGTTGCATGGCTTGAGCTCAGTGCATCGGTTGTGGAGAAATGCTTTACATCAACTGCAATAGCAACACGTCCATCTACAAACATTTCAAAATGTGAACATCCTGCATTTAGAAGTACCCAAGAAGTAATCTCAGCGGAATGCCAAATTAATATGTGAAAGTCAAAATGTGACAAACGTCACTCCAGTGGCTTAGTGAGACTTGCAGGGAACTGAAGCAAATCCAAGCTGAAACCGGGCCAAAGGCAAGGTGCGCCCTGCACAGGAACTCCAGAGGTTCCTCTCGAAAGCTATGTCGTGATTATATTGTCAGTTATTCCATTAGTGTGTGCTAAGTGGCCCCGTTTCCATTGCGACAGTCCTTTGGCTTCTCGCTAAGCAAACTACTGCGACCCATCAGTCAGTCAATGAGGGCGTCTTCAGACTGAGAGGCTACGTGATGAACTGAACGACACCCGAGGTCCTTTCTGACACTCAAGACTTCAAGTCTAAAATGACATATTTCAAGAAAGAAACGCATCTTTAATACACATACACACTAAGCTGTTTATGTAACCTTGAGTGGGGGATCAATCAGTGATGTTAACAGTCACATCAAAATGACAATTCCCGAGATAAAAATGAACTCACCCTGCCAGAATGGCCCCAATGTCGGCGATGAACCACTCAGCAGAGTTGAAACCCAGGATCCCAACGCTGTGGTAACGTTGCAAACCGAGCTGCAGAGACACAAGACACTTTTAAAGCAATTGTTCAAACGATGCATAACAAACTGTCCAAACAACACTTCACTTCAAAAAGCTTTATCCTAATCAGTCACAGGCATTGGAGCTCATTCCAGCTGAATATTGGTGACACAAAGTCTTGAACCGTGCACAGTCCTACCCACTACACAATTGATTAAAATATCCTGCATAATAATTCAAGATCAACTGTAACACAATTCTGATCAATAGGACCTTTTATTGTCCAGTCGGTGCTTCACTTCGTTAAATAGATTTTTTCCCCCCATGAGAAAAAAAAGACAAGACCTACATACCTTCAAGAAACTCTTGGCAGCGCCGCGGCAGGTTCGGTAGTAATCCGTGTAATTCATGGTTTTCTGCTGCTCCCCCTCCTTCCACCCCAAAGCTACGAAGTCACCAAAGCGCTCAACAGCAGAGGTGAATATCTGGTTGACGGTCAGAGGAGTCACGGCGGCCAGGCCGGAGTTTTCCATCCTCAGCTTCACCTCGGCGTCGCAATCTGTCGTCCATAGACGGGGCTCTGCTGCGGCCCCCACCGGCAGAGAGTTTGGACGCGAGGCGCTCACTGGAAGATGCAACAAAACCATTATGGTCATTCACTCGAGGCTTCAACCCTCTGCAGGAACACATCGTCTATTATATCATACTGTTTTTACCACATCCACTTCTGTTCAATATATGTGGCATAAGGAGAAATACTGTTCACTCTGTGACATCTTAGTAAATATACAAACAAGTATAGGCCTCTGTGGAAATTGGAGAAACTCATTTATCTTTCAGTCACTCAGAATAAACTGTGAGCCGAGGTGTAAATAATGTGCAGCGACATGGTCTTTAGGTTAACTACATGATGATTTTCTGAGAGGAAATGGTGGAATAATACAATGTCATGTTTTTACCAACTTTTCATTCCTTTCGTCTGACTGCTCGCAACCAGTGTAGTTTTGAACTTTATATTATAATCCATAGTACAGTCAATACTATCAGTTATGTATGCTGCATTTTGTTTTCTTGCTGTTTTAGGTCGCCATTAAAACTCGGTTTTCCCCTTGTTTTAGGCAGTTATAACACAAGACCACTTGTCCTGTTGCAAGACGATTAAATAAATGTCTACTCTCATCATATTACGACCGGCTATCCCACCTTATCTCATTAAGATCTATATTTTGGAAGAACCTGTTCTTACCTGAAACACAAAATTGCTTTGTTATCCTACACAAGTATTGTTTTAGAAGTCTTTTTACTTATAGGCTGATGGTGGGAGCGGATGTGGGACAGGCAGTTTATTATTTTATTCAATGCAACAATGCTATGGATGCAACTAAAACTAGAATAACTTTAATTGATCTGAATTATTCCAACCCGCCGTTGAAGGATAAATACAACTTACGACAACGTGGCTTTCATATCTGTAACGGGCCATCTGCTCTGTTGCTTGTGACAACAAAGCACAGGCTACAGCCGTTACTGATGTATTCTGAACACGAGCAGGCAGATGGCCATGCCTCCTCATTAGCTAAATGTCATTACAAATGACAACAAAAGTAAACATTAAAATAGAATTTCTTCAAACAAACCTGGAGGTCTCAGTTTACACACGGATGTCCTGGTTAGACAAGTGCAGCCGTGGAATAGTTGCAACACTTGGGGGTGTCTTTTGTATTTTCTTTCCAATAAAACACGTTTTGTTTTGTTTTTTTACATTTAAAATATCAATATGGTGAAAGCTCCTCAAGAAGGTTCAGTTTTTTTTACAGTCAAAACAAATATTGCAACATTGACAGCAGTTGAGTCAGTGATGGTGTCATATAGTGAGTTTATAACCAAACACACAGCTGGTTATCAGTACACAGGGTCACTGAAAGGCCAGGAAGGCAAACATTTCACTGGGAAAACTCCCCTGAGGGTAAATATGTGCATGAACCTTTAAGATAATTTATGTTTACTCAATATTTCAGTCTTGTAAATTATAAAATAAAATACATAACAATTCAAGTAATAGTGGACAATTTTTTTTCAAGATGAATATAAAAATTTTTGTTAATTTGCCCTCAGTCAGACTAACATCACCAACTATATTTACTGGAACTTTTTCCCAGTGCAACAAAGGCAGGAATGTATCTGGGGGGGTTTTAAGGCAGGAAAAGGGAAGTTGAGTTTGTTCTGCCAGAGAATGTGAAGTTCATTCACTCCTCCTCCCAATGCTTCCTCAGGGAAAAAAAAATAGTACGAGATCAATCAAAAAGGCCAACTTAAGCAACCGAATCCAGCCCGGCACATCAGCATTGGTTTGGTGGATTGAGCCTGAATACCCAGTATATATATATATATATATATATATATATATATATATATATATATATATATACACACACACACACAACTCAGCATAATGTGCATCCAGCAGCTCCACCATGCAAAATGTCCGCGTACACGGAGGAGCAGGGGGACCGGAGAAAAAGAGTAAACACATTGAACCTGGTGGTTTTTAATTGCTTCATCCCTCACCTTGTTGTGTGTTTGAGCTGTGGTCTGCAGGGACCGCTGTAGTCTTGGAGCTCCTGGTGACTTCATCATGGGCACCAGTTTCCTCTTCCCTTTCCCCTGCGGACTCTTCTTCTGAGGACTCACTATGGTAAAAGGGAAAAAAAACATTCATGAGTCACTAGGATGAGGTGGTACATCCGAGCAGATTCACTGTGTCATGTGGGGACAACAGTGAATTCAATGACCATGACAGCACAGTTAAAGTATAGATTTATATTGACGTGACAAACATGGAAAGTGCACTATAGATACATAGAAAAGAATGTAAACAAACAAACAAAAAAATCCTGTTAATTTACGATCTAAAAGCAAAGACAGCACACGTCATTTGTGAGTTGTAAATTTCAACTAATAATTCCAAGAACGAAATCTGTTGACTGACTTTAAGTTGGCACTTTTTAATGGCTGTTACTTGGTCAAATTTACAATTTTTTCTTGCTTTAGTAGATAGTTAAAGCAAATCTAGTTGCCTGGAGAGGAAAAAAAGAAACAACCCTACAATATCCAGTAGAGTGTGTTTGTTTCGCTTTGTGTTTCACGTACATTGCTGTGTCCACGAGGGCGTCGTCAAGCGATGCTTTGCTATCGCCTGCAACACTGGATGCCTCCAGGAAGCCTTGAGCCCGAGGAGGCTCCATCACAGCTTCAGACGCACCAACGGACTCAGACTCAGTCACTGAAAGAAAGCAGCGTTCGGGTTGTTAGCTGCAAGTAATAGAAACGCAACATTAAAACAATGTAACCGTTATTGAGAATGAGCGGTATTGATAGTGCATCAGGCCCATTGTCATCAAGAAGAATGTCTTCATGGGTGGAAAGGAGGATTTCAACATTGCACCTTTTTTATGATTATGTAATTCTGTGCCATCACATATCGAGTCATTTTGCAAACGTTGTGACCTGCAGGACACGTTGTCTTTTTACTTTTTGTTAATGATGACACTTCTGTCAGTCAACTTCAAATATGTTCATCAAGCCTGCACATGTAAATATGTCTTTGATAATTACAGTATATCGGTTTTAATTTGCTAAACAAATACTTGATGTTTTCCTTCATTCATTTGTATAGGATTTAAGCAGTTAGTAAACAAAGTGACGTGAAAACATCAAGTATTCATATTAACCAATAGCTACACTTCAAGGGACTGAAGGGATCACTACACGCACACACACACAACAGAAACTAGATAATGAGTAGTTTAAAAAAAGAGTGACATTCTTTTTTGACGGAAATATGTGTGATGGAACTGGTTTATTTACATAGCATACACTTTACTGGTGTAAATACCAATCAGGTAAAATAACAACAACATAACGTGACTGCCAGCAATGTGCTGTACTGAGAAAAGTCCAGTGTGTTGTTGGTTCACAGTCGTCGCTTACATATTGTAGCAGCTGTATGCGAGGTTGTGTTTACAGAAAATACCTGTAAACACAATTGAAATGCACAAAAACACACAATGCTACAACAATACACTCAACCTGAATGATCGACTTGGTGAGCTTTAAAATGAATTTCGTCTTTGTACAAACTTCCAACTTATACAAAATGTATAGTGTAGCAACAGTATAAGCAGCATATGGCGTAAAGCTGGCAAAGTGGAAAGTCCTGCTCCAGATACGATTGTCTTTTAGCAAATAACAAGACTGCCATTCATTGCTGTGCCGGGTTAACAAAACACCAGTTGCAAACATTTCCGATGCTCCACCCTCAGTAAATCCAATAAAATCCATGTAGAGGAATAAAAGAATTGATTTTGAGTTACGCAGCAAAATGAATGTCCCTGTCCAGAGTGGGCAGAGCCAGTGGAGGATCGACAAATATAACTTATAGTTATTCTCCTCTTTCCTGACAAACATCATCCAGCATGTCAGTTTTGAATGCTAACTTCCAGAAAAATTGCAGAGAACCTCTTTAACAGCTTCTATCATTACCTCATCACAGGAACTGCATCCAATCCCATCCGAACAAAAAAGCGTGATCTCGCCTCAAATCCACACCCCTCTCTTTATCATTCACTGTTGTCCAACATTGATCTCTCTCTCTCTCTCTCTCTCTCCCGCTCTCTCTCTCTCTCTCTCGCTCTCTCTCTTTTTGTTAAATCACAGGTCCGACCTGTTTATTTAAGAGAGTTAAAAACATACCAGCAGCTTCTTCCAGGCTGTTGAAGCAGAGTCCTATCTTAGCTGGCCTGTCAGGTACAATTGCAGCAGAGGTCAGAGAGCAGGAATAGAAATATTTGAATTTCAATTTAGAGTTTGAAACACATTTGCCAACCAAATCTTTCGGCTTACGGGTCTGGAAAAACAAGTTATATAGGATTTAATTTGATTTAATTCTTTCTAAAGCGTTATCAACACTATACTTAACATGGGTGAAATTTCCATCCATCCAACCATCCTCTGCACCCACTTTATTCAAGTCAGGGTCGAGGGGGCTGAAGCCAATCCCAGCTAACATGGGCCAAGGTATGGACAAGCCGTTGAAAAATGGATTAGACATTCTTGAACTTAAACCAGTGACACTGAGGAAATCTCTAAAAATAATTTGTCATTCGTTTAATTCTTAAATCCTCCTTCACCCTTTCAAACACGGCAAGGCCCGGTAAAGCAACATCACATGTGCCAATCACGTTTATGTCAAAGCTCGAGTTGCACGTCTCTCTCTTTAAGCTGTCATGCGCTAATGGCCTACTGTAAAAAAATAAATAAAAAAAAAGTCTTACATTATGAACATCATTACTGGAAATGGCAACCACTCTTTATGCTCAACTGCATGACTAAAAACTAAATCTGGCTGAGCTTTGTCACTTCCTCAAACCTTTTCTTAGTGAAGTTTATGGGCTTTAACTGATCTTACAAATAGTTAAGCAGTCAAGATGAAGCCTAATGATGGATGAAGGTGTGAAATGTTAGATTTTTTTTTTTAAGTGTCGGAAATTATATGTAAAAAGCTCACAGCAACGTTTTATAAAACAAAGTGGCATATTTGTGTACATTCAAAAGTGAAAAATAACTCCATACAAAACAAAACAAGCACAATTTACAGACAAGTTATCTTCATTCAACATAACTCCCCATAACAAATAATTTCACAAATCTACTAAACTACAGAATAATCTCCCAACCATTTCAAAGTTATTTGCTCTGATGTAACGCATCACGAATCTGAGACTAGAAATCTTCCCATTCAAACATGCTTCAACAAATACTTTCTTACTTGACTTATTAAATGTCGTAATTTGTGAATGTGCATTCATCCATATACTTGAGTTGTATATCTTTAGGTCAACTACCGGAATCAACCCTCTCATATGAGAAGCTTAAAACAGAGAAGATCTGCCATTAAATATAAGAACAACTGACTGTTTTTATCCCTTGGCCATGAAATAATTAAAAGATTTGCATTGGTATGATGAGAATGACTGAGAGCATTTGCATTTTGTTCTTTTTTTTTTTTTGCAGGATTTAGTGCAGTTTCTTTATCACTGTCCATCACAAGCAATGGACATGCTGACTTCCCTGGTGGATTTAAGCACCACTGCACAAACTGGCATCCTGTCAGAAATACTGCATTCTCCCAGTCATGGGAGGATTATGACTGTAGTGCATAGCAACAGCTGTTCCATTCAAATAAAGGAAGTGTAACTGCAGTTAGAAAATCAACAACACTTAAACCCGTTACATTTTATTACTGATTAATACAGATGGACTCCATCCTCAGCCAAAATGTGTCTGCCCGCAACCAAACGAGGGACTCTCTCACCACGCTTGTAAAAATCAGTTAGGTTAATCCCCCGTCAAACAGGAGACAAAAACCCAATCCCCCTTTCAGTTTGGTCTGAGTTCCTCTCTTTGTCATAGATAACAGCAGTCTTTCCGCTGGGCTGACAGAAGCGTGATGCTACCCCCTGAAAACAAGTGAGACAGGTTTAATGTTGTATACTCTGCATCCCCGTCCGTCCAGCTGCTGCATCCCACCATCACAGATCACTGCCTGGCATCTCCTCCAGCACTCTTATGGTGCTGTTTCTATTTATGTTTTGAGTGTTGACAAAAAAAACAAAACAAGTGCAGAGCTTTAACAGCGCAGGTTGAAGCTTTAAAGGAATTCCTGCATCATGACCAAAATAACACCGGGGGAATTGTCACAGAGCTGCCGGCTGGGTTACACCCTTCCAGCTCTGCACATGCTGCTGTTGGAAGGCTCAGTTATACTCTATGTTTCAATCCATCGGACCAAAAAAAACGAACGCGTGCTCACATCAAAAATACACTTTCAATGGGATAATTCAAGAAATGATTATGACAGAGTGAGAGTTTCAATTCAGTATTACAAGAGATGAACAGATAAATATTCATACTCACATCGCATATTGCTGGAGACTGATTCTTCCCACACAGAACTTGGTTTTCTTCGAAATGTTTGTTCAATAGAAAAAATAAATAAATAAATAAATATTGCCCTCTATCCTTTCTACGATTGCTGCGGATTCGGTTTACGCTAAACACACGTCCTTGTGTCTACAACTCCAGCAGCAGATCATTCATTTTCAAACAGCAGCCGGCAGCGCTGGGTCCCTCCTCCTCAAAACCCCACCCAGACACACAACGGCCCGCCCGCTTCCTCAGGCGCCCCCTTCTCGCTCTGCGGCCTCCTGATTGGCCCACACTGCTCACACCACACCATCCAAAGCTCCCATACAAGGCGACGCAACCCAAATGAGTGAAGGAGGGGTGGTGGTTGGGGGGGGGGGTGAAACCAACCCACACACACACATGCACTTCCACAGACGACTAAAACTCAGACCCATCCCCCAGCAGAGAGAAACCATCCTTACACACATGCACACACGTTGCAGATATGCCGGCTGAGCCGGGCGGGGTTACTATCGAACAAACCCTCAGACTGGAAGTGCTAAGATGCATGAGTTTCTCCTGACTTAAGCCAGGTACACACGACACGATTTTTTAAAAATTTGAAATCTTCACAGATGGCCACACACTTCATAATCACAAAAGACAGAACGCACAAGACGTTCCTCTTGTGATCTCACAGTGTGTGGCTCACCATACACTAGCCGATTGTTCAGCGGAGTATCAGGCTGTGCACCAAAGGCTTCGATGAAACTATATAGGCTGTGTTCTTCACGCACAATAGAACTCGACTTCAGTGTAAAACACGGCATGTTACACGTACGATGCAGGACACTGAACACACACTACGGGATTTCTTCATTGCAAATATTAAACATGTTCATTATTGCCGATCTCTCTTTCCGAGACCTTCCAAGTGCATCGGATCAGACAAAATTGCTCTTAACACTCCCCAAACCACAGGAAAATCAAGACACAATTTTTTTTTTTGCAGACATCCGACAATCGGGCCTGTGATCCGACGAGATCGGGACTAAAATCAGCCGATTAGCCTGTAGTGTGTGCCGGCCTTGAGATCAATACAACAACACAGTGATCTATTTCATTAAAGCCATATAATTCAAAATATTAAAAGCTTACTTTTTTTTGCCAACATGCAAACTTTAATAGAAATGATTTTAAACTATGGATATTGAGGTTTGATTAGCAGAGTCTGAATGTTCTCCCTGTGTGTGTGTGAGGGGCGTTTTCCTCTCTGCAGTGTCTGCTCACAGTCCAAAAACACACATGAGTTTATTTGGTGACCTTAAATTGCCCCTAGGTGTGAATGTGAGTATGTGGTTGTCTGTGTCTCCGTTTGTCCTGTGATGGACTGGCGACCTGTCCTCCTGCCAGAGTGAGCTGGGATTGACTCCAGTGCAACATGACCCTGAACACGATGAAGGATCAGATAGAAGATGGACGGGTGCATGTTTTCTGACTGCATCTACATACAGGAAGTATTTATTACACTAAACGCATTGCATTAATATGATGAGAATACCCAAGATGTACACTTTTAGAGAAAAAATTTATCTTTTTCAACCATCACAGCTGCAGTTATACTTGTATTAGTGAGGCAGAGAATTAAATCAAACATTACTTGGCTTCTGATTTGCTATTGAATGAAAAGTTTGAAAAATGTCTTCTTCTTCTTTTCCTCCTCTCTGCAACTATAACAATGCCACCAGTCTAATTGCATAGACTAACAAGCTGATCCTGTTCTTCTGGGTTTTATTTTTAGTCTTCATCTGATATACAAAGTTCCAGAATAAATTAAAACTGCAAACGGCGTTGAACAGGTTCTCGCAACATGTGGGACTCCGGCTGAGAATATCAAGTTGCACATTTCGATACTTGAATGGTTATGATTGGTTTGACTGCGGGGGGCTGTATGCAAATAATGCAAATAATTCTCAGAATCAGCATTCACACAATCAAATGTCAATAATTCTGTCAGCAGGTCTCACCTCCTTGTAGTTGTCACAATATCTGCACAGTTGAGATATTTGTGTTTACAGACATGAGTAATGACCATGTTTTGGTTGTAAGAGAGTAGTAAAACAACAACAACAACAACAACAACAACAATAATAATAATAATAAACTACTACTACTACTACTACTACTACTACTACTACTACTACTACTACTACTACTACTAATAATAATAATAATAATAATAATAATTTCTTGCATACCATAAGGGCCTTGACCAGCGCTGCTCGGGCTCACACCTCAATGATGACACCTTTAAAGAGGAACTACTGGCTGAAGAGCAAACTGAAACTATCATTGTTTAGAAAAGATAAATGTTTCCCACATTCAATTTCCCCTGAAGTTCCGCCTTCAGGTCAAAAAGTTCAAACAGAGGAAGCAAAAGCACCACTCATTTCCTCTCCATACTCATTATACTGCACGTATACAAGCCACAAGAGCAAGTTAAATGTTCTTGCACCCACATTGGAAATGCGAGAAGATATAACTTTCTCTTGTTGCTTATATAAATGTACTGTAAGATTGTTTTTCCCCCAAGTCAATGATATACTACTATACAGAAAATCAAAACATGTACACAACCTTTCAAATGTAAATGGAAATATGTGTATAAAATGGACATCAGTTTCACGAGTGCACATTTGAAAATGTAAAATTATCTTTAAGATCATGTGGTCAGTTTTTTTTTTTTTTTTTTACCATAACCTTATTATTAGTACAGATGGTCACATGACTTCACAAATGTGTGTCATCACTGCTTTATAGAAAGATCGGTCTCAGCCAATTGGCACGAAAGACGAAAACGCAGAGCCACCGCACCACAGCGTCACGTGACTCGCTGAGGCGTGCTGAGCCAGTGTGCGCATGCGCTCACACAGGAGCGCTGCAGGCTGCAGTCAGTGCTGATGCACAATACGCTGGGGTTACTGCCGGTCGATGACTTTCTCCCTCTCGTCACAGCCTCTGCTGAGGCACACTGACGCTCTCAGTTTGTATCAAGCGTGTTTGCTATGAGGCAGACTGGGCATCTTCTGTCTCATATGTGTAAAATAACCCCCCCTGCAGCATTTTATTCTCTGATGTCACGTATTTACATACACTGGTGGCTGGTTGAACCTACAATACGTCGTATTTTATAAAATGTACACATGGTTTCTGTGTGACGCTGTTATGTCAATAATACGAACAGCTGACAGATGGCACAGCACAATAGATAGATAGATAGATAGATAGATAGATAGATAGATAGATAGATAGATAGATAGATAGATAGATAGATAGATAGATAGATAGATAGATAGATAGATAGACAGATGTGTCTGAATATTTCAATTTCACAAACTGCTAATTCACTGGAATTTTTGCAGACCATCTCTTCCATCTATCGTGTGAGCTGCTGTTCTCTGGGCTGAAATATTTCTTGTTCCCAAGAGTCAGAGGAAAATGCCCAAATTGGTTAGAAATTATTTAGAAAAAGACAACCTGCACACCAAAGAATGCAGAGGTCCATCTCTAATTGCATCACGCCTCAAACCTTGAAACAGGCCGGCAGCTACATCAGAACAGGAAACTAGAGCAAAGTGGGACCTGGAAGATTGTAATAATGTTGTCTGGTCTGATGAGTCTGAATTCCTGCTGCCACACTCAGATTGGAGGGTCATAATTTGATGTAAATAAAATAAGAACATTAATGTTTCCAGCCTTGTACTAATAAGATCAGCTGCTGCTGGAGGACATTTTCTTTGCACACGTTGGACCCCTTAAGATCAATTAAACATTATTGAAATACCACAGCCTCCAGTCGGTCAATGAATTCCCAGTACTTCAATGACGTATGAGTATATCTAAGAGATGGCTGGAAGGAGACCTTTACATCATAGGTGTGCAGCCAAGAATTTGGGCGGTTTTGACGACAGAAGTTGTCCCAACCTGCTACTATCAAAGTGTATAAAGTTCCTGGACAGTTACATATAAAGAATGTAGGCATTGTTAAAGCTGTAGACAGCAGTGGGTAGTGTAAGACAGGCTAATTAAATATGGTGTCATTCAACGGCAAAACAAAATGGCTAATATTCCAAATATGTAAATATAACTTTTGGGAATAACGGGCATTGTTCACATGTAGTGATTAATATGTATAGCACCAAAAAGCAGTATTGTTTGAACTCCTCAAGTGTGTCACTATTTTTTCATATTAACTTCAAATGGAAATGTACCTGAACTTTCAGACTATTATTTTAAGATAAAGATAAAAGACTACATTGCTAGAAAAAGAGAGACAAATTAAACAAAGGTGAGGTGCCTTATCTGGAGAGATAGTATTTTTTGGGACCAATGGTCTCACTTTTCAGTTCCAGTTCTGCAGAGGTCGGCCAACCTGCTTCTGCTGCTGCTGCCAGATTTACAACCGACTATTCACACCTGTCACGCAACTCATTATGTACATTCTGTTATCAACAATATCTCAACTGCAACATTTATCTGAGAGCGTCTTCTAAAAGCAATCTTAGGATTTTTAAAACAAATTCAACAGTTGATTAAATGAAATTATATATAATTCGATGAAATAAAATGGAATTAATTAAACTTTTGGTGACTTTTATTGTCATACGTTTTGTTGGCACGACCCTTTCCAGAGGGTGAAAGTGCATCAGATCGTGAGTGGAGCCTGTGCGTGTATGTGCAACCCAGAAATAGATGCATGCTGCCACCTTGTGGTAACAAAAAGCAAAATGCATACAGAAATATGTGATATTGATGGAAAACTTGGGATTTTTAAAACGTAAAACTATAGACATACATCAACAAAATAACATAGTCAGGAAGTTACATGATAAATGCATTCATGCGAATTAAACGCAAAAATATTGAATGAGCTATTTAGATACAGCAGCAACAAAGGTGTGGTAAGAGAAGCTATTGAGCATTAAAATAAAAGTAATGTTCAATTCAAATCAATTCAATTCAACTTTATTTATATGGCACCAGGTGCAACGCAGTCATTTTTTCTTTTCTTTTTTTTTAACAATAAAAAACACAACACCTCCAAATGAGCAAGCATAAGCAACTGTGGAAAGTAAAATCTCTCTCAGGAAGAATCCTTTGTAGAATCAGGCTCAGAGGTGGCGGCTTTCTGCTCAACCAGTTGGTGTGAGAGGATAGAGGAGAGAAAAGGATAAGACAGATTGGGGGAGGGCCTCAAACCCTGGTTCAGGTAGGAGCTCAGTACCCAGTTCGGGTAGGGTCGGGTAGGGATTCAAATCCTGCTTCAAGTAAGGATGCAGAAACTGGTTCGAGTCAGAGATTCTCCATTAAACAGGCGCTAGAGAGAGATTATTTTAGTATTTTCCATATAACAGGTCTCCTTCCAGTTTCTCTGCACTTTAGAACCTTTCTTTCTGTGTTTTTTAGAAACAGCAATCTCATCTATGTTTTCTGACGTAACGCACATACAAGATGCATGCATGCATGTTGTTGAGACTAGAAGTTGTTTCTTTTGTGTTTGCTGAGTCTTTGTCTCATCCAGAGTCCAGCCAGAAGGATGGGTGATAGCCAATGTGGACAGATCAGTTAAAATATAGGAGAATTTTCTATTTGAAGCTTTTAGGGAGATCACTTTAAACAATCTTAATACATTCTAATTCAGGGGTAGCACATGTTAAATGCAAGAAATGTTTACAGATTGCAGGAAGTCATCTTAATGCAAGTGTATTATGTTTAATTGCATGTTTTAGGTACACCTGTAGGCCTGTAGCAGAGGTATCAAACATAAGGCATGTGGCCCAAAACAAGCCCATAATATACTGCAATGTGGCCCACCAAACCACTTTCTACAAAAACATAGATTTCTTTTTTTTTTTTTAATGTCAACAACTTTTTCTGAGCTGACATATTTGTGTGCTGCCATTTTTTAAATTTAATTAAAATTGGCTTTATTATTTTATTTTATTTTATTTTATTATGCCGTTTTTGTCTGTGAGTAACTAGTCCTGCACCGTTGGGAGCATGGACACAACTTTGAACGATCGAGAAAAGGTTGCTCCGACTTTTGTTAACGATTCGGCGAACTGGATCAGAATAAATCGGCGAAAATAAGCAAAACTGTCCCATACAGAATGGGAGCGGCACCTCATGGCGGAGATGAGATAAGATCATAGATCAAATTCCATTGAGATGCTGAGATCCCATATTTCTCTGGAAATTTCTAGTTTGCTGTAGCACTGGTTTGGTTTTGCCAAAATATAGGCATTTTCATCACACATATACTTTGTGCCACAACAAAGAAAAACTTTGAAGAAAGAGCTGAAAGGCTTTTATGGCACTATTTATTGACTTTGAACTGACGTGTGGTAGAAATCCTGCTGCAAGAGCACCTCCTAGCGGTTCACTTTGAACATGCAGCCCAGCTGAACTGGGCGGACCGCTCGTGCCGTTGGCCCCTCCTTCATATAGTGAGGGCCGTGACGTCGCTGTTCAAGGGTAGCAACAGTTGCCTCGAGACCCCGTCGCGCTATAGTGACTGTAGCCGTGGAGACAGTTACTTACCAACGGGCGCAACACTCAGCAACAGCAGCAGCAGCAGCATCTGGAAGTCACGGAGCGAGAGGGAGAGAGGGGGAAGAGAGCAGAACTTTTCCTCAAGGCAAAGGTGACTATTCGTTCATGTAGAATTTAGAAAGCACGCTCGATCTGAAATCACAGGGAAAAACGCTCTTCAAGCAGGACGGAAGCTGTTGCTAGCAATGTCGATCTCCCCCAACACAACTTTCCCTTCCTTGGGGCTTCTTCTGCCCCAAGTTGTGCTTTTGTTACTCTTCATTTTCACTTACTGCCGATCAGCTTCTGCTGGTGAGAGATTTATTTTTTTTATTTTTAGCGCATCTATCGTCCGCTTCGGGAGCTCTTTCACTTCACACAGCGTCACTGCTCTTCCGAACTGATCCAACATCACTTCACACTTGTTGCTACGTTGTGGCGTCTGTGTGTGTGTGTGTGTGTGTGAGAGAGAGAGAGAGAGAGAGCGAGAGAGAGAGAGTGAGAGAGAGACGGTGGAGACATGAACGCACTTTCAGCTCAGTCCCAGCAGGATGGCTGCTAGTCTCGGCTCCAGCTAAAGGCTAACTCGGACCACGGCAGCTATGGGGGGCGAGTTCACGTGTGAGTTTTTTTTTTTTTTTCTCCCCGTGCGTTTGTCGTCATGTTATAGCTGCAGCTCGGTGGTTGTTTGCGGTGGACTGGTGTTCCCGTCGCGTCTTCCGCAGGCAGGTGGGCTGCGCGTGCAGCCAGAACTAGCCGTTAGCAACCGTGGTCCTGCTGGTCGAACTGCAGCTGATGTGCGCGTGCAGGCAGGCGAGAACCCATCACTTTGGTTTCAGGGACGGATCTCTCGTCGTTGTTGTTGTTGTTGTTGTTGTTCTTCTTCTTCTTCTTCTTCTTCTTCTTGCTCTTCTTCTTCTTCTTGCTCTTCTTCTTCTTCTTCTTCTTCTTGCTCTTCTTCTTCTTCCTCTTCTTCTTCTTGCTCTTCTTCTTCTTCTTCTTCTTCTTCTCTCGCACGGTGGTTGGCATTTCTGCGTTTCCCCTTTAAGCTGCAATCAAATTGATAAATCACGATAAATAACGCCACGAAGTGTCGAAGCTCGACAAAGTTTGATGACTAACAGGATGTGTCACATCGAGGTGGGGCTGTGAGGATCAGACTATACCACGTTCAAGCTCCCATTTCATTTAATTTGTCTACCCTTTTTTTTTTTTTTGTAGTTTCACAATTTACACCATCAGTCAACATAATCAAGAGCACAGCAGATTTGCATAAACTCAAGTTATATTCGGTAACTTCGGCTCGTTGTGGTTGTAGTTTGACCTCTGCAGAGTTGAAGACCTGCTCAGTACTGTGTTATTAAAGGGACCAAAAACATGTGATCTGTGGGAACTTTTATCATTGGTTTGAAGTGCATGTGCCTGGTTTTCTGGCACTTGGCATGCCATTTTTGGGGTGTCCCTCCCGAGTTACAGTATTATTAATGAACTATCTTCCAGCTGTCACGGACTGGGACGTTTGTACTGTTTACCACTGAAGAATCAGAGCTCATCTTTGTAGTAATATGCTTTTCTGATTGAACGTGGCTGATAATTTCAAGGGGGAAAACAGTTGATTTGCATAATGTTGAAGAATTGAACATGGATTAACTACCACTGGGAAAACAGTAGCAGAGAAATAAACCTCACTTTGATTGGCCAGACAGCTCTCTGCAGCTCCAAAGAGAATAAAGAGATGACTTCGCTAAAACTGTATGTAACCCCAGCCTGCCCCACCTCCCAATTTGAGCATGACACTGTTATGTTTACATGGCAACTTGATATACAAATACAGTCATGGAAAGAAATAAGTTGGATTGGGCCAGGGGCTAAACTGCTATTCTTTTAAAAGTCAGCGTTTTTAATCCGGGTATTTTCATCTCCAGTGTCACTCAGGAGTGCATCAAGCTCGAGGATACAGGTCTGAGGAAAAACGGGTTTTGATAAGGCAGTTAAAAGTGGAAAACAGCTGTTGGTTGGAGTGGCTTGTGGTTGTTTCAGTATCCTGTGAAGATCAACAGGAATTCTGAACAAGGATGCAAGTTTGAAAGTTGAAGTATTTTTGTTTTTCCATTATTGACACATGATTTCTGAAAACTTTTTGGCCAAACGGTCTTTCCATTAGACTTCTATTTAACTGTCTCTTTATTATTTTTGCATAACACTTTCCACTGTTACCCCTGTGGCATTTTGAGTGTTTAATAGACCCCTGTGTGTGTGTGTGTGTGTGTGTGTGTGTGTGTGTGTGTGTGTGTGTGTGTGTGTGTGTGTGTGTGTGTGTGTGTGTGTGTGTGTGTGTGTGTGTGTGTGTGTGTGTGTGTGTGTGTGTGTGTGTGTGTGTGTGTGTGTGTGTGTGTGTTGTACGGTCCAGCTATCAATAGGACAGCTGCAGTAAACTCTTGGGCAGAGTGACCGACACAGCTTTCAGTCTTGTGTGTGTGTGCGTGCGCACGCGCATGTGTGTGTGTGTGCTGTATTTAGCTTATCTTGATGAGGCCCACTGCTGCCCCAGGGAGAAGCTCCCAATCCAATAGCCAGTTACAGATATAGACATAGACCTGGTTATTGCCAACTGTTTTGCTGCTACTGTTCACAACATATTGTGTATTCATATATAGTAACATTTGCCTTGTTCTATAATAAATTAAGTTAATTTTTTTTTTATTTTTTACGCATACCAGTGCCTGACTTTTCACACAGCTTTAATGGGTAATCTCATAACTCCAGTCAGAAGCATGTCACAAAATCACAGAGCAAAACAGAATAACAGAGAGAATGCCTTGTGGGGCTTGTTAAGTGGAAATTAATAGTACCATTGGTACACATGAAATGTTTCGGTTTCATAATCTTCACAATTCATTTGCTTGTTAAGGGCTTTTTGTTTTTTTTTCCAAGTGATGTGCTCGAACTGGCTTATAAGAATGTGTTGAAAAGAAAATTGTTTAAGTGTTCTCGGGACTCTTGCATCAAGTCTTCCAGCAATAAAGATTTTGGAAATCATCGTAGGTTTCCGCTGCTAGGATACAAGGAAACAAACTTGTCATATCCTGAGAAATCCCGCCACTGGTTGGCCCCATGTCTGTTGGCAACAAGTTGAAACTCGTTGTAAGATGAAATGTTTTCCTGCGCTTCTCCACTGTCTGTGTGTGTGTGTGTGTCATCAGCGGCATTCTTAACATTCCACCTGTTTGTATCGTAGCTACACAACTGGTAATTAAATTTCCTGCAACAAACAGCAGACAAGGAGGTGACATTTGCATTACAATGACTGCCCCCCTCCCCACCCTCCCCACCCCCACCTCCACCTCCTTTTCAGGCAGGCATAGTTGCAAACCCCCATTACCCCTCTAACTTTTTCTTTCTTTTGTGAGGTTTTCAGTGCAATTGTTAAGTGATGTTTATTTTGCTAAAAATAATTCGGCATAATCCTGCTACAAAGTAATCAATAAAAGTTCAAGCTCTTTTTTTTTTCTGGCCGCAGTGAGAATTGGCATTTTTAGAAAACTGGTAGTTTTAAGTAAAACTGTTTTCAGAGGCAGATAAGATTTACTTTTGATGAATCAATGAGGATGCCAAGTGGAAACAAGTCCTTTGATTTTCTTAACCATTGTCAATGACACATTTTATACTAGATCTTTAGATGTTGGAATGAATGACATGCATGTTGCCTGATCTAAAATAATTCTTGTTCTGGAAGCATATCTACTCCACCACTGATTAGTTTTTCCATGAAGAAAAAGGATCACGTATTTGGTCAATCTTGAGTCATTTTTTATTTTTCTGGAAATTATGTTTAGTTTGGGTACACAATTTACTCTCCTAATTCAGGAAAAAAAAAAAGTAAAACCCACACTGTGTCTTCTTTGGGGGAAAAAACCCATTTCTGGTTTAATTAGTTCTGATAGGTCATTAGATGGCTATCCAACATTCACGTGTGGCCAAAGGTTTAGTTTAAATTTTCATGTCTACGGTGAAACATTTATATATACATCTGTATTTGTCTGTCATCAAATCCATCAATGTTCTGGTAGGTGAACAGCCTGGAAGCTCAACACTTATCTGATGGAGGTAGGAAGCCTCGAGCAGCTGAGGTCGTCTTTGCAGAACATGAAAATAAAATAAAATCCACAAATCCACAGGTTGGTAACAGCTGTTTAATAGAGCCGCTGAAGCCAGGATTTAATTACGAGGAGAGTGTTTTGTGCCACTATTGCTTTTTGTTATACGGCCACAGAATAGGATGCAGGTTCAAATGAAGCTGAAGCTAAAACCTAAATACGCAGTAATAATCAGTCTTAAAGAAATAGGTTTAAAATTGTGTTTTGAAGGTTTTTGGAGGAACAGCACCATGATCTCTGGTCAGGAAAATATTTTTCTTGTGTTTATCCAAACTTGTTATTATTTCCTTATATTTCTTCCTTCATGTTAAAGTCAGTCTGCCAGAAAACATCTTTAAAATGTATTCCCCAAAATGGTATCACTTCTGCACAGAGAATAAAGCAATGCACAAAACCAAAACCAATACCACTCATTTCCACTAATTTCCAACCCGCAGCTTCCCAAACCAATCACGCCAAAGTCGACGTGTTTACAAACAAACCAGAATTTGCATCCATCAAACTGTGTTTATGTTTCACTAACTGACATCATCTTGGAAAACCTGCCACATGGGGAGTTTTGGATAAGATGCCAACAAACTGGGGGATATTCCGCAATATTGAAACGCTGGAATACATGTTTTTTATGAGTGTAGTGACAACGTTTCTTCAGAAAGGAATTGGTATTAAGAGATGTACATCAACGGCTGAATCTAAGTCCTGAATGTTTTTATTTTTCCCATTTGGATTCTGGTAGAGTGACTTTAATATTAAAGGTCTATACAGTCTTAGCAGGAGTAAGTGCTATCTGAGTCCTCTGCAAGCAAAACAATTACAGTATTATGTAATAATATAAACTGCAAAACTTTTATTATGTAATAATATAAACTGTCCTTAAGCAGGCAGGTAACTTGAGTGGAATTGGAGGGGGGGGTGTCTGGAAAAGGTAGAGTGTTGGGGGAGGAAGTTCCTATTCTAACGCATTGGCGAACACACAATCACCATGGCAACAGTTTGATCTTTCTCTCAGTGGCTGTCAGGCCTGCAGTGCACATGGTGACAGAGTGGACAGGTTGCGCTGATGGGCAGAGGTGGGGAGGGGAGGGGTGAGCTTCTATCACAGACAGCGGTCAGTGCCTCTTTCTTTCCACCCCACCCCACAAAAACTCCGCCATCTGCAGACCCCAAGAGCTGCTTTGATTGGATTAGCCATGAATTAATGAGACAGGCTTGAAGAACAGGCTCTGTTGTGGAAATCTCTTATCATATCTTAATTTGCTCTTTGTGTCAGTGCATGTAGTGTGTGATCTTCGAGGTTCTCACAATGAAATAAAAGGAAAGTGCCATTATTTTCCCTAAATGACAACAAATTATTGGTCTATTCGAAATAATATATGTAACACATTCAAAAACCTGTTGCTGTCCATAGTAGATGTATTAAGAGTAGATGGGAATATAATCACACTCGGATGCAATTGTCTCTCATAGTTAAGAGCAACTTGTGTTATGTTGTTTTTTTGTTTTTTTTAAATTTAATTTGTCCTTTCACTGTGTTTTTTTTTGGAGGGGGGGGCCATTGCTCTCGTCCAGCTGTTCACTCTTACTTCTACTCATGAAACTTGGAGAGACTCTGCTTGGTTTTGAAAACGCTGAATTCCGGTGCCATGAGTGTAAAAGAAAAAGACTGTTGTCTTTCTGATGACTTAAACATTCCCTGCTCTCTTGACCACCAAGTAGACACAAACTTCTCACAGCCAGCGTACGCTCTTTGCATTTTTCTATGACTGCAGCCCAGGACTAAATCTGCCTCTATGTTCCCTGGTGTCTGAAATTAATAGCTTACATAGTATTTATTGTTGTAAGTTTCTACTTAGCGTGAGACAGCGGGATCAGGTGGGGGATGGCATTGTTTGGTTTGGGAAGTATTCTGTCGGTTGCATAGCAACAAGCTCCTGGAAACGGGAGTGGACGGTGTTGCCACTAGCAACCGTTGTTGCTCTGCAAACAATGTGGGCCAGTGCAAACATGAGCCAAGACTGTGGGCTCCCGCTTTTAATTGAACATCTGTATATGTTTTTCTGTGATTGAGCTCTGTTTAAGTTTGATCTGTCAGTGACAGATGCCTCAATTTTTTTTCTGCCCTGGAAGCATTATAGGCTGACGTATTGCCAACAATTTATGAGGCTTTTTTTGGGGTTCTTAAAGATGTGGCGTTTGTTGTTTTTGTCCAGCTTTACAAACTCTGGTATTTCTTGAAAGGAGGTACTGTTGCTTTAATGCTGTTAAGCGCTCATCTGGGATTTGCTTGTATAAAACCATGCTCGCAGACCTGAAATGAAAAGGCACGAGTGAGTGTGTGTGTGTGTGTGTGTGTGTGAGAGAAGTCGTCTTTAGGTTGGAAGCATTAACGTTTGGCCATAAACGGCAGCCCATCCCCGGTAGTGGTTTTTGCTGCTGTGTGCTCTGCCTCCTGCTGTGTTCTACCTTTGTGCCTTTGAGAGTTGCCGGTGGGGAATTTGTGTGTCTTTTAACCTTCCATGAACACTAAACAGACAGACTTCTTCTAAGCCACTTTTTCTTTCTCCCCTCCAACTCATGATTTGACACACTTGCCAAACCACCATGTCGATTGAAGCTTGTGCTTTAAAGGATGAAAACATGGAGGTCAGTGCTCTGTTTTTGATCCCTCGGCATCGTATAGTGCCACCCACTTCCCAATGTCGTAAAGAAGCCCCTTGCTTTTTTGTCGCTTCCTGTGGCGATAATAACAAGTCTGAAGAAAAATGATGGGATTCTTACAAGTTTATTTATACCTCAACTCACACTCCATATACAAATACCAGGGTTTCGGAAGAGACTAACTCTGCAGTAGGTTTTCAATGGTTCACTTCTTGTTGACTTCACTCCGATAATTGACTTTTAATGCGTAACAACAAGGCAAGCAAAAGGTGTGAAAAATGATTTAGTGGAATATAAAAGCCCCTACATGAAAGTGTTAATTGTGCGGTGTGCTGGCAAATCTGTCAGACTCAAACCTATGCTTCATGATGGCGCTTACTTCCATGACTGTGTTTGAAGGTTAATGCAACAGTAATTTCAACATAGGGCTCCTCCAGTCAATCTATTAGTCATGTTGGCAGAGCGTCTCCGTGTCGGCAGATCGTCTCTGCCTGTGGCTCAGTCAAATCTGCAGGTTTTTTCCATCTTGAAAGAAGATTCATTTCGTAGTCATTCCTAAACATTGTAAACAGGTGGTTAATGGACTGCGATGGTTGGTTTTGTCAGCTCACAGTATACAGTGATCCGTTGTTTTTTTGTTTGTTTTTGTGGCTGGGTGGTGTTTGGGGAAAAATAACTTGCACCATTCACACACAGCATGAAATGGTGAAGACACAACATCCCTATAACATGCCAACTGTGTGAAAGGGGTATTTCATGGGCAGTTTTTAACTGTTCATACGATCAAAAGAAGCTCTTATTTATAATCACAATTAAGGATTCCACTCCCATTTGGCTTCCTTCCCATCTTCAGTTTCTCAGTGATGAATTGTAAGGGATTGAATGTTGCATCTCGTGCCTGTGTTTTTTTTCTGGAAATAGTTTAATGACTTTTGAATGACTATTCATTCTTTGGCCTTAATTCTGAAAATATTCAAAGAGATATGTGACATCAATTTAAGCACAGTGATTTTTGGTTGGATCATTTCCTGCACTCCCTCTGCCAGGGTGTTCAGTTATATACATTTTCTTTTTTAGCTGTATCCTTTGAAAAGTTTAGAAAAGGGTTGAGAAGGCCAATATTTCTGGGCGTCTGTTTCTTCCAAGTAACTGCACTGATTGCTCCAGCCCAGGTGCTGTTTGTCAGGTTTTTCCGACGAAATTAAAATAAGGTGATTGTGCATTATGACTAATCCTCGCATGTCTGGAGCAGGTTGCATCTTGTGGCTGTCTGTTGCAACGCTATTGACACCACTCTCACGTTTAGCGAGTGACTTTTCCGGCCGCTCCACGATTTGTCCCTTAACCTAAAGACTACTCATCAATTTAACCCACCCCCAACTGTGCCATATCTCTCCCTCCCGCATTGTAATCCTCCTCCCCCTCTTCTCTTTGTGGCCACACTCAAAAGTTCCTGTGCGAGAGCTTTATAAAAGGGGGGAAATAGAGGAGTGAACATGGAGGGGCGGGTGAGTGAGTTGGGGGGTGGTCGTCATGGATTCCTCACCATAGCAACCAACAAACGTTTACAAAGCATTGAGGAATTTCCTCATATCAGCTGGATTATTGGAGCCCTTAGAGATCAACTCTCTTTCGAAACAAACGCTGGATATCATCAGGACCCTGGCTGGGGCTGGAACCCCACTGCCATTTTCATCTTTTTCGCCTTCATTTTTCTGAGAGTAGGGAAGTTGTTGGTTTCTTTTTTTTTTTAATGTGCTTACTCCCCCTTGCAGTTCCATTCTTCTCTTGTCTCTGCCTTGCTGCTGCTGCTCTTTCCCTTTCTGTCCTTTTTTTTTTTATAAAAGAGAGCCTTTGTGGCACTCCATTTTTAGATCCCCTTTACTATGCTGTGCACATTGTCACCCAATGGAAAACAGAGTGTGTTTGGACCTCAGGAAGCTGGTCACTCCAGTCGGTAACTTTAACTTCTTTACTGCAACTTTTCTACCCAGTTCTGTTCTGTCAGCGGAACTCCATGAGAGCTCCAAGGTGTGGGGGTTGAAAAGCATTTATCTAGCATAGCCATTCGAGTGACTAAAGTTTGAAAACCCACACTGTCTTTAAAATTGCAGGTGTAAGTCTGTCTTTATCCTTTCGCTTTCTTCCTACCTCCTAGCATGCAGAACTCCGAGGGAGGGTCAGACACTACAACCAGCGTGGCGGCGCTGCGGACGTCATCATCAGCTCAGGCTCCTGTGGTACAGCCTGTCCCAGCCTCCCAGCAGGTAGGGCCGTGCATTTACCCAGCGACTCTTGCAATCACAAGGCTCACTCTTCAGTGGTTTACATGTGCCATCCTGTGTAAATCCATACGTGTGGACCACTCTATGGACTTCTCACGTCACTGTGTAAAATAACAACTGAAAATGTGTTTTCAAAATGGGCTTCCAGTTTGTGACTCATCAAAAGGTTCTATCTTTAATTCGGACTTTTTTCTCGACATCACTTTTCTCAAAATGTTGCCATTGCGGTTTTCTTTCGTTTACCAGACCAATACATTGATTTGAGCAGAGTTTTATTGTATCTCTATTTTGACAAACGTTGTAAATAAAATTATGATTTCAATCATGTTTCACAATCAGCGTTGAAAATTCATGACACCATCATGACACTATCGCCTTAAGTTTGATCAAAATGTATGACATGTTTGGCTGACTGCCTATGATAGTGTGTTCAGGTACAATTGTACGTACATACCTATGTAATTTAAGTTATGTCTTGTATCCACACAGAGGGTGTTGGTTCAAGCCACAGGCTCAGCTCAGAAGGGAGGACAAGTACAGCAGCTTTCAGTACCCAGGGTCCAACAGGTCCCTCAGCAGGTACACAGTACTGTACATACTGGTACAGCACTCTGAAACATGTGTTCACCCACAACTCCACACTGTTTTTTTATAAAAGTAAAGCCATTTCGTCAACTGTAGACAATTACTGCTACGCGGAAAGGACTCCATTTATTTGAGCTCATTTACAAAGAGGTGAATGTTGGCGACTTGCATGTAGCACGGCCTGCTGCTTCAGCCCTGAGGTTTCTTTGATTTGGTCTTCCACTGATCAGAGTAAACAAGTCAAATGATTTTCAAGCCAGGCTTGTGTTAATCCCTGGTTAATGACCCCAAACATGGATGCTAACTCCTTCCAGATCGGAAACATTTTTTCCCTGCTTGTTCTGCTCCTCTTGCATGCGCTAAACTTTATTCTTCTGGCTGAGCCTGGCCCACTGCATGTATACATGAATACCATGGGTATAATAACTCCGTACATCCCTCGGTGTCCAATAAGTCAATGTCAGTCCAAGAGGCTTGATATCCAAAGAATCATTTTCAAGAGTGAATGATGGGGGGATGAATATTTTCTTGGCCTTCTTCTGCAATGAGGTGTGCGAAAAGAAGTAGGCTTTGGGTACTGGTGTATAACGTCGCCTTGCCGTAAAGCTCAGTGGTGTTCCTTTAGGCTCCAACCAAATATGGTACTTGCACAGATTGTGTGTGGTGTTGGGGCCGACCCAGACGTCTCCTTGTTTGTGTTTGATGCCACATGATACAGTGTTTATTGTGAACTACTTTTAGGATTAAAAAAAAAAAAGAAAGTTGTTTCAGTAATCACCAGTTGTACCAAAAATTACTTTTCTTCAGACTGTCAGTGTTGGATTGATCTGTTAATGTTAATACATATACAATACACAATACTGTTTAATCTGCTGCTTTCCACACAATGTTGTGAATAACCTGAGGGCTGTATGAGTCTTTTTGAATGTTTATGTCACTGAAATGCATATTGGCACATACGTGTGTGACACTGCCTGCAAATTTAAAAGAATTATGTTTATCTATGCAGTCTTTTATAAAATGAATTTTGAAGCAGGACTTTCAGAACATGACATATTTAAGCCCTGTGACCACTAAGCAACGGCTTTATTGTCCCAATGTAGGTGCAGCAGGTACAACATGTCTACCCATCCCAGGTCCAGTATGTAGAAGGTGGAGATGCTGTTTACCCCAATGGAACCATGTAAGCGGTGTTGCGTCATCACATTACAGCACGTCAAATTTGACGTTATTCAAAGTGTTTATCGCCACTGGAGTTTTCCACTCTTAGCAAAAGACATGAAAGGGCATATCTTGCCTTCTCAACTAAGCAGGCGCAGTGCCGCCGCACACAGTATTTGGCTTCTCTTCAAATGCAGACTCATCTTGAATTATGCATGAATTGGTGGTGGTTGAAAAGCATAATGACAAATAAGACTTTCCAGATCACTTTCTCATCATTTCAGCTGTGTGAGATGAAACTGCTTTTTATAAAGCTTTTACATCAAAATAGAGTTTAAGCTTAGTTGAGCCAAAGAGATATTTTTTATTCCCACACTGTATTAGTCATGACAGCGCCATTAACAAGTATTTTGACAACATCAATTCTGTTGTCGTCGATGTCAACATGATTGTTTACTGTAATAACAGGGCTGTAATACTGTGCTTATGCACCAGATTATAAACTTAATCCACAAAAATACCACTTACCATGTAGTTGGATGAATATGTGACGATATGTTGACACTCTTTGATATCATAATAAGAGACTTGATATTTATGAATTGAATAATTTATTTTTCTTCCATTAATTGCTGCACAACAATGATTGTCATTATTCATTAAACAAACATTTTCAGTGATTTCAAGCAGCTGATCTCAAGTGTCATTCTCCACCTGTCAACCAAGTTCAGAAGCTGAAATTAGACTTCAACCTTGAAAGAACTAACAATGTCATCAGTATCCTGATGGCTTTATATTTTTCATTGTACTTTTTTTTAGAATTGTATGTTAATTGCATTGTTTTCTCCCCAGCCGAACAGCCTACTCCTACAACCCTGAGGCTCAGTTATATGGGCAGAGCAGTGGAGGGACTTATTTTGACTCTCAGGCTGGTGGAGCTCATGTCACTACGGTAGTTTCCTCTGCCAGTGGCGGCGTGCCCCCGCATGGCATGGTTGGCATCACCATGGACGTGGGCAGCAGCCACATCATCTCCAGTGGCAGCACCTACCTGATCCATGGCGGAAGTATGGAGGGCAGCCGCAACCACATATCCCACTCATCACGCTCTTCTTCAGCTATGGTGAGCAACTGTTCCTGAGGTATTCTGCCGCACATTTTTTTAGACCTGACAGGATTAACAGGCAAGCAAAATAAAAATAAAAAAACCCAAACCCATAAAGAGGTTTGTACAGAATGACTATAAATGCCTGTTCTTGAACATTACTGAATGTACTTGTAGTTTTTTTTTTTGTCCCAAGTGGGGAGTTTTTTTTAAACATTTTATAGAAACCATCATCACTAACTGAACTTAAATCCTGACTGATTTACACGGCTCCCAGGGAGCTGCAACCTGAGTTGGGGTCTCGTCACTCTGTAGTAACACCCACAGAATAGAGTGGTGCAGGGCAGTCAGCCTGTAGAATCAGGGCACTGGCTTAAATGATTCAGTTCTGCCTTGTTTCAGAGGGTTTCACAGGCACTTGAGCACCCTACGAAACAAAGCAACCCCTGGGGCTCATTACCATTTGGCCAAGAGCCCTCGGGAGCCTTCTTAAGACTTGGAACGCTGCCTGCTTCTTTTTGCTTTTCTTCTGTCTCCAGTTTGGCTGCAATACCACATATCTTTTCTTTTTCTGACTTGATTTGCTTCTACAGCTCAACAGAATGTCCCTGGGTGTTTGTTTTTTTTTTCATTCCCTTTGAATGCCAGTTAGACTCCATAATGCTTTTGTTGCTCAATGATAAGAAAATTTGAAAGTGTATTTACAACCGTGACGCTAACGTACCTGTTACTCTACCTGCTTTTTTTTCTTTTTTTTTGAAATTTTAAGGTTTATTTTCAGCTAAATAGACTGGTGGGGTGGTTGTTGACCTATTGTCCCTAATCTGGAGGTGACCTGTGCCCCTGTTTGTGGTTCCTATTTGCATACATTAGAGTGTCTGACAGTGAGCCTTCACTGAGCAGCTTAACCCTATGAGTTCCTTGATTTGCATGCTTTTGTCAGCCAATAATGGTTTTGGCTGCAACACTGACTGGTTTTAATGGAAATGCACAAATCTGGCTGCTCGCTAACAGTCTTATTTCCTTCATCTTTTATTTTTTATTTTTTTGTGTTTGTCATATACCCCTGCTTATATCTGTCCTCTTCTTTTTTTTTCTATCTATCTCACTATTTTGCCTCCTGCCCCTTCTGTATCCACTCTTTTTTTTCTTTTTTCTTTTTTTTTGCATGCTTCTTCTTTCTTTAGCTTGAAATGGCGATTGAAAACCTCCAAAAGTCTGAAGGAATTGCAAGTCACAAAAGCAGCCTGCTCAACAGCCATGTAAGTCAACCAGGAAATGTTTTTGAAGAGAGTGAGCGAAAACAAAGGGGGAAAAAGGAAAGCTGTGACTGTGTGTGTAGGCAGCGTGTTCTGCTGTGTTCGACTCGGTCGGACACATTACCTACTGCAAGCTTACTTACTTTGTCCCACTGACACGCGCATTTGTCTTAAGTTTGTACGCGTGTGCGTTGGAACTCGGCAAATACAACCCATCACATCACATGACATCTGAAAACATTTACAAGAGTTTTATGAAGTATTTTCATGCTCAGATTGCATATTGGTATCAACCTGTTGTAGCTGTGGTTATTATCGACTTTCTCCCACAATATTGTGTTGGACATTGGTCGTATAGTAGAAATGAGAGCTTCAGATGTTCAGCCCATATGCTTTAGTAACAAAGACTGAAACATAGCCACAGCTGGGGAGCAACAGTTCTGACGTGTAACTTCTTAAAATAGGCGATTTGTGATTTCCGTGTGCAGTGAGTAATTTATGATCAATGTGACAATATTATGTATTCTATTGCTGGCCAGGTGACCACACAGCAAAGTCTGTCCACTGTGGGTTTGCTGACTGCATCTTCTTTTCTTCTTCTTTTGTGTGTATTCAGCTGCAGTGGCTGTTGGACAACTATGAGACAGCGGAAGGAGTGAGCCTGCCTCGCTGCTCCCTGTATAACCATTACTTACGGCACTGTCAGGAACAGAAACTGGATCCGGTCAACGCGGCGTCCTTTGGCAAGCTCATCCGCTCGGTCTTCATGGGCCTGAGGACTCGCCGACTGGGCACCAGGTAGGAAGAAGCAGGGGTCGTTGCGGATGCTGCTCACGCTGCTCACGCTGATAACAGTAATCGCGTAACCATTATAGATGTGACAAGTATGATGATGCTTATATGCACTGGAGACTAGGTGATGGAAGAGGATAATGATAGTGATTACACTGATGGCAAAGCTTCTCCTCACTGGTTTCTGGCTTTTCTCTCGCTGTATCCACCAGAGGAAACTCTAAATATCATTACTATGGCATCCGGGTGAAGCCAGACTCGCCACTCAACCGGCTGCAGGAGGACACCCAGTACATGGCCATGAGACAGCAGCCTGTCCACCAGAAACAGAGGTCAGCACATTTCATCCTGCCTGTCCTGTCTTATCTTTCTTGGTATTCACTTCTCTTCAATTTGTTTACATTTGTCACAAATTGTAATAGCATTTTATGAATTTAGTTTCATTATGTTACTCGTTGTTTTATCATTGACTGCTTCATGCATTTTCATGTGTAAACCAGATTTTGCTATATGTTATGACAATGTGAAAGCAATCGCTACTCTTTGATCACCACCAAATTGTTTCTCTTAATTGTTTTCTTGTCAAAGCTTTTCTGAACACTGTTGCTCTCTAGCCTTTCAACAGGCTCATTTAAAGGCCTTTTTGCAAATGTATAGATTCCTTTATGTTAATTTCTGACAAATTTAGCGTAAGCACTTCACTAATCCCCTCTTTCCCAGAATTAAAAATCCCAGCTGATGTGCCTGGCCTACTGTTTTATGACTTCACAGGTTCAAGCCATTGCAGAAGGTGGATAACATGTCTGACAACCTGTGCGGGAGCTCTCAGCACTGTAGCAGCACTCCAGAGCAGTCTGTGGCTGCTCAAAGTCAACACCACCAGCAGTACATAGGTAAGCTCTTGTCATGTCGCAGCGCACGTTTTTTTTTTAATGCAATTTCTGGCCTTAGCATAAACCAGTGTGAACCAGTACAATGAAAGATCAGATGATATTATTTCTGCTCACCAAGTCTCTTTAGCGGTTTGAAATAAGCACCA
The DNA here is from genome assembly GCF_963422515.1 of Blennius ocellaris. Lineage (NCBI taxonomy): Eukaryota > Metazoa > Chordata > Actinopteri > Blenniiformes > Blenniidae > Blennius > Blennius ocellaris. The sequence goes on along the minus strand of NC_137661.1, from coordinate 10,814,458 downwards.
CTCTGTTGTTTCTCTCCGCAGATATGGCTCACACTTTGCCTCCATTTCCCACTCCTGACTTGGGCACCCAGCCTCTGCCTGAGCGCATCAACATGAATGATATCAAGAAGTTGCAGACGCTCTATAGAGACCACTGTGAGGTGGGTTATATCATTGGAGAACGGGCGTTTTCTGAGCCCGTCGTTCTTGTAGTTCCTCATAATCCAAGCTGCCACCGAGCTGAGCTCACCTCTGGCTAGAACACAATGAACACACCACTAAAGGTTTAAAGCCATGCATACAGCTTATGCAAATATCAGAGCAATATTTACTACATGTCAAAGAAGAATCTATTCTTGATTGCTCCAAAAAATACCTGAAGTTCAATGGCCTTGTTTCCAACACTTCAAAACATATACTATGCACAGGCCCAAAAAACCCGACAACTTCCAACTTCCTTCCTTCCTTCTTCTTCTTTTTTTTTTTTTGCTAAAGGAAATGTATTTCGGTAACAATAAAAATTATGGCTAAGCTTTAATTCTTGCTATACAAAACTTTATATTTGTGTTTGTCTTCAAAACCATGCTTAGTAAACAACTTTTAATTTACAGAATAAAAGTCAAAACCTAAGTAGTTAAAATTAGATTATGTTTGACAAAATCTTGCAGGATCAGACTTTTTTTAGAATGTCAAAAAAAAAATCCACAAATAGGGCTGAATGGCAGATTTATTTTGGAATGTTGTCTTTTTGTTGATTATTATTGAACAGATTGATGTAATGTTGTTAGGGGACTTATTTGATTTTTCTATTAGTTGAACCCTACCCATTAGATTACATCAACCTACAGGTGTCCTGTTCCTAAACCGGACAAAATCAAAGTTTAGTCAGAACCGTATCAGGCTGATGCTGGAAGAAAACGCTGTAGAGTAATGTAATTTGTTGGTAGGACAATAAATTGGAGTACACAGAACAACATTAAACACTGGCAATGAGGGGGCCCTCCGAATTATAGCGAACATTAAAAACATGGGGCTTTACATGCAGGAGAGCCACTGTGATTAAAGCAGCAAAGCTCTGGCTTTATCATATTATCCCTGCCCTCCCTCTGTCCAGCCTCACCACACTCCCTTTGTTCCAGCCGTCTTTTCATCTCAGTGCGGCTTTCAAGACATGCCAATTAACCTTTGAGCGCACTGGGTGGACATCTTGGTGTCTTTGTGGTGGCCTCCCCTTGGGCCTTTGTGTTGCCTTGTCTGTGGATGGGCACATGGGCTCCTGTCTTTGTCTGCCTGTGCATTTCTGTCAACTCTCTCAGCTCTTATTGCCTCTATGTGTTTAATGTTTATGCATCTCAGGTCTCCCCCATTTTATGTGAGCCAGCAAAGATGTGTTCAATCAGCCAAGATGTTTTATTGTGAGCATTTAAAGTGACGAGACGAAAACAGGTAACACATTGGAAGGATTTCAGAGTTTGACTTCACCTTTAATGCTGTTAAAGGTTCCTTTTTGAGTGGGCTGTAATTAAAAGTGTATCTACTGCTGGGCAGGTATTAATGTCATTATAACGGAAAGGAAGTTTAAGAAAGGAGATCATTTGAGGAGAAATAAAAACCAGCGAGACCAAAGTATTGACCATAGAAGCCAGGGCCACACCTGTGCGTGCGTGCTTGATTTGAAGTTTAATTTTGAAGTAAAAAATTTTATGTTAACTTGCAAAAGCACATCCTGCCTGTTAATGAAATGAATGATACATATTCATCTTTTTCAAAGTTTTTACTTATGCTTGTTAATTTCTTTACTATAATTTCATGTATAGCAGTAAAATGCATCCGTTCATTGGCCAAGAGCACTCCACATGTACCTTTACATGTTTCGTCAGCACCAAAAACATTGGCTGCAGATTTTGGCACAGAATGTCGGCGGCATGCAGCGCACATGTTGCACCATTGAATTCTGATTGTCAGTCACATCTGGAACGCACCCCTTCTATGTTGAGGTGTGAGCTGTAGAAATCCCAAAGCCCTATGATATTCTCTTTTCGTGAAGCCTTCAACATGACCATGTGGTTTGGTACTTTGAGTCACAAATGTGTTACAGACAGTAGTTAAGATTGCCTCAAAGGGCAGCTTCGTCATGTGAATGATGAATATCTAAGAAGGAAAGATGACTTCATCATTAGTAACCTCCCTCATCATCTTTGACTAATGTGAAATGTTGCACAGGTAGATGATACAGATTCACAATTCACGTTTTTTGTCTTAAATCCTATGAAGATAAGTAATGAAAGGATGCTCTAATAGATGTTTTTATTTTTAGCTTCTTCCACTCTTTGCTGAAGCGTACTGTTGTGTCATGATAAACCATGTTTATATCATATAAAGGCTTCACTGTGCCTAATTGTAATTGTGGTTTACCACATTCCACAAATGGCTTTTGCTTTTGTAACGGCCAAATAGTCGAGCTTTGACTGGGCCAATGAATTGCTATCCTTGCCCAAAACAATTAAGTTTTTAGTAAAATATTTAGGTTATTAACGCTCTCTGTAAACCACCGTATTTGCCTGTGCTTGCACGAAACAAAAGGGGTTAAGATTTGGAAGCGCCGCTGCAGGCTGTCTCTGTGACTTTGCATGTCAACACTTCTTCTTTTAAAGAGGCATGCTGTTTTTCCTGCGCGGCAGAAGAAGCAGAGTGGAGGCAAAATGCTCTTGTTGAGCGGGAACGGGGAATTCTCCTTTTTGTTTTGGAGTTCTGTTATTGACCTGTTGCTGGGGGCAACTGTAAACATGGTTGCCATGGCGACAGCTGGAGAGGAAGCAAAAACATATCATGTGATTGAAGCCGACACTGCTGTGTGTAACAAGATCCAGTGGTAAGCGCATGTCCTGCCAGAGAGGGAAAGGGGAGAATCTGTGGACACGGTGTGAATCGTCTGCAGCAGACTCTCCATGTGGGGATGTACAATATGCTTGTGGAAAGAAAGGAAAAAGAAAAATGCAGAGATTGACTTTTGTCTTTAGGTGGATGTTTGCTCTGCACCGATAAACAAACTCACCCAAAACATTTGCAATGCTTGAGTTTAGAATCCACTTCTGCACAGACGACATGAAGGTTTATCTAACGGTCATTAGGAGCAAGCTATCGTTTTGTATCAGCGGCTTGTCTCGGCTTCCTTTGTGCTGGTGGACTGTTCGTTTGCGTGCAGCGAACTCTGCTTTCAAAGAGGCTCATACATTTGAACAGGAAGGAGGAAGTCACATGGTTCAGATCACTAAAAGTAGGCAGATGCTTGCACAATCCATGAAACAGATCTGTTATACTCCTAAAAGCAGTGGGGGGGGGGGAGAGAAAAAGTCTTCAAAACAGTGAAATCAACAAATAAACAGCAACCTGCAGCTGAAGCCTCAATGTGGCCGTTTAAGATTCTCCTGATGATTAATGTGCAGGGAGCTGTGTTTAAGCTGGCTCATTGTATAACCAGGAGGGCCCAGAGCGAGCGAGAGGCTGCCTGCCTGCAGAAACTTTGTTGTGTGTCTGGTTGCCATGGCTCAGCTCTGGATGTTTGCCCCCCCCCCCCCCCCCCCCCCTCCTCCCCCTCCTCTTCCCTTCCTCTCTTCCTCCCGCTCTGGCTTCTCTCCTGCAGGCAACTCTGGATGTGGTGATGAACCTCCAGTTCCACTATATTGAGAAACTCTGGCAGACGTTTTGGTATTCAACACCGCCCTCTAGTGACGGAAGTACAGCCATCCCCAACAGGTCAGAGCGCTCAGACAAGAGCAGGCAAGCGTTCACTCAATCTGTCGTGTCACGTTTGAAGATTAAGTGTGTTAAGTGATGAACTAAACACTTTTCATTTGACGTTTCCAGGGATGATTTATTCATACTGTGGCGGCGACTGCGTGAACGTGTGTGTTTCTGTTTGCAGTGACGATGATCTGGAAGGTTTGATTCCCAGAGAGAAGCTGTTGGCTCTCTGTAAATATGAACCCCTCAGACTGTGGATGAGGAGCTGTGACCACATCCTGTACCAGGCCCTGGTGGAGATCCTCATTCCTGATGTGCTGCGTCCTGTTCCCAGTCAGTACTGAGCTTCTTCTTTTTTTTTTTTTAATTAGGATTATTGAGTTTGTCAGTGTAAGAAAATGTTAGGAATTTGTGGCAAACTTTACTAAACGTTGTTCATATTTCTATTAAAATGTCAAAAGTTTAAATAAGAAATTCTCAGAAAATACCGTTTTTACCAACAGTCACCAAAGATATTCACTTTTTCAGGACAGGACTACATTGTTAGTGGAATAGTTTTAATTATGTTTAAATAGATTATTTAACATATATTTGTTTTTTGGAACGTGTGTAAGGTGACAAATCTACTTTTCCTTTGGAAATATACTACTTTCCAAGACTGGAGTTGGAGCCACAGGCTTCCCTTATTGCATACATTTATCATGTTATCTTCTGGAGGGTATTAAGCATGACCCTGCAGAGTAAAGACCTTGGGACGTTACTTCGTCATGCAAGCTGTTCTGTTTCTTCAGGCACGCTCACTCAGGCCATCCGGAACTTTGCCAAGAGTCTGGAGGGCTGGCTGACAAACGCCATGACCAGCTTTCCTCAAGAGATCATCCACACAAAGGTAACAGGAGAACCGTACGACTGTCCACGGGCGATTCGTATGGTTGTCATGGTGATACGACTGTTGGCAATAAAGTATGGGATTGAGTGTGTCTGCGCCAGTGCCTCTGTATGTGTGATTTCAGGGTTATCTCCGGTTATCATCCAAAAATATGCATGTAACTTTTAATTTCCCTTAAATATATATACGCCTTTGTGTGTGAGATGATGTGTCTCCTTGTGAGTTAAGCCCGTGTGGGACTGAGTATGGTAAATGGATGATTTGTAATACTTATGTTGAAATAAAATGTATTTTTTAACCATCACACATGAAGGTGGCAGTGGTCAGTGCCTTTGCCCAGACTTTGCGCCGTTACACCAGTCTGAACCACCTGGCCCAGGCAGCACGCGCCGTCCTCCAGAACACCTCGCAGATCAACCAGATGCTCTCCGACCTCAACAGGGTGGACTTTGCCAATGTCCAGGTAAAGTCTGCCGGCAGCCTGCTTGAATAACACAGCCCCGGTTTCAAAGACGCGTCTGCCCCGTCGGTGTTTCTTGCCGAGTGTAACCGGGCGTGTGTGCGCTTCGTCTTAACAGGAGCAGGCTTCCTGGGTGTGTCAGTGCGACGAGAGCGTGGTTCAGCGTCTGGAGCAGGACTTTAAGGTCACCCTGCAGCAGCAGAGCTCTCTGGACCAGTGGGCCACCTGGCTGGATAACGTGGTCTCTCAGGTGCTAAAGCCCCACCAGGGGAACCCCAGCTTCCCCAAAGCGGCACGCCAGTTCCTGCTTAAATGGTCTTTCTACAGGTAAATGGGGAAAAACACGCCCCTTAAAAGCACTCTGCCGCTGAAATGGTTTTGAGACGATGGCTTCATGACACGTGTGTGTGTCTCTGTCCCGCAGTTCGATGGTGATCAGAGACCTGACCCTGCGCAGCGCCGCTAGCTTTGGCTCCTTCCACCTGATTCGCCTCCTTTATGATGAGTACATGTTCTACCTGGTGGAACACCGGGTGGCCCAGGCCACCGGGGAAACTCCTATTGCTGTCATGGGAGAGGTGAGAGATGATTCCTCTCTGATGAAGAGAAACGCTGTCGCTTAGTATTGCAGATCTACAAGACTGAATGTGACAAGACTGAATGTGTTGGGACCAGAATAAACTTCGGACCTTCTCTTATGTGACGAAGCCTTCACAGATCTCAAAAGCTGCTTTTACATTTTATTAAACAAGTATTTGTAATAAATTCACAGAAACCTAAAGAACAGGTCTGAGCTCTTTTAAAATAAGGTTGAAGACCTTTTTGATTGTATAACATATTTTAATTCAACTGTTAAGTCTACGATTCACTGTACCATTTAATGCAAATACTTTAGCTGGAAATGTATTCAGCTTTAATTTTTCAATCATACTTTGTGTTTCTAACCTTTCTTTGATTTAATTATCATCTTAATGTCTTATTTTTTGCCAGTCACATTTGTTGATGTAAAACACTTTTAATGGCTGTTTGGCTAAAATGTTCTTGACAAATGAATTTGTTTCGCCTTACAGTTTAGTGACCTGAGTTCAATGATGCCATCACTTATGGAAAAGGGTAAGTCTTTAATGACTCTGTTTTTTGACATGATCTGCTCATCAGTGCTTTACAGGTCATCAAAATGTTGACTTTCTGGTCTATTTATTCACTAGTCATCAACAAATACTGTCTCCGTTTTGCTTACCGAATTTAATCTGGCCCTAAAATAACCAATGTACATGTGTTACCCTCATAAATCCTGTAAAATCAAAGATATAAAACGATGCCAATTTGATCAGTTTCAGCATCTTTTCTTCAGGCTGTAAACTGTCTTCAGTATATTCAATAAGTACTGAGAGCCTGTCTATGTGTGTCCAGATGCCTCTTTCTCTGATGAGATGAGTGACCTGGGCAGCGATGGCGACACTTCCAGAGAGCCGACTGAACCTGCGGTGAAGAGAGAGAGGATTGAAATGAGCCACCCCCTGCAGTAGACGAGAGCTCGGCGTGAATCCAGGCCAGACTCGGAGGTGTCTGGAGCTGCAGCGGCCCCCCGGGGGGGGGGGGGGGGGGGGGGGGGGGGGGGGGGGGGCTCCAGGGGCTACTTGGGATGGAACCGCTGCGGACCCCATTGTCGTTCTGCAGTTCATGTGTGCAATGTACATAGAGATGAGTGTAGCTTCATCAGTCCGCCCCTCATTAGTATTCATAAGGGTGCTGGACTTCCTCCAAGTTCAAATATCAGAATTTTTTATTTTATTTTTCTCTTTTCGTTTCTCACAAGGATGTAACACCAGTCTGATCGTCTTTCTGTTTCTGTTGCAACTGTGAATGACTTTGTGCAGTACCTTTTTTTTTTTTTTTTTAATTGGACTTGTAACCTTCGAGTGGTGGCGTGTGTGTGCTCTTCTTGTAAATCATCTTGGTTTTCTGTCAGAATTTAATTAGCTGTGCCATAGTATCTTTTGAGTGCCTTAGATTGCTAACTTTGAAACCACCACTACAGATGTCTATCTGTCCCTCAGCTGTGCCTCTACCGCAGGATGAATGTACCGTCTCCAAACCTCAGAAATTCAATGCACCTTTAACGCTGATTCGTGTGTAGGTGTGTTTCCCTTGTTGCCTCGGCTGCAGCTCGTTATCGACACACACAAAAAAATTTAATACAACCGACGGACCCAAAGGACTTTCCCCTCAATGGTTTCCACCAGCGTAGCTCTAGTTTCTGCTCTGCGCGTCAGACATTAGGACCTCATGAAGTAGTCAGGAAAGCAGGTAATTGTATTACCACAGCCATGTAAGATGTGGGTTTGTTTACCTCAATAGATTTCTATGCTGTGCTTCGTTTGACTCAGACGACATGAGGGCGAGTATGAAAAGACGAAATGTAGCCGCCGTCCTGTTTTGTGTCCCGCCTTTATTTCTTTGTGTGTACATAGTTCTACCCCCCATGCCCCTCCAGTGGTTGAATCCTGCGCTGACTCTCCTGTCCAGAGTGATCAGAATGTTAAAACCCGATCCATGAGCAGGTTTGTCCCTCAGTGGTTCATTTCATGTAAATGAGAGCACACTTTGGACCTGTAAACCAAAATCCTGCAACAAAACAAAAGGATTTTGTTGACAACTGAGGCGGCACGCGCTCCTGGACTTCAGATACTTTGATATCACCCTGTTAGTCAAGTCTTATGTTCCGTTTGATAGATAGAATACAGTGCATTAATTGGGGACTTTACCTATAGTAAATTATGTCTATATCTTTATATGATGTTGAAAGTTCGTACTCTGTGGCCTTTGGTTTTTCTTTCCGAATCCGTTTCTCTCCTCTTGCGCTGTATTGGGTTGGTCACATTGTATCACAGGGAAATGCTTTGATGTGTAATGGAGTAGACTGGTGTGTGATGAATTTGTTCCCAATTGCAATTGTTCAGTGTTTTAAATTCAATGATTACTGCGCTGCTCCTCAGTAAGCTATTAAACTGTCAAAAGTAAACTTTCTATTTATGAGGACTAATATGATTTGGTGGACTTGAGCTTTGTTTGGAAATCAGTTCTGGGTTGTTTCTTTCCCTCTTTCCCCTCTTTGGATGAGTTTTGTTGTAGCGATAAGAAATCTTCAGTTATTTAAGGCTTTTCGTAACTTGTGCCTGTCACAGTAATTTGCCTTAAAGTGCTTTGGGGAAAATCCTCTATGTGTACTTTGTAATGTTTTGTAAGGTTGTTTTAGATTTTTTGGCGGAGGATTATTTTTTATTGAACTCTGTTCTTCTTACAAGTATACTGAACCCTTATTTTTGTGTATTTTTAAATCTGTTCTCGACTACAATTTAACTAGTTCCAGGACAGATGATGGTCTGTAATAAACTACATAGTTCAAATGTATTTTGTATTCGGTCACATGTGTAATAAATTGGTGTCAATCAAGGTGTCTGAGAATGTTTCTTTTTATTAAATATTAACATCACAAAACGTGATATAGAACAAGTGTGTCACTTACAAACATTATTTTTCTCTCGAGTGTGGTAGAACTTCGCTCTCAAATGACTCCCTTGATCCTTTAGGATGTTCTTGAAATACATTATTTACAGAATGCACAAAGCCTACTTTCAATGGCGACTGCTCTCCAAACAGTAAATCTGCTGACATTATTCGCTCGGTAGCCCCCCACCTCGCTTATTCACACACGGTTCTGACATGAAGCATCCTTGTTCTCTTCTTACCAAGGCACACAGAGCACAATGTGAACAGATAGGTTCGGGTCATAACGGAGGGTTTTCCTCCTGGAAAAACTCAACGTACAACACACGACCAAAATTAAAACGAAAGGAAGAAGAGGAAGAAAAGGCTCGGCCCTAAAAGCGTGTCAGAAGTGAGCGCACGCTGTTCCGTCAACGCTGAGCAACGATGGCGTCCCTCCTCAGGCTGAAGTCGTCCACTCCGATGACGACAAAGTGCAACGTTGTCTGAACCCTCGACGACGGGTCTTTTAGGAACCCGACAGGCCTTTACATGATTCACAAGGAGCAGCCTGCCATGTATTTCCCTGTCAAACACATTAAAAACACAGTCAGATGTAGAAAACGACTTGGTTATATCAAATGATTCATTTCATACATTATCTTTCAAAATGCTTTTCTTGACGGTTTGATGAAAATTTAGATCCGACTGTCATCTGATGACTATAAAAGTGTGTATATCTATATATCTCTATCTATATGAAGCCTTTCGTCTGCTTGGCTTGAGAGTCGGAATCACCTGTGGCGAATCTCTTCTTGACCAGAGACATTCGGTAGCGGCTTCCCACCAGCTCCACGTTCATGCCCGACAGCGAGGCCCCGGAGCCCACAAACTGCACAGCCAGGCTGGGTGGAGGCCCACGAGGAACCTCCAGGCACTGCCAGCTGGCACAGAGAGTCCCTGAGCCTGAGAACACACACATGGACAGGGTGGTAATCAGCAGCAGTGATAAAGATCATTGGAAATTGTTTCTATACTATCAGATATTCATTAAAGAAACATTCTTATTTGAAAATCTCAATTTTAAAAGCTAAAATCATAGACTTTCATTCATAGACTGGAAGGTGAGCAAAAGATAATTCCAGAATTATGCCTTTGTATAATAGAAATATAACACTTGAAATAAATGTGTGGACTATAGCATTCCTATTGACAGAGAGGCACAGACTGACATTGTAATCAGCATTTAAAAAAATGCTGATTCACGTCTAGAATTTAAAAGAACCAGAGGCTTCACTAAAAGCCTGAGCCAGCGGTCTGCAACCTTAAGCTATAAAGTCAGAAGACTCGATGAACACGATTTTCTTTTATTCTTTTCAAGAACAGACCCTGCGACTGTTTTTGCACATTCAGCAATGTCCTCCTGCAACACCATCATTTATTAAACTAACTTTTCCTGCTCCTACCTACAGGCAGAGGCTGTGTCAACACAGAAAGCAAAATTATTCTTAAAACAAAACTATAAACCGGGCAGTCACTGAATCAGGAACAAAATCATGGGAAGAAACCAGCTGCTAGACAGAGGAGCAGGAAACCTTCAGGTCAAGTGAATCACTTGACCTGAAGGTTTCAAACAAGCTCCAGTTGGATCTCGGATAAATATTTACCTGGAATTTGTAGAATTTTAATCACTTTCGATCCAATCCCAACAAACCAACAAAAGATGCGACAGTTACACAAAACAATTAGAAGTGTTGCTCAAACACGGGGTTTCTCCCCAGTCCAGAAGCAGAGAAGCCGCAGGAATCTAACCTGAATGAACATTTTTGCAATAAAGGAAATGCAAATATTTCCAGTTAATAAAAGCAATATGCTGCAGCAAAGAAAATGTTCAAATTGCACATCATGTCTCATCTGTGCATCTTTACAGTGGTAATGTAATATCCACGATTGATTTGGCAGACAGCCAAGCCGGTTTTACACTCAGTAGCACCTTCATCCTCATTTTGTTCACGTCTCTCAGGAAGTCTACAGCAGCTGCCATGTTCAAATGCTAATATGTGTTTCAAAAGGTAATGAAAAGACTTCGGTTTCCCACAAAGGGGAGGAAGTGAAGCACAGAGGTCTCTCCGACGCTCAATTATTCATTTTTACAGTCGTCTTGACACGAGGTAGAGATGAGAAACTGACGAGAAGGTGACGGAGAAAGAAAGTCTGCCACAATTTTAATGAGGAGGCTAATTAATAAATAGACAGAAGGCAGGCGGAGACAGTGGGTCAGGTATGGAGAGTCTCGCCTCGCAGCTTTTCAGCTTATCAAAGCTTTCTTGTTCAATGAGGGCTTGAAATAAGCAGACGTGGTTTAAAAAAAATGAAGAAGAAGAAGAAGAAGAAGAAGAAGAAGAAAAAAACAAGCGCATCAAAGCTCTGACCTTTGCTGTGGTTGGTCGGGGAAAGATTGGAGAGTTTCCACAGCAGCCGTCGCTCTTCAGCGTTCCTACGGAGAAAAATAAAAAGGACAGTGAAAATGAAGCAGTTCCTTCATCTCCATCCTCTTCAACTGTTTGACATCATTTCACTCAGAGAACCGTCTGCTCACCGTAGGGAAACAGACGATTTCATTATTACACTGAATGGTCAAAAACACGACAATCTCAGGAACTTCGCGGCATCAATACTTCAAAATCTACATTTGTTTCATATAAATTGTCGTATCCGAAATGAGGAGGGGCACAAGAAATTCCTATTTCACAGGCATTTGACTTCACTGTAAATTAACCGATATTAAAACTATTCAGACAAATTCCTCTTCATTAACAAAAGATATTACAATAAATTCTCCCACTGGGAACACCATATAGCCTGACATTTATGATCACGATGGTGTTGTCCACAGCGACCGACGATGATAAGCTATCAGGGCATCGTCTCGTGGACGCGGCTCACCAGGAGGCCGGCGGCTGGCACTGCAGGTCCGTGGCGGTGTGGTCCAGTTGCAGCAGCACCTGCACGGCGGTGAGCTGGGTGGAGGGTGCCGTGGCGGGGCAGCAGTGATAATCCAGGGACACCCGGGTCACCGTGCCGCTGCGCTGGCACTCGGCGGACAGCAGGAGAGGAGCCCGACCCGGATCCTGAGAGGAAACCTGAGGAAGGGACCATATGACCGGTGTTTACCACCAGCACACTGGTGCACAGTGAAAGGGAGACCATGTTTTAAACTCACCTGATACTTGAGCAGGGCGACGTTGTAGTACGAGGCCTGGGGGTTAAGTTCAGCTTCTCTTTGCAGGTGGAGCTGCAGCGCCTGCATGTTGAACCAGAAGTCTCTGGTGTCTGGATCACTCTGAGACGGATCACTGTGAAGACATGAAACCAACACACTCGGTCCAGCTTACTAGTATTCGTATGTTTGAATCCCTTTCGTCATCATTTAAGCTTGCTCAAGTGGAATTGTCTCTGTAAAAGTGCCTTGAGATGACTGTGTTGTATTTGGTGCTATGCAAATAAAATATGAAAGTTTACTTCACGGGACCCCACAGGGGCATTAACGGTGGAGTTTGGATACCTAGAGTGAATTTAATGTTTAATATCATGTAATCAACAAAATCTGGGAGAAAATAACATCTACGAAGGCTTCAGAAGCCCACATTTACCCACTAATGCGCTCCTGTTAGGTAGCGGGTGTCTAAACTGCGAGTCCTGACTTCAGAGTGGACAAAAGCTGAATTCAAACACAAAGTCTTGATGTCTGAACAGGTTGTCTGCAGAAAACTGATGAAGACCCGGGAGAGGTGCATGGCCAAAGCCCACTCCGCTCGCTCAATGATGGAGCATCACCTATCTTATGGCATTTGAATACTCAAATGCCATAAGATATGTGCTTATTTAATATTTAGGCCAACTGAGAAACATTTCTCCCACTTCTTTGCGTTTCTATTAACCATACGCAACATTTACACAACTGAGTTTTCATCAATGCCCTCAGAGAGACCTCACTGATAAACAAGACATTTCTTCCATACTGCAGCAGTTTTCACTCAAACTGTATGTTTATTGCCTTCGAAGCAACAGCTAAAAGCTGCATACTCAGCTTTGTATACCTAAAAACACTAGTGTAAACCTACATCATATAATTATTTCTGTCTGCATATGCACAAATGAAAACTAAACAATAACATGAAACTAAATATAGAAAATTATAAGCTTGTACCCTTACATTAGAGTGTGTTGTAAACATTAATGCTGAGTCACGATCTCTTGACAGATGGACGGACTACACCTCCTGTCCAGTATTACAGATTAAATGTCGAAAAAGACATTCAAATATAGATGTTATTGATCTGATTTTCTATAAGTGAATTTGAAACATGATTTAAAATATATATAAATAAATGAGCGGGCTGAAAAGCAGGGTGCAGCGGACCTGAAGAGCAGCTTTTGATTTGGCAGGAAGTGATCGATCCGGGAGGTGTTGACCAGCCTGAAGCTGAGCACGGGCACGTTGGGGTTGGCTGTGAAAATACGGGTGATTCCTGCTGGGAACGACATCGTCAGATCGCCAGTGATCTTGACCAGGCAGCTGAAGAAAGAAGAAAACCACACACCAGACATAACCGGAGGGCTTTTCACTCTCATCACGAATGTGGAGAACAGGAGCATCAACGAGCCTCGCACTGACCGGTTGTGCTGTCCTCCTTTAAAGTAGGCGTTGATGTACTCTGTGATGGCTGCAGCGACCGGCCAGGCCTCCTGCGTGCTCAGAGAAATGGGACTGGGCCCCCTGGACAGATGCACTGAGGAGAACAACGGTATCGTAATGCCACTCCTGCTCTTAATATCCATCACATCACGAAGAGGTCAGAAAACTGAACCGCGGCGGCCTCACGTCTCCACAACTACATGGTCGCTCACACTTTATCTTAGTTTAAGTGAGTTTACGCATCTGTCGAAGCCTTAAAACACATTTTAAGTTTTCAATATGAAGAAAAAAGATGGTGGGGTATGGACTCAGGCCGGAGCTCACTGATACAGGACAGAACTGAAACATGATCTTGAACAAGCCCTCCTGAGGCTTACATGGTCTCTGCTGGTCCTGGTGCTGGTGCTGGTAGGGCAGCGGTGAGACTTGTCCTGTCCTGGCGGGGCTGCTCGCTCTGTTCTGGGCCCCCCAATCGCCGTCTCTGGCTTGAGGACCCCACTCGCTGGGGCTGGAGGAGGACGAGGAGGTGAGGGAGGGGCTGGGCTCCGGCAGAGGGGAGGAACACAGTGACCGGGACTGAAACACAAAAGCACGAGCTTCATATCACACTGGCAATATTAACAACGTTCCAACTGCAATTTAATCACATCATGGTGAAATCACGCCATTAAGACATTTGTTTTTCAGTGGGGATGCGTATGAACGTGTCCAGTGGGCTCAGCTGTTCAGTGTTACTCACTCTCTCGCAGCCACTCAGTCGCCCAGATGACCTCTTGGCTCGAGTCGTCCTCGACGGAGCAGCTGCGGCCACTTCAGCTGTGTCCTGTCTGTAGTTGTGTTTGGAGCCTTTCAAAAGACACAGCACACGAGACAAAGTGTGACTCCGAGCCCATTTGAATCACACAGCGAACCACAAAAATCACAGACGTGCTCTAAACCCAGTATGAGGCTGTGCTCAGCAGGAGGAGTGAGGAGAGGGAAACAGCAGCATCATGCCAAAAACATGCTGGCATCTACAGTCCGTGCGTGTGTGTGTGTGTGTGTGTGTGTGTGTTTGCTTCATCTGAAAGCTTTAACATCTTGTTGGTGTCTGAACGTGTTTCAGACGTTTGCCTCTCGAGTGAGGAAGAATCAAACAAATCCCACACAGTTAATCTCTTGTAAACACAGAGAGTCTTCTCAAAGGTGCAAAAAATTATTTGACAATAAATGATAAAAAATGCATCTTAATCTGGATAGAACTCAATACAATTTGTATATTTGTGATTTACAAGTGCCATTCAAACTATATCAGTAAATACTACTGATATCCATTTTGTTATCAGTCTGATTTGAGAGATATTTTCCCCTGAACTGGTTTAAGCTTTGTTTGCAGCTGCTCTGGTACACGGTTCTGAACCAAGTCCATTTTGAAGTAAAAAAAAAAAAAACAGTCTGTGAATGTATTCCATGCAATCCTATAAAAAGAATAATTAATGTAGATGAGAGAGCTGTTGATGAACGAGTCATGTTGAGTAATTAAAAAGTCAAAGCTGCCTCAATAATGAGGACTTTTTTTTTTTATCTTGCTAATTAAAAAGAAATCGCAACTCTAATCTAAAGAATGACTCATTAGTGTTGAAAGAGCAGAGTGGGAATCAGAGCACTTACACTTTAAATATTACAACACTGTACCTCAGCTTTCAAGCTTTGGCTCACTGGTTCTGTTCAGCATTTGCTCTGAACCGTTACGCCTTTATTTATGGGGACAGGTTTTCTCTTGGTTTGGTTTTATATAAATAAGACACCAGGCCTTGGTTTTTCCACTCTCTAATAAATCTTTCAATAGTTTTTAACCCTTTAAGGCAGTTTCACTCAACCACCTCACAGTTTTCAGAAGGTTTCATAAACCTGAGCAACACGGATTCAGAAAGGCAGCTCCTGGACAGCATGCGGTTATGAGATTCATAAAATGAGGCTCGACATTTCCAATTCTCCCAGCAACAGAAAATATGTGTGACATCAATATTGGCCTGTAGCTACAATTGAATTTGCTCTGCATGATCATGAGCGGACTCCGTCTGCATTGTTCTTAGTTTATCAAGCCTGTTTGTTTGCCTCCTTCTCATTGGCGTCAGTTCATAAACCTATTTTGCCAAAACATCTCCTTTATTCACCCCCAATTAAAAGACCAACGTCAGCAGGTGTTACTAAGTGAACGAGCCTCTATATTGGCCGTTACGGTGCCAAACGGCTTCGATAATGTATCACAGCAACTCTACAATATTACAGGAAATTCACAAGATTCTAAGACAGTGACGTCTCAGAAAGGAACTTGTCTTTGCACTGGACGGTGCACTGTTCCATCCAAATAAACTAATAATGGAAATGAAAGGTAAATAATGTGGATCTCTGCGCGAGACCATTGAGCCAAAGAGCCTCCTGAGCACCGCAGCAGCTCACATGTGTAGTTGAGGTTAACTTTGAATGAGACTGGTTGATTGGAGACGTTATTTCACCAACGTTGATACAGTATCTAAAAATGTAACACGAGGTAGTTTCCAAAGTAATTAGTTACTTTTAATTCAGAGTAGCTCAGTCGGTAACTCCACTCGTTAACTAGTAGCACTAAACTGACTTGAGTGACTTGTACCAAACTGTCACAACATTAACATTTCAATCCGAGTCAATAGGACAATGGGACACAGAAGATATGAACTAGTTGTGCGTCAACCAGCATATCTGATGCGCGAGAGACGTAAAAGGTGAAAATGATCTAAAGGAAGAAATGATGCAATTGTGCCCATTAACTATGTCGTCTGTGAGAAGACATTGAATGCATTACAGAGCCTCACATCCGTACTTTTTGTCTTCTAATAGGATAGAAGGAAGTGAAAGGAGGAGAAATCTGTACCCTTACGAGCGCCGACACTGCAGGTTATCTGAGTGTTCAGGTCCAGGCAGTCCTGATCCTTGTCTGTCGAAAAGCAAAGATCCTCCTGCGGCCCTGAATGCCTTGTGAGAGGGGGGGCGTTCCTGCGCGGCTCACTCTCCGATGATCGATGTTTCCTCCTTTCCCCGCCTCCTTCAACTTTTCCTTTTCCCGCCTCTTGTGATTTGGAGCCGACGCTTTCGTTGAACGGGTTGTGGACCGAGTTCCAGTGCATGAGCTCCTTCTTGGTGTGAGCTGATGACAAAGAGCTCGAGGTAAAATCAATCCCAAGTCTGTTGCCATTTGCAGGGCCGCCGCCGCCACCGCCACCACCGCCACCACAGTGTGGGGGGATGCCTCCAGCTGCTGCCGCCGCCAGCGACGATTGGTGCGTGGGGCTGCCAATCATGGTGATCGCGAACGGGTCGTCAGAGGAAACGGGAGGAGGGAGGCTGCGGTCTCGTTTCCTGTCTCTCTCTTTACGATTGGAGGAGGACGAAGAGGAGGAGGAGGGGGTCGGCAGCGTGTTGGCCTCGGGGAGCGCCATGGAGAACGGGTCCACTCGCACCTCCATCCCCCTGCCCTGCTGAGCCGGGCGGGGGGGCGGCCGCGCCCAGGCATCCGACAGGTTGACCGTGTCCTGGGCGACCGTTCTCTCAAAGGCAGCCAGGAAGGGGTCCTCGGGGGGGATGTGTTTGCAGTTCCACACCGACGACTCCAGCTCAGGCGGGGGGAGCGACTGAGAGAAGGCGGGGAACTGCACCGAGGGGGGCTCCATGTCCGGCGGGACACGTGACGGACGCGATGAGGCCACAGACCAAATGCTGGCGGGGTCGTCCTGTGGGTGGGAGCCGCGTCCGGGGGCGGGGTCCAGGAATGCAGAGAGGAAAGGGTCCACGGGTCGACCCAGCGTCTGCGTCTGGTCTTTACTCTGTGACATCAATGGCCACGCAGCCCAGCCGACCGGCTCTGGGGACGGTCCGAGGGGCTGATGGGACGGTGAGTCCAGGCCAGAGTCTTCAACATTCTCCGGTGATGAGGAGTCGGAGGAGAAAGCAGCATCTGACACACAAACCAGGAAGTACATTGATGAAAATCCACACAGGAAAGATCAAATCACAGAAAAGAAAGACCTCCATCTCGTATTCACGCTTTCAAAAGCAATTTTTGTTCATTTTTTATTATTTGCATGAGAAGAGCTCGAGTCTGTGTTTGAAGCCCTGATGATTGCATGTCTACATTTTTACAGTTTTGCCGTTTCTTACCTTTTTTTGAAAAGAAAGATCGAGCTCATGGTTATTTTATTTGTCACTTAATGTTATTATTAAATCTTTTGAATGTCATCCTTAAAAAAGGAAGTTGCATCTACAAGTCAAAGACTTGTTTACTTGGTTTTCTTAAAAGTAAAGAAAAAGACAATTGTTATAATTTACCAGAAAAGCTACAGTGATTTAAAGTCAAAGGTTAACTAATATTCAAAATTGTTTTTTTTCTATATTTCCATACTGGTTTTATCATAGTTTGATCCAGACTCCCGTCAACAAAACTATTTGGACAAAGTTAAAGTCAATCAGCTGAGTTATAAGAAAAAAAAACCAAGAAAACTTATATAATAAAAACATGTATTATAAAAATTTAAGTTTTCTGTTGCATTATTATTTAAAAGTGTTTTGCTTAATTGCTTCCTTGGTTTTTTTTTATTATAAAAGCAGACTTTGGAAAAGAGGAAATCATTATGTGGTAAGAGATTGACCAATATTAGCCAATATTAGACCAATATTAGCACTAACATAGTGTGACAATTTGAATGAATATATATCAAAAAAGTAAAAGGCAACAGGTTTTCAAATTGATATTAAAAGTTTCTTAAAGGGTGCCTCTTCCTTACATTCAGAATTACCAAAAGGGGTGGGCTCTCTAAGTTGTTCCCGACTGTCGAAGCTTTTGGACTTGAAGGCTAACTCCAGCGGCGGTCCAAAGAGACCGTCTGAGCCGGACGCCGTCGAACTCAACCTGGGACAGACGAGGGAGGAGACAAGAGACAAGGGCGTGTTTGTATGAGGAGAGTAAACTGACTGAAATGTAGGAAAAAAGGCAGTGCTGATGCATAGTCAGTGTTTTAATTTATAACTGCATGAAAAAAAAAAAATTGTCCTCCCTTTTAAACACAAGTTTAACGTCATGTGTGAAGGGAAGTTTTAGGTGGAATCAGGAACAGGACATGGAAAATAATCGTTGAAAAGCACCCCCAAAATTTAGCTTCATTCAGAAAAAAGCTGGTTGACAAACTGCTTGTTAAACATTTGGGGAAAAGAAATGGATAATTGTTTTGGTGATGACGCTACACAAGAGATTACAGATGCTCAATGGGACATATTTAAAACAGTTTCTAAGAGGATATAATACACGTTATAACTCTGTTAGAGGCATAAATTAGAGCGAGCTCCAATTTAAAACATCTGTCTCACCTGCTGTGATCGGGACTGGAGGTGGACCTGCACAGGCCATCCGGCTCTCCATCTGCAAAAATAAATGACACAAAGAGATCCGGTGGCTCTCTGCAGAAAATGTCCCCTAATCAATTCAAATCAGCAGTGGCACTCTTCCCCAGAGTGCACAGTTGAGGAAAACCCCCTATCGGCCATGACCATTACCTTCCTGGTGATAAATGCCAGTAATTAGCCTGTTCTCGCTGCAGCTGACACTGCAGTCATCACTTTAATCAGATGCTGCTCATTAATCCTGCAGCCTGTGGATTCAAGAGAGAGACTCCTGCAGCTGGAGTGCAGCAGGTTGCAGCCTCCCGACTCCAGCCAAACCTACGGACACGCTAATGAACCCGCAGGTAATAAAACAAGTAAAGCGCGAGCAGAGAGCCGGCTGTGACTTACAGGGAAAGGCGCCGTGCATGCAAGGTCAGCCAATGAAGGGATTTGCTGTCTAGTGGGAGCCGTGGGGCGAAAGCAGGCTCGGGGCTTAGAGACGCAACGCACTGAATCGATTTACCGATGCTACAACATGTAAAGAGATGTGATTTGAAACCTTCGGTGTAAAAAATGCTTTTAGTGTTGTAGTTCTGCATGATGCAGAAACAGAAATGAATCCATCATTTTTTTTCAACTTATTATTTGTTCAGTTATTATCATGCAAAGCAATTAATCTGTAAGTCTATGGAAATTGTTAAAGAAATGAATATACGCAAATGCTCCAGTGTTAAATAATGATGAATTTGTTTTCACTCAAATCAAAAACACGGAATTTATTTATTATTAGCCAGAATTCTCCGCAATGGTGGTCATTAATTTGCTTGGTACAAATATGCTTCTACACCGACTCACCTCTATGGGAAGTAGCTTCCCCTTCATCTGGTCGCCCCCCTGCAGTACTCGAGTTTCCTGCAGAGTCACAACATTGCTTCACGTTAAAAGCAGAACTTTGTTAGAAGCCAACAGACATTTCAACTTATTTCACTAAACTTACTGGAGAGATGCCGCTTCACCGGAACCTGAGAGAGAAAGAGAGAGAGTGCGAGAGAGAGAGAGAGACTGTTCAATATGCTAGACCAGTAAAAATAAGAGGGACATGACCCTCATTTTGTTTTTACTGTCAATTAAAAAAGAAAAAAACCTCACAAAATTGCCAGAGTTTGCTCGTTCTAGACATGTGATAAGAGTTGGAGACCCGACCTGCTGCCGCATTCCTCTGTTGGGGGGCAGAGTCAACGCCCCCACCGTGGCCTTCAGCTCCTTCTCTGTCGCCACAGAATTACTGCGATTGCTGCTGGCCACCGGCCTGATCTGGATGTGAAACTTCTTCGGCTCCTCGTCATCAAAGTCTGAATCACTTGAATAGAAGTTGTTGTCTTTTTCCTCGGAGCAGCGTACAGAAGGAGGGAGAGGAAGGTCAAGGAGGACAAGTATTGAAAACAGTGGCAAAGAACCAACGTGCTTCTAAAGGTAGCTTTTGTCGTTTACAAACCAGCACATTTAAAGCTCAGTCGATATATTTGATAAGACAACTCACGATCTGCAGCAGCTATGATGGATGGATTATTGTTTTTTTCCATCCATCATCTATGGACAGCACTTTGTGATGCGCTTTATAAATGAACTGTACTTACTTACTTCTATACTGTGTACCGGTAATCCTGTGCAGAGTCACAGGGGAAACTAAATCAAAAATAAAACAAGATCTAAAAAAATGTTTTTACATGTGAATTTGTGAAAGCTACAGGAAACCACTACAGGGTGGCTGAGAAGCTGCATGTTGCAGAGACTTGGATTATTCCGTTTATACTTTATATTATTGTTTTTTATTATTGTTATTTGCCCAAGAATAAGTATTTGGGGAGTAATCACAACACCAGAGAAGCCCAATTGCCAACTCTCAGAAAAAAACCCAAACTTTTTATTGACGTTTTATCGCTCTTGACCCGGAAACCATAATATACTTACACAGCACAACCCTTTCACTATTGATTTGATTGGACTTGTCAAATGAGTAATGTGTGAGAGTTTCTGCCCCTTTCCCAAAGATATCTGGCAGTTATTTAATAGTGCAGTGTTTCCTCATTCTGATTGGACGGTCACACTGTGAAAATCCTGGACGCCAATGTGCCGACTGGTATATATGATGGCAAAGCTCCATTCCTCTCCCGTCTGACAGTATTGGATTTGATAGATATCAAAATCGTTATTATACATGACATTCTCTGTCAGCAGTTAACAGGTTATGAAACTTTGAGTGTCGATGTCTTTTATCACGTGGGGCTCATGTCGTGAGCAACCACAAAGTAAAAGATTGAATTGAAAAAAAAAAAAAGGAATAAAGTATATGAAAATAATTATATTTTTCTATGTAAACAGCAGAGAAAAGCAGCAACAAGAAGACAAATATGCAAAAAAAACCCAAAAAAAAACAACCAGGCTCAGAGGTAGTCTCTCCTGAGAGATCACAGAGCTGACAAACAAACTGATGCCACCCCCCCTGCCCCGCCTTGCCGCGTATGGACAAATTTATCTGCACCTCTATATTGAGTGACTGTCAAATCTGAGTGAAACATTTAAGCCCAATGAGGGGATGACAAACGCGAGACGAGCTGTTGTCTCATCTGTTTGGCTGAGTGTTGCTGCCGGAGCAACTGCAGCATTGGAAGATGAAGTACTTGAGTATCAACGGTCGTGTGCCGGTGGAGAGCAGGTGTCTCACTTCAGTCTGACTGAATCCCGTCCTCAGTTAATGAGGGGGATGAATTTAGTCATTTGTGCTAACAAACACGACGGAGATCTTCATAATTGGCCGTCTCTGAAGTTAATGAGGCTGTGAACGTCTGCAGTTGTGCGGACAAATTGGCAGAACCCGCCTCTCATCTCCGACCCTCTGATTAAGTTCCATTTAAAGCGTTTCTCTCTTATTTATGGGGTCTATTTGGAGTCTATTCAGCAGTCTCACGAGGTTGAATTTGTCAAATCTTGCATCTGCCACATGACAAAGTCAAGTCTATGACATCTGCATGAATTTGAAGGGAGTGAGTGAAGAAATCGGAGAATTTGTGGAGGGTGAGGAGTGAGAGTTGGTGACTAAAAGATAAAAGCAAATCGAGTTCAAATGATGAGTAATTGCATGGAAAAAAAAAAAAAAAAGCAGTGTGGTCTATCGCCGGTAGGTCGCCACATCCGATGCAGTAACTCACATGTACAACCAGTTTAGAGTCACCAATTAACCTAATGAGAGGAAGAAAGCCAGAGCCCCTCATATAAAAACTACAAAAAACGCAAACTCCACACAAACCCAGACCATCATGCTGCCAGGCAACTGTGCTCGCCATGACATCAACGCGATGCCCTCTTCAAAGCCAAAGCAGCTCCTGAAAAATGTTAACACATCACTAATGATGTGTTTTTGTTGTTGTGTAACGGGCGCGTGTTCATCCACCTATTCAATCCTGTAGGTTTGAGATGGGGGTTGAGGGGGGGGGGCAGAGAAGGAGATATTCTGGATGAGCGAGTCGAAGGAGATGTAACTAGTGTAGAACAGCACCGTGGGGCAAACGACCATCTCATTCGAAAGCTGTACACTGGACACTTATCACAACCCACAAACTACACTGCATGGGCTTTAGCCAAACTGAAACTTACATTTAATGCCCCACATCTGTTGAGAATTATTACCATGCCTTTGGTCTTTGTCCACACGGCCACACCGTTTGGTCGGAGGTCATGATCTCCCAGAGATGCGAGGCCTCAGCATCCATTTGCCCAACAAATGCAATACTAGGTGATATTTCAACATTATATCTGCCTTATTTAAAATCTTTTGTATCAGAAGCATTGACCATCTTCAAATAGACCATATGACTGCGTTAGAAAAAGGGAAGTGTGAAACAGAGGCATTGAGAATAAAAAAAAAAAGAAGCTGTAATGCACTGAAATAGTTTGATAAAGTATTAATTTGCTTGTTTTAATGAAATGATAATAGATTCCAGAGGCTTTTATGAAGCAGCGCATCTGAAAAGGAGTATTGAACAAAAAATATATCAAATTTAAAACTCTGGGAAACGCTGACCACTGAACATTTATTTTACCCGCTAAGGGAAGTTTGAGCAACACTGTCTTGTTACACAAAAAAGACACGATGGGAAAGCAATAAAGCTGCCATCATGTCATCATTATGGAAGGCACAGTGTGTGTTTGTGTGAATTTTCTTGTTTTGTTTCAGTTGTCAAAAAAACAACAACCGCAAAATATCCATAAAACATACAAGTTTCTACAAACTAAATATCACAACAAAATTAGTGTACGGCAAATGGATGACTCAAAACAGTGGTTGTGGAGAAATGATATAATGAAGGAAAAGTTAGCATACATTAGGATAAAATACGTGATGAAAAAACATCTGAATGATATGAAAAATGGTTTTCTCAGTGGAAAAATTAATTGGATGGAGTGCTTTGGTCTTCACCTGGCTGAGCATTATATATTTATTTAATATGTCTATTAATAGGTTATATATTTAATATGTGTGAGCAGGTGTACATTACACTGGAACAGATCACCTATATGAGGGCTGGAGTCTTTCTGCAAGCTCAATAAATACATCAATGAGGCTCTTTATCTTTTGTCAGCGACATGAGAACCGTTTTCATCAGGAGACACGAAGTGGTCTGATGATTGTACTTGTTTGTGTGGAGACGGATGCAAGGATGGAAGGACTCACTGATAAAGAGAAATGACATGATGTGGTGTCCAGAGTGAAGACGCACAAGCAGAAAAAGGATATCATTGTGAGTGCTGTCGGCTCGGATGACGAATCCCTCGTCGTCCACTTCCAGGGGTGAATTCTGTGCACACATAGATGAGAACTAGGAGCAGGCAGACAAATGGTGCACGTCAGCCGAGATGCCGTATATCTCAGTACTTTACTTTGTCTGCACTACCGGGAGCTTTCCATTTTGAGTGTCAGAGTGAATAAACTTGCCCTGCAAATGTGGAACACGAGTGCGAGTCTGTGGCCAAATGAGAACCAGAGTTGTGCAATCAACATGTCATTACCGGGAGCATAACTGAAGTCGTCTGCCGAAGCTGCAAGTGCACATTCAACATGATTCAAACTCTGATGCTTGACACTGGAGACAGAAATAACGCACAGAGAAAGCCATTAAAAAGCCTAACCAGTGTGAGGGCAGTTATTCATAGACTGACTTTGGATTTTTAAGGATTACGTTACACATGATGTCAGTAAAAGGTGCTGCTGGGTCATCTTGACATGTTGATGAAGTCCTTTTATAACGAAAAGTCACTTTAATCACAACTGCATGTCAGATGTTGGAACAGACATTTTACATGGAAAATATTACTTCATTTTGAATTTGATGGTGACCTCAAACATATCAAATGTTTTGTACTAGTGATCGGTGTGGACTGCAGACTAGTTTAGTACCTGGACTCATCTATCGTGGAGCCACGCTGTTGATTGATGTGGTTTAACGTCACCTTACTGAAACATGCAGCTCATTACCTGAAAAAGATGCTGTCTTGAGGCGTAAACTGCACACTAATGCAACTCCATAGCATAAAAGATGCTGGTTTTTAAAACATCTGCTGATAACTGGCTGGGTGGTATTCATGACCTTTAGTCTGCAGGACACAGCGTTCGTGGTTTCCACAGGAATTTTAATTAGCGATTTCATTCAACCACAGAACAGTTTTTCCATTTAGTTTAATTTATGAGATTTCTAAGATTTCATGGACTGAAGATCACGAGCATCCAGTTTTGACCATCAGCCTTGTTCTTGTTGCCCGTTTCTCTGAATCTTTTGAAGTTAATTGTAGTTAACTTGTTAAATCGGAGGTTGTGGGATCTTAACAGTCTGTGAAGTTTTATACTTTTCTTCTGAAAATAGCTCCACGGTTCTTAAAGGTACATAATGGATACTCTCATCTCATGCTCCATTTATATCCAGTGAGGTTACTGACCTGTTGCCAGTTATCCTAATGGGAGGCCGTACCTCCAGTTGTTTGTGCCAATTACCTTTAAAGCCATTCCAAATTCAACATTTGATAATACTGCAGAGCAAATAGCAAAGTGTCTCAAGTTAAAAAAAAAAAGTTTTTTATGTTTAACATGGTCACTTTAACACAGCTCCTCTTCTTCTGAACACGGCTTTCCAACTCTTTGTAATCAAAACAAAATAAAAGTACAATTCCCAAACCCTGTAGGTGATCAGCCAACAGCTTCAAGAACTGTAATAAGCTGCTCACTAACCAACACACACTCTCCACAATGCTAAAGTGACACTTTCACTGATGTAGGAACTTAAACAAAATCCACAACAAATTCTTGAAGCATAAGAGTTTTTATACATTTTACTTCTTCGCCTGGTTTGGTGGTAAATTTCAGATACATGAAACATTTTTGTTTTCCACTTTTGAAGCTTTAAACCTTATTGTGCCTTCTTATGTAGAGTTTACGTATATATTTGCGCATTTTGGCACAAAAGATACTTGAGCTTCTTCAAAAAAACACAATCTCTTGAATGCAGATATAAAGAATGCACTCAAGGAACAAAGATACTGTTCTACAGGAAGATCAAAAAGGAATTAACAAAACATACCTGAATACTTTACATTTGTGCATTTACTGCAACTATGCATTTACTCCAACCTCACATCTTACGCAACGTGTTTTGAAGTTCCCTCTGCCAACATTACTTCTACCCGTCACGCTGCAGCCAGGACCCTGATGCCCATGAGGTGTAACATAGCAACACCAGCAACTCTGCAGCTTACGCTCTGCTTTTGCATCAGACCGTTAAATGCTTTCTGGCAGCAGGCCAGACACACAGACACACATCACTCTTTGACAACACTCATGCACTGGCCAGCAAGTTCCCAAACATGCACTCATGCACGCACGCACTGATGTGGAGCTACGCACTCCCCCTTCCCCCGGCTGCCTATAATCTCAGAAACCTCTTCTCAGAAGTACCAGAATAAACCTGGGAAACCCCACACCATCAGTCACGTCAATATCACACACTCATGATCCACAATGACACAAACCTACGCAGGCACTCGTTTTCCCCATAACACTCCCAACACTCGGTGTACATGAAGTACAAACGCTCTAAACTCTCACTCCACTGGGATATCTTATCTGTAGACTTAAGGAAGACAGTCGAACATTTAGTAGATGACTTCTTGAGCTTTTGTACTTGGGTGTGAATTTCATCAGATACTCACCAGAGCTTCTGTCACAGCAGAATCCCTGCAAATACAGAATCACACGCAGGAATTATTTTCATTGTATTTGAAATAACACATTTGAACTGCCTGTAGATCAGTGTGTGTGTGTGTGTGTGTGTGTGTGTGTGTGTGTGTGTGTGTGTGTGTGTGTGTGTGTGTGTGTGTGTGTGTGTGTGTGTGTGTGTGTGTGTGTGTGTGTGTGTGTGTGTGTGTCCTCTCACGTAGAGTCCGGTTCTTTATCTCGTTTGCCGAGGCCGGGGATCCTGAAGGCTTTCGCCCGACTCTTTTTCCCACCCTCCGGAGCCAAAGCGGTCATGTACTCCTCAAATCCAACCAGAGCTGCAGACAACATGCATTTTAACGGAAAGAACCACACAAAGAAATACACAATATCCAAACAGTCGGTCAAAGTTTTACACCATTAATACAATAATACTCAATACTGCTCATGATGGCGAATGAGTAACTTGAAGTTGAAACCTGGCCTGTCTTTGCCGGTGCCCTTCAGTTCAGCAAATTTCTGAACAAGGTTATCGATGCCAATGTTTTCCACATTCTGTTTGAATTCCTCGTGAACCTGCAGAGGAAGAAACCAGAGAAATGTATTGAGGATTCACTGTATTCATTTTAAAAGTTGTGTGAGATACGCTTTTAATTTGTAGTTTCTAGAACTGAGTTCTATGTCATCTAATATTATCTGCACTTAAATGATTTGCCTTTTAATCTGAAGTACATCCAGTATGCCTTTTTGTGTAGTACTGTTGTGTGCGTTTTTGCCTTTATGTCGTGTTTCTGCATGTATTTCTAATATAGCTAAAGACTTCTGAACTTTAATTATTATTATTTGTTTGTCGTTCTCTGCTCTGCTGATCTCTCAATTTACTTTCCCCCCTAAAGTCGCCCATCAGGGTAAGATCTTCATCTGGTCTAAAAGACTTCATCCTTGGTCCTGCCCAGGTCGGACAGTTTGGTGTTTTGAAACTATTTAGCAGTATGTGTGAGATGACTACATTAATAATTGACAATATGTATCACAAACACCCCGATTCTCAAAACAATAAGATTCAGTAACTTCTACTGTAGCTAGAATAACTCGACTTTGAGAGACAAATGACATATTTATGATGTTAAAAGTGAATTATGGAAAGTTAGCATTGACGATATGCTGACTTTTTGTATTCGATTCCAATAGAAGAATTTCAATGTCACTACAGACCTGTCCAACCTGGACGTGGGTGTCCTCGATGGAGTGGGAGTATCCTTTGATGAGCTGCTTCATCTGACGCAGGTGAGTCTCCTCAATTCCCTGAAACTTCTGCTCACACAAACACGGGTTCCAATTCATCACACACGCAAAGAAAACAAAACAAAAACAAAAATAAATCACATTTTTCTTTTTTGGCTAATAATCCCAAACAATTCTTTTCTATGTTTACTTCACACATCACATAAAATCAGCCTGTATGAAAACAGAAGTGAAGCCGGGCTGCCAGCACTCGGGAGCGGAAGCCTCACAGTAAACAACAAACCAAAACCCTCATGACAAACACGCTTTCAGTGCATTCATGAACATCTGGGAAGCTGCAACTGTCTAAACTGTGAGTGGAAAATGTAGATCTCAATCAGCGTATAGTTTGTTCTAATGATGCACCCTGTAACAAATCAACCTCAGCACGAATAAAGTCAAAATAACCTTTTCTTATGGCCTGTATCTGTAGTTGGAAACCAAAAAACAACAACAACAAAATAAAGCATTTCAATTTGTGTAGATTTGTTGACAGTATTGGCTTTAAAAGCCTTAATATTTGTGCTGAATGCTGAGTATTTTAATGGCAAGGGCTCCCCCTTTCTGTTAGCATGTCAGAATTTCTGAATTGGTTATTGCTCAATTTCTAAGCTTTTTAAAGAGGTGTCATACTGAAAGTGTTTCATCTAAAGCAGAGGTGACAAACAAAAGGCCCATGGGCCTCAAAGCCATGCACAAATCTACAGCTCCAGGAGAAGAAGCTATTTTTGGACCGTTCACTGTTTTGTGCACCCAAAGCTTTCAGTAAAATTGGTTTTATGTTGAGATTGTAGCGGTTTGGTTTTATAACAGTATAGATGTTTTCATCACATTTACTCCGCGCTACAACAAAGAAACACTTCAAAGTTTAAATTTAAAGGTAATTATGTCACTATTTTACTAGTGCAAGTCACTGGAGATTCATTTTAGGGTTCGGGTTTGTGTCCCCTGAAAGAAATGAGTGTGACATCCCTTGACCGAACGCAACAGATCATGACAGATCAGTAAAGGTTTGAAATTTTAATGTAAAGCCAGCACTTTGACATTTTTTTTTTACATTTACACTTTTGCTATATTTTTGCTTAATTATCATGTTCCATTTTCAAAAATCCAAAAAAGGATTCTAAAAAAAACCCCAAAAAACACCAGACTTAACTGTACTTCATGATCTGTAAAAATCTATGATGTCTTTGTAAATCAAAGGCCATTGACAGTGACTGACCTTTTTTAATGTCAATTAAATAATCTAAATAACAAATATAATGAAAGCATTTAGTTTCACAGTTGCATAGAATAGATTTTCATCTCATGGCAAATAAAGCCACTTCCAAAAGAGTTTTTTTTTTTTTTTTTTTAATAGTCCTGGTAAACAAACAAACAAAAATTTCCAGAATCCACCATAAACTTACATATGAATTTAAATTTGGTGGTTTTATTTACCGTTATTATATATTAGTTCATTGTGTGATTGTTTACTTGCGACTATTGTTATTGTGCGTTTCTCTTCTGGTAATATTATGACAATCAGGTGCTTTTAGATGATCGAGTAATGTGCACTGAACCTGAAACTCAAACTCAACAACAAAGAACA
The DNA here is from genome assembly GCF_963422515.1 of Blennius ocellaris. Taxonomy (NCBI): domain Eukaryota; kingdom Metazoa; phylum Chordata; class Actinopteri; order Blenniiformes; family Blenniidae; genus Blennius; species Blennius ocellaris. The sequence continues at coordinate 10,785,668 of NC_137661.1, read as the reverse complement.
ATAAAAAGAAAATAAGAAAATAACCTTTTGAAAGAGGGCTGAGCTAAAAAGATGCAGCCAGTCTGCAGAAGAAGAAGCCCTGCATTTGCCAGGTCATTAAACCAGCAATAATTTGAGAGGATTTAGAATTTAACTTAGATCCCGCCTTGAAATCTGCCAGCTCATTTGTCACCGACTGCTTCAAGGGAATCGTCTTGATATAGTGGCCTTGGCTTTTGTGAGAGAAGTGAGCTTATGATCACCACTATTGCCAATTCTCTTAAATTATTCAGCCAAAATCTTGGCAGGAGGAGCAAACGGTAAAACACTCCTTTGCTCGCCTCTCCACTGCGGTGAGATTTCAGCAGGCCTCTTCTAAACCCATCGGCCCCGTCTCATGGCCCCAGTTTTCACCACAGAGAACCACAGCGGAACTGGAAAAAGCAACAGTGCGAGTTTCATTCCCACTTGGTTCCAATACAAATGAGTTTAATTTCAGGTGTGAATGTGTTATAAGAAAGCCCCTTCCTCTCCTTTTTTTTTTTTTGTTCTTCAGTCTTTGATCCTCTGACCCACACTGTGCTCCCAGGTACCCCCTTCATAATTACTACCAGACCTTTCCCTTCAAAGCTATTACAAGAGATAATTGGTCACAAGGACTCCTGCCATCGTTTCAAATGTAAAACCCAGAGGCAGTCATTGGGGTTTGTTGAGGATCTCCATGGAAACAGCAGCCGTAACCATGGAAGTGTGGGGGCAGTGATAAAAGGTAATGAGCAGGATGTGTGTGTAAGTGGGTGGGTGTTTAGGAGTCGGGGGTGAGTTTTCCCTTTTTTTTTTTTTTTTTTTTTGGGAGAAAGCATGATGTCGGATCATAAATTAAAGGATAAGATAAAGCTCCAGTTTGGCGGGAGGCTGCCGAACAGGGAGATTCAGAGAAAGATGGATCGGGGGGAAAACATCCAAAGACACACATAGCGAAGTTTGAGAGGTACGAGCAAAAAGTGGCCCCTGAATGCAACGACGAAGGAGCCGACCTGCGCAGACTCGCTCATCTTCTGTTCAAACTCTCCTCCCACACGGTTGTACTTCTCAATGCACAATGCAAACGACTCTGCCGCTTTCTTAGACTTCAGCTCCGCCTAGCGAGAAAAGAAGGGGGGGAAAAAAAAGGAGAGTCTGCAAGCTGCTGAGTGTCGTTCACAGTGTTAAAAAAAAGAAAGCTGCAGAAGTAAAAGACAACAACCGCTGCTTGTTCAACCACTTACCAGTCAGTCAGCATTAATGCTGCTTTCAATACTTTCAGACCACATTTAAATCAATTGGGTCAAACTATACATTTTCAACAATAAAATACATTTATGAATCTGCTTATCAAAAATAATTTCCTAGCTCATGATTATATGAGAACAATGTGAATTTCTGGTTTTAAAGATCAATCCTTACAAACTGAAAAAAAAAAAAAAAACTTTGTCTCACTCAATGTGCAGTGATATCTTGCTGAAGTTAAACTGGTAGTAACTGGCGGTAACTTAGTGCGGTGACATGTATTATTTATATAGATGATGTTACTGATGGTTTTCATATTTCTTTACTGTTGTTTTAACTGGCAATAGAATATTTAAGCAAATACAGGCAAAGTAATCTTAATGCTGCGAGCTTCATTCAAACAGCCATGAGTCACACCATAATGGAGTCAAGTCGTAGTGAAAGCAACAAAAAGATTTGTTTTGATCATTTTATTCTCTGCAGCCGACATGCTTCACATCTCAATAGGACTCATGTGGCTTTACAAGTGAATATAAATTGTAGATTAAAATTCTTAAACAATTATTCACCAGTATATGCTTTATTGGTATTTGATTTTGCAATTTCTAACAATTATTTTATACAGTGCTTACAGATTTTGAATTGTTGAAATATAATCAGCAGTATGAGATAATTTTAGATAATTATTGGAAACTTAAGACGACTTGAAGATCAAAACATATTTATATATATATATTTGCAGGGCAGCACAATGATGTCATGGTTGGAACTTTTGGGAAGTGATACATACAGTCCCCGATTGATTCCCAGACAGAGTTTGCATGTGTATGTAAATTTATGACAATAAACTGCATAAGCAGGATGTACACAGGACACTGACTAGAACACAGTGGTATCGAGGATCGATGGATATGTGCAGGTCGGTATGATATCCTTGCAGACCATCAAAACCCAAGACAATTATAAACAAAAGTTGTGTATAACCTTCTCCGCTTCTTTCTGCGGCGCTCCCTCCTTCCGGAGCCGGTCCAGCTCCATACACTTAGTGTGGTAACCCTCCTTTGACTTCTGAAGGTGACCGCTGTGAACCTGCAGCGCCTGCACCGCCTCCACCGTCCCCACCATCTCCTCCTTCGTCTGAGCGACACAAAATAACACGCATGCAGAACTGTATAAACCATCAAGGCTCTTCATACTTCAGGGACAACCTCGGGATGCCATGAAGGAGAGGCCAGTAATTCGATTTCCAGTGGGTTAAATTAGATCAGAGTGACGGAGACTTGACGCAGCGCAAACTGAGGAAAAATACAACTGAGTTGATCGTATCGGAAACGAAAAGACATCAGCCGAATGGGAGAGGGGTAGAATCTGTCCTCTCAGCGCAGACACGCACCTTGCGATGAATTTTGACCTGCTCGTCTCCGTACTTGTTGATGTCCCGGATAAGATCGTTCATTTTTTTCATCAGCTCCAGGTGGCAGAGGGCCAGTTTGTCTGAAGACACCCTGAACACGTCCCACATGGGGGCAAAAGTCCTGCAAAAACACACACGAGAGACAGCTCAGTTTTGACTTATTTAAAAAAAAAAAAAAGTTTAACCTAATGTCACTCTGTGGACATGTCTTCAAATCATAAACCAAGACAATGTGAAGAAAAATCTCCCCCCCCCAAAAAAAATTACAGCTCTATTTTAGTAACCTCTACAAGTCTTGGGGAGGGTTTAAATTAGGTTATTCTGTGTGAAATGAACAGAGGGCCTCGAGATTGACAAACAATATCAAACATTTAAGCACAATTAAATATTTATTAAAGGGAGGCTCTTAATCTTCACACTGACCCACATGCCAAAATATGATAAAAAAAATAGATAATCAAATTTGTGAAGCATCAAAAAAAGATCAACGCTAAATAATAAACAGCATTAATAAACCCACTTTCATATCAGAAAATGTAAATGATTAAAGAAAATGTATTGAAAAAACCTCCAATCTAAGATAATTATTCAGGGAAATAGTCTGAAATCGGTGCATTCAGCGTTAAATTGCTCTTCTTCACACTGGTAAAAGCTGAAAATACATTTTCTTCACTTGCTGTTGCCTTTTCATAAATGTGAAAGATGATGATATGTTTAAGGATGAAAAATTGACTTAAAGAAGTTTAATGCAGCCCATCTTCCTTCTGATCCAACAAACAAGCCACTGAAGATCAAACTGCTGCACGAGTTTTTCTCGATACGTTGCATGATAGTGATGGAACATTATGATCATGCAATGTAGACGTATATGTTCTAAACCACATGGATCAAATGGCAGCATTGATCATAGATTATGATATCTGGTGAGGGCGGTTAGCACCCTCACCTCACAGCGAGAAGGTTCTGGGCTCAAACGCTCCCCGGGTGTCTCTCTGTGTGGCGTCTGCATGTTCTTCCTGTGTGTGCCTGGGTTTTCTCCAGGAACTCCAGTTTCCTCCCACAGTCCATGTATGTTTATGTGGTCGATTGGTGACACTAAATTGCCCCTAAGTGTGAATGTGAGTGTGTGTGGTTGTTTGTCCCTTTGAGTTTTTCCCTGCAGTAGACTGGCGCCCTGTCTACTGCATCCTGCTCTCCAGTGCCCCGCCACCCTGAACAGGATAAGTGGGATACAAGATTTATGGATGGATGGATGGATGGGTATCTGGTAGTGCACTCCATATAACTCATGTACGCATAAGATATATGACACTTTCATAAAAGCTTACACTTTCTCCTGTGAGGCACCGAGGCGGGACTTTTTGCCGAGTGGCGATACTCACCCCTGTGGGCTCCCATTGCTGGCCATTTTAGACAGTTTGCTCATCGACTTGGAGTAAGTCTCCTCGATAGCGGCCCTGCAAATACAGACAAAGACATAAGCTCAAACCTGATGTTTTGTTATGCATTCTGAGTTATTTTGTGTTTTCATGGTTTATTTTTCACAATCTGGGGCCTTGTCTTTTTTATGACTGGTCAAACGTCGTATTTCTAGTTTTTGTCTTGTCATGTCAATGCCTTTAGTTGGTTGTTGTTTGTTGTGTCTATTACTCGTGTCAGATTATTGTATTTCAGCATCCAGTTCGTTGTCCAGCTATACTCAGTTTTAATGCCATTCCACGCCGAGTTTCATGTTCAATATTTGTGTAAGTTCAGTTTTCCCTTTATTGATTTCCACCTGTGCCTCATCAGGACCTCCCTCCTGTCCATACAAGTCTGAGTGCTATTATGACTTTGTTGGTCTGTCTTTTGAACTCCTGTTGTGTGTCCCATCTGAAAAGCCCTGGTGTGTGCCTCCTATTTTCTCTGACCTTGTACATTGCTGTTCTCTGCCAGTTCCCTACTGGATTAGTTTTGGGACGGTTTATATTAATCTACAAACTCAGGTTTGTTTTTCTGTGTTTGTCCCCAAAGCCTGATATAAATGACCATGAAGAAGAGCTGAGTGATCAAGTCCTTAACTGTAGTTTGCGTCATGTAAAATCTGTTTTTATATGATGATGCACATACTGTATATGTACTGTCGGCACAATGAGGAATCGTTTGTTTGCTGAAGTCTCCGTCACATTCAGAAGACAGATATAGTGCAACTGATATGCAAAGTCTCCAAAATAGCCTCCAGACTCATAAACATCATGTACTCCCATAACACTTTCACACAATGCCACTGCTTCTCCAAATTGCCTCATGTGTTATGTTCTCTATCCAGGCTGAATACCCTGCACCAAACCACCCGAGTCGGCGTCTGCAGGTGAAGATTGATTTTTATGAGTCCTCAGTTAATGTTGCAAATAGCCACATATAAATGATAAATAGACCTGTTTCACAAGGCCGACTGTAAAACTTTATTAACCATCTGTGCAGCAACAAAAACACAAACGTGTGACTAACTAACTTAATGTGTCGTAGTAGAGATGCTGATGTGCTCCAAGTTTTTACATGGAGTATTTTCTGGGTCACACTGATTATCACTGATGTGTGATTGGACTTTTTTTTTTATTTGTTTGTTTGTTTTCACCATAAAAAGCCTGTCTTTATAGAAGAAATAAAGTAAAATAAAGTGACCCTCGTACTAAATGTGCAAAATCTTGTGAGCACACTATTGATGATTGACATAGCAAAAGTAGGATTCAAGACGTTAGATTAAAAACATTAACCTATATAAGGGAGACCTAAGTATCGAACATTTTTGTTCTCCCAACTGAATTTTAACTTATTACACATAAATGCATTGCTTTTCTGTTCACCAGCGACTTGCAGTGCGTCTTCCTGAATAGGCAACATGGTGAAGCTGGTGAATGTGAGAAACCTTAAGAATGTAGATGAAGAGTTGTTACGTTCCTTTAAACAGAGTGTTTCATAGTCTCTTAAATCAAGTTCGACCTCTTAGACAGTGAGAGAGGAGAGAAGCGGAAAATACTGAGGATATTTATCAACACAATTGCCTTCCCTCTGCCCTGCAGGATCACACTATTTTAACCACAATGTCTCCGTTTCATTTCCTTACTGCTGATTTGTCGTCTGCTGCTGTCCAAGTAGATAAGTCAATTTCCCTCGAAGAGGAATGTGCACCGGCACTCTGAATCAATATCCAAATTATATCATGGCTCCGACAGAGCAGTGTGTGTGTGTTAACATTGAGCTACGAGAGCATAAACCCCTGTGGGAAACTCATTACTTCCCCTCCCGGCTAATCACACATTAGAGCAACAAACTGACCAGTTTAGAAGACATGTGTATAATTGACCAACACAATTACACACAGTGCAGTCGTGCCCGTCAAGTCGCCGTTCTGATCGCTCTGGCACATTTACTCACACAAAAACAAAACAATTAATTTGGACACAGACAAAACCAAGGTTTTTCATTTCCAGCCGGCTCATGTTAATGTTCTCAGCAGAAATATTTCTGACAAATGTTATTCAATTGACTTGATAAGGATGGAGAACCGTGGGAAATCGACATGAGAATATCATTGTGTGAGACTGTGAAGTCTGCCTGTATCCACAGTCCTTCTGACGAATTAGCATAAAAACAATAGCTTAACTTGATAAGACGCGTCTGTTCGTGCTTCCTTTTGCCGTTTCGTTGCTGCTCCTTCACATCATCATTGGTTCATAAAGTAGTTTTGAAAAACTGCAAGCATCAACATAAAAGAGCATCTTCCTCCAAATAATGGAAGTAAATCAAACCCATTGCACCGACTCACACATTGCTGATAGCTCTGCTAATTTGTCACAATAACAAAACAATAATCGGGGCAGATAATTAAAAGTACAGCTACTTAACAAGAAACTCTTGGCTTTTATTATGCAGTAACATACTTACTATAACATTGTGTGGAGGACAAACTTTTCTAACTTGCAATAAAAAGCTGGGCTGCACCGTTAGTGAAATTCTCGAGGATCATTGTCAATCAAAAACTGCTTCACATCTCATTGAGCAATTCATTCAATCCAGTTAATTAAATGATCACGTGTTCTGTAAGCATGCCTGATCTCTATCCTCGGGCTCGATGTTTTGTTTTTTTTTAATTATGAAAACTGTGTTACTGAATAAAAAAAGATTAATCTGCATATTTTTCAGTGGGTTCAAAACATTTCTTCCACAGCCAAAGTAGCATATCATAGTATTTTAAACAGCACACCCATCTGCGTGCAGTTCTTATCCGTCTCGGATGACAAACAGGCAATTACACGAGGGTTCTATTCGACAGAGGTTAAAAATCATTTGAGGGGGGGCTCGTAGACCACAGCCTGAGATAATCTTCTGCCCATGTCAGACGTCTCATTATTCATGCACAATGAGACTGCTGCTACCACCGACTAACGACCAGTGCAGCAGAAACTCATGCAACAATCAAAGCGCCACCAGAACAACTGTTCACAAGTAGACAAAATGTTGGGCCACGTTTGTAGGACAAGTGTCAAATGTGCAAATAAATTTGATCAGACTCGTAGAAGACTTTGTTCACTGTTTTGTTGGGTTTTTTTTACTTAACTACTCGTCCTGATTTGTCTCATTAGGAGTTGAGATCATGGCACATCACTGAGACAGAACTGAACAGCAGATGGCAGCAATGCTTGTAGCTGAGAGATCAGCGATAGTTATTGGTAGTTAAACAGCTTCATCAACAAAGACATAACATGAGGGTGAATTTGTGAAAACACGCATGCTAACGGGTGCAGGAATTATGCAGCCTGACAAGCAACAGAATTTCTGATTACTCTTTTTTTCTTTTCTCTAAAAAACTCCATGTGCTTATTTTAGAGAACATTCATTAAATGTGCATAATTTCAGGATGGTATTGGATTTTCTTTTTCAGCGCTTGAAAGTAAGAGAAAACATTAAAGTTGTTTTTATGTATTATTTTTTTTTTTTTTGTGATAATTTGTCCAGTCAGTCCAATTGAGATCAAAGTGGGTGACTGAACTATCATGATGTTGACACATTTGTTCTAAATAAATAGCTTGATTGAAACTGATTTAAAATCTCAGGAGGAAAAAAAACATTATTTTTTTATATATATATATATATATGTTGGAAACTGGACCTACAAGTGAGAGACTGACACGGACAGTAGATAAACACAAAGATTAATATATTCTTTAAACATTTACTTTATTTGCCAATCACAGAAATATCTGGACTTTGACAGGCCTGCTGAGTTTAGTTACAGAGGCAAAGCAGCGACTGGAGGAGGCGATTAGCTCAGATGATGAAACCCAGAGAAGTTATATCCAGCAGCTGGGACATGTAAAACCAAACACACGTCGGCTGCAGGCGCTCAGACTTCATCCAAACACGGTGTTCAGAGCATTTCAAAAGTATCATGGTCGTGAGGACAGGAGTCAGGGGGTCAGAGTCGACCCAGGCGACTTAACCAGTTTTAACAAAGAAACACTTGTTTGACTGCTTTCTGATGACGGCACTTTGAAAATGCATAAATCACTGGCGCCGTGTTCGGCACGCCGGGAAAAACAAACTCCCGAACAATTCATTTATCATCTCCCAGCATTTCACTCCACCCTGGCACCGTCTTCTAGCGTCCTCTCCAAATATGCAGGACGAGTTGAGAAAGTAGATTTCGTCCACCAATGCGCCGTCACTCGCGCCTCCTCCCACACGCATGTTCACAAATACACACAATCCTTACCTTTCTCTGACGAACTCGGCGAGCTCCTTGGTTGCCAGCTGGCCGTGCTTCATGTTGTGGTAGAGCACGTCGAAGCCGGCATTCTTCTCCCCCTGTCAACACAAAAATGAAGCAGACAAATGTCTCCCGTTAGGAGCAAATCAATAAACAACATACCGAGATTATCGTAATGTCAATCAGCTGACACTTCAGCTCCCGGCTGATCTGAGATGCAGTCAGATTTGACATCTTGTTCCAACATTTAATCTCTGCTAGAGATTAAACCAGCTTCTGTTAGTTTTCGTAAACAATTTGACGACAAACTGCATACAAAAGGTAATGCATTTATAAAATATCACCGTTGGAGATACCTACACCTAAGGTATAAGTTTGAATTTCTCGATTGGTTGAGTGATGATAATCAAAAACACAAATGTTTCGTTTGTTCTTCTTCAGGGTGGGGAGGTTATATTTACAAGTAAGTATTAAAATGTTACTGATCCGACTTAAGTAATGATGACAGAAGCTTAAGGACCAGAGACCTTGTTCAATATTGTTGCAATATGAGAAAAAGACAAATAACAAAGCCAGAAAAATATTTACCCGATTTTCTTCATATAAAGCTGGGATTTAAAGGTATTAATGCTTTAGGTGGTGAGTTTTGCAGCAGTGAGCAAATGGAGTGTCTGTCCAACTCTTTTGAAGTCTCATTAGAGGTTTGTCAGTTTGTGTAAATTATCTTGAATATAAACTGTATTGATCCGACTTGATCTTTCCTTTTGTGAAGTTTTGTCTGAACGTTGTGGTAGCATTTAGAAAACAGAACTGGCTGTATAACAGTTGCTTTTCTATGCATTTTGTTTTGGACATCGTTTTAAACACATTCACGAATGCTGCACCTCCCAGGAACTTGTCTTTTTGCTTTTAATCTATTCAACACACAAACCCCGAGGGCCGACACGACTCGCTAGTATTAAAACATTAAGAATTTAATTTATATTAAAAAAAGCAACAACAATAAAACAAACAAAAAAAAAACCCCAAACACAAAACGCGTTGTTGCCGTGACAAGCAGCCGACCTTGCAGCCGAGCAGATCTCGCACAAACTAGATGACCAACTCTCACCAATCACTGCTGTAATCACACAAACCTGCACCCAGCTCAGTTTAAGCCGGAAAATTGCCCGGCTGAGGCACTGCTGCTCTTGCAGCCTTCCCATATTTTTCAGCCAGGAGACGGGAGGGTTGTCAACGCACAGACAGCTGCTTGTCAGGACCTAAAAATACCCGGCTGGAGGAGGACAAAGCAGGTCCCAGGTACCAGGGGAATGGCAGGAATGCCAAGGAAGGGGGCAGAAGTGACTCCACAATGAGCATACGAAGCAAAACGCCATGTGCAAAGACCAAGTGCTTGCTGGACTATGACAAAGTCCAGCGCTTGGCGAGCGGAAAGAGGAGCAGCTGCTCCGAGAGACAGTTTGAGGACATGAGACTGAACAGAAAACACAAGGCAAAGCTAATGCGTCACTGCTGACATCAACCCACGACTGCCCCGTTCTCCAGTTCACAATTTATTCATAAGAGACAAGAAACATCCACACAGGAAAAAAAAAAAACCTGAATCTGCAGCAAAGTGTGTGAATGTAGAACTATAGAAAGAAAACAAAGAAAGATTACAGAACCAGAAGGGTGGAAATGATTTGATCCTTTTCAGGAGCTTCAATCCAATAAAGCAATTATTAAAAAAAAATACTCCATCAATGTATTACAAGACAATGCACTGTATGTCTTGGAGTTTTGGAAGATATCACATTGAGCAACATTATGCAACAACCTTCATGAAAATAATAATATGCATATAAATCTGCAGATAAATAATTTGGTGGCTCAGATTTGATCTCACTCATGGTGTGTGCAATATAAAATATCAGAATTCAGAAGGCAGCACTTCTGCAAATACTTGCATATTGAAAACATCAATGAAGTGTAAATAAATTAAAGTATTATCAATTTACGGGTTTCATTTTGAAAGTCATTATATCTGTTTATCCAGGACTGTATTGAAGAACTGTTCCTCTTTCCTGCAGTGAATGTGGTCTTTGAAAATCTCCACATTTGCAGGTACAGTTCTATTTCTCACAGTGAAATTAATCCACAGGAGAGATTGTATGTTTACTGTAAAAAAGAAAAGAAAAAAAAAACCAGTTTATGCCTGTATGCATCAGTATCTGCAACCAGCATAAACACTTAGACATATATTAAATACAGATAAAGAAAACCAAGTACTGTGCATCCACAATACAGGCACAAATAAACAAAATGCAAAATTTCAACCGAGGATGCCGTCATCTCATCACTGCAGTGGACAATGTTTAACTTCTAAATCATCACACAACCTAATCTTCTAAACTGCAGATATTCCAGTTTAGCCTCGTCATACTGCAATAAAATGTGTATCTTAAATTATACAATGTTCTCCTTCTGAACAAACGACACGATTTCACATTATTACGACGCAGTTCAATGCGTCAACGCCGTCTTTTTAACCGCAGCAAATGAGCCTTCTGCAGATCGTACAGAGTTCCTTATTGTCGGGGATGTGCTCTTTCAGGCAGAGCAACCATTACTCTTCTGGGGGTTTTGTCCCTCCCTCACAGTTGGCAAACGCCTTTTGTCGAAACTCAACCCTCGCGTAGAAAGGTGAGATGTCGGTGTAGGCCTGCACACACACACACACACACACACACACACACACACACACACACACACACACACACACACACACACACACACACACACACACACACACACACACACACACACACACACACACACACACACACACACACACACACACACACACACACACACACACACACACACACACACACACACACACACACACACACACACACACACACACACACACACACACACACACACGACGCAGCACCTGTCCTCCCTTAAAAGCAGGCTGGTCTGTCAGCTTTATGCAAAACCAGCAAACCCACACATTGTTGAAAAAAACCGCAAAAAACAATGAAAATATGAAAAAGCAAATATGACCTCCATTCCAATGAGTGAAGCTTCTACAGCATTTAGAATGCTTAACAACATATATGTACTTTTGAAAATGCCCCGTCGTTAATCGATGACCTTATTAGACAACCTGATAAAAAAAAGTCAGTCATTACACAGCAACTTTACAATATGACCGAAAAATAACAGCTGTCATAACATCAAAATTCCTCTCTACTGCTTCTTGAGGATGCTGAAGCCGTTCGCCCTGAGGCTATAATCAGGTCAAAATGAAATCGGTCAGAAAGATCAGGCCCGTGTTGAGGAAAGAGCTGTGATTCCACACAACTTTGGAAAAATCCACAGGCAGTTATTCGACGTCTTAACTTTTCCTGTCACATTTGCTAATGTCGATGATGCTACAGCTATTCACTCACTGTCTCAAATATCTTCAACAAAGAAGCAGGAGCCAAGTGAAGCTGCTAATAACACGGCCCTTAATATCTGTGGAATAGCCATGGATGCCTAATTCACTTGCACTATAACTACAAATACCACCTCTGTGATTTTGTAACTTCTTCAGGTTTTTGTCCACCACCTATGTCGTAAGTTAAATATGTAAAGCAACTACGAAATACGTGAAGTGTTCAGAGAAACAGACAGCAGCCAATGTTAAGTGGCATATAATGTTAAACAAAGAGTAAACAATGATTTGGATGACATAATGCATTTGTATAGTAGAGAAAAACAACATTTAATAAACAAACCTAATAAGAGGAAAGTCTTTCTGCAACCATGAATTGGATGTGTATGCTTTTATGGAAACTTAAATGTAAATGCATCGCATCTGCTTAAATACTGACAAAAAAACAAGTTTGAAAGTGGCAGGTGCAGCAAAAACGAGAAGATCATCCATCGGTGTGAAAACGGCAGCAAGTTCATCTCGTGGCTGTAACTAATGCAAAAGTACAACCGTGTGTGTTTAAGTGCGCAGGAACTCAATTTAGCGAGCGGACGAGAGACGACACTTGTAAACCGCGAACTATGCCAAGTGATCTTGATAATAAGTTTATGGAAGCGGACAGGCCGACGGATTCCTTCAAGTGTCTTTGAGTGTCGTAATGTATTCCACGAACCTCCGGATGAAAATCCTTCACATCTGATGTATGCAAACCCCCCTTTTCTCTTCCCCTCTTGCAGATCTCTTTTTCATCAATTAAGTTGACCATTTTGGTCACGCATGACAAAGTCCATTACCATGACAATGAGGCGGACGATGGGAAAGGTGACGGAAGGAGCCGAGGGGGGAGGTTTATGGGGAGGTATAAAATCTCTATGTCGACAACTTTCACATGAAAGCTCCAGACTGAGTGGACCAACAGGGGCTCTGGGGGATTAACTGAAATGTTTTCAGGGGGACTGTGCTGCAGGGAAAATTTCATTTATTTCCTGAGTTGACATCAGTATTTTTCTTGGAGAAAATATTTAGTTTTGAAAACGAATCAACGGATCGTCATCTTCAGACCTTACGATACTTTTTTTTTCTTTTTTTAGAAAACAAACCAGCAGTAGATACTTCAGTTTTGTTTTGGTTTTTTTTAAATCATTTATGCCACTAAACTATAGTAAATACCAAGAGACCATAAAAGGTCCTGAAGGGTCAACATTTAAGTTCAGCTTGGGGTCAGATCTGCTGATTGGCGGTGAAACACTGCGGTATGGAGACACATGCCTCCTATTTATCACATGTTGTCGCCTTTGTTATTTCTCAGGTCATTGTTTTAAATGATGTATAGACAATTATGGTTCTTTATTCAAATAAATAATCACAACAATTACATTTTATGTTTGAAAATTACTTTTTTAGATTTTTAATTTCCTCTGGAAGCAAACTGAGTGAAGTTTAAAAGAAGGGACGACATGGAGGGAGGCACCTTAGCTACTCACAAATGCAGACTCACAATAGCGTTTGTATTGTTGGACAAACTCTACAATGAGCGTTATTGAGATATTCTTTATATAGGGGTACACTTTTGGTAGATATATATATAAAAGCAGAGTTCGCCAAAGGAAGTCTTCAATTAGAGATTACGGGATCCACAGAATGTCAAGTATTATTACTAAACTCCATGTTTCACCATGGCAGTGTAACTCTGAAATGGTCACACAAGTGTCCTCTCATACAGCAGAAGGGCAAACACTGGATTCACGTCGCGCCTCTATCAGAATGAAGTTGCTTGATGGCTAATTTCACAAACTTGGTAAATTGGTCAATTCTTAAAATGAGCCAAGTGGCTTTTAGTTCCCTTTTGTGACATCGCAAATGAAGACTTGTGAAGAGGACTTGTCTGGCAACTGCCGGCAGCTGGACTAAGTCGATACAAGACTAACTGTTCCTCTCCTCGCTGGCATAATCGTTTCTTTCTTTCTTCAGCTTATTTTTTTCCGCTTTCTTGAGTCGTATGAGGTCAATGTTTTTCCAGTCTGGTTATTTTGTTAATCTTGTGTTTATCGTCCCATACACCATACGTGTTTTATTTAATCTTTTGCATTAAAAACAATTTACACTCACTAATTAATTTATACTTTACATGCTTTCGTCACAACCTGCAGCCGGATTTCAGGACTTTAGTAAATGTGCATGCATGTGTACCAAGCGTCTTTTGTATTTCCACTGCTGGGCCTTTTTTTAGCCGTTCTCACTTGATTCTAATGAGACTCATCTTCAGACTTCTCCTCAGGCTGCTGTATGAAACTAATTACAGACAATGGAGAAAGCTGGGCTGAGCTGAAATCTTTCCACCACGGGGGGCTTCTCCACAGCTGCTTCACGATAACAAAATGAAACAACTTTCATCTGCAGTTTAATCTTCAGAGTGATTATGTTGAGTGCAAAAAAAAAAAAGACAGGACAAGGAATTATGGGGCACAAACTCTTGAACTTTCAGGCGTTTTTATCAACACAAGCCAAGGAAAGAAAATTATCTATGTAGTACCTAATCATGAAGACCCATTTTTACACACATGCCTAACGACTATATTTTTTTCCATCACTGAGCAACATCTGATTGTATTTTTCTGCATGGACGTCTTTCACAGACTCTCAGCAACTTCATTACTTGGAGCATGTTGAGAAGAGAGAGCGAGAAATTTAGCTCTGCATCGCCTGCAAGTTGTGACTTTATTGGTCACTTATGACATTAAGTAACCAAATGTTGATATTCTTTTCATCATCATGTGTATGAATGGCTGAATGTTATTTACATTCAGACATTCACACACCAATAGAGGTGGCTGCCATGCAAGGCAGTCCGTCCATCCATTAAAAGCAGTTTGTGGTTCAATGCCTTGCTCAAAGACACCTCTATATATATATATATATATATATATATATAAAGATGGGGGCTCAAAAATGCAACTTTCCGATTGTGATTTCAACCTGCTCCACCAACTGGTCCATTGCCGGGGGAAACTGGAAAATTCCAAGCGCCAATAAAATGAACATGCATCTGTGGACTGTGGGAGGATGCCATGGTAACGGAAAACAAAACAGCCCATGTGTGCAAAGGAATAACATGCAACCTCCGAACAAAACAACCACATGCTAGAATCAAACAGCATGCAGAGAATGCAGAGTATTCTTATTGTAAGGCGAGAGTCAAAACCACTAACATCACCGAGTCGCCACGTACATTTGAACCGATACTAATAAAGTAAACTTCATTTGTGTAGCACGTTGGTTTAATAGAGACAAAGTGATTTAAATAATAAAATGCATTTCAGGTCATTTCTGAAGAGAAGAGTTGTTTTTTGAGAAGGCCTGTGCTGTCAAACGGTTGTCTAACTTCCTCAGACCTGAGCAAAACCTTCCATATTTCACTATTAATTACTAAAGTTCACAAATACGTCCAATCCATTCAAATCCATTAAATCACATATGGGTTTTTAAAAAAAAACAACATTTTAACAAAGCTGTCTCACAGTGATGGCTTGTTGGAAAAGAGCTCAGGCTGGTTCAGTGTGGCAGATTACACCGGATGGCCTCAGTGACTGTTCTTTCTCCCTCAGAGAGCTGCTCGCCAGACTGAGACGGTGCAGCGCCGACACCCGACCACCAGGATCAGAGACGGCTTTAAATCCACCTCACTGACTTTTATTGAATCAGAAGTGACACAGAGTCGGTCACTGCAGATCTCAGCTAATAAAAGAGAGATTAAGTGTTACTGCACCCTCGGAGTAACACGTGGCTTCATCGCACTTTTTTCTTTTTTTCTCGTTTAGTATTTTTCGGTACAGTTTGAACATATTGTATGTGGCACTGGGAAATCGAAGTGTTGTTCAGCTTGGCTCAGGATCTCTTATACACCGATTTTTTCCTCTGGCAACACTGAAAGCCGTGCCTCTGGTTTTGGCTAATTGTCAAATCTGTCTCTACACTTGGAGAGGATGTGGAGTCGGAGTACATTCCTGCTCGACAGCACAGTGCTTCAGCGGGGTGAAATAAAAGAGATGTTGGTGGAGGGGGCAAGACATCGGAGCTTGGACATATTGAGAACTTCTTTAAATCAGCATCGTCCAAAATCAGCTACAACGTGTATGAAATGTAAACGGGGATGAAACATTTGTGCTGCAGTCTTTTCTATAAATACGCAGATTTTTTTTTTTTTAGACGCTTGTACTCAATGTATGAGGGCATTTTGTTTGAGGACATCTACGCCTTGTGGGTTATGTCATCAATATAACATTTACCATTTTTACAAAAGAATTTAGAGAAAAAACTGAAAAAAAAATAGAAATAATGATAATTAGAGATGATTTTATGACAATAAAGACATCTGAATATGAACTTCACTCCAAAGAGTATTTTCCAGTCACATCATGAGGTAGACTTGTAAACCTATTGTGATCTACAATAACAGGATTGCTGTAAATGTTTCCTTTACAAATGTAATAATGCAGAGTTTTGTTTGAAGTCATAGACATTTTTGTTTTCCTGTGTGCTCATACAAGAGGCAGTATTTTGCCACGACAATGAGCTGCACCTAAAGATAACTACTGAGAGGTGTTTCGAAAATTACGCCTCATTGTTATGGCTAAAACTTTACAAACAAGCACATTCATATCACAGGAAATATTTTTAAGATTTCGTTTTCTTCAAGTGTCCTAAGACAGTCTAAAAACATGCATTTGAAAAGTGTTATGCGTTTTTAAATTGCCTGTGGGTGTGAATGTGGGCGTCTGTGTGTGCCTCTGCAATTGACAGCCTGTCCAGTGTCCAGCCTGTCTTCACAAAGGTGTGTGTGTGTGTGTGTTGATAGAAGTAAACAAGAAATTATTTGTACCATTCAATTGTTTCATATCGTTTCTTGCCAAGATGACAGGAGCTTTTTGTATTTCTAAGTGGCAGTTAAGAAAAAATGTTTTTTGCACAGGTCATAGATGCAATTGATGATGATATTGATGATGATTATGATGATGGTCTTTTGGCTGCTGGTCTCTGTGGTTCAACCAGCTGATCGTCACCCACATGTTTTAGACTTGGCGCGGCCCTCAGTGGGGTTTTGGATGTCCGATTTGAAACAGACTGTCGTCACAAGCTCGAAGCCACCGCATGTAAAGTGTCTCTTATCATCATTAAATTTGAACTTCAGCTATCAAAATACACATTTTCTTTCCAGAGCAAACAGGATTTTATTTCAGGCCAAGCAGATAAGAAGTATCCCACCTGAGAGACTTGTTTGTTTTGTTTTTTAAAATCTGTTCATGTAGCATTAACAGGCTCCTTGGAGGCTAACCAGAAACATTTTGTTTCCCCATATGATCCCATTGGGTGTTCGCAAAAATGAGGTGGAAATTTTTCCAGCGACTGCTTCACACAGTGCATCATGAAGCCACGGAGAAGCCGACTGACCGCTCTGTCAGTGCTGCTGTGAGTTCTGCTGACTCACAGAAAGTTTTCCTGCTGACTGAGCAGGTTGGGCAGCATGAACAGTCCTGCAGCACAAATGTGTCAGTAACATCAGGAGCAGGTAGCAGCAGAGAATCCTCTGCTATTGTACTTGTGCATTTTTCGATGGGAATGTTATTGCTGTGTATTTTCATAAAACTGATGGTGTATGTTAAAAAAACCAATGTGCTTTTTTTTTTTTTTTTAGACTATTCAGAGATATAAATATTATCCAATGTGGGTTTTTTTTCATACAGCAGAGATCAGCTAATTTCTCATGGTAGGAACATTTTTAACCTCTCCAAACAGGCATGTCTTGCGTATTTCCCATTCCTTCACTCCCTTTTGCTTATCCACACACCGTGACACGAACGCTAATTTAGCAACTCCCATATTGTTTTATCTTGGCTATTGATCTTGTTCTGGCACGGAAAACATTCAATGGGAATGCTTGTGATAAAGAAAAGAAAGTAGTGAAGGCAGGATGAGAGGAGCGGGGTGGAAAGAGAAGGAACAGAAGCAGAGGAGAGACATGGAAGGATTTTCAGTGTGTTTACAACATTTCACCCTGAGACAAAACCACATGACTCAGTGTGATGGGAGGGCAATAAAACTGGCATCATTAAACTGAGAAGCAGGCAATAAGAATTTTTTTATTTTTTTGTAAACCACTGGGCGTTGTTTTGTGCGTCTCCGAGTGCACACTCTTGTGTCTGCAGGCCAGTAGGAGTCATTTTTAAGAAGAACGGAGACAGAAACCACATACGGCATTATGCACAGGACACCCAGAGCTGAACAGTTTGCTGTTTTCTAAAGTTTTCTTTTTTTTTCGACAAGTTCATTTAAATGTAGCTGAATGGCATAAATATTCACTTTTTCTATTATACATGAACCACTGAAGAGAGAAAACAATTTGAATATTAAAGATCCCCCTACCTGATATTAAATTCCAGCCATGTGGCTTTTTTTTCCCCTTCCAGCTAAAATCTCAACAAATTAAAAGCTGCAGTCTGGAATGAAGCAGTCGATGTACAAATGTAAATGTAGAAGGGTCAAATTTAAAACATCCAAAAAGTTTCAGAGAAACAATTAAGGACAGTAAAATCAACCAACTCCCAAAAAGTGGCAGTATGTTTTGTGAAATGTTTTCAGATTCAAGGAATTATTTGCAGATCAATCCTCAGATAAAAAACCTTAACTCATATAAAAGTTTATTAAAAAAAACCTTTAGATTTCTGGACTCTTGCTGATCCAAGTTTCATATTGTCATGTTTTTAATGTTGTCTTTATAGAATAGTTTTATGTACTCAAGATGATGTTTAAACCTCTTGTTTGTTCTGAGTTGCTCGCTAATAATTTTTTTTAACCATAACTATTTCTGCTGTATTGACCAGACCAACCTTAAAAAAGATTTTCTATCTCAATATAAATAAAAAATATTAAATGTAAAAAAAGAAATACATAATTGTGCCTTGGCAATTAGACCATTATCTTATGATACTATTGGACATTTTCTCATATAATCACTTGATTTTTTTTTCTTCTATTTTTTTTAAATTTATTATTACTTTTTACTGTAAATACTTTTGGCCCTTAGAGTTCTTGATAGTCATTGTATATAAGATACCTCTATTCTTATCTAACTGTTTGCACATTTCTTGTCTTTCCTATTCATGAGTGTCCTTAAGAGCTGAATGTAACAAGTAAATTTCTCCATTGTGAGATCAATAAAGGCTTATCTTATCTTATCTTAATTTAGGATTACCCACAATGCAAAATGATGAGTGAAAACTCTGTGTGGTTCAGTTTTGTTCATGTACATCGAAGGACACCGATACCAAAACTAGACTAAAATCATAGTATTTCATTCATTGAAATTTATCAAAGCAACACATTATAACATGAGAGACACCTCTACACATCAGCTCCTGAGAAAACTATAGTTTGGTGGAGTGACGAACAGAACTCACAACTGAATAGAGAGAGTGTGACAACAAGGAATATTTCTTCATCATATATAGAAAAAAAACAAAAAAAAACTCTAGATCAGGATTTGATCATCTCCCAGAGAGGAAAAAGCATGTTGATTCAAATTCCTGGAACAACTGAGCATCGCTGCTTCTTACAAAGCAAGAATTTGTGTCTCTGGAACCCAACTCTGCCTTCATTTTCTATGTAGGAACTTAATTAGAGCCAACGGGCTTCCCCCTCTGGGACGGGAGTGCAGCTTTTATATAGTTAAAGCGAGAGGACGTCGTGCCATGATGAGGCTTTGTGTGCGGCTGTGAGTGTTGTTGAGCCAAAGAAAGATGGGCTTGGTGTGCGACCAGCTCTCAACTGCTAATTAACTAAAAGGCTGCTTTGTATCACTGAGCTCTTTCGATGTGAATCTACAGGATGGCTACAATTTATATGTAAAAATCTTAATATATATGGAGATGAAGACGTAAAATGGTACTTGTTTTAGAAGAAACTTTCATTGTATTTCAGCAGGTTCCTAGTACTTATTAGTCGACGTGATTGTCCACAAGAAATATGAGCGTTCAAGACTACACAATGCTCAAACACGCTAACAGACGGATCACAGCAACACTTTCTCATGACAAATGTACAGCTTCTACAACAATTCAAATTCCTACCTATCCATTTCTAAACCTTTAACCGATCTAATCAAACATAAAGAGAGGAAATTACGCTTTAAATGTCATTGATATTTGACAGAACGGTAGGGAACATTACTTATTAACAACTACTCCTCATCTTGGGCCCGTCTGATTCTAACTATTAAAGAGAAAAGTCCTAAAGGAAGCAAAACAAACATGTTACTTGTCCACAAATGAGTTAAATCGCAGTGTATCTGCTGTGTGCTTCACTGGTCTGACTATTTTGGAGGCGTTTCAAGACACTTACCCAGAAGTTGTTCTGAAAGGCCATCTTCACTCAGAGGTTCACGGCAATCTGTAACAAAAAAGAAAGAGGCCAAAGCTACGTCAGAGAAAGTGCTGGCATCAAGAGATTTATTCTTCTGTCTGTTTGACCTCTATTTTCTTCACATAACAGTTCTAGTGGTGGAGAAAACGACCTGAGGGAATCCTGCAGCAGCCTGCAAAATGTGTTTATCGCCATCCTTTTCCCTGCACTCTGGAAAATAAACTGCGGCACCGAAGTCTCCGATCTCGCACATTAACAAGCATAAAGAAAGTCCCACCTTTGTAAAAAAAAAGAAAACACCGAAGACACCTTTAGTGTGGGAAGGGAGCTCCTGAGGGAGGGCAGAGAGGAGCTTCACAAATGACTTCAAAGGATAAACTCAGAAGACGGAGGAAGACGGGGGAGGCTGAGTGACAAGAGAGAGGAAGAGATCGATGGAGGGACCAAAGCAGAAGAGACGGAAGTCAACCACAAAGAAGACGAAATAGATAGGTGCAGTCCGAAGCAACGAATAACTCGGATAAATGCTGCAGTTAGACAGCTCACATCTGTAGTCACATTTCTTCACATCACTCCTGCAGGTGTTTACCAGCACAATATGCGATCAAGCATTTGTTCATAAAGCAACAACAGGCTGATACACAGATCAATACTAGCTCACTCCAGGTATGCCACACATACGATTTGTCATGGGGAGTACAGATACATTAGTTTTTCATCATTAAATTTTTCACTTGTTTTGGCATTAGAGATGGAAAAATTCCGAATCTCAATGTAGATTGCTTTAGATTTGCCTCATTTACACATTTCAAAACGCATTATTATTGTGTTTCCGTTTCAAAAAGGTTTCGTGTTTAGATGGGAGCATTTCAAAAACAATTTCCACTTACACAGACACAGCATAAATGCTGAAAACCATGTCGTTTTTAGGCATGGCCACTCCTGGGTGGTGTTTTTATATATAGTAAAAGCAACTAAGCATGTATGCAGAGAACCTTACGCTGTAAACATTTAGGCTCCTTTAAGCTGTGGCTCGGATGGTGGAGCAATTGTCTACCAATGGGAAGGCTACATGTTCGATTCCCATCTCTGCCTGTCCAACAGGTCGAAGTGTCACGCTGGTGTAGCCCAGCATACCAACTACATCACTGTCTCCGTCTCCGCTGCGGCAGTGTAAACACTCCCTATTCTTAACAGATTAGGTGTTGTCACATGAAACGTTGTTGTGTAAACAGGGCCTAAGTGAAATCTATTTACCACAACTGTCCTTCGTGGTTGTTTTGACCCACTCAGAGTCGGTTGTTTGCAAGAAGAAAAAAAGTGTCTCCACATGTGATCCGGACGATGGTGAAATGTACACTTTATTGGAAAAGCACTGCTATAGTCAAGAGCGAACGGCACACGCTGAATTCATCGTTATGAATGAATCCTTCTCATGCATGTGCAGAACAAATCTACTACAACCACAGTGTGCAAGCGTCTGGTTCCACTACACTCTGTTCTCAAGTTGCTTTTAAAAGGTCTGCTGGTAAATTTAAACTTATCATTACGATGACAGATTGATTTCATAACCCTGGAAATAATTCATCAGACAGGGGATACCTGAATGAAAGCGAGGGAAAATCTCCTTTGATCATTTTGTACTTCTGTTACATAAGATACATCAGTAATATCCCCATTAGGGTCTATAACACATAACATATCTCACAGAAACTGGGATGCAGAGGTGGTACCTTCTTCCTTCGTCTCTTTTTACATCTTCATGTCCATAAATCCATCATTTATACAACTTTACCCTACTCAGGGTTGCAGGAGGCTGGAGCTAATAGAAGCTGACTATGTGTGAAGGCAGGGACAGGTCACCCGGTCATCACAGGACAAACAATGGGTCATCATCTTCTACTTCAGAGGAATAAGGGGTTGTGAATTGAGTGCATATTTACTGTAAATTAGCATAATCACTAGAGATGCCTTGACACGCATTTCATATTCAAGTTGTGTTTTTCATCTTGCCACCTACTTGAAACAGTCATGTGAGCGTGTCGTGAAAAGGAATCGTCAAATGGAATCAAAATCACTCTCAAAAGTACTCAGACAAAACACATTTAGAACTGCATCAATAAATGGAAAACCTAAATGAATATATTGGAACAACTAAGAAGAATAAAAACACTCATGAAAAGATGCAAATGCAAATGCAGCATTAAGTGTTCAAGGGGAAAGCAATGAGTCACGCCAGTTTCACTCATGATAGTACAGTTCAAAATGTATATTTGATATATTTCAAGGAGTTTGGTCCAAGTTGACAGTTTTTGCCACTCTGTGAGAATTGTATTTAAAAAACCGCGCACCATAACAGAAACGTGGCACGCCTCTTGTTTTAGGATGTAGACCAAAGTCAGTGCGAGTTTTCCTCAAACTTTCCTGGGAAAACCTTCAACAGGTCCATGTCACAAGCCACTGCACACCCCTTGCATTTTGAGTGATGCAGTTGGAACAGCCACAATGCACATCAGAATATGGATGTGGTGCAGGAGCAACACGAGGTCACCTCTTCAGGTGAAGCCCTCGAGGAGGTTGTTGTGGTCGGCAACGCAGTACGAGTGCCGTGATCATACCTGCCACGCCGCGCAGTTCTTGGTCCCAAAACTCAAGTAGGTTAAACAAAAACCTCTGTTAGGACCGGTCGAGCCGGGTTTGGGTGGCTATATCAATGCTGAGGTAATGATTTGCACTCCGTGCCTGTTGCCACATGTAGCGTTTGATGCACACACGAGGAGACTGCTGTACACTGCAGCACAACACAGCTACGTGTCCCCGATTGCAGAGTTCTCAGGACTCGTGAAGCTTCTTTTTTTTTTGTAGTAAAGTGGCTATAGCTGGTGGTGAATCCACTATAGCTGGAGACGAGCATAAACCTTCCAACTCCCCAGTGACGCACACACACACCTGAAATCTGTCCCCGTCCTCAACCAGAGAACCTATAAAGTGCCGTTTCCCCGGGGCTCCAGTTATCTGTTGTTCTGCTGACTGCGTGTGTTTATTAGTGAGCGTAGATGCGGTTGTGTGCAGCACTTTCCCTGCATTGGCACAGACTCGCCGCAGTCCTGGTGACCTGGCAGCAAGCAGCAGGAACACAGATAGAAACACACAGTATGACCTACAACATAACAACACACAGACCTGGTACAGCTGACACCTTGTTAATTAGCTCAGCGGTGGACCTGGAAGTCCTGCAGGCAGATTTTCTTTTTGGCAGATCAGGTCAATGGACCACAGGACAGACGTTCATATAGAGCAGTTATTGTGCAACCCTTTCTTCTGCCATCTTTTATTTGGGGTTTACGGTTTTCTCGTTTATTTCCTTGGTCAACGTGCGCAATTTGTTTTTGTTGCAGAAGTTAATGTTGATTGTCTCTTTCAAAAGAAGAATTTGAGGGGGGGGTAAAGTACTGACCATATGCAACCAATTCTAAGCTACAAAGATCTATTATTTACCAGTAAGACTAGATAAATGAAGTAATTCAATTTCTGCCAGGCATAAAATATTTTGCTCAAAATAAACTTCTAAATCTATTAGAATTTATTAGGATTAAATTTACATCATCTTCTCATTCTCATTTGTGTCAAAATAACTATGCAAACTGAGACAAGAATAAATTAATATTTGGTGCAAAACAAACAGTAGTATGACTGCTTCCATTATCAAAATGATGAAAAGGAGAAACTGTGACCGTGGCTTGGTTGGAGTTTTTTGTAGAAGTTGGCATAAATCCAGACTATTTGCAGCTCAACCAGAGCTTTGAAGGTGCTGTGCTGTATCATAATATATACTCAATAATTCATTTCATTTTTTTTTTTTTTTTAATTTTGAAAATATTTTTAACAAGACCTTGCCAAATCACTTGTGCAGGGGAGGAACCACAAAACATCTGTGCAAACCATATTTTGTTTTTAATAATTTCCTATATCTGTAACCAAATATGAGACAATAAATGCATTGAAAAATAGATGCAGAATTGGAATAAGATAGTATAAACCTCTCCAATCGATCCATCCATCCATCTCCTATACTGTTTTTGAGAGGTGACCCATGTAATTTAACAAGAACACTTTTTATAATTATCTTGTATTTTTGAGATCATTATAATAAAAATAAGGGGAAAGCATTGTAAACAAGATAATCAACCAGCCACAGCAATACGCTGTTAGCACAGATTTCCATGTCAAAACACCCATGCAGGAGGATAAACTACCAGATGGCTCTCGGGCATCAACGAAAACAGCCAGGAGGAGGAAGAAAAAACATGCATATTGTGATAGTAAGGACGACAAAGACACATATTTTCTCCAGCCTGGTGTGCCATATTGAAACAAGCTGCAGGTCTGAGCTAACACACCACTTTTGCTTTAATCCGACTGTTTTGACACGAATCAATCCGGAGCCACAAGGACAAATAGAAGTGAGCCCCAGGACCCAGTATGGATACCCGCCACAGTGGGATGTATGGAAGAAGCCGACGTCCAGCATTCTCCATCTGCTTCTCACTAGAGGTTGCTCTGAATTCAGCTTTGAGGCAAGCAGAGCTCCTAGAAGAAGTGGGACACACTGTGACCTTGATTTCCTCAACTCGCCACCATTTTTTGTTCAGAAATCAAATGACCAATCCTGGCCTTCCAGCCACCGTCCCCACGAGCATATGGTTTAAGCACAACAGCAAATATCAACCGTCTGCAGACAGACAGTGGACGTCAAACTCCATAAACAAATAGAGGGAAGACGTTAATCCTAAAACAGCGTTCTAATTTTGAATTCCCTCAGTGCTTCACACAGTATCTGCTCCGTCATGCACATAAAAACTGGGGACTGATTATCCAGACAGATAATGCTCAAGCTGGTGATAAAAAAAAGCATTTCAAAGTAAGAATACGGTTTCAAAAAGTAAATGGTGAGAATACTTGTCAGTAGTAACAGAATTATTGTATACCAGCAGATGCTACCATGGACATACTTGCGTATTGATCAGAATTGAAACTAAATGATCTTCTTGTAATTAGTTTTCTGATATTTCTATCCAGATAAAGGTACAAATCAGCAAAACCACTCTAATAGAATTGAAAAAAAGTCTCGGTCCAGGCTAAAAAACAATAACTACACATAGCAAAAGAAAGCACAAAAATTAACAGAAACATCATTATCATTAGAAGTATATGAATAAATCTTCGCGTTGCATCACAGCCCAATTAAGAATTAGACACTGTAAATATCTAGTTGGATTTCTGAAAATAAATCAGTTTGTTTGTTTTTTATAGAAAAGACTATAATCTATCCATAAACCCCATCTGCCTCCAAACAGGGAATTTCTTGTTTCTTTTTACCAACATGAAACCTCACATGACCCTCAATCACAACAGTAGCTCAAGGTTGTATTAAATCTACCTGTTGCTTTAGCTGAATATAACACTGTACGGTTAATTTTATCTGCACATGGCCAGTAAAAGTCTAAATTGCCTGAAGGTTTATATTAAACTGAACTACGACTGAAAGGTGAAATAGTGTCTGATACTCTTTGCAAGGTAAAGTGATTTATCTAAGAGGAAGAATCTTTTACATAGGATGCTGTATCAGATAGAAACTGAAATCCATGTGTTGTTTTCACGTTGCCGCATACCAGAACTCATGTTGAGGCATGATCTTAGCCTAAATATGATCTACCCTATTTCACTACCTTTTTATAAATGCTTTTAAAGAGGACAGTTCCAGGACATGTGGCCAAATCTAAAAAGACAATATCCTTTAGTGTCTCATGTTATAAGCTGCTGTTGAAGATGAATAAATTGATCTGGGAAACACAACTGAAACAAAAACTGAGGTCAGGGTCTCTGTAGCAGAGCAATGGAACAAGAGACAGTGACAGATCTCTGGTTGGTATAGTTCAGGGCCAAAAACATGAATAAAGGTAGTAAATTTATAAATACATGCAGTGTTAAAAAGAAAGAAATATAGAAAGAAAGGCAATGGGAAGAAAATTGTTTATTTATAGCCTATTCTGACACTGAATATAAGCAGATTGCCTAATATTCATGTGTAGAAATACAGTGTCTTTACTGCCAATGGTCAGGATCATGCCTGATCACACCTTGATTTAAAAGCCACATGATTATTTACCACAGGTCAGTCACAGAATGGAGAGTGAACTGCAGCGGCAGAGCCAGAGATAGCAATAAAAGCGAGGTTTGAGGTGTGGATCATATCTTTTAACAGAAGCACAGACGGAGAATGCAGCCGAGCTTATCAATGGAGACATACCAACCTCTTCCTCAACCACCCTCACACCACAGCCTGACGACACACAGATGGCTGACATGAGAAATTAGGGAGGTGAAAAAAGCAGATGGGGAAGAAATGAAAGACATTCTCACCCCCTCAGCCCCCAAAATAAAAAAAAAAATACTCTACCCACAGACCATTTATTTCCTGTAGGAAATAAATGATGCGTTCTCTCTGCTCATACGGAACACTTTCTTGTTGCCAGATAGAGCAGTAATAGCAGATGCCCCTCTCTCTGAAGAGAAGGAGGGGAAGGTCAACAAAAAACTCCCGCCTCCTCACAACCTCCACCTGTCTCTCTCACTCCTCTGGGTGAGAGAAAAGATGAGAAAGGTTGTTACCGGAATTAAGCCCAGCATGTCTCCTCGTGCTGTCAGAGCAGATTCCTCCTCTGGCTCGCAGAGCAAAATAAAAATGGAATTGGGTTAAATGTAATGACACAGTCGAGCGTGGAATAAAGATGCTTTGCTAACCTCTGAGCGGGCACATTTGCTACCAGCTCAGGTGGCAAAGCACAAGGGAGGAAGACAGAAAGACGCTGATGAAAACTGACAGAGGAAAGAAGGAAAGAGGGAAGGTAGAGGTGAGAGACGGAGGAGAGGGCGTCAAGCAATCGCCATACTGCAGCCTCAGATGCCAACAGCTGATGGACAGGATAAAGAATGAGGCAAAAAGATAAGCAGTACCAAACACATTGGAGCAATTCAATTATACAAGTTTGTTCATTCATTCATGCATATCATTCCAATTAATGTGATCATCACACAGAATATTCTCATTAGAGAAACCTTCTTGACAAAACGCTTTGTTCAATTCCATCAATAACTATATTTTCAAAGAGAGACCTTTTATGCATCATGTGACACCTACGATGAAACTCGCAGAAACAGAATTGAGGAGTTTTCATGCTCATTTCTTCAGCATTGGGTTCTCTGTGACCTCTAATGTGACTGTATCTGGGGGGGAAAGGCCAAGTCTCCCCTGTTCAGGAATAGGAAACACATTAACACCTGTGTTAAAGGAAACTCATGAATGTTGCTTTAAGTTTCATTGGGTTCAAAAACATTTCACCACCTGACATATTAGTCTGTCTGTGTCCACACCTGGATTTCTGCATCGTCACCACTCAACCAAGTGCTGTTGAATTAAAAACATAAAAGGTGGCAGTTATTATTACTTTGAGAAATGAACTTGGTATTGGCAACTTAAAGCTGCGTCAAGCACTCATCTGTCAACTGAGATTAATGTCCTTTATGTTCACGCCTTATAAACTGTCAAAGAGGAGCAGGATGTCTGGAGCAAAATGAAAGGAACTAGTGGGTAACAGCTGCTCTTTGGCAGAAAGGTTACGTGAACTTGACGCTACTGTCCGACCATTGCACAAACGGTCACAAAAAGGCCGCTATAGTTTCTATCAATTACCATGTCTGAATCAGCATTAAATGCAAAGTAATACTTTGGTAAGCAAAACAAAACACAGCACATTTCAACAACTAAACAAAGTGTTTGTCGACCAGAAGGCAAGATCAATGTATTTCACAAGCTATCAATGTTGGATATTCATATTGAATGTGGGCCAGTGGTAAAAAATGTCTACTTTTGTATACATACACACAATGTGAGGCTACCTTCACAGCTGGATGCCACATGAATACATCGTAATTGCATCTTTTTTTCCCCCCCAGAAATGTAGACACCATAGAAAGCATCCTGATTTGTCAGAAATGTCAGAAATGTTTCAATTTGTTTTTCATATTTTCACCTGTTGTTAAATTACATTCATTCACTGCTGCATGGTAACAGAAGTAGAGCTATGATTCAGAATAAGGTGGGCTTTCAGGAAATGTGGCTTTCAGTAGCCGTGGGTTAACTGAGGGGTTGTTGAGATTACTGAGGGAATTTGTGAAACTGTTTTTTTATAAATTCTCATAATGTCATGACAATAATGAAGGTGACAATGGCAGGTGACTGTCAGAGTGCCAATCAGAGACAAATGGCGAGAGAGGACAAAGTCAAACAGAGTGAAGTCAGTCTACTGATCGACTCGTCTGTCCCTCTGGATTAGTTTTAAACTCGAGTTAGTGAAGCGTGGAGGAGAGATCATCCATGTCAGGTGTAATTTCCCCTTCATCATGACAGCCAGTCTTCAGCGCTCCTCCGCCGCAGCTACCAGCTTGGATGACTCACCATGGTGGCCGGTAACTTACAGCAAACTTCCCCGTGGAACTTTAACAATCGTACTCAATGTATAGCACTTCACTTCGACCATGGTTGTGTGAAAGCACTTTATAAAATTCAGTAAATATGATCTGATGTTACCTAAACACTATCTTTTGAACAGATTATTTAGTCAGTGCCACTTGTATAACAATAGTAATGAAATCCACCAATAAAAAGTAAAGAATCTTAACAGGACAGGAAGCTTTTCAAAACATAAACATTGTTTTGCATTACAGCGTCTTAATGTTCCACAATAAAAATGTGAGACATTTATAGGGGATTTACACTTTTGTAAACTCTTTTATCACCACTTATTCTTATAGCAGATCACAAAATACGTTTGAATTTAATACAACAATTGTACAACCCACAAATCCTAAATTATTGCAACGAGACCGACAACGTTAAACGATTGTAAATGAAAGTCATCAGCATGCTGACATGAAGTCCTTTTAACTTGAGATTATGGAGAATGTTGTTGTTTATTTATACATTTATGACCGATGCCTGATTTATCGAATTCAGGATGACAGAGAGTTGGAGTTAATTCCTGCTGATGGTGAGAAAGAGTACAGTACATACCTTCTGACATAAAGACAATTTAGAGTTACCAGTTAATGTAACGCACACGTTTTGGATTGTGGGAGGAGGCAGCAGAATAAAAACATTGATGAAACTCCTGCACTGATCAAGGAGAAGATGATGCTTCCACATTTTATTCTTTGTAGAAAAAACTATATATTTTTTCCCCATAGAAATTGCAGAGAGGATTTTTCTTTTCAAATATATTTGCAATAAAATCTTAATGGATTTTAACTTCAACAAAAAGAAAAAAAAAATATACAGGTTATAGTGTACTTAAAAAGCTCCTGACATTTCAATTGTCCCTGCCAGACGCTATTCTTACAAGATTAAGTTCCTGTTTGTGAGTCATTGTTTCTAATAACAAAGTAAAGGGTACAATCAGTGACAGCAAATTCAGCAACCATTAATACAACCCCCAAAGCCATACACGTCAACAAAAGCAAAGTAAGCCGGAGTCTGCAGTTTACTGATGACACCCTGAAACCAACAATCACATCACCACCAACATGATGGCAGAACCACTATACCCCGTGTTTACTGACTAAGCCACACTGCGCAAGGGATTTCTCTTGAAGCGATAAACCGCCTGGCGAACGTGCGGCCGAGCAGCCAGTGGCTGAGACGGAAAAGAGGGAAGCAGTGAGACAGCGAACACAATAAACAGGAGGAGGCAGCGAGACAGAGTGAAAGCGGAGTGATAAACACAACCCAGGCTGTCAGCTCCCCATTGTCCAGGCTTGAATGTGCTTTTGTTGCTGCAGCGTGCTGCTCCAGCTCAGTTCAGTCTATGACAGCGTGCCAGGCGAGCATCACTTCTGAGGCCTGGCATGACCAGCTGTGTGAAGAGCGCATGGTGGGGTCCAGACACAGCAGGACCTGAGCATGTTTATAGTGGCTCAGCTGTGAATTAGGACTGTGCTGAGAACACCGAAACACTGCAGCTGATTGTGTCCGAAAGGAGACCGAGGAGTCATGCTTTTGTTTCTTCTCCACTTGTGCTGTGTTTATTTAGTGACACGTTTAACCAAGTCCGTTTAACTTTGAAGCTTTATGTAATAAAACTATATACAGACACAGAGAATATATTGTAGGCAGCATTTAAATAAATTAAATCCATTTCTTTGTTCATTTATTTCCCCATTTGCTTTTTTCTTGTTATCCAGAGGAAAACTACTTTTGAACTCTTCACTAAAACATGTCAGGCTGTTCGGTGTCGCAGGTGCTGGAACCAATCCCTGCTGACCATGAGCGAAGGCACAGTGGACCATCGACGGGTCGCCAGTCCGTCACAGGGAAAATACAGAGACAACCGTTTACAGTCATGTCTATGGGCCATTTAGAGTCACCAATGAACCTCGCATGTATGTTTTTTTGACCGTGGGATGAAACCAGAGTAGTGAGAGAAAAGATTCTCTCAAACAAAGAATCCACAAACTTCTTCCTCTGAAGCAAGCGCTTCAGGGAGTTCAGATACTGAATTAAGCATAAACTCTTGTTGATTTTTGTACTTGGACTGATGAACTCATTTTCTCATGTCTAGTTAAATGACATCAAAAGTGATGATGGACATAATTATGCAGTCTTGCAATAAACTAGTTCACTGTCTATCATCAAATTTATTTTTCCCCCCTCTGCACTGCTGATTCTGGCTTAATTTAAACGATGGCACATTAAATTCACTCAACAATCATGTTAACTGAGTCGACAACGTAACTGACTTGCATGATAATTCACCTCTCCTTATCACTCTGCCCTACTGAGCACAGATCAGCTTGAGAATGAAGTAGTAACACAGAAATAGAGCCCGGACCAGAGCTGGAGGGAACAGCAAACTCCTCCATCCTGCCCCGGGATCCTCCCATCTGCCACAAACAGGACCTTGGCTGGACTCATTCACAGCCACAGGCCTATGTCATGGTTTTGCACCCGGGGCTTGTGAGATTATTTCCCAGCAGCTTGTCACTTGTTGTCGCAGACATTTCTGACTTGAAGTCACAACTATGTACAAAGTTTACAGCAAATACCAGAAACGGGAGCTCTGAAATGAAAGCGTCCGTTTGGGTTTTCATTACATAACGGGTTCGCTTTACTGTTTCCTGCCTCATATTTCCTGCCTCTGGGTCCTGCCCTGCTTGGCAATGACAAGGGAAGGCCTCAAGGCTCTGTAGCATATGAGAGACTACATGTATAATTGATATCCGTCACGGGTACCCCTATAATGTGGCGCAGGAGAGCCAGTAGGAAAGAAGGGAGGCGCGGCAACAATAATTAATCGCAATAAGACCTTCATTGGTCGAGATGGTGAAAGAAGAGTCATCAGTGAGTCGGATCGGGTGCAACAGTCGACCCACCGCAGGACTGAAAGAAAGAACATGACAATTCGGCAGGCGGCCTTCAAAAGTATTGGTTGATATAAATATCTTTACTAATCATATCCAAATGTAAAGGAGGAAGCACTTTTTATACACCTGCCCCTGTCATCTTTTCCACTGAAGGTGGCTTGTGCTGTAAAATGCATGGTTTACAGTAGTGTTTGTGGTTTTGTGACAGGCTATGCAGTGCTTGAGTAGGAGAAAACCCCCAATCAGCATTGACTCAGGTGAGCAGCCTACTCACTTTCTGCGAATGCATAAATAACGACCTGTTACTACACATCTCTAAATTGAAACAATTCCTAAGGTGTTCTTCCCAACAAACTCTCTACGGAGGCTTCTGTGCATCATTACATAGCATAATTTAACTCCTTATGAATGTCATTCGTACATTGTAAGGTAGACATAACAATATGGCCACTGACAGAGGAAGGAAATAACAAACATAATTTCTTCATCACACCATCTGTTAGTGGGTGGGATATATATATATATATATATATATATATATATATATACACATTAGGCTGCAAGCGATCATTTTGAGATCAAACCTAATGCATTTGAAGCAGGGAAATGGCAAATTCAAGGGTTTTAATGAGTGTGAGAGACCAAATTGTGATGGCGAGATGAGTTCGAGCAGCTCCAAAACTGAAGCTGTTGTGGCGTTTTCCTGAACCGTCTTTATCAAACTTGGCCAAAGAAAGGGAAAGCATCTATCTATGAGGTTACAGACAGCCAAAGCTCACTGACGGATGTGTTGAGTTCAGGCTGGCTTGTTTGATGTGATCCGAAAGATGGGCCACTGTCGCTCAAACTGGTACAGAACATAATGCAGTTACTGAGTGATATACGACAGACTACACAGTGCACCACTGTTAGGAAACTAATATTAAAGTGGTGATCATATTGTTAGCCCTGATTATTATATAGACAAAAGTCAATCTTCAAACAGGAACACTGACTGTACAAACTAACAATGTATACTGGAGTAGAGATGTGATTCATTTCATAATCTGACATTTTTCTTCATTTTTCTTTTTTAAGTTTAACTCTAAAATCATATTAGGAGCAACAAAGCCTGACAATGAACAGGGTTGAACTTGCTACGGTGCTAAGTGAACAATCGAATTTTTGTTTGGGAACCTTCAGAATATTTCAAAATGGTTTCCTCCTGACTGACAGAAATACCCCCAATTTATTCAGGAGCAGCACACAATTACCACTTCAGCCCTGGTGCTGCTCGTGTGGATCCAGTGAAAATGTCACCCGGGGCTGGTCACTATGGAAATCGAAGCAGACCTGTGCAATATGTTACCATGCAATATTTATTATAAGATCTCATGCAGCATCAATGAGCTGAGCTCTCCCACTCCAACAGTGTCTCCAGAGCAATAAACACCAATATTGCAACAGCATCGGCAATATTCTGTTTTGGACTTGAAATGTTTTGGGGCCATTATATTCATCTTCACGATGTATAAACTGACATAACAGAAAATGAAGTGTCTGTAATGGTCATAAATGTTAGTTTAGACCAAATTAAAAACTGATGGCATCAGATAACTTTAATAAGACTGTGTGCCACAGCACTGACGTGTACAGCCACCTTTCTACTTGTTTGAGGATTCCTTCATTTAAACCATAAATATCAACCCCACGATGACGTCTGGAGAATAAATAAAATCGGAGCACGAATAGAGTTTGGAGTAAATATTACTGCCATCAGCAATAGTTTCTCAGATAAACTAGTCTCAATCCAAATATTTATCTGAAGAATTAAAATCAAAATGACATTAACATTCATGCGGCAAAACAATACTGTGTGTACTGACTGAGCTAAACTCCCAAATAATAATCAGATATTTCCTCCATTTTACTTCATGTTTAAGATCATGCACGTGCATTTTCAAGTTGAGATTTCATTTGTGATCCGAGTCGGGTCATATATTTTGACAGACATTGCCACAAAGACAATCGCCTCCAGTTTAAACTGATGCATTTTTACTTATTTAATGAGATTACTCCTCATAGTTTCACTCATTTTGAGCCATCCTACTCAATTTCTTAGCATTCAGGAGGGAAAATGTCTCCTGTTGAAGTCGAGTCTCAAACAAGCATGTTGTTTACTCCTTTAATAGAAAAAAAAAAACCCCAGTGGCATTCAACTCTCAGCTTCCTGCCAGTTGCTTTCAGACATAGAGGAAGAAAAACAATATCAACAGACAGGTCTTTGCTGCAGGAGAAGAGAAGTGAGCTGCAGCAACACCTGGGTTACTTTACATGCTGTAGCTGTTTGCAAATTAAGTCAAATCTCAAAGTGATGATGAACCGAACAACTGCCAAAACGGGGGTTTCCAGATTGGTTTCTTTGGTGCGCACAGCAGTTGACTTACACTTCTGAAGCGTTACGCCATGAGACCCGAAAGTGTAGATCTCACCATCACTGTTACTATGATACCATTTATAAAAAGCACTTTATTCCTAATAAGACTATAGGTTCATTTTCAATTTAAAAACATTAGTGTACAACGGCATTACAAGAACAGATTCTGCGTTTGACTTTATGAATAAAGCTACTCTGCAAACCATGGCTTATAAATCATAAACCAAAACAATACATGTAGGAAATTATTCACTTTTCCTACACCAATTTTCTTAATCATAAGCAGTAAAACTACAACAAAAATACAGTTTAAAGGGCAGTAATCAACTCATTGAATTAAGATTGTTGTGTCTAAAGCTCTCAATAAACAGATACTTCTTAGAAAGACATATAGACTCAATGCCTGCTTTTGGTGTCACCTCAGGTACCATTCTGCAATGGAGGCAAACAAATACCTGCCATACCTCAGAGTTCACATAAGATATCTGGGACAGACCAGTGGACATTAGCAGACAGCTCTCACTCCATCTCTAACCAGGAGAGTGAGGATCTGACATATGAAGTCTATGCAAGCATCGAAGCCCTTTTGTGAACTTCCTAATAATGCCACAATTATTTCCACGAAAAGCCAAAGTGAACTCATGCCATATCTCAATGCTGACTGTCATCATTGCATAGCAAGAGCCTGTATTGATACCGATTCAGTCAAAACTTCTCATGGGAGTGTAAACTTCTCGAGTTAATCTTGATATGAAGGCGAGAAACCATGCATGGTGAAATTAATTGAAATTCATTTTAACTGAGCAGCCCAATGGCAGTTTAAGAACCCACATCTGTCCCGATTAGCGCAAATGATGTATTAAAAATGACTCTTAAATTGAAATTAAATGAAGGAGACTGTGGCACAAATATCACTATCTTGTCAATAAGATCAGAACCCACGTTGCAGGATTAGGCAAACGTTAAGTCCTCGAAAGGACGATATGAAGATTAAGATAGTTTAGCTTTTAGAAATGCATTATATCTTGACCTTGTGTGTGTACCTGATAAGTTTTTATCTTCATCATTAGCTACATTTCTTTCTGTGTCAAACAAACGTGCCAACTCGATGTCTTCGATAACCTTCCATTGGCGCGATCGGTGAATTTCAGCAATATACACCAGGAGGGTAGCGATATGTGAAACCATTTATTACCTGCACAGAGTCTTCAGAAAGCGGCTATGGTACATTTTCCATCCCCGATATGTGTGCAGCCTCGGTACCGCACTGGTGTGCTCCCTGAGCGGGCTGGATCATAGTAGTAGAAACCCACCAGGCACTTTTCACTGCGAGTGGAGAGTCCCGCCCAGCTCGATGCTGATTGGCCTTTCCGTCTGTCAGTCAGAGAGAAGCGCGGAGTAGGCATAGCAACCACGTTGAGGCGGGGCTCGGCGTGAATACGAGTACCTTATTGGCTGTTTGCCCCTTAGGATAAACGCCCATTGAAGCTGACGATTTTGAAACGTGGTGAAATTAAGGTTTTTATTCAAATGAAACAGACAGAAACTGCTTATAGCGCCCTCTGTAGTCATTACAAAATAACCACATCTCCAAAGGCGCAAAGGTAGAAAAGCAATTAATATAATCTATCATTTCAATTCAATAACAAACAAACACAAAGGAAACATTTACCAAAACAACTACAACAAAAAAACGTCGTGGCTACTTAATCAAAAACAGAACGTGCAAAAACTGTGGCAGGAACAGCTTTGTTTTCTCTTTTTGAATTTTGAATATAAGTATCAGAATATTATTTCTCATCTTGTGCAGTACTTTTTTAAGTGACTTATGTGTTTTGTTTTTTATCAGATTGCATCATAT
The DNA here is from genome assembly GCF_963422515.1 of Blennius ocellaris. Taxonomy (NCBI): domain Eukaryota; kingdom Metazoa; phylum Chordata; class Actinopteri; order Blenniiformes; family Blenniidae; genus Blennius; species Blennius ocellaris. Next base: position 10,749,621 of record NC_137661.1, on the reverse strand, counting down.
GTATGTACATAGATTCAGTGCCATATACTATATTGTTTCACGTCATCGAATACATTTACTGTTCTATTATGTAGTGTTTTTTGTGTCTAACCCTATTTGTTTAATATACACCAAGTATGTCCGATAAAAGTTGCTTGAGATAGATAGATAGATAGATAGATAGATAGATAGATAGATAGATAGATAGATAGGTAGATAGATAGATACATAGAACACAGAACTACAAGGTACAGTGTTTATGATACACATTGCTGCACACTGACGTAGGTCCAGTTTGACGCCACTCCTACAAGGTTTTATTTTAGATAGTTTTAATAGAACTCTATATGTGCACGTCACCAAGTCTGCGAAAATGATAAGAGTGGAGTGATAAGAGTGGAGCTTGAAGGGTGATACTGTCCTATCAGCAGAATATATATTTTGAGGGCAAGAGGAAGAAATATATTCATCTCATTCACGTCAATCTCCTCATGAAAGTAAGATCAGATGATTATGATAATAAAGATAGACCTGGAGGAGGAGACGGTGGCAGTCTCATGAACCGCGAGAAGTAAAAACACTCCTCTTCATTACTGCTTCAATTAGGCCTGTTGCCTGCATATTGTGCAGTTAATTTTTGCTTTGAGACACAATTCTGATTCTGACCTTTTTTGTCCGTGAGTGGTACAGCCTCTCACGGCTAATGTTGGACAAATGGAAGCATACACACAAAGATCAACAGTTTAACACAGAGCTGGCACAGACAGACAGTCATAGACAACTATCAGCAGTTTAAAGGCACATATCTTGGTCTAATCACATGTGCATTTGGATTGTTAGCTTGAGAACCATAAAGAAAAACCACTCAAGCACAAGGATACACACTCCCCACATAGAGCCTGCAGCACAGTATCAAACCCAAGTATTGTTGCTGTGAGGCACGAGTGCTAAACACTGCATTGAGTGTAACCAACACAACCAACACATAACCAACACAAGTCAAAAGTGGGGCAATCATCCTTCCTGAAAAACTCAAGCAATTATTCTCTTCACTTTTCAGATATGTATAACTTTAACTAAATAAAAGTGCATATGCATCTGTTCGATGTAATACCGAGCATATCCACATTTAGACGCGATTAAAACACAATACATACATACATCTTTGTGTCTGTAAAGCACTCTGCTACTGTATGAAACTATATGTATGTGCTATTGTATGAAAAGTGCTATATAATTAAGGTTTGGTTTGATTTGATTTGATCATAAATGCATAATGCTATCTATAAACAGTAAAATGTTGTTATTTCTTGTAACTGTTTGGTGTTTTAACACTCATCAGTCCAGGAAATCACTACAAGGAAATGTCAGGTATTAAAAATATTTCTTACCAGGAATCAAATCACGCCAATTGATAACTATCATACGAATATAAACATGTCGTCAATAAGACCAGGACCCACATTGGCAGACTGAGCAAAGTCAGTCAGTCAGATTTGACTGACTGCAGCTTGCACTTAATATGTTATAAGATGTCTTTGCATTCAGCTGCTGTTTTTGTTGACGCTGGTGAATCCAGCCACAAGCGTCGCTGTAATGATCCATCACTGAGCACCTTCGCTTGTCCTTTCCAGTCCTGTTGCACATCAAAGGCTTAAGCAGTGAGAGCCCACAGCTGGAAGAGTTGACACCTCATTTGCTGGGGACTGATGCATTATTCAAATCAATCCAGGGTGCAACAGAGTGAAAGGCCAAAGACAGAGTGGCTCTGCACAGGATACAGTGCAGTCACGGGGATGTAAGATCACATTATCATTGCTTCCACCTTCAAAATTACACCCTGTCACAATCTCATTCTACCACAGAGCCACAAATCAAGACATCTGAAATAATTTGTGACCACTTATACACAAGATTGTGCACACAAATATATTCAGATCATGCTGAGTAATTTTTGACCCAAATGCTAAGTCAGTGATGACGCACAGAACACTGAGAGCTGAGAGGCCATACACAACATCCTGTTGTTCCATCTGCATTCACAAGCCAAATGATATTTTTGAGCTTGTTAATGTTCCATTAAAAAAAACCAATTCTTCCAAAAACAAACCCCCAATTTTATTTTTTTATTTTTTTATTTAATTATGTGTCATCAGCCACCGCCACATGTTGGGAAGCTTATTCTGTTGTTTCTAACAAAAGTCAAAAAGCTCTCATTTGTCTCCCTCTGAAGGCTCCTCCCGATCTTGTTCCCATTCAACAAATCAACACGTTGCAAACAAATACTTTTTGACAAGGATTTTTTTTTCAATGATTCCAGCTAAACTTAGCAAATCAGCTGTTGTTGGTTCAATAATTTAAGAGCTCTCCAAATGTTGCTCTCACTGTTGAATTTGAGCCTGTTTGCAACAACATACAAGGAGGTCAAGAATAACAAAACTGTGTGTTGTACATCAATCATGGCAGACTAAAACAGTTTTTTTGGGGGGCAGGGGTTTGGGTGGGGTGGGGGGGGGGGGGGGGGTTACATTCATTGTTAATTCATGCAGAGGATTTTAGCATGAAGTCAGAAAGCTGCACAGCCTCCATCAACTGCTTCCTTTCTTCAATGTTAGAATATGGCATGGGGAATTTTTAGTTCAATTAAAAATAAGATGACATTGTTTTAAATTCCGGGAACAATTTATGAAGAAACCAAAGAGACAAAGTGCTTGCACGGGACAGAATTGGCATTTTACTGATGATAAGGATATTAGTAGAATCGAAAGTTCAAGTTTACAGTAAAATGTTGTTATAATATAAAACTTTATTGAAATATAATTTTAGAGAATAGTGTTTATATATGTAACCTGAATTATTGCATTACATATTGTTACAAAGACCAAGAAACAAAATAAATGGACCTTTCAGAATTCGCAGTCAAGTCACATTTATCTTTAGAAAAGTGTAATTGGGGAGGAATTGGAGTGAGCTCACGTCCAGATGAACAACATACGTTGATTCTCTTATTGAGATTGTCCTGTTTTCCTCTGAGGTTTAGACCAAAGTCTGCTTTAAAAAGTTGCGTAAGGCAATACACCGTAATGTCTGGTTCTAGAAAAGCACGCCCAGTCTTCCAAACAACGTTCTTCAAAGAGGATGTTTTCTGCAAAGAGTTTCAGCACACTTCTCGTCTCACTGTTTGCAGATGAAACATTCAAACGGCAGGGGGCGTTCTAGTTAAGATTTAAACCCTCGTGTCACGCACATGAGCTGTCTGGGTTGTTTTTTTTTTTTTATTAAGATGACAGAGACTTGTCACTTCCTGAAACAGTTATGTAGACTTTTCCTTGAGTGTTTATCAGATTGTTTAGTAAACCGAGTCATCTCAATATGGTTTTTGGCACAAGTGCACTAATGAACTGTCTTGAACTCTAATTGGACCCTGACAGGATGAGAAAATCTCATAGACATGATATGTGATCACTTCCAGACGCAAAACACCGCCTGAACACAATCTGAATATACATTAAAAAAGTGATGAACAAAAGAAGCATGGTGATTTTCAAACACTCACAGTGAACAAAAGAATGAATGGAGTCACGATCCAAATGCAACGAATTAGCATCGACTCTTCTCTCTGGGTCTGGTATTATGTTGTGTAAGATAAATACTGACTTTATTTCCCTTGGAGGTCAAGAGAAGACGATTTTGTTTTCTGCTTGTCGTGAAATGTATTATCTAAGTTATTTAAGTTATTAATACTATTTAATATTGACATTTCTTTATTCTATTGTCTTTTGGTTATGTTTTTACACATTTAAGAACTTTAAAAGATGCTAATAATTAATCTTTCCATGAGCTATTCTGTCAACCAGCACAGAAAGATCTGTCTTATTCTTATTACTTCACATATTTCACACGTGACATTTTTGTTTTCCGGCAAAAAGCAAGTCACATGGCTGTTATGTAATTGCTGTCATCCTCCTCCTCGAAATCATCCTCATCCTCATCATCATCGTCATCATCGCCTGTTTCTGACGTGATTGACTTAATGCATACGTTTCCAGCATTACTACAATAGGAGAGCAGAATCAGGAACTCATGATTACTACTGGTAATTTCCTCTGTGATGAAAGAGTCCGGAACTTATAGAAACTGCTCATAAAATGCACATTTTAATCTCCAGTGAAAACAGATACAGTTGGTACAAGAAGCATGCATTATTTTCATTCCTAACTAATCTGTACAACAGGTAAAATATTTCAGAACACTCAGGACAGCTGTCAGTCTGAAGAACGATTCCCTCTCAAGTAAAAAACTATGAGACATCCAAACCTGTCAGGTTGAGTTAATTTTACATTTATTGAAAAGAAGCAAAAATAAGTGCTGTTTAAGCATACAATGAATGCAAATAATAATTGTAATATATTAAAATGGGGTTGAAGCACAGTACTTATAGACAAAAGAATCAATCAAAAAGTCACTTTTACAGTATATACTAAGTAACTAAGTAAGTGAGTGAGGAAATATACCAATAAATAGTATTCTAAATTAGTCTGGCAGAGCTACACGGCCCATATGGTATTGCTTTGGCCCATGTGAGAGGTTCGGGAGGATGTGGAGGTGTCCTGTTTTCCTCTTTTTACGCACGGCGCGTCGCGGTGTTTTCCCCACCCGCCCGGCGCGGCGCACTGTGAAGTCAGCCGTCTGCCTGGCACAGATGTGTGTTGATGTGCTTCCAGCTGTTTGCGGGGAATATGATGGTGTCTGGACCAGTGGTCTGGACTGGGGGGACCCTCCCTGTGGCCCGTGAGCTCATCTCACTTTTAATTAGACCGGATCCGCCAATTAACCGGAGGTCAGACGGTCCCTGGAAGCCTTTTAAAAGCAGCCCGAGTCAAGCCCTCTCCAGCGGTGTTCGGCAGAGGCTCAGACAGGGTGGGATACACTTTATTTTCAGCTCGATCGCCTCTATAAGAGACTGTACTCTCCGTGTCTTTTTCGTTATTCTTAGTGTGTTTCTCCGTCTCTTTCAGATGTACAGGATGACTTCCACGGTTCTTTGTACTGTTGTTTTGCTCTCATGTGCCTTGAGACTTGGCTCCTCTCAGAGTGAGTATAATCTAATGGTCTTTAGTTGAGTTATAGGTTTTAACATTGTTGACCAGAAGCGTGTTTTCATACAGTGGTTTTTAGTGCTATAGTGCTATAGTTTTTCTATAGTGGATTAGTTAATTGTTGTTGTTGTTTTAATGGTAACTCTTAATTATTTATTGAATTTATATTTTTTTAGCTTTACTTTTGGCATTTTTTTCCAACATTATGCATGACCTCAGAACAGGTGAGGCCAATTATAAATCAGTGCTGGTATTGTCAATCAGAATAGAGAACAGATTACAGTGGATGATTCAAAATAGATAGATAGATAGATAGATAGATAGATAGATAGATAGATAGATAGATAGATAGATAGATAGATAGATAGATAGATAGATAGATAGATAGATAGATAGATAGATAGATAGACAAATAGATCTAAAGGCTCTAACTATGAGCAACATTGTTTAACAGCACAAATGGCATGTCAGTTTAATGCGTCATGTAAACATCTGATCATTTCTAATTTGTCTTCTCTGAACAGCGGTGAGCTGTCAAGGACAGTGTGGTGGTGATTTCTCTAGAGGTGCATCGTGCCAGTGTGACTACAGCTGCCTGTCCTATAGAGAGTGCTGCAAAGACTATGAATTCCAATGCACTACAAGTGAGCTTTCTTACACACTATCCTGCAACACAACAATGCCCGTGGTATGTCTTGTACTCATCAATTATGATATGGGGATACCGACACATGCAGAGACCTTTCTTTTGAGTGAAAAATAATCATTTTACTTTAGTGATGATGCTGTTTTATTTGTTACAACAGGGGACTCATGCAAAGGCCGCTGTGGAGAATCCTTTAAAAGAGGCAGCCTGTGCAGCTGTGACCCTGAATGCATGAAATACAAACAGTGTTGCCCTGATTTTAAGACGTACTGCTCTGCTGAAGGTAAGGCTCAACTGACATGGTCACATGGTAAAAATGGGATTCTCTGCTTGTGAACCTTTACAAATATAGACATAGTTTAGTACCATCAAATAACTGTTAGAATTGGCCATGAATTGTCAATTCAGTCTATTATGTGTTTTGGCCACTTAATAAACGTTCAGATAATTGGAGTATTTGTGGGTGCTTGTTATAATAGCTTCAAATTGAATCGGTTTGAGGTGGATAACAGCTCATGACATTGCCAGCACACACAACACCTGCAGCAGCACATCAGTGCCATGCAGTAATCTGATGGTTTTTTTTATTTGTCATTTAAATTGTACTGAGTACAAGAAAAACGAAATAGTGTGATAGAACTCTCACACTAACTTACCACTGCAGTGATGCAGCCAGAGGAACAATTTATGTGGCACTGTATATAAAACCCAAATGTAGACTTTGCTTCGTTAGAAAGACTTATGGCATGTTTAGGTCATTTAAACTGAATTGCTTTCGACAAGTCTCATGTTTAAAGTTGATTGTTTCCACAGAGCCACAACAGAGATTTGTTCCTCTCACAGCGAGGGAAAACAAGCAAGCGACCATAATAATTATTATGATTTAGTTTATTGAGAAACTGTATGAATTTTATTTTGGAATTAATTCCTATGAAGATAATTAATGGCTCTCATAATGTCACCCAGAAATACAGATTCGATTACTTCAATGAATGTAATTATATGACCGTGTTGGGTTTGTAATAAGGCTTATGTCAGGAAGACGGCAGGAAAGGTTATGGTTGAGTGCCACACTGTGACTCTGTCACTGTGGTTTAGTATCGATGCCAAGAGTCAAGAGAGCAAGCCAAGAGCATTAGTCTCCTGGGCCAAAAGAAACACAAAGAAGCAGTGTTGTTATGAGTGGACTGTGTGTAGGAGGGTCGAGCAAAGCCTCATGTGAGTGGAGAGGAAAGCTCGAAATGAAGCCAAAACATGGAGGGAAGATTACTATCTGGAACTATTTAAATTTTTTAGTAGTAGCAGACTCTCAGTAGTTTAATCAGCACCAATTCTCTCTTAAAGTCCTGACTAAGACATTTTTGACAATAAAAAAAAAAATCATGTTAACGTCAAATAGATGTTTGTGTTAACATTACCAATTCTCAACATTTATATTGTGAGTTTGTACTCCCCCCCCCCCCCCCCCCCCCCACAGAAGACTCGTCATTATTACAGGACAGTCCCACATCCCAACCGGCAGAGGAACTTGGCGGTGAGGAGCATCGATCAGTAGGTCAAACTCAGCCTAATCCCAGGAAAGTTTCATATGGAACGATGACAGTTTTCTTCTGATGTTTGTCACAACCTTGCAGATATGTACAGCAACGTCACTGAAAGCGATGACTTTTCCAACGACGACATACAAAATCCAGAGGCGATTCAGATCCCAGAGAGCAGCAGCGACGGTTACGGAATTTCTACAATGGATCTGCTGGCTCAAGTATCCACTGAACCTACCCAAGGTTCACACGCCATGGAGATTACTCCAGAGACGCTTACAGAAGTTTCGAAGACAGAGTCAACTTTCTTGAATGATACCAAACCTTTCACCATTCAACCCACAACTGCACCAGTCACAACTAAGAGCACAGGTACGTAATGTGCAGGTATGAAAAAGGCAAAGACACATAAGTTTTGTTGTCAGAGTGCTCAACTCTGCTCTCCACACTCACACATGGCTCGCTTCTTGCTTTTTCACTGTGGTTTGATGTTAAGTCTACAGGACTGAAAACATTGTTGACATTCATCAAACGTGTGACTTGTGATTTGGAAAGTGAGTAAAAATAGTGGAAGCATTTACAAGCACTATATCGGTGAGTAATAGGCAGAAAACAAAAGACAAGTGATCATCCCAGAGGTTCAACTATATTTTTAATGTTTTAATTTGAGGCTCACCTCATGAATGCCTTAATGTGTGTTTCTCCTCACTATTTCACAAGCATATATGCTGATTTCTGTGTTAAAGGAATTTACATTTCTGTTATTCAACATAAATTTAACTTGTCATACACAAAAATGATATAATTATTAATTGTTTGACCTTTGCTTTGATTTCTGTTCTTTGAGTCAAAATATTTTACAGTGAGTAAACGTGCTTCACATCTAAGAGTATATAACCAATCTTTATCTCTGTCCAGATGCCAGTGACACAGGTAAAACCTCCCTTCAGCCCACGACAGCACCTGGTCTTGACTCCATTAAGACTACTTCATCCTCAGTATCCCAAGTGAAGCCAACAAATCTCCCCAGCACCTCAGAGGCCGAGACAGTAGAGCAGGTGGAAACACAGTCTACAGAGGCCAGTTTTCCTTTGGATGAGCCAGAAGCCACAAGCATACCCTTCAACACGCAGAACTCCGTCACGATCTTGGAAAATTCTCAGGTCACCAGCACCCCTCCTTCATCAACGCCAGACTTGACAACAACCCAGGAGGGAACCACTTCAATCCCCAACACTGACGGCAACTCAGAGGATGTGTCCTACAATCCCACATCTTTACCAGCTGACCCCCAAGGTCCTTTCACTTCCATCTCTCCGGTGGCATCTGGCTTCTCGACAGACCTCAGCGCTGTGACAACCCACATTATTTCATCTACAGCTCAGGATGTCACTACAGATAGCGTCACTCCTGCGAAAACTACTGCAGATCCAGCCAAAGTCACCCCAAAACCAACCAATCCCCAAAAGCCTGAGCCCAATCCCCAAGACAAACCCGAGTCCAATCCCCAAGACAAACCTGAACCCAATCCCCAGGACAAACCTGAGCCCAATCCCCAAGGCAAACCTGAGCCCAATCCCCAAGACAAACCTGAACCCAATCCCCAAGACAAACCTGAACCCAATCCCCAGGACAAACCTGAACCCAATCCCCAAGACAAACCTGAACCCAATCCCCAAGACAAACCTGAACCCAATCCCCAGGACAAACCTGAACCCAATCCCCAAGACAAACCTGAACCCAATCCCCAGGACAAACCTGAACCCAATCCCCAAGACAAACCTGAACCCAATCCCCAGGACAAACCTGAACCCAATCCCCAGGACAAACCTGAACCCAATCCCCAAGACAAACCTGAACCCAATCCCCAAGACAAACCTGAACCCAATCCCCAGGACAAACCTGAGCCCAATCCCCAAGACAAACCTGAACCAGAGAAACCAGTGCCAGCAAAAGCCACTACTAAACCCTTTCCCAAACCCCAGGGTGCGGCACAAACTCTGAACACAGATGACCAGAAAGATTTCCAATCAGGTGATATGTGTTTTTAGTATAAATTCAAACTCCAAACACACCGGTCATAGAAACAAAATCACCTCAGAGATCATAGAATATGGAAATAATTTGATTTATCTTACCAGCCTGACACCAACACACAGATAAAAGCCTTTCATTCTGACTACATATAATTGCTGCTTGCAGATTGTTTTATGAGCTCAGATGATTTTCCATAATGTGTCTGGCTTAACAGAGCTCTGTTGCACAACAAACTCAGCTGTCTGCTTACTAAATGATCCAAGCAGCACTTTAAAATGGGAAATAATGCTGTGACTCAGTGCTTTTGACAACTGAGATTATGTTTACAGAAGAGAAAATTGCTTTCAAGGTTGGAAAAATATAGTCAATGCTCAACAACCTAGTCAGTGCCTCCATGTTGTTTTGGGTGGGGTAGGGCAAACAGATGCCTTTCTCACAATTGTGTCTCCCACAGATGATAGCCATGATACAAACCTGTGCAGTGGGCGGCCAATCGGTGGAGTCACTACGCTGAGGAACGGAACCACAGTGGTGTTCAGAGGTCAGTCCGTCACTGTGGTCACACTATTAAAGACCCAGTAATAATAACTTCAATGAATAAATTTAAACTTTGTATTTCTACTGAATCTTTCATTGTGGTATGCTTTCATGTGCCCTTTTAGATTTATAGATTTCAAATTATCCGGCTGGCTTTCATCTTGTTTTGTAACAACTCCATTTTTAAAGTTTATTTGTACTACATGTTTGTTAGGATGATTGTGAAATGAATGGACTTAGGGACGATGATGAAAATGACCTTTGAATCACTGTATTTCAAAATACAGATATCAGCACTATATTGAACTAAAAGTGACACACTGTGCAAATGCACAATGATCACTGTTGTGATATTATTTGCAGGTCATTACTTCTGGTCTCTGGACAGAAACAGGGTGCCAGGTCCTGCCCGAGGCATCACAGAAGTATGGGGTGTCCCTTCCCCCATCGACACAGTGTTCACCCGCTGCAACTGCCAGGGGAAAACCTACATTTTCAAGGTAACAAGACAAAAAGATGTGATTTCTTCCAGTGCAAACTTAAGAATGTGTCTTAATTTTTTCTTAAATATTTAACATATGTTTAGTTGTTTGATATTTATTATGTTGATGTGCATGATGTTTGCAGGGAGGCAAGTACTGGAGATTTGAAGATGATGTTTTGGACCCTGGTTATCCCAGAGTTGTACAAACAGGCTTTGACGGGCTCCAGGGTCACATCACAGGCGCTCTCTCTGTGCCTCAGTACCAGAGCAGAGGAGAGTCAGTCTACTTCTTCAAGAGAGGTGATTCAAAAATAACCAAGTTTTTTTTTTTTTTTTTTTAATTGTTTGTTAAGGTTGTTTTCAATTTTAATAACACATATCTCTTGCACATTTTCACTTCAGGAGGAGTTGTCCAAAAATACTCCTACCAGCTTGGCACCAGTCCATCATGCGGCAGAAAAGTTCAGTACGCCATCTACACAGTCCGCAACCGCAGGGCTCGCCAAGCAGGTACCCCAACAATACAATCTTGTAGGAATCCATTGAAAGCCTTCATCTTCTATCTCTGCTTTATCCAGACAAGGGTTGCAGTGTATCCCAGTTGACAAAACACGTTACTACACACCCACACACCCACTGGCACGTCTATGGCACATGTTCACACGTCTTTAGATTATGCAAGAGGGCGGAATCACCCGGTGTATCCTCAGGTGGACACGGAGGACAAACAAACTCCAGACAAAAGGATACAAACGTGAAATCAAATCCGGGTCTTATGGTTGTGTTGTGACGATGCGAACCACTAAACACAGTGTAGTGCAGCCCAACATAAACAAACAAAGTATTTGCCATGTGTTTTTTTTGGGGGGGGGGATTTAAGAAAGTATCTGAAATTGATATCTTTAAAATTGAAACTGTTTACACCATTTACTGTAGGTATAATAGAATTGGGATGACCGGACTGAATGTTTCCCAAGTTCCTAAATACCGGGGTCTCATATACCAGTACTCTCGTTGAGTAACAAAACAAGTACTGGTCTTAAAGAGTGAGTCATACTTTAATGAAGACGGTGCGTCTGGTGAAAAACTGGCAAGTGGAAACAAAAAGACCAGTGTAAAGTTTATGGGACCGCCCTTGCAGGTCCATAAAATATGGTGAAACCTTTAAACTGAGAAAGGCCGGAAATTTAAAAAAAAGATCAACATCTGGCTTTTTTTTTTTTCCCCCTCAGTGTCCGTGTTAGGACCAACTATCAACATCCAGACTTCGTGGAGAGGCTTCCCATCCACCGTCACAGCTGCCGCGTCGATCCCCAGCAGCAGTGAACCAGAGGGGTACAAATACTATGTCTTCTCAAGAAGTAAGTGATAATATACTGAAGCCCGACCTTCTTTTAAATATACTGTGATTTTTACTAAAGTGGGTGGTGGTGGTGGTGGGGCTGAAACAACTTTTGGGAAGTACTGCTCAGTCACGCCTGTCATTTTGAAATGTATAAATCTCACATTTTTGTAACAGAGTCCAAGAATTCAGTTAGGTAATTTGAATTTGTTGATTTCCCCCTCACACTTTCGACCAACACTTTACATAGTTAGAAATTAGAAATTGTAAAGTACTTTTAGTGGCGACTGTGGTCTTCATTCACTCCTTTTACATTTTCTTGCCCGCCATTGGTGTAAAATATCATTCACTTGTCTGAAACCCTTAATGAGAAACGTGTGTTAGGTTATTACAACATGTGTAAAGTCCATCAAGCAAGATTTCATTTGAGCAGCTGCAGTAAAAAGTTCCATTTCAGGGATGATTCTCAAAGTTTAAAGAGCAATGACAAAGAAAAGCTGGCAGTGGACGTCCATTGTCAAGTTCTTGACGTCATCCACATAACACGGCGGCTTTTAAAATTCATGCTGCAGTGAAGAGCAGTCCCAAGGAAAATCTTCACGCCCAAATGAGAAGACTCTACATACTGCTTTAAGCCATATTAACTTTTAATAAAAACTGAATTCGAGGGAAAAACCAAATGAATGAATTTGTAATCAACTGATCATTTCTTTTGCAGCTAAATCCTACCAAGTGAGGATGGACGGTGGGCGTCCCGTCGTCTCCGTCCCCACAGACAACACTTCATCTCAGACCAACGACATCTTTAAATGCCCAAAGAAAGTCTGACTGATAAAGGGGACGTAAAAAGCAGATGTTATTTTTTTAATCAACAACTTTATTCTTCATCAAACGTAGCTTCGGCACAATTTCCAAGTTAAAAAAAGAGAAGCAAAACAAAGACAATTGAATGAGAAACTGTCACAAAACTCAACAGTTGCTGAAATGATTAACATGTTTCTAAGGGGAATGACCAGCTCTCCAGACGTTGTGGTAACTTCATTCTCATGCGTGGTTCATCTCGCAAACCTTCTGCCATGCATACCCCGGGAGGGAAAAGCGTGACCTGTCGAGATGCAAAGTGTATCATTAGACAAAACGGATGTAAACAAATTTGCTATAATAAATGTACAAATTGTTCATTAATCAAGACATTGCATGTGTTTTTGTTAATAAAACTATCCGATCCTGAAAAGACTGTGCTGAGATTTTCATTGAAAAGTCTGCTTTAAGAACACAACTGTTGGTCAGCAAAACACTCAAATATATTCAGCTATGAAATGTTGAACTATACACGACATATGAGGACATTTTTTTATTTTTTTTTAAAGCAGTTTACATCTGTTTAATAAATTAGAGGAATGGCACTGAAGTGCTTTTAAACCTGCATTTTCAACAATTGTGACTGTAAGATTTACAGTTTATATTAATAAACAATCTCAAACTCCTCACAAATAACCGACTCATCTGTGTTTGTGTATGGCATGAAAGTACAGTGTGTACAGTGATATCTGCTCGTATGTATTTTTCACAAATTCACTTTAAGCAGCTTTGAAAGTACTGACTCAAAAGGCTGAATACTTTTGCACGCCACATTTTCCAGTTTATTTGTAAAAGGTTTTTTTCAAACATGTATTTTCCTTCCACCTCACAATTGTGGTAAAATGGGGAAAAGTTCGAGGGGTATCAAAGCTTTCGCAAGCCATTACATGTTTCACAAATGACCACAAACATGGTGGGTTTCCATGAACCAGTTTAAAACGCGACAAATCTTTTTTTTACCTCCCCTCTTCATGCGACCACCACGACTATCTGGCCAGCGTTGCAGCTGTCTGCTGGGTACAGGTCGAGAAATCCTAGCTGGAGCACTGCTCGTATCTGTAAATCGCACAGGACGACAATCAGATGCTGTGACACGACCCAAACTCGCGTTCCTTTTCAAAGCAGCAAAGCGGCACAGTCTTGAAGTTTGTTGTACCTGGAGAGCTGGACGAAGGCTCCTGGCTGGTGGAGGGAAGGTTGGCCTTGTCAGAGGGCTGGCTTGACTCGTCCATATCTCCCTGAGACGCCACTGAATCCAGTGACCCTTCAGCACCCGGCCTGAGCCAAACAAAAACACAAACGCAGGCAGTCTTATATTAAGCGGTCAACTACTTTGACAAATCATTTTCTTCACTTTACCAAGTATTGACAATAGATGGAAAGGATGTTATAGCAGCCATCTTTTGGTCAACATGAGTAAGGAGTATGGGAAGCAGGCCAACTTTGCCTGAGAAGCTCGAAACACCTTTATACATATTAAAAAATGTCAAAGTGATGAAAGCCAGAAGGCTCACCTATCAGAGTCGGGCTCCAGGCAAATATCTCTCTCCTCCCCGGTACCTGCGGCTCCTGGCCCAACCAGGCTGGGTGTGGATGTGCTCACCATGGGAACTGACTGGGAGGCGTGCTCCGTCGCATCGGATTGAGTGACCTCTGAGAAGGTGGTTACTAATAGAGAACATGGGGGGGGAAAAAACACTTTTGTGTACCGATAATAAAAGTGGCGACAAAGACAAGTCATCTCAGGCCAACAGTCATACCTGGTGAAGCCCCCTGCAGTGGCGTGGTGGGAACGCTGCGTCCAGACTCCTCCTCATGTGTTGCTAAGAAAAGGGGACTTTCAAACATCCCAAGGCCTGATGGAAAACAGAGAAGTTTATAGGGAAGGTTTTGGAGACTTTCGTCTTCACAGTAAACGACTCGTGGCTTTGTCCTGTGCTGCACTGCAGCACTTAAAATACCTCCTTGTGATGCGAGCTGTCCCAGGTCAGAGTGCGAGGTTGAACTGGTCTGCGGCATGTCGTCTGAAGGACTAAATCTGAGGCGAGGAACGCCAGCCACTTGGGGAGAACTAACAGAAAGAATTCCATAATGGATCACACTCTACCAAAACATTAACATACGTGTACCAACAGTAAGAAATAGTCGACAGTAGTAGACTGTAGCCACTTTGAGAGGCTGTGTTGATTATTATCTGGTTATAGTAAACATCATAAAGAAATAAAGCAAAGATGAGTGTTCAATTTTGTCTTCAGGTCAATATTCAAGATTAAATCATTTCATGTCTCCAATCCTGCAGTGCACATGCACAATCTTAAATGTAGCTTTCTCTACATCAATATCTACTTTTCAAGGTGACACTTACTGAACGGCCTGGTCAAAGCCATCAGAGCGGTGAGGAACCACCAGAGTAGGAATGCTGGGAACCATCCTGTCGTCCTCATCGAAGAAGTGCTGCTGCAGAGGGGAAAAAAAAGAGAAAGCAGATCTGAAGCTTGAGCACTTGATCATCTTTCCAAAAAAGATCCTCTGAGAGGATGTGACTTACAGCACTGCCTGGTCCCCCAGGAGGAAGTCGGCCCACTGACTGGCGACGAACAGGGATACGCTGTTTAAGTAAATTTAAAAACACGTTAGAAAGGATAAGAAGCATTTCGAATGACAAAAACCAAAGTCAACAGATACACATTCCGCCCCCAGAATGACTGATGACCTGGACCTGAGCAGGTGGCCCGAGTTCTGTGGTTGGAGCCGGGTGGATGTTCAAGCGGGGAGGCAGCTGATGCATTAGTCTCCGTGGCGACTGGGGCATGCGTGCACCAGAACTTGTGATGGGCTGATCTGAAGACGCCTCCATTGAAGTACCCTCAACTAAAATAAAAATGAAAATAAACAGAAACAAAAACATTTAAGAGGAAGATATAGACCGAAACAAGTTCAACCGTGCAGTTATTATTCATCAAGCAGCAGATATTTACTGAAGCTCTTAACAAGTTGGATTCAAATAAAAATAATCATAAATAAATTCATTCACAGTTAAAGGACGGCTGGTAATGAACATTATTTTGGGACATTTTTCCACTTGTCCGGTCAGAGAGAGAACAGTGTATTTCATCTTTTCTACTCATCAGTATCCGATAAAGACAAACGAAAAGGTTTGTGAGAACATGTGGAGAAAGTGAGACTGGCGTTTTTAATGAGTTTGTGACAGGGTTTCCTGGATCTTACAGCTGGCTGTCTGCGATTCCGCTAGCCTCTGGGTGGAGTCGGACGCCCCCAAACTTTCTTCTGTCTCAGTTCCCGGGTCTATTGCATCAGCTCCCTGAGAATGGAAAGAACAAAAACAAAGAAGAAAATGAATAAACTAAATGGGAGCCATTGAAAAAAAAGAAGTAATTATGCCAATAGCCATAAGTAAAGATGAAAATGAGATTTATTTAAGAGGAGTTGTGAAAAGAGAAAAGTACTTATGATTGTGATTTATGATGTCTACAATGACAGTGGACGGCTGGTATATGGGCTGGCCTTCATACACTAGAGTGGCCAGAACATATTGGCAGAACAACACACATATTGTGATTCATGTCTGCAGGAAACAAAGATGCTTTTGGAAAAGGCAAGAAATTCTCATGAAAAGCATTCATCCACTTCTATATAAACTGTATTGCAAGGCTGACAACTTGTGAAAAACACATACTTTGCAAGCACAACCAACATTTTCTAATTCTATGGGAACATTTCTTTCAATGTGTGCTGGACAGCTTCAAAACTGAAACTTGAGTGAGGAGCTCACCTCATGATTCTAAAAGCAGCTCTTATAAAATACTTCAGCCCACTTGTTGGCCGAATGATGATGAGCAAAAGAATAACGCCCAATAAACTGTCATTGAGGGAAAGTTGCATCTCAGTATTTATTATCTCTGACTTGTGTCAATTTCTGACAGTGACTCCAACCAACACTGGTTATCTGGTGAGGCTGGCACCGCCCCGACGGACAAAGGATCCACTGAATAAGATATCTGATTCTACGTGTGTGGAGTTGTACCAGTCTAGTCCGAAGACAAATTTCAGTTCCGCAACATGACTTCATTTTCAACACTTGCATTCAATGTAGGGACTTCACAAGAACAACTTTTGAACCAGAAGGTCCTCATAATGTTTGGCTTGTTGTCTACAAGCTACATTATGCAAATAAGTCTATGGTTCATAGGTTTCCGCCTCTTTTAACCTTTCTACCTTTGATGCATGCAAAATACAAGTAAAACAGTCTTAAGCATCCTTTTTCAGACGGTGACTCATCGCAATGAATATGTGTGACCAAGACAAGAGCAAAAGAAAAACAGCTAAAAGTCAACACAGACACAACCTGCACACAGACTGTGACAACACAGCGCAAAAATGTGAGTGACAGCAAAGTGAGACAGTGTGGAAAATCTGAGTGCACGAACTGGAAAGGGAGGGCAAACTCTTGACTGAAAGTGTGGGAAGGGTTAAGTTTGACTGGAAACGAATATTGAGGGTGAACATGGAGGAGAACAGGTCAAGGGTGTAACCGGGAGTTTGTGACACAGGTAATCCAACCTCGGTTTCGTCTCCTTCGTAAGTCTGGTTTCTGTCTCTGCTGTCCTCATTGCTGTCCTCTCCTGCCTCTCCCATCCCGCCATCATCCTCTTCCTCATCTTCTTCATCGTCCTCCTCCTCCTCTTCATCTTCCTCTTCTTCATCCTCATAGTCCTGTGATAAAGCAGTGACAGGAATTGGTAAGTTTCACAATTCTAAACACAAAGTGACTGTTGGCATTTGTTATTTAAAAAAAAAAAGAAAAGCCCACCTGCTCTTCTTCCTCTTCATCCTCCTCTTCCTGGTCATCTTCACTTTCTGTGTCTGTGACTATGACAATTACTTCTTGTTGGAGTTGATCAAGAGTGTCACTTTGTGTCTCAAAGTCCATCGTCTGTGAAGCTGCGCTTTCAGTTCCTCCTTCCAGGGACGGAAAATCTTCTGCCTGGAGGACAAAACAATGGGCGACAATCAGCACGTACAAAATAAAAAATACACAGTATACTACCTTATGAACTTTTCTTGCAATGCCGTTACCAGAAGGCTATGCTCAATACATATCAGCTTGAATTTGTCCTTTTAAAAAACTGCACAGGATAAAATCTGATTGGTTTACAGAAAACTATGCATGTATTAATCCTTTCTGGCAAAAACAAAGAAATGCTTGTTAAATTTGACTTAATACTGCAACATGAAAAAAGTTTTATGATTTGTTAAGTGCTCTTGACCAGCAGGAGCAGGCAGTAGGGGAGTTGAAGTATAATCAAACATTTTTACAAATTGTGCCCTTAAACTCTACACTTTGTCTTGAGCGTAGATTAAAAGAAAGAACAGTCATGAGTAAGATAACAGACGTGTACATCATTTAAAATGATGGCTTAATGTGCTTGGTTCAGCCAAATTAAAACACACAAGACTGACCTGGTTTAGTGATTAGGCAAAATAAACATTGTCATGAAACAATGTCTCTTAAATAATGACCGACCTGGCTTGCATCTGCACCATCTTGACTGTCTGTTGGCACCACGCCCTCGGCCTCAGCACTGTCCTCCGTGAGCACCTCCTCCTAAAGAAACCAAACAGCAAAGGGTTAGCTCTCAATGCAGATTTCTACTAAATTCAACACAAGACTTATGTTTTGACAGTTTTCTATTTGACGTCCCCCATCCTCCTCACCCCTGGACCCACTCTCTGGGTGATGCGCAGCTTCTTCGGAATGGGAACCCTGGACGTGTCTTCTTGAGTCGCCTCGCTGTCAGTGACGGTGCTGCTCTCTTCCTCTTCACGAGGTCTCTTCGACATTGTTGAGGTTCCAGGTGTTGCTGAAACTATACCGTGAAGACCAATAAAATTTACAATATCCGAATAGCATTAATAGTTTTCTACAATCCAATATCAATTTTAAGATGCACGACTTCTTACCAGTGCCAAACACAGAGGAAGTGGAGGAAGTCGAAGGCCATTCCACCTGAGAGCTCGGTGCCTCGATCACCACAGGCTCCTGATTGGTCGGCTCAGAGTGGGTCACATTCTGCTGCTGCGTGGGCTGAACGAATGCTGTGGCTTGTGTCTGGGTCTGCTGCACGGTCAGCATCGGACTGGCTAAAGTGGTCTGGACATTGGGGCTGGCTGAGCGCACCGAGCCGCTGGCACTGCCATACACAGTAACGTGCTCCACTGGTGGGCCCTCAGTGGACTGCATGGCTGTCAAAGAGATCAAGCTAAGTACACTTCACAAACTGGTAAACATGTGAACAGATGCTGCAACGGATTCCATCCACAAAGTTCCAATCTGTAGCAGTTGTGCTCACCATCCTGGGTCTCCACCTGTGTGGTGGGCATGACTGTAGCAGTGGGTGTTGGAGTGGGCACAGTAGCTGGGGTGATCATAGGCCTGATGCTTGCTCTTGGAGTGGGTTTGTTCCCAGGGTTGACGGGCTGTTTACTAGATGAAGCCACTACTGGGGTTGGCTTTATATTAGCAGTTGGGGGTTCAGATGTGCTCGTGCTGACCGACACAAGGAAAGGGAACAATCATTTTACTTCAACTAAAACAGTCGTTTTTTTTACCGGTCATTTGTGTCAAATGTCATACCTCCCTCTGTCCACCACTGGGGTAGTCTTCAGACTGATCTGCCGCTGTTCTGTGCTTCTCTGCTGTTCTTGAGTCTACAACAAGAAGAAAACAAGGATGCAATCAACAATGACTACACGGGGCATGCCTAAAAATCTGAAATTGATATAATCAACCGGCAAAGCAGCATTTCTGTTGTCTCTCATGCATAGTTTTTAAATAGATGCTCACCTTGCTCGGACCAGCCTCGGGTGGCTCATCTCTCTGCTCCTGTCTCTCCTGGTGACCTCGCAGGTCTCTGAGCTCCCTTTCCTGTCGACTCAGACGGCCCTCGTACTGAGACTTGAGAGCACTCACTCGTACCTCAAGCTCTTCACGCTGCTGCTTTAATTCCTCATTTTCCTTCTGCAGCTGGTCTTTGTTACCTTGACATGGAATTATAAGACAAGATCCAAATAAATTATAAGCAACACACCTCGATCCCGGAGAGAGGAGAGAGGAGAGAGGAGAGAGGGATAGTTTTATGGATTAGCTTGATCCTAATCCATTAAACTTGAAATTCTGCTTTTACACTTCAGGTGTGAAGATATTTCCATACCCATGAGCTGGTTGATCTTCTGCTTTGCGCAAACAAAAGCTTTCCGCATCTTTTCCTCTTTTTCTGCCACCTGCTGTCTCAGTGAATCCTCGAGGGAAGTCTTATCCTGCAGCTCCTGCTTCAGCCTGTTCAGCTCCGTTTGCAGTCTGGACGATTGTTCCTGGGCATTACGCACCTCAGTTTCACGCTCTGCGACTACCTGCAGAAAACATACAGCATTGTCCTGCTTCCATCTTTTTCTCTGGAATATTGAGCAATTTTAACTATGGAAGTTGATCAGTGAAAATTCAAAGAGGGCTGACAAGAACAAACTATTAACAATAAAGCTCTTTTGCTCTGATGTATTGCTCTGTACCGTGTTGATGTTCTCCAATTGTCCTTCCAGGTCTTTGGTCCTGGTTTCTGCCTGGCTCAGAGAATCTCGCAGGCTGTTTAGTTCTTGAACTGAAGCCTGATGAGCCTCTTCTTCTTGGGATGGGCCTGCTGCAGCCCCGGCTACAAGCTGGTGAATCAACAGTTTGCAAGCTTAACCTCAACCAAGAACAGGACTGATTCTGATGTCATCAGGTTAATACGACACAAAATGCACAATATTGCCCTTTTTTACTGAGAACTTTAGATAAAAGCAGTGAAAAAACCCACCTTGTCATGTTCCACCTTCAGCTCATCATACTGAGTCTTGTAGCGCCGTCCAATCTTCTTGACCTGGGTGATGGTCCGCATTTTCTCTTGGAGCTCCTGGTTCTTGGTGTCCAGTTCCCTCTTCATGTCATTTCTCTCGTCAGTCATCTTAGTCATATTGTCACGCAAGTTTTGTATTTGGCTCTGGAGCGATGCTGTAAGATTATTTGCTCTTCATAGAGAAATTAAAAATGGAGAAGAAATTAATGGATCGTTAGAAATGCTGATGAGATTGATGAAGACAGTAATTAAACATTCAACGTTCTGTTGAATTGAGCATATGCATCATGCATACCTTGTCACCTCTGCTTTAAATCTAGCGCCCTCCTCAGTCAGCTGCTGGATGCGTTTGACATGAGCTTCTTTTTCAGAATGCAGACGCTTGTATTCGTCTGGATCCGAATCTTTCTGTCGACTGACCAAATGCTAAAATAACATGATCAGAATGAGTGTTGTTAAATAACAAAACAAAACAGTCTAACAAGTTGTTCGAAAACGGGTTTAAATAAAGCACAACAGTCAGCTCTTGGATTGACTGCAAATATAATTTGAGCTTTCTGACCTGAGTCCGAACCTTCCACCTCTTGATTTCCTCCTCTAGCAGCTTCTTGTCAGCCTGCAACATGCCACTTTTCTCACTCAGCTCAGTGTTAGCCTGCTGCAATGGCAAGATGTCCGACTCTAGTTTTTGGACCTGGAAACATAAGAATTGAGAAGGAAATGTAACAAAACGAGACATTCACAGAGAAAATGTTCAAAACAGATTAATCTAAGTCTCATGTTGTGTAGCCATCAATTCTGACCAATTTACAAGTTTCCATGGGTTTCCAACAATGGACGGGAACAAATCGATAGGGACTGGACAATATATTAAAAAAAGACCTCGTTTTGCACGATAATGATTTTCTCCCGTGAAGTAAAGGAAAAATCAACGAGTGCACTAAATCCTGTGGATGGAATGAAAAAAGTAAAAGTTGAAGTGCACATTAAACATGCGAGCAAATGGCACATTGGCCAAAGGTGGTGTTCAATATCATTATAGTATCAGCAGTGTTTCCTCGAGGATTTATTGTTAATTAATCTCTGTACTAGTTTTAAAATTAAATCAAAGGTCACTGGGGACACTAAAATTATTCGGTGCTGCACTTTTGAATATTAAACGGTTTTTCAAAAATTGGTTAACATTTCAGCCAAGCCCACTGTAATAATTTTTAGACCAGGGTTCATATTTGTATGACACCAAAAATATTTCTCAATGTTTTTGACTCCAGATAAAATGGGTGCTATGAGCTCTGGTTAATGATGCCTGCAGGACAAAAACGGCAAATTACAAGTTAAAAATTGTTATACAAATATTGAAATAAATAATTACAAATTTAATTGATTAGAAATAATCAGCTGATAAAATAGCAAATTGAAATGGTACATTTTGGAGTTATAATGCAACCCAACATGATTCAGGTCAGGACTGACCTGAAACACTTGAAAACAAACAAATGCATAGTTAATACTATATGTATATAATATATATCATATAACACAACATATAATTTGAAGCGATAAATTAATGAAGAGCATACTTCAGAAGTGGACGAGCAATACCAATTATTTCACTAAGCATTAATGATTACACGGAAACTGTACCTTAGCCCGAGTTTGCTGCAGTTCTTGCTCCATCTTGTCTTTCTCCTCTCTCAACATCTTGTTGGTCTCCATTATAATATTCATTGTATCTGTCTTCTTCATCAGCTCGTCGTGCTGAGCCAGGGTTTTTGCTGTCACCTGTCAATGATAAACATTGGCCATTAGTCAAATGTCATTGTATTTCACTTGGCGTGTCAGGTTTTCGCAATTTACCAGCATTTTCTTTAAATAAATTTAAATTAAACCTTGTTCATTTTAGGATGCATCAAAAACCAGCGACTCGGCAAGGATGAAAACATACCAGCATCCTCTCCCTCGCAGAATTCAGGTTATCTTGGGATTCCTTCAGCTCTCGTTCTAGGTGCTCCATCCTCAAGCGGTAACGCAAACTCTCCCCTTGGGCGATTTCAAAACGGGATTCTACAACTTCCTTTTCCCGACGTACAAATCTTTGAGAGGAAGAAAATATGGTGAAAGATGACAACCTCTTTTTGTTAAGCAACAACACGAACGTAGAAGTCATTAGGATGATCCGAGATAAAACATTTTACCTGAGAATCTCCAGGAGCTGGTCTTGAGATTTGCCCTCTTCAATCAAAGAGATGTTCAAGGACTTCTCACTGGCTGCACGCTGCAAATTCTGAGCCATTTTGCTGCTCATCGCCTGGATTTGCTCATGCAGGAGGGCATTCTGTCTCTGTAGGTCCTCCAAACCGCTTTCCACCTTGGACTTCTCCTCCTAATATACACAACGTTAGCAAGAGCAATAAGGTACCAGTGAATTACAAGAAAGTCTTTTTGTTTGCAATGACCACGCCTTTGGATTGAAAAACAAACAAACAAACCCAACAACAACAGATATTTGGATTTTGTACTTGGTCATGAACCACCTTGAAAAATAACCTTTGAAACTAACCTTCAGGATCTTTTCTTGTTCCTCCCATGAGAGTTTTGCCATCAGTAACTCGGCATTGACCCTCTCAGCTCTCTCCTCCAGCTGGTGTCTGAACTCAACAGCCTGGAGGGCCTGTGCTTTAGCCGCCTGCAGGGCTTCCACATCAGCAGCATGCAGTATCATTTCCCGCTCATATTTGTTTTGAGCTTCAGCTGCCAACTTAGCCTTAGAGAAAAGAACGGATTTCAAATAAGTTTGTGAAAACTGAAACTACAGTTGCGTTTGTTGCCACAATGAATCATTAAATCATTGACATGCATCAATCACACAAGGTGCAAGACATTTTATTTCTCGAAAGACTGAACCCATGGCTCGAAAGCATCCAATGACAAATTCTGTCTGAGAACAGGTGAATCATTCAAGTTATTCAACCTTGCACAAAGTTAGTAGTTGTGAAACGGAGAGTCATTGTCACACAGCGAGTTGGTTATAGAAGGTATGACTATACCACATACTACAGACTTCATTACCGGCCTTCAAGTTAAAAATCCCACTTAATAAATTATTATAGTAGATTAGACTTTATTAGACCCACATGAGGAAATTTGGTCACAGCAGCAGTTTCACATTGCCCAAATAGTTAGACAGGGGAGTTGCACACAGAATAGACTATGAATATATAAATAGACAAATGGATAAATTGGGAAACAATGCACAGTAGCAGCGGTAATATTTACAATATTCAGTGGGATTATGGGTGTTATGGGATATAAGCATTTGACGTGGGTTTCCCTTGCCTGTAAAGCATCATCTGCTGCAATTGTCTTTAAAAAAAATGACTCTCGCTCAGGATCAAAGTAGGATATTTGCAATGGCTGAACTCATTTGAACCTGCTTACCTGCTCCTGGCTGTCCTGTAATGCCTGCTGCTGCTGAGCTTCAGCGACTGCCAGCCGCTGCATCGCCCCCTGGTGATCAGCCTGGGCATTGCTGAAGCTTCTGTTTAGATTATTTATCTACAACAGAGAAACAATCATTGAAAGGCTCTAATCATGTGAAACTACAAGGACAGTGTTCACTATTGCTTGATTTTGAATTATATACCCGCTCTTCCAGAGAGGCAATGGCTGCTTTCTTCTGCTCTTCCAAGTTTTGCTTTTCTTTGTCTGCTTCCAGAAGTTTTTCTTGCAGCTTCCTGTGTTGCTCAAGGGCCTCCTTCATTCGCATTTGAATGGCTGACCGTGCCTGTTCCGTTACCTGGTCATCAAGCATTCACAAAAAAATAAAGGGCATACAAATGTCATCTTTGGAAACCTCACAGACTACTAGATTTCCAATTATAGCAACAAAGTTCAATCATTTTGGGCCTGATTACATGCAAATCATTCTTTGTGTTTTGAGTGTCCGTTTACACGACAACAGTGCTTGGAGCCACTGAAACAGATCTTTGAGCACGGCTCCCAAGATGGAACTTTGAAAAAGGTCCGACTCAAGTCAGCCGTGTAAATGAGCAAAAACGCAACTTTCTAGAAACGCTCAAGCTCCATCCCCGTGAAGACAGCAGAAACGCTGCTTGTGCGCATGCATGCTATGGCTAGAGGAGCGAGTTCTTCTGCACATGCGACAATTGTGGCTTGGAGAGTGACCGGACTCCCAGTCCATATTCTCCTAGAACTTGGTAGTTTTACAGCCCAATATGCCCCAACATGAAAACTACAATGTTTTCAGAGTACCCGCCATTGCTGTGTAAACGGGTACGTTTTCAAAATGTTGGTGTGTAAATATGAAATTTTTCCAAAATTTAAATGCAAAATCAATGTATTTTCACTTGAAGGGTTGGGGTGTAAACAGGGCCTTAAACCATAAATGCCATACTTACTCTAACCCTTTCTTTTATAATCACTTATAGATTTTGATCAACCTAATCATATTTAAGTTTCACTTCACAACTCTTTTCCCAACAAAAAAAATCATGGTTCTTATTTTGCCACATAAATAATTTTGTTTCAAAATGTTGTCTTGGGTTTTTTTCTTTAGTAGCCAAAAAAAACAAACCACTTTACATTGCATCTGAAGTGGATATTTTTTGTCTTATGAATCTCATAAACTATCTTGTAACACGCAAAAGCATTTAATATTAATTTGATCAGATCCAGGCATCAGATACAAAAACAGGAATCTCAAGACAATTATTTAACTCAACCGCTCTTTTTGTGCTCGTACAACATGTTGAGAATTGTGTTATCCCAGCATTTCCAACCTGTTTCTCTTTGTCCAGGGACTCCTCCAGGCTTTGAGCCATGGTTCTGTACTGCTCCATGTGGGAAGTGGCTGCCTTGACGCTTTCTACGAGCTCCTCCACTCGGGTTTCAGCCACCTGCAGGCGAGCTTGTAGTACCTCTCCGTCTTGATTAGAACTCTGGATACCTGAGAACAAGATAAAACAAATTCACACACCATAGGAATCTAAGAAGGGAGAATATATACTGGGCGAGTTTAGTTAAGGGACTGTACTGAAAAAAGCACAAATCTTAGAAGCAATGTGGTTTAGACATTCTCTTGGGCTACTTTACTGGAACAACCTAACAAACAGAAGATTTCCAAAGCGGGTATGGAATAAAACTGGATCAGTCCACTTAAAAAATTAAAAACAAACCACACACTCAGGATCAGACAATTTTAGTATCATCTTCGTATTACCCAAAATGGCAAGGAAACTAAATTCCAAACTATAACAGAGATAGTATAGACATTATTGAGCAACATTTGAATGAATAAATCAACAAACAAAACCACAAATTTAAAGTTTTGAGATTTTATAAAATACACATTTTGGTGGACGTGTATCAAATCAGGCTGCTGTTTTAAATGCTTATCTTGTGTATAAATTCCCACCTCTCATGATGGGTGTCGATGGTGAACCCAGGCTGTGACGCGCTTGAATGCTACCCTGCTGCACCCTTAAGGTGTTGAGCTCCAGTTCTGCAGCATTCAGTAGTTCTTTGGTTTTCTGGAGTGAAGCCACTTGTGTCTCCAACTGCCTCTTTGCATCCATTAACTGGATCTGTGCAAACAAAGAAAGTTACACTGTGAAATACTTCTTTTTTTCTTCTTTCTTCTTTTTATAGCCATGATGTTTAAGCCCGTTTTTTTGGCCCCACTGGTGACTATAACACAACAGTTCTTATGATCTGAGCAGTAATTATTTCAAACCCACATGCAATATGGTGCTTACCTCGTGGTTTCTGGTGAGTAGATGGCGCTGTTCCACTTCATTCTCAAGCCTCTTCTGAAGTTGCGAGATCTCCCGCTCCTGCTTTTCCATCTGGCCCTTGAGACGCTGACGCGTATCAGTCTCTGAACGTTCAAGAGTGGCCTACAGGACAGCAGTTGATATTTTAGGCTTTGTAATAATCACTGAAAGACGTAGTCCTACAAATGACCTTTGAAAAAGGACGTTCAAATTACCTGGATCGTCTGGAGATTGGTCAGCAATAGATTTTGGCTCTGTTGTTGGCTGAGGAAAGTCTCTTTTTCTTGATTCAGCCTGGACTCCACAAGTTTCAGCATGTCTCTTTCCTTACGCAAGTTCTCTGCAGATCCCTACAAAGATGCAACAAGTTTGTCTTATCAATCCTCAATGACAAGCAGTGTTTAGATAGCCCCTTTTTGTTGATTTGACTGAATACTTCCCAGTTAATAAAAAGGTTTGTCCCATTTACATGAACACTGTATACAAGTGATCACACTGACATTAAGATGCTCCAAGAATATCAGCTCTGATTCCCCAATTGGATCAAGACCACAGTGCTCTACAATGTGGCGTAGGCCATTTTGGAAACACACACACAGGTTCACACATTGAGCCTTGCAGTAGTTTTGAAGATTGATTTGTCAGCTTGAATAATCAGTGTATAGTTTAGAAGTACCGATAAAGCTGGCACTTAACAGTGTTAACCGATCTGATGTGCTGCTTAGATGGGCTCTAATGATAAACGGGGTTACACCAGCTCCTCCCAGTCAACTGGTATTCTAAATAGAGGGTCAATCAAAAGTGTTTACAAGAGAAAGATCACAATGCATCAAGTCAAGACATACCTCAGCCATTGTAAGTTTGTCCCTGGCAGCTCTCAGGTCCTCATTCAGAGTGTGGATGGTCTGTTCAAGCTTTTGTGTGGCAGCAGCCATCTTCTGTCCTTTCTCTCGTTGGGTGGCAATGTCCTTTCTGTAGCCTTCAACGTTGTCCTGTAACATCTCATACCTAAAAAACGTAAGATGGAAATCCCTTTCAGCATTGCAGAGTATTAACCATAGGTGGATACTTGAGCTTCTTTCATGTATCGTAATACCTCTTTGATGCAAATTCTAGCTGGGTGGACATCTTTGCATTCTGAGAGCGAAGGTCAGAGAGCTGCTCCTGCAGTTTCTCAATCTGCTGGGCCATTGCTTTATCACTCTCCATGCGCTCTGTCTTATAGGTGGAGAACACTTCCTGCAACTACAAAGACAATCACAGATTTTTAATAATTTTCAATATGACAAAAGGTTTTTGCTCAACATTAATACCTGTACTGATTACATGAATTAAACCAGGAGCAGTGGCACTGCTGAGAATTTTGACGGGTTTTAAATGATCAGTGCATCGATGTTCCGTTTCGAAAATTCAATATTCACCTGTCGTAAAGCTGCCCTTGCCTCCAACACCTCAGTAGTCTCTGTAGTCAAGGACACAAGTCCAGTGGGTGTTGCTGTAGTCGGAGTGGCTGCAGGTGAACGCAGTTGGGAAGAAGAAAGTGAAATTTCCTCCGATGGGGTACCTGGAGGTCAAACAGAGTTCAGACAAAAATACCATTAAAGTAAGACCAAAACAAATTTATCAATCAATTCTTTAAAAATTACGAGAGACTTCAGGTTAAAAGTAGGTATACCCTTCAATTGTGATTTGCGTAGACAACACAAAGCAAGTTCTGCACATACAGTGGGGAGAACAAGCATTTGATACACTGCTGGTTTTTGAAGTTTTCCCACTTACAAAGCATGTAGAGGTCTGTAATTTGTATCAAAGGTACTCTTCAACTGTGAGGGACAGAATCTAACACAAAAATGCAGAAAATCACAGCGGATAATTT
The DNA here is from genome assembly GCF_963422515.1 of Blennius ocellaris. Classification (NCBI taxonomy): domain Eukaryota; kingdom Metazoa; phylum Chordata; class Actinopteri; order Blenniiformes; family Blenniidae; genus Blennius; species Blennius ocellaris. The sequence continues at coordinate 10,721,514 of NC_137661.1, read as the reverse complement.
TTAAATAATTAATTTCCATTGTATTGCATGACATGAGTATTTGATCACCTATCAACCAGTAACAATTGAGGCTCCCACAGACCTGTTAGTTCTTCTTTAAGAAGCCCTCCTGTTCTCCACTCATTACCTATATTAACTGCACCTGTTTGAACCTGTTACCTGTATAAAAGACACCTGTCCACAAACTCCAACCTCTCCACAATGGCCAAGGCCAGAGAGCTGTGTAAGGACATCAGGGATAAAATTGTAGACCTGCACAAGGCTGGGATTTGCTACAGGACAATAAGCAAGCAGCTTGGTGAGAAGGCAACAACTGTTGGTGCAACTATCAGAAAATGGAAGAAGTTCAAGACGATGGTCGATCTCCCTCGGTCTGGAGGGCCATGCAAGATCTCTCCTTGTGGGGCATCAATGATCATGAGGACAGTGAGGGATGAGCCCAGATCTACACGGCAGGACCCGCTCAATGACCTGAATAGAGCTGGGACCACAGTCTCAAAGAAAACCATCAGTGACACACTCCGGCGTCATGGATTAAAATCCTGCACTGCACGCAAGCTCCCCCTGCTCAAGCCAGTGCATGTCAGGGCCCATCTGAAGTTTGCCAATGACCATCTGGATGATCCAGAGGAGGAATGGGAGAAGGTCATGTGGTGTGATGAGACAAAAGTGGAGCTTTTTGGTCTAAACTCCACTCGCCGTGTTTGGAGAAAGAAGAAGGATGAGTACAACACCATCCCAACTGTGAAGCATGGAGGTGGAAACATCATTCTTTGGGGATGCTTTTCTGCAAAGGGGACGGGACGACTGCCCCGTGTTGAGGGGAGGGTATCATGTGATCTTGGCCAACAATCTCCTTCCCTCAGTAAGAGCATTGAAGATAGGTCGTGGCTGGGTCTTCCAGCATGACAACGATCTGAAACACACAGCCAGCGCAACTAAGGAGTGGCTCCGTAGGATGCATCTCAAGGTCCTGGAGTGGCCTAGCCAGTCTCCAGACCTGAATCCAATAGAAAATCTTTGGAGAGAGCTGAAAGTCTGTGTTGCTCAGCGACAGCCCCGAAACCTGAATGCTCTGGTGAAGATCTGGATGGAGGAGTGGGCCAGAATCCCTGCTGCAGTGTGTGCAAACCTGGTGAAGAACTACAGAAAACGTCTGATCTCTGTAATTGCAAACAAAGGTTTCTGCACCAAATATTGAGTTCTGTTTGTCTGATGTATCAAATACTCATGTCATGCGATACAATGGAAATTAATTATTTAAAAATCATCCGCTGTGATTTTCTGCATTTTTGTTTTAGATTCTGTCCCTCACAGTTGAAGAGTACCTTTGAACAATTACAGACCTCTACATGCTTTGTAAGTGGGAAAACTTCAAAAATCAGCAGTGTATCAAATACTTGTTCTCCCCACTGTATGTAGTGAACTATTGTGGATTGCAGTCTCTGTTTTGGTGAATTACCTTGTGGGAAGCTGACACCAGTTGCCTGAGCCAGAAGCACACGGTACACGTCTCTCTGCCTCACAATGGACTCAGTCGTCTTAATTTGCTGGCTGCGTTGTTGCTTCAGCAACTCCAGCTCAGACTGGGCCTTCTCCAAGCTCAGCTCGAGTTCTTCAGGCCTAAGGCAGTAAAGTTTGCTTAAACCACTTTGTCGTCACTTCTCAGTAATGAAACATCTAAGAAAAAGCACAAAATCGGACATACATTTTGCAAGTGATCTCTTCTTTCTCTTGCGCTTCACTGAGTTCCCGGAGAGCGACAAGAAGACGCTGGTTCTGCTCCTGAAGCTCCACCACACTGCGAAAGGTTACGAGGTGTTGGCTGATCACCTCGGATGTGCTGCTAACGTCAGCAGAGCTCACCTCCTCCTCATGGATCACGTGATTTCCACGTGCCTCCTCCAGCTCTATCAGCAACACACGGACCTAGCAGGAGGGGGGAAAAAAAGAAAGACATTTGATTATTGTAGATTTTATTTGGTAAGAATGAAGACTGGAATAACAAGACTGATTAATAAGAGAACCATCTCACCTGCTTAGCCAGGTCACCCAGCTGAAGTTCATTCCTTTGATTCTCCCTCTCCAGAAAAGAGGAGCGTTTGTTGGCCTCATCAGCCTCATTCTGCAGACGGTGCACCTCCTTGAAACCAACAGAAACACAAACAACTTAGAAATGCAGGTAAAAACATACAAGAAATGCTGGACCACTCAATAGCTTTCCACATACCTTAATAGCTTGCTCGAGCTTCGCAGAAAGACTGGCCACAGACTTCTGCATGCGCTCATGCTCATCTCTTTGCCTTTTGAGAATGGGAGCTTTTGCTTCCACTTCCTGTACGATGTCATCCAGATACTTGTTGATTCGCTTGGTCTCCAGCCGCTCCAGCTGCAGTTGCTCTTGGCTACTCACATAAGCCGTATACAACTGAAAACACAGGATTTAAAACTAAGAGGAAAGAAAGAAAGCAACTCCATCTTGCCGTTACTTAAACGCATTTAAAATTCTGCAAACAAATAAATAACTATAATGCACATTTTTTAAAGATGTATATTGTCACACGAGAGAGTCTGATGTTTGAAACTGAAATACTGCTACACACCTCTGCTAGTGGCATTCCAGGTTTTATCTTGGATATAGCAGCTGCTGTGGGGGACATTGTCATTTGCTCCTCTGTCAACACAGAACCAACAGGACCTAGAGGGAAGAAAACAGACAATATATTTTTACACTGTAAACGAAAAGGTTACTGCAACATAAGCTGTCAAAAAAATATTTTTTTAAATATTTTTTTGAGGAAAGATTAGACAAAAAAACAACAACCAACCTCTCAGTTTTAAGTTTGATAGCAGTTCATTGGCATTATCCAGTTCTTTCTCAAGGCTCTGGATTCGTTCCTTTAACTCTGCAACACTTTTGTCTGTGGCGTTATTCATTTCTTGCAACTTATCTTCAAGTGCTTTGTTGGCTGAAGTGAAGAAAAAAAATAATATATTTTTTAACTGGAAAACATATTAGAACTCAGAACACCAGAAATTAAAATGATGTCCATTAAGACTGTGTATTACATTTCAAGTAGTGCCGTCAAAAATCATTTTTTCCCGAGAAATATTCAAATTCTCAAAGTGGTGGACCTGCACTCTAACAAAACCCAGACTTATGTTAGATGTTTATTAATGAATTAATTTGTGTTTTTATTATTTTGCTGATCATGGAGAGAACCAGTTTCACGCAAAGCTAAAAGGACATTACAACAATAGTCTTTGAATTTAAATATAGTCTGTGTTGAGTTGACATTAATTGTGGTTTTCGCTAAATAAATACCCATTACAAGCGTCAGACTTCAGTAGAAAAACAATGTGATTAATCGCAATTAATTACAGAAAATTGTGCAATTAATACTTTTTTTTTTATCGATTGACAGCACTAATTTCAAGTAATAAATGATAGTATTAGTCAAAGACCATTTGGTCTTTGCCTCTTACTTTCTCCAGCATCCTTTAGAAGCTTATCCAGTTCCTCCACTGCCCGACTGAGCTCCTCACTTTTTGCCTCAGAATCTGCTGCTTCTCTCTGTGAGATAGTTAAAAGCAAAAAAAAGAAAAGAAAAAAGAATCACCTTATGATCGTGTATTTAAAAAAAAACATGATAAATGTAACTATGTTGACCAGACCATTAGGTTTCCTGAACAAATGTAGAGAGCAGAGACTCTTCTTCCGGTCATCATATTATGTGATTAAAATACAACTACAAGGAATTTCTCCTCTGGGTTAGGGTTAATACAGTACTATAAATAAATAACAGTTACAAATCAAACCCATTGCAGCTTTATCACATCTCTTCAGAAATTATATATACCAGATATCCAAGCTACATCACTCCACTGATATGTGATGTAATAAACAGTCTCACAATATCGTTTCTTTGTTATTTTTGTTCAGTTTGTGCACTCACTGAAATGATTGGGCTTGTTTCCTTTTGGCCTGCACAAGCCCAGAAAATCAAGGGAGATGCAAAGGCTATTCGGTCAATCTTTTGTGTCAATAGTGATGCTCTCATCCTGGTCTACTATGTGCCAGGAGTATTATCCAAGCATACAGAGATCTACAATCACCTTTTAAACACTAGATCAATACAAAGCCTGAACTCAAATGAAAAAGTAGCTTTCTAAAAATGATTTAATTCTGTGCACAATAAGTTAATTCTGTGAACATTTGTCCACTTTGTGGATGCATTGACAAGATTCTGTTAAGCATATATACATACCTTGTATAAGTTGGAAAGCTTTATGTTGGCATTCAGTTCATCTTTGAATTTCTCTTTCATCATGGTGTTTTGCTCCTTGGCCTAGGAAAGGTACATTCAGTTTTTCACTTTTAATGGAAACATTTCATACAGAGTACAACGAAAACTTATAGGTGGAAATACACATACTTCTTTCAGTTTGCTGATCATGTCTTCATTTTGTTTCTGAAGATGCTCATTTGACGTCTTCAAACAGGCCACTTGCTCTTGGAATTTATTTAACTGTAATCACAATGTAATCGCAATTAATAAGACGCTGAAGAGCAAAAACATGGTTTTAGTCCTATTGTATTCACACTTCATTTGTACTTAAATGTAACTGAATAATAGTAACTTGCCTCATCTTCTTTATTCTCCAAGGTGAATTTTAGCTCCAGGATCTCTTTGCCTTTTTGTCGGGACAAGGAAAGTAGATCTTCACTCTTGGACTTCAGCTCGTCATTCAGCCAAGATATCTGGCCTTGAAGCAGTTCTCTTTCTTGTTCCAAACGCTTCTCCTTGTACTGGAATAGCACACAATCACATTTTCCGTTAATTTGCCTTTTCATTTTGCATATAAAGTGATGCGTGTAAACTAAACAGTAAGCGAAAATACAATACAACTCACTTTAATGCCGACTTCAGCTGCTTCAACTTCATTTAACTTAACCTGTAGGGCCATTTTAGAGGTACTGGAGTCCATCAATTTGTCACTGAGTTGCCTCACGTCATCTGGAAGTGCAATGGAAAATAACTTGAGCGCCACATCAAGTATCATTCTGCCACACCAAGTTAAAAACAAAACACGGATGAATCTGTGCCCGTACCACTTAAATTCTCTATTTCCGAAGCTCTCCAGTCAAGTGTCCGCATAAGTTCACGTTTTTCTCCTTCCAGTTCTTCTTTAGCTTTTGAAAGCGAAGTCTAAACAAGTGCAAAAGACTACGTTAATCACTGCAATTGATGTATTGTATGTGAAAATTTACTGATGGCTTAAAAAAAACAACAACACACAACTTAGTTGCCTTACCTGCTCTGATGAAAGCTTCTCCTGTGTAGACTCATATTCCCTGTTTTTGTCCCGTGAAAGTCTCAGTTCTTCCTCTAAATGAAGGATTTAATGAATATAATTTACTGCCATCTCACTAAAGACAAAGTTAAACTAGTTTGGTTCAGACGAAACATGAGAAAACAAAAATCAGTGATAGTATTTTAACTCAGTCTGGGTCAAAGGTCTTGAACCTGTCAAGACAAGATGGACATGCCTGAATCTTTGTTATGTAGTTTAAGCTGCCAGAATTTCAGACCTTTGTGGGGTTTAAATACAATATATCGAACAGACATATTCTACTGGTTATGGAAAGTTAGACCTGCGTGTAAAACATGAACTTCATCCTTACCAATCTTGACAAACTCCCCTTTCAGAGTACCGTGCTCCTGGGTCTTCGATAAAAATTCCTCCTGACACTGGGCCAGTTGTTTCACTTTTTCAAAGAATTGTTGCTCTGTGAAAACGAATGTTAGTGGTTATAAAGATCTGTATGACAAAAAGGTCAATTGTGACTGTTTGACGTCACATGTAGCCGCTGGAGCTAAAGCGATGCTAGCATTGTAAAGCTAACGACCGGTCACTTATCGCTTTAAGTGACATTTCAGCCTCATGTGAAAGACGAAGCATGTTGCCAAATCCGTTGATAAGTTTACAGAGAATGATTTTGGTATGCAAGAGGGCTAAAAGCAGTTTGACTGTGCCGTGTTCACTTATATAGCCATGATGCATGGGAAGCAAACCCAAACACTTTAGCGGCGCCAGTTCGCAACACAACAGCCGTCAACTCACCGCTGTCCACACGGAACTGCTCCTGTTGTGCTTTGAGTGAATCGATCGCGTACTGCTGATCTGAAAGTATCTTTTCAAGTTTGTTCTGGAGGGACTTCGGTAGCTTTGCTAACTCTGCGCCCTCCAACTCCTGCAGCAGTAGTGCCGCCATTTTTCCCACAGTGTCCAGACGAGAGGGCGAGCTGGGGATTTTAGTTGGCTCGTGGAGGATTGCGGGAAATGTAGTTCTACGGTGTACATGTGCCGTCAGTGTCGTGAATATGTGTTTATGGTTTTCTTAAGAAGCGTAAAACTATGGTTTCTTCGACTGGATGGAGAAATGAATTCATCGAGCCTTCAGAAATACTTTATTTTCTTCAATAAACTTAATTTGAAATTTGTAATATGCAAACATAAGCAAATCAGAAATTACAGTTCACATTCTTTCTTAACTGCAACAGCAACAAGTTTTAAAATTACACTAAAACAGCAAAAATGATTGATAGTAATATGGTAGAGATAAGGGAAGAAACTCAAACAAACAAAAAACAGTGTAGCAGACTTCAGAATTGTATTTCGTGTAAAATGAGAATTGTATATGTGACAGATTAATTGTTGAATACCTCTGTGTGGATATTGATCATTGATATAGAGTTTTAATTGGAAATTAACGTAAATACCTAAAAAGATAACCTCAACCAGAAACAACTTGAATAATGGTAGAGTTTTTAAATTTAAATTTATGGATATCAAATGTTCCTAATAATATAGAGATCAACAATATGACATATATTCTTTTTATTGAATTCAAAGTAAGTAATAATGTTCTTGCCTTGAATATTGAAATACAATGTGTCTTTATTATATGTGACGTTCACTGTATATCCAGACACGGCCAGCAGAGGGCACTAACACACTCTAAATGACAGCATGTCGGTGAATGTGTCATGAATATCTTTTGTGTCATTTCAACTATCCCTCAATGAAAAGTTCATGTACGATCAACAGTAACTTACTCAAGTTACATTGCTGATAGTAGAGAGGTGTTAATATTGATTTTGGACGTAATGCGACGGGCATTGTACCACGAGGCTTATAGCTTCTATTGCAGATAGAACAAAGTCTCTGTTACTTGTGGACAATTTGTGTTCCTCTGATTTAAACAGTTCAGTTTACAACCACTGGCCATGAATGCACCATGCTTGTATTCTCTCTTTCTTAAAATCTTCAAATTATTTGTTGTTGTCCATCCATATCAGTTTATCCTGTTGAGTGTCACAGGGCAGTGGAGCCAATTCACACACATTCACACCAAGGGGCAATTAACCTCATGCATATATTTGAGGCTGGTATTTGAACCCCTGACCTTCTCGCTGTGAGGCATAAATGCTAACCACTGTGTGGATATTATATGTGACAAATGAAATCAATATGTTCTTGATTATTTTGTAGGATTTTTAAGTTTTTAATGTTTTTTAATGTTTTTAATTTCATTCAAGTTGATCATCTTCAAGGTTCAATTACTGTTATCTATCTGTGTTGAATACTTCTACAGTTACAGTTACAGTTTCAGTTTCAGTCATTAATTAACTGCACCCCTGGTATATTGTGCCAGGCAGGTATTTAGACCCTGTCAGGACCAGTTTTGACAGATACCTTAGTGGCTTCTTGGTGTTTAATCATTATGATACCTCTGAGAGACAAAAGACAGCGTGAGAAGTGTTTGGGCATACTCCCTGCCTTGGGCAGGAAAGCTAATTTCCTGCACTCAAATGCCCTGCCTACCAAAATATAAAGGGACATAACAGAAAAAAAAACTCCTATTCTGAGTCAGTCATGCTGTGTGTTGTCAGTACTCGTCAGAACAGTGCAAATTATTTTTTCTTTCATTTCTCTATTTAATCTTTATTTTAGCAGGTGAGTCCCATTGAGATTGTAGGATCTAATTTTTAAGGGAGCCTTGAACCAGGCTGTAGCAGCACTAAGTTACAATTGCATGTAGCAAACATTAAAACATAAAAAAAAAAAAAAAAAACAACACATGCATTATATAGTGGTGCAATGATTAGTGCTCTTGCCTCACAGTAAGAAGGCCTGGTTTCTAATATTGTTTTCTGTATGGAGTTTGCATGTCCTCTCCGTGTGCGCGTGGGTACCCTTCGGGTACTAAGGTTTTCTTTCTACGGTCCTAAAACCTGCCTGTGATGTTACTTGGTGATCCGAAATCGTCTCTAGTTGTGAATGTGAGTGTGTGTGGTTGTCTGTCTCTGTATGTTTGTCCTCTTATAGAGTGGAGACCTGTCCAGGGTGTATCCTGCCCTCACCTATAGCAATCTGGACAGAAGAAAGCATTAGCAATTATGGACGGATACTTAATAAAACAAAAAATTAGTATCCTATATAACCCATACATTATTACATTGTAAAATATACAGCCATAATTTAGCAAAGGAAGGCCTAAACATCACAAATTGTCTAGGAAGGAAAATAGTTGCACACCAATAGTGTCTGCCTAGAGTCTGCCTCCATACCACGCAGTGGTATGGAGGCAGTGTCTTCACCACATTTTTAAATGTCTTTATCGGGATCAGTTTTTGTAGCTTTAATTCATCCTGCAGATTATTCCAGACTCCAGGATGACAAAGAAAACCTGTTTGTCAAGGTCAGTGTGAACCTTGGGGACAGTCAATCAAAGGATGAAGTTTGAGCAGAGACAATAATTGTTGGTTCTGAGTAAAATATGGCCACATAGATAAGAACGGAGCAGGCCCAGGACGGATTGATAAATAAATTCGTACCAGTGAGTACATGGTCACTGGTCAGGGACACTGAACTCTGGCTATTTAAAATTCAATGGTGAGTTAGAGCTTAGCAGCCTATGACAAACCTTAAAGAGCCATGGTACACGGTGTACAGCAGATCACCGTAGTTAAGCAATGGGAGGACTGTTGCTTCTCCCTCTTTCTTTACTTGCATTATTGGAAAAACAGGACTTTGTTCTAAAATAGAAACCTAGCTTGGGCTTAAGCTTCTTTTACAAGGGTTTCCTGAGGTCTAAAAGTTAAAGGTTCCTCAATTAAAATACCTAAATGCTTCTTCTGTGTCACTAGTTCAGTCTGACTTTGTTGATGGGAAAAGAATCGACTCTCTCCTCAGAGGAAAAAAAACAGCATCAATTTGGTTTTTGAGGATTATGATGCTTTAGATAGTTGTGGTATGATTCATGTCGTCAACCAACAAATATCTACAAACAAACCAAATGTAGACTTATACACATTGGACTTTTTTGGCAGCAACTTTGTTACTCATTTTATCCATTCTACTTCTAATCCCTGTATCATTTACTTCCCTCTCAGTTTGCAGTTTACTCGCCTTGTTTTAGCGATAACAATAGTGTCTTCTGTGGGACATACTTGATGCAGTGATTGCATAGCATTTGACTCTGTAGTTTTTTGATTTCACAAGATAAGCACATGTTTAATCCCATCAATCTTCAATGACTCAATCAACATTTATATAATCACTGCATGGCTAAAATCAATGAGTCACGAGGACTTTAATGCTTTACAAACAGTCTTAAAATAGGTTTTCATTTATGATGAAAGCAATAGCCACATGTTGTAGTTATGTCATCTCCTCTACATCCGTTTTCCATATTTGGTCAAATTGTGCTTCAAACCGGGGTCTCCACTACTGTGTCGTGACATCACCTCAGTGGAAAATGTTTTTTTTATCTGAGTGAACTAGAGCGCGACAGCTGGGCTCTCCAAACATGAGTTCTCCAATTAGTGAAGCGGTCTAAACAAAGGGGAAATCTAAACGTCAGAGTGGGGGCGGGATCAGGTGGTCACGACTGGGGTAAACACTGATGTAAACACTGATGTAAACAATGAAATGCTCACTGACTTGTCAGAGCAGTCTGGTTGAGAATAAGTGGAGCTTTCCTAAATATGTTTCATGTGAACACTCAGAAATGTTCACCAGATCAGATTGAGGTCACTTAAAGTTAAAAACAAAACAAAACAACAAAAAAAAACCCTCAAAAGTCAACAAAACTGCGGCAAACTTTTAGCAAATAAAAAATTTCAAATCAATTAATTAAATTAAGGAGTTATAATGGCTGCCAAGTTGCTGGATATTGGCAGGAAGTGGAACACACCGTTGTATATGCCAATCTAGAGCATCCAAACATGCTCACTGGGTGACATGTCTGGTGAGAATGGTGGCCATGCAAGAACTGGGATGTTTTCAGTTTCCAGGAATTGTATCCAGAGTCTTTCAACATCATGCTGCAACATGAGGTGGTGGTGGTGGTGGATGAACGGCAGAGCAATGGGCCTCAGGATCTCGTCACCTTATCTCCGTGCATTCAAAACGCCACCTGTGTTTGTTGTCCATAACATACGCCTGCCCCATACCATAACCCCACCACCACCATGGGCCACTCCATCCACAACGCTGACATCAGCAAACCACTCCCCCACATCGCGCTACACACACTGTCTGCCATCTGCCCTGAACAGTGAAAACCGGGATTCATCACATCAACACTTCTCCAACCTGCCAGACGCCATCCAATGTGAGCGTTTGCCCACTCAAGTTGGTTACGATGACGGACTGCAGTCAGGTGGAAACCCTGATGAGGATGAGGAGCATAAAGAGGAGATTCCCTGAGACGGTTTGTGCAGAAACTTGGTTCTGCAAAGTGATAGTTGCAGCAGCTGCCCGGGGTGGCTGGTCTCAGACCATCATGGAGGTGAACATGCTGGATGTGGAGGTCCTGGGCTGGTGTGGTCACACCTGGTCTCCAGTTGTGAAGCTGGTTGGATGTACTGCCAAATTCTCTGAGACGACTCATGGGAGAGAATTGAACATTCAATTCACGGGCAACGGCTCTGGTGGACATTCCTGAAGTCAGCAGGCCAGTTGCACACTCTCTCAAAACTCAAGTCATCTGTGGCTTTGTGCTGTGTGATCAAACTGCACATTTCAGACTGACCGTTTATTGTGGCCAGCCTAAAATACACCTGTGCAATAATCATGCTGTCTAATCAGCATCTTGATAAGCCACACCTGTGAGGTGTGGTGGATTATCTCGGCAAAGGACAAGTGCTCACTAACACACAGATTTCGACAGATTTGTGAACAATATTTGAGAGAAATAGGTCTTTTGTGTATCTAGAAAATGTTTTACATCTTTGAGTTCAACTCAGGAAAAATGGAAACAAAAGTAAAAGTGTTGTGTTGATATTTTTGTCCAGTGTAGGAAGTGTACAGAGAAGAGGTAGAGCCAAGCAAGTGGGTGAGACATCATCTGCTGCCATATAGGCAGATGAGACAACTGATTTGGGAGAGAGTTGTGAAGTGGGAGAGAGTTAAGCTAGTGTGCCTTGGTGTGTAATTGTAAGTATTTGAGTATATTTGCTTGGATTACTGGTCCATGTTATTGTGTTTCAATTAGGAGGACCACGACTGTGCGCCTTCGAACAACGGCTTTATTTAACTGAACTACTTTTCCCAGCATCCATCAGGAGCGCGGGCTTTTTACAAACAGCAAAGACAGGTATACGTCACTATTGTGACACACCCACATAAACACCGGTCACGGTGGTATGTAACACATGTGTTGTGTATAGAGTGTTCAATGCGTGTTGTTGCAGTATGTTTTAGTCCTGCATTTCATATACCAGTGCTTTAAGTGGGCCATGATAAAACCCTCAGTGTTTGTGTATTTTTTCAGTAATTCACTTGCCCTTTCTCCCTCTCTTTCCCTGCAGTTCCAGTCCAGCGCCCCACCATGGAAGCAAAACAGTTTAAAACAGTTTTTCCCTTAAAAAAAAAAAAAAATCATCATCAGACAGTGAAATTCATGGCCTGTTACAACATGGACACCTGTTATTAGACAAGCGTGGCCTATACTGTATATGTACAAATCTATTTTTTCTTTTTAATTTTGGTGGATGCAGCTTAAATCCATTTTTTAAAAATGGTGTACTTTGTACTGTCTGTGGCCCATATTGACGTGATCATCGACAAGAATATTTTTCACAATTACACACTTGAATCATGCAATATGTTATATTACTGTACAGGCAGAACATTTCCGAAAACTCAAATCAATTTGTTTTCAGCAAACTGCACCATGATGCTGCCCTGTCCATTCCTATATGACCCCAGGTTCCAGTGGCCTGGAAATTGAGATCCCATCCCGTCGAGTGATGTTCGAGTATGAATGAATCGTTCAAAACCAGGCTAGCTCGTTAGCCGGAGGCTGTTAGCTTAGCTACTGCCATCAGTCAGCTGTTAGCCACGAGCAACAATCAGCTGTTAGCATAGCCAGCGGCATCAGCTTTGTGCGTAGTGATGTGACTGTACGCATTGCTCCTATTGGTCACCCTGGATCATATCGCAAACAGAGATGGTTGGTAATTAACTGATGTAATTTCAGCTAACATCCACATTACGAAGCTTCTTCTTCCAGTGCTAACGTAAATCAACAGACGACCATAAGACTGTTGATGGACTGTGGGAGGGAAGCTGCTGTGTGGTCGAAAAAATCTTTTGTTTCTTTGGTTTGAAATTCTCAAATTCCAAACAAAGAGAAAAATCTGTGTTTTAGGAAGAATAATAGGCAGATCACCTTTACAAGCCCCAGGAGCTATGGCCGGAGCATCGGTGAGGCGTGACTGAATTCCTGCTTTGTTTGGAGCTGTGATTAGAAAATAAGTTAATCCTCCACTTACATGGAATGCACTCTGTACCGTTATGTGATTTATGTTTTGGGAGAAAGACCAAAGAAACATCTGCCGAATTCATAATGGGAATAGAAGAGACATGTTCAATAAAAACTGGAGCACTGGACTAATGAACGCTATCAAAATCAAAAGTACAATGCAGTTTATATTTCACTCCTATCTGAAACTGATGCATTTTTGTATTCCTGATTTAACTTTGTTATCCTTAAATGGTATCTGGTGTAAACATTTGTTTACATCAGACAAAGGTTGTTTCTTTATGTACTGAAGTGAATAATTGCTGCTCTCTGTGGCTGTGAGCTTGTAGCGTCAGCTGGCTGGTAGCTAAGATCGTCATTCTCAACAAGACGGCAATATAAAAATATCTGATCTGCCATAAAAACTCCCGTTATTGTTCACATACGACGCTTTGCACACTCTGGTTGTTTTGTTGACTGGGTTTATTGAAACGTCGGCGCTCCACAGCACTGCGGTGTTGCAACGAGGTTCAGACTGTCCTCTCAGCTACAGGAGAGGAGCTCCAGTGGGAGATGGACGCTGCACTCCGGACTGACAAGGTTCTCTGCTGTGTCACAGCTACAGGAAGCTCACGACTGCAACTGCCGTGAGCTGCGGCTGCAACTTCCACGTTCTTCGTGCCACGATTGTTGCGTAATCACATTACATCCCTGCGTTGTTCACAACCCCGCATTCATTTTACTGCACACTCTGCAGTGGGACCGTGCAACACAGTTGGTTTGGGTGCGCTTTGCCTTACTGTACCGTCTCGGCCCGCCACGCTCACGGATGAACTGCAGTGGGGCCGAGGCTCAAGTAGCCGCAGCAGAGGGACCAAAGACTGCGTGTGGCTCCAGAGCGGGTTGCCGACCCCTGGACTAGACCAACAGTTCACCTACGCTTATGTCAATTCTGACAATACATTTGTAATTGTCATACACAAGTGTATGGCAAGCTCAAAAAAGTATGATGCATCAATGTTATCTAGCGCACAATACATTTTTCGTGATTACATTAATAATATTGGAATTTACATATACTGACATTTCCTTCTTAAGAAATGTTTCCCTTTATCTGCAGTTTAACGTTTTAATTTTCCTTCAAATGTAGTATTTAGTTTGAAAATGGAAAAGATCGAAGTGATGCAATGTCACATTTAGAGCAGCTGGGAGAGGAACCTCATGGAGGTGCTTTGATCTTTTTTCACTGAGTTTTCCACCCCAGTTATTTCCTGACCTAATCGATGACATCACAATGCAGAGTTAGCATGTAATGAAAGGACTTTTGCTTTGATCACAAAGAAGATCAAAGCCAGAGTTAGAAGATAAAAGCCACTTGGGCATTTCATTTCAGTTGAACTCAGCTTCATTCAGCCTTTGATGTCACTCGTTTCACTCCTGTTCCAGTCTGATTGCCAGTTCATCACCTGCCAGAGGTCGAGAGACACGTGAGAGCGATTCACAGAGATACTTAATCCACAACGAGATTCTTCACAAGGATTTACGCCCTAACCATATTTATTGGCATCAACACTGTGAGTTGAATGAAAAGAAGTACATTTGGTGAACTTACATGACTCATGGAAGGCAATTGTTTGTGGGGGGGGTCATTATCAGTGTAGAATTACTATGAGTGTGTTGCAGATCTTCTGTGAAAAATTAACAATATTTTCTTTTTAATATTTTCTTCAGATTATAGTGAAGAAGAAGAATGGAAAATCTGACATTTCCACAGCTTCAGGAAATGGAGACTCAAGAGGGGCACATCCTCCAAGAAGTGGTCCAGATTTTGAATGTAAGTTGTTGTTAAATATATTTTATCAGTCACAAGTACTTCCAGTAGAACCACGCAATTCTGGATGTAAAAGAAATGAGAGGGAGATTGAAGACCACAATAACATTTACTAAGGTATTATAAAAATAAACTTCAGCAGGTCTAATGATTGTCTTCGCTTGTCTTTTACAGTATATTTGTCTTGCACCCACAATCGACCGACAGACACTGGCGGCAGATGTGATGCAAGTTGCCACGACGTATGTTAAAACTCTCAATGATCACCAGCAGAAAATAAACTGTCTGGAAAAACAGTTGAGTGACTTGTCTGAAGAGATGGAATCCGCCAATGAGACAAGCGATGGTGAAGACAGTTTGACAGGTATGTGATTGTTGACATTGTGAGTTTACAGAAGGTTATCTTCTAACTCACATTGATGGATATGCAACTTTCTCTATTTCTTCACAGACGCTGAGTCATCCAACTGTTCTGAATACTCGGATTACGTGAGTTTTGATTTGATAAATATCAGTTAGTAGTTTAATACAAATTGCTGCTATAATAAGAAACCAATAAGTAACCAATTACATTTATGTCAAAATCTACATTCAAAACTCAAATTATTTTGTGAAATCTTAGGAGGATGAGGGCAACGACATGATTGGAGAAACAATAGTGTCGTCCAGCGCTGAATATATAGTGGATGATATAATGGGCAGTGGTGCAACTGCAGTTGTGGCCCAGTGCTGGAAAATGCCGTCCAATGAAACAGTCGCTTTGAAATTTATTAAAGACGCGAGGCACACCAAAATGGCAAGAAAGGAGGTGAGACAGTAAAACAGTCATTACCATTTCACTATTTGAAAAATATGTGTATATATGATTTTACATGATATTGTGTGATTCTAGGCAAAGATGTTGGACTACCTGAAAGTTTTGGGCTGTGAGGATTTCAACATTGCGACCTTGAAGAGCTCCTTCGTGTTTGACGATCATTTCTGTATGGAGTTCAAGCTGCTGGACCGCAGCCTGTTGTACTTTATCAGGGATCAGATGTTTCTTACACTGGATAAGATCCGGCCAATTTTACAACAGGTTTTATCTTCTGTTCTTTCTCTTTTGTTTTATTTCTTGTTTTATATCTCTTGATTCAATGTTTTGGTTTTGGTATAATTCCCAGCTGCAACTTCCATAACGTAGCTTCCTTTTTAAAGTATAAGAAAAGAAAGATTGAAATCCACAGTATAGTAATTGCACTGGGTTTAAGGGTTGTAGACTCAATAATAATCTAACCCAATAATAATAATAATTCAAAATTATAGAAAAAAAATCTTGAGGCTTTTGAAATGCATTTCATTTTTAGTCTTATGTCTTTTGTTTCAGGCGGCCGTTGCTCTGCGTTTCCTGAAGCGAGCAGAAGTGGTTCACACTGATTTGAAGCCAGACAATATTATGCTGGTCGACTGTTCTCTATATCCTCTGGAAGTTGAAGTCATTGACTTTGGCTTGGCCGTCCAATGTCCTGAAGAACTGACGGGACACAGTTTCCAGGCTTTGTGGTACAGGTACATGAACCAGATCTCTGGAACACATCTGGATCCGCACCGTGAGCTGACTTCTCAGTTCATCAGACCACCTCTTCATCACCTTCGTGTGTTTGCGTCTATTTCAGGTCTCCAGAGATTCTGCTCGGAGCTCCTTCTGGCCACGCTATTGACATGTGGTCGCTGGGATGTATCGCGGCGGAAATGCTCATTGGGGAGCCAATGTTTCCCGCTGAAGATGAAAATGAACTGGTCAGTAATACAATTCAGACAGAACACAAATAATCATTCCAACCTCTTTGATAGCGAGTTGTAATAAGTGATTCATGTTACAGTTTGTAGTCAGTGGTTTTAAGCACTTCGTTGTTATAAAGGCAAACATCTTTTCAAAAGTCAAGACTTTTTGTGCATACATGTGTAGTACATCTTCTATTGAAATTTGTACATCTGTAAATTGTACATAATGCATAGAGCAATATTCATGTGTCTTTTTGAAAGCATGCTCCAACACTGTGTTGTGTCCACAGATGGAATACATCGTAGACATTCTGGGACAACCATCAGATCAGTTGTTGGATAGAGGCATCTATAGTGAGAAGTTCTTCGATAAAGGAAGTTCAGGACATCATCCCCGGGGTTGGACTTTAAAGGTACTATTCACTGTCTCTCTATTGACTGATCAGTGAACGTTGTGTATTTTCTATTGTCTTCTGAATCTGTTGAACTGATCAATTAATTCCGCTCCTCAGTTACCAGGTGAAAGTAGTCCTCAAAACCCTTCAACAGAATGCGCCGACGACATGCTCAGGAATCTGTCTGATGTGGTGAAGGTTTGTGAAATTTTTTGGGGAAAACATTTGTGTTGCTGAACAAGTTTAGTTATTTTACTAAATTGTTTTCGCTTGATTTTTCTGTCCCACTAGCCCCCTGATTCAGCCCACATAGAAGATGACCAAGCTTTTGAGTGGGACCGGATAATGTTCATTGATTTACTGGCCAAGATGCTCTGGGTGGATCCTGCCAAAAGGATCACACCAGAAGAGATGCTTGCACATCCGTTCATTACCTTGAGCCATTTCGATAAACAAAGCCACCACAGCTAGTAAGTGTGTACAAGTTTTCAACATCATCGTACATGAGATATGTGAAGTTGTTAAGCTTAATAATTGTTTATCTTCCAGTGTGCAGTCTTCACTCACATGCATGAACGTCTACAACAGAAGGCCGTTCCATGTTAAAGAGCAAAATGCCCAGCAGCACTCAGAGGTTTGGGACGATTCACAGACCGTCAACAGGTATTTGTCCAAATTTGATCTCTCTGATGATTTTGAGTCTTTTAAACTAACAGACTGATACAATAGCTGCTGAGTGTGTCCAACTATTCAACATCATTGGGCTTTTGCAAGCTGTTGAGTGTAATGATTGATTATCTTGTGAAATCTTCCAGCAATCACATGGTGATGTGCAACAGTGTCACCTCTGATGAAGTGGAACATGAGCAGCTTTCTGCCAGCACCACCGTGTCCACCAGCAACCATTTGGCCAATGAGCATTATTCGTCTGACCTGAGCAGGGAGGTGCAGGCCTCGACACAGGATGTCCTCAAGGAAGAAAAGAGCTCATGTGATGAAATACAGTTGGAGGTTTGGGACGATTCAGAGATGGTCAACAGGTATTTGTCAAAACTTCATTGCTCTGAGGAGTTTTAGTATTTAAAGACTAAACTGAAACTAACAATTTTCTTTCTTGCTTGTTAAAGATCACCACAAAACAATGAAGAGGAGACACAGAGCACGATTTGTGACTGCTCTTCCCCCCTGAAGGAAAACATCCAATCCAACAATAACACAAGTAAGAACATCGATGACGATACAAGCTGTTGTGAACATAATTGAAAAATGACTGGATCAGTTCGATGGACCTTATTATACATATAGTTAATTAGATAGCTGCACTAACCTTGGTTAATGGGCTGTTTTACCTGCAGTGTTTTACACGACAAATGTCATTTTGTTTTTCAGATTTCAGACTTGGAAAACGAAATATGAGAAGAAGACAACAAAGAAAAGCGAAGAAACAAAACAAAAAATCTTCTCACTGAAGACCCTGAGACCACACCTCCCACCGCTCCCCCACCAAAGCAAAGGAAAATATGTATAAAAAAAATAAAAAGTCAAAAACATCCAAATACTGTTGCTTGAAGATGAAATTTGTTTGAGCCCAATATGTATCAATGACCCAGAATGTGACAACGACCTGAATTGTTAGAAAATATAATGTAACAAAACTGAGGATACTGATGATTGGAGAAATAGATTACAGATTATAGAGAACACAAGACTATAAATGACTTGACCAACAGCAATCATACCATACATACATATTGTACATACATACATACATACATACATACATACATACATACATACATACATACATACATACATACATACATACATACATACATACATACATACATACATACATATATACCATACCATAAACTGTATATAGATCAGTGACGTGCAGTCAAGGGAGGCAGTGCCTCAGGGCCGCCCCTGGCCAAGTGGGGGCCCTAAGCAGGATTTTATTTTGGGGGCCCCCTTCCAATAACATAATAATAATAATAATAATTATTATTATTATTATTACTATTATTGTTGTATTGACGTTTGGAAGCCATCTCTCTCTCTCTACTCTCTACCTGTAAACAACTGCCTGCCGGCCCATCTGACCGTCTCTTTTTTTTTTCTCTCTCTCCTGCCTCGGGCTGACTTGGTGGCGGTGCTCTACGCACGCCTCTCGGCAAAATGCACGCGCATCCTTTGCGCATTTGCAGAGTATGATGATACTTTATTGATCCCGAGGGAAATTCAATTCACTTGCGCAAAATGGGGCCCCCCATGGATCGCGGGGCCCTACGCACAGCGTGTGTTCTGCGTGTAGGGAGGGGCGGGCCTGCAGTGCCTACCCAAGTATGAGTTGAAATATTAATTTTGATTATTTGTTTTAATATAATTAGAATATATTTTTCAATTTCAGGTAGCTTGCAGTACCTATAGGTTTGAAAGTGTTAGCATTTTGTGCTTTTCATAGCCCAAATGACTCAACACCGCTATTTCCTGGCATGGCGGAGAGGCTGCGCAAGTCGCTCACTCCTGCTGAAGGCCACACCCCCTCCTGAAGGCCACACTATGGAAGTATTTTTATAGCAAAACTATTTGTCTATGCGTATGGAGAGTTGTCTGTCTGTACCTCAATCTGTCTGTCTGAAGTTGGAGTTGCTAAAAAATACCACCAACTCACCAGTTATAAGTCGTTTCAAAAGTGGCTGTTTTTTACATGCAACTTTTCTACTCTTGAGGATTTGAAGCTGTAAAGCCTGGGGTTTGCTGCCCTGAGCTCAGGCTCACAGGCTCCTTCAGCCTGCCCTTGGCATCGGTAGTTAAGGAGAGGCAGCCATCAGGTGGCGCTATGCCTCAGGCCAGGGGGTGGGCATGCCTTGTCCTGGAGGGCCACAGTCCTGTGCGTTTTCAATGTATCCTCACATCAACACAGCCGACGGTAATTAGCTTTCTGCAGAGCCTCATGAGAACTCAGGCGTGTTTGAGCAGGGAAAGATCTAGAACATGCAGGGCTGCGGTTCTCGAGGACCAGGGATGCCCACCTCTGAGTTAAAGCAAAGCAAGGGGGTCAAATCTATTCTCCCTCAGAGGAGATAGCGTTTGTGTGAAGAACTTTTACATTGAAGAAATCTTACATTGAAAGGCAAATTGCGGACTTCCTGTTGGATTTACATCAGGGGTATCAGCATGTAATTTTTTTGGTCTATTAGACGAACAATTGAGTTTTGGTTTGATCTCCCTATGACATTCCTACAGGCCGTGATGGCCATTTGTAGGTGGCACTAGAGAGCACATTTTGGCACTCTGGGGTTTTTTTGTTACTGCTGTCAGTTGATTCAAACAAATTTACTAATCAATTGCACAATTTTCTGTAAGTCATTGCAATTAATTGCATTGTTTTTCTCCTGAAGACTGAAGCTTGTAATGGATATTTATTCAGGGGAAAACCCAGAATTAATGTCGACTCAACACAATGAGACTATATTTAAAGTCAGAGACCATTTTTATAATGTGCTTTTAGCTTTAGGTGAAACTGTTAACTAACAAAATAATATAAACATAAATTAATGAATAAATATCTAACATAAATTGGTTTTGTTAGAGTGCAGGTCCACCAATTTGACAATTTGAATATTTCTAGAAACAAAGTTGTAACTTATTACATGAATGAAGTGAAAATAATATACTGTAATCAAATCAAACTTTATTTATAGAGCACTTTTCATACATGCATACATGCAACACAAAGTCATTCACATAAAAGAAAAAATAAATAAATACAAATAAAATAGAAACACGCACACACCCACACCCAACCACAGACACATACACACACACACACACACACACACACACACACACACACACACACCAACTCCAACTGCCCGTAACAGAATATAAAAACTGATATAAGAATGATGTAAGAATGGCAAGGCACTGAATATCCACACACAAGAGACAGAGAGAAAGTAACAGATCATTAAGAGAGAGCGAGAGAACACACACACACACACACACACACACACACACACACACACACACACACACACACACACACACACACACACACACACACACACACACACACACACAAAACCACTGAAATATTGTGCAAGATGATGGTTTATGTTCATATCTTCATCAACCTCTATGTGTATGCTCATTTATATTTGGCACAAAGGCCACAAAGTTTGTAAATCTGCACTGTGTCCTCCACTCTTTGTCAAGATCAGACCCTCATAGTGTGTATGTCTCTGTGACTTTTGACAAGGAGATATTCCGGTATGGCATTGTTTCCACTCCCAATCAGCCCGCATATTTCACCCATGGCATGTACAGCACAGGAGTGTCCCACACACAGAAACTACCCAATACCAAATAACTGAGCCATTTATGGGCCAACAGGTATAAACAAACCATCTTCTTCTAAAACACTATGTCACAGGATGAGAATACAACCCAATAAGAACACACAAAAAGCTGTTAAAATGATAGGGATCAGATGAACATGCAGTCATGTCATACCATGATCAGGAACACACGTTCACTTCAAGCAGCCTCTGACTCATCAGACGTACACACTCATCACTGTTATACATTGTACATGACCATCCGTGTCCCTATAGAAGCAGACGTAGTAAATCACTTCACATACCAGAGATGTTACAGATCATCTCAGTTTAGTAGGTTCTGCACTTAAAACTAATAAGAATCATTCTCAGAATCCTGAAACTCAGGAAATTCAACTGTCGTTTTCACAGGTTGATGATTATTAATGCTTAAATGTCAATTTACATTCATTTTTGTTTAACAGTTTTATATCATAGAGATATTTCTTATATGTTGACCCCATCCTCTCTCTCTCTCTCTCTCTCTCTCTCTCTCTCTCTCTCTCTCTCTCTCTATATATATATATATATATATATATATATATATATATATATATATATATATATATAAAAACAGGATATCCTAAATTTTAGACAAGAAAATAATATACTGACTAAAACAATATTTCCTCGATAAAGGCAGATGTATTATAGTAAAGCTGGTGAACTGAATCACATTACAGTGTATGAGTCTCTTTACTGTAATAAAGTAGATGAAGGTCATATGATCTGCAAAATGTGTAGTTGGACATGAGTTACTTTATTACCTTGAAGTCACAAATGAATAATTTTCATATTGCCTCCTGTGGCAGCCTGTGCTGCCCTCCCTGAACTCACCCAGGCAGGAAGGATGCTGTACATACTGCACATGCCTCAGGTGTGTGACTGGCAGTACAAAGATTATTTTCCATCTCATGAGTTCATATTGGTATTGTGAGCTCTGCTTTGTGTGCCAGTGCTGATATTGAAACATTAAGAAGTGAAGGTAAAATGTTTTAGCTTGTCGGCCGCCCTCTGATACAGACGACAGTTCAGGCCAGCAGAAACCAGCCTCGCTGGCATGTTTGGGCAGATCTCAGGATAACCTCTCTTTTCACAAAAAAAAACTCCCTCATGAGGAATTGGAAAGGTTTTGATCAATCTTAGGCACGCTACTGTGTGAAAGTGAGGCCCTACCATGTGGCCAGAGGCTATAGAAGTCATGCCAGATTTATTTTTACAGAATCACACACGCATATCCTCAGACGTACCCTCAGAAAAATATGTTAGTATGTCACAATTAAGTAACTCTTGCTTCAAGAGTGATTCAGAATCCAAAGCTCTTTTGTGGGAAATTTGTCAGAGATGAATGGAACTGACATTCAAGTAGAATATTAGAAATGCATTAGGTATTTTTTTCTCCCAAAAATATACTCTGTTAAAGATGTGGCAAACAAGGATGACATACTGTGCATTCTCCCTTTATTCAATTAAAAACAGTCACTGAAACAACTTTAACACTTAATATTAGTCTTTGAACTTTGACATAAAAACAAAAAGCAAAACTTGCAAATCACAAAAAATAAGACAGACCAGTTAGAAGGGCAATGCATGACTCCAGCTGAAGGTTTTCAATAACAGTTGCTGACACATAACAATAGTGTGTTGTCTGCTAATCAAAAGAGTTAACTGTAAATACTGCCTCACAGCAAGAAGGTCATGGGGTTTAAATATGGTGTTGAGTTAGCATGTTCTCCCTGTGTGTGCATGGGTTTCCTCTGGGTACTCCAGTTTCCTGCCACATTCCCAAAAATATGCACTGGGGGTCCCTGAGCAAGACCCTCTGTGAGATATCTACAGAATATAACTGCAGACATCCCTTAATAACAATATCATAGACTGTAGTATCCTACAGGTATTTGACATATTTTATTACCTCCAGCCAATGCTGTCTCCTGCCATAGCCTGATCAATTTTTAAATAAAAGACAGACGTATTTGCGATCCATAGATGAGCAAGACTTTCACATAAGCAGTACTTTGAAACCCCCTTCTAATCTACACTAATCCTCATCTTGATTCTGAATCTTGACCTGAATGAGGTGCCACTTTGATTACCTGCTGCTCTAATGGGAGTGGTTAGAGTACAGTAAAATACATCAAAGAGGAAGCAAATACTTATCAATATCCATAATTTGACAAACTCAAATTCTGAAATGGCCAAATTTGAGCACCGAACTTCTATAAATTACAAACTATATAAATAAAAACTTTAATTTTATTTATGTACTTTTTTTTCCAGACAATACATGTTCTTATGCAGGGAAGTGTTTAGCAGACACCCTGCAGATATCAGGCAATCTAATTTCATTCATTGAATCGCTGCACAACAAATTGTGGGTAATCTCAATTGACTTTGATGTTGTGGTTTTGGCATGCTCTGAGCTCAGTGAGGTCACGGGGGAGTCAAGTCAACTCTACAAGACTGATGAGACTATTCAACATGTGATAACCTATTTTCACAGACCGGATGTGTTTGTTCTGTAATATGTCTCTCTGTCTCTGTACATTTGACACATTTCTTTATTTCTTTGGGATTGTACAATTTATTTATTATTCAATGCCAAACTAAAAACTAAAAATGTTTTCAGATCCATGATGTTGTATATGCATGCCTTTCCAGAGGTTATCTGGAAAAAAGTTTGGAGAATATTTGTAACAGCTCGTATCATCTCCATAAAATGTGGGCACGTGAAGACAGATGCCAGGTGGGAACACGCCTTGCATCTGGATGCCAGCAGTGGGAGTGTCACTCTGACTTTCATATCCTGGGTGTGGTATTGAGACAGACACGAGTTCTGCATTGTCACTTAGAGGTCAGATTGATGGCCTTTGAAAAATGCATTCAATCATTTAGCTTAGCTGACTTTAACATAAAGACACAAAGCAATGGGGAATAGCATGACTTCCAAAAAGTTACTTACAAATAGTCAGTCAGGCAACATCTTTTAACCAATTTACAGAAATAAAAATGATCAACAAAGGACTATGATTGGAAAACATCATGTGTTTGCTCATAATCAATTTAATTTAATTTAATTTAATTTAATTTAATTTAATTTAATTTAATTTAATTTAATTTAATTTAATCTTCTTTCCTTTTCATTTCTTTTCTTTTCTTTTCTTTTCTTTTCTTTTCTTTTCTTTTCTTTTCTTTTCTTTTCTTTTCTTTTCTTTTCTTTTCTTTTCTTTTCTTTTCTTTTCTTTTCTTTTCTTTTCTTGTGCAACCTCATGAATGCCAACTGCCATTGAACCCAAGTGAAGAAGAAGAAGAAGAAGGGAGACGTTCATCAGGGACAAACGCTGATGAAACAGTCATCAGGGATGATGAGAGTGGTGGGAAACAATGTAGATAGCTAGAACCAGCAGATGGTGGTAATGCAACTTCATGGATGCAACTGCCTTTAAAATCACAAGAAGAAGAAGAAGAAGAAGAAGAAGAAGACAAACATAAACTTCTCAGCCAACTTCATCGGTCGCCCAACTTTCGTTGGGGAAGGTAAGAATAATTCCTTGCATTCCAGATGGGCTCACACACCAAAAATTTCACGCATAACGCCAAATAGTGAGCATCCTGTTGTGTTTAGAGAATAGGTGACAATGACGTTTTTGTGTGGCCTGACATGCTGCATATGTCAATGAAATTTCATGGATGTAGGTGAAGTGCTGCCTGTAGTAGGCATTACAAATGCGTGAAAATGAGCCATTTTGCATGCTCCATGCCCATTGAATACAAAAATGTTCACCACTTCTGATTTGTGTGCAAATTCTTATGCAATGGTGAGAAAGTTCAGGCTGTCAAAATACAGCAAATGCAGAGAATAGAAAAAGAAACTATCATATTAATACAATAATTCCTTGCATTCCAACAGGGTTTTCACACTGCTTGATCCACATAGAACATTCTTTCACTTATATAATATGAAGGAAGCATGAAATTCTCTGTTAAATATGATATTTTATTGATGCAAATGAGGCTTAATAACATTCCTTTGAAATACAGTTTTCACCTCCTACCACATCGGTTCCGGAAGCAAAATCAGATAAAGTTAGAAGATGTTTTACACACAAAAAAAAACTTCGATATCAAAACATCTTTGGCTAAGAAGTTAAGGGTCCTTGCAGCCACTCTTTAATGAATTATTTTCCAATTTTGGCAGAACATACACAAAGACATAAAGTATACATGCATTCATTCTCTTCCTGAGGATTTCACTGGGTAATCATTCTAGATTTTTACATATAACGTCTGTACAGGTCAAAATGCTACAAAATATTCTTAAAAGTTAAAATTTTTGAATGTACACACATGTACTATTTACTAAAGTTGCAAAAGACTACAGTTATAATTACACTTAAATACTTTTAGGTTTTATTGGTGGGTGAAAAGGACAGGTACAGGTTCATGTATTTATATATGTACAAATAAATGTAGCATGCTCTCCCAATGCTGTACCTCTTACTCCATTCCAAAGACCCCACATCAGGGTCACTGTGGGTTCTTCATGAACTGGTAGTGAATGTTCTCTTTAAAAGAGTAATCTTCACATACTGAGCTAGTATTATTTGTTTTCATACGATGAAGTCCAAATGAATAGCTTGTCTTATTATATAAACTGTCTGTTTTTAAGATGTTTTTTCAAGCTCCTGACATGGCTTATTTTCTTTCAGACCTATTCGTTTATTCAACATCATTTTCTTCTTCGTCCTCCACTGCAGGCAGCTCCTTCTCTGGGAGCAGGCCATAGCTATTCAGAAACGTTTCCACGTCGGTAGCAAAAAACTCCTCGTTTAGGTGCTGTGTGCAGGCAAGGAAGTTTCCCAGTAGCTCTCCAGCCTTGTAGACGAGCAGAGTGGGTAAAAATTCATCAGAGAAACGCTCAGCGGCACCTGATGATACAGCATCAATCCTGCAGAACTTGACAGTTGGGTACTCAGTGGCCAGGCAGTCAAGGCAGTTGTTGAGCTCTTCACATCCCTTGACTCCAATTTTGTAAATGTGGACCACCACCACTGTGCTGTGATGCTCCTTCTCAATGACTTCAAGGAAGGCCTCTCCGCTGTCCAAATCATGGACACCTTCAAATCTTGGTCCAAAGCTGAGTTTGTCGTGCATCTCCTGCATGCAGCGCCTCCTGTATTTCTTGAGACATCCTTCGTCCTCCTCCTTGAGCATTTCATACTCTTGGACACTCATCTGATGAATGAAATGAAACAAAATCACATCACCATCACAAATATGATTTGTAATGGATTAGCAACATTTGGCATTTCTATAGTTTTTTAGTCTTTGACTTATTCACACACGTTTATCTCTAATGAGACGCATTCATGTGTTCATCAAGTGTTTTTCCAGGAATAAGTTTGAGAAGGTCTAAATGCCTGCAGACTTTCTTTATTGTGTTAGTCTACGACAAAAAAAAGACTCATTTCACAAAGAAATACTTGTTTCGTAATTCAGATCATCCGGAGATTGTAATCAAGCACACAAACACACAGTGTATTCACAACCCACTCGAGGAAAGGTCCTATTTGATGTGTTAACCCTGTCATCACACTGTGCTGGGTTGTACCTTGCGGTTAAGATTTGCTCTGGCGTCGTCTTTTGGCTTGCTGGGCGATGACATCTGTCGCAGCAGTTCCTTTTTTGCAGGAGACAGATTGTCCTGCTCCATACTTTCCAATTTAAACCTCCTCCAGTCATTGATGACTCCTTTGGGCCCTTTTAGAGAAAACACATAGTAGCTTGCATTATTTAATTAGAGGAAATTTCTATTGTCTATGTTCAAAAACCACATTGACAATGACAGATTATTTTGAGTGTTGTGTTTTTAAGTTTAAGATGAATGACCTGTTGTAGTTTGTGGTTTATCTTAAGCCTGTAGGAAGCGCACTAATTACCCCCGTGTTGCATAAGAAAAAGAAGATTAGAGTGTCCATTACGGTGCCAAAGCTCTAAAGATCTCTTGTTTGGCTCACTGTTCATGTGTCAACAGTTTTTTCATCATTGAAACAACACCATGTGAACTTACTCCTTGTGAATCGCCCTGTGTTTGAATGGTGCTCTATAAATACATTTTCCTTTCCTTGCCTTGCCTTACTCTTTACCAAACAAGTACTCAATGTTACTGTTCTAACGTTGACATATTAATATAAAACAAATAGCACAGAATTATAGATATTGCTTCATGTGTTGAGTAAATACTTGTGATTACCTGTGTGGGTTACAGAGTCATCCAAGTCATTCAGTTTGTCCGACATTGTTCAGGCTTTGTCTGCAAGAGAGAAAACAGAGTTACACTCAAGAATGTCATGTATGCATATGATCAACTAAAAGAAATTGCTTAATCATTTGAAGTAAAACAATGGGAGTTATATCTTGCCATTTTTCTCCAACATATGGTGTTTACCAGCAAATGAAGTTAAATATACTTGTGGTTCAGCTTGTGGGTACTAAGTAAGTCCCATGATATTCAATTAAATTAATGCAGTCTAATAGGATTACTGAACTGCAACAAATCAGTGCAAGTTGCCGTTGGACTTCAAGGCCACAGAAGAAACAGATGAAATGAACAACTAGAGTCATTAAAACACAAAGAGAAACAAATAAATTACTGCAAAAACAACAATAACGAGAACAAACAAATAATAAATGTCTGTTTATCAAAATGTTTGTCTGAGAGTATCTAACACAACTATTGAAAGTGATTCACCACAAGATGAAGAAAGATGAAACATTACATGAATACAAATATCCTTTTTAAGATTGCTTCTTCAGATTTGTGTTTTTATGTGACCATAAGCTGCAGTAGTGCAATTGATGCAGATATGGAGTCGTTTCAGTTATAAACGTACAGTCTCTCCCTGGAGGAACTCTGCAGCACACTGCTTCATGATGTCTATAGTGTCATTGTTTGGATCTGTAGATAATGTGACAAATGCACAGCCAGTGTGTGATTGGATTAAATGGCCTATCCCCTGTGTCTCAATTAGTGTGGTCCTCCTTCCAGCTTGGAGTTGCAATGCTGATCTGATCTTTATGGTCTCCTCTCTGACTCCAACCTCACAAAAGCAGATTTTCCGAGATAAATTCTAGTATGAGTAAATGAAGCAATAAATCATGTTCACATTTGTGTGTGTGTGTGTGTGTGTGTGTGTGTGTGTGTGTGTGTGTGTGTGTGTGTGTGTGTGTGTGTGTGTGTGTGTGTGTGCGTGCACGAAAGAGATTGAGAAAAAGACAATCGACTCTTGTAAGCAGCTGACTCCCAATTAGACACAGTCATGACTAAAGTAAGAACTAAAAGAAAGAATCCCTTGTTATTTGTTCTAAAGGCTTCACTTTCAAACAAGAAATGAGCTAAAATAAATAATATCTTTGGAAAAAAACAAGTTCTGTTGGTTTAAAAAATATATATATCAGAGCATTGTATGCTAATTTTCATGTTTTAAACATACATTTGGCATACATTTTGAGGAGATATTTATTTTTTTGTGCATGAAAGCTTTTAAGCGAATCGTCTGTGTTTAGATAGATTTCGATGGACTGAAATACATCATTAAGAGAAGTTTTCTTACCTTCTGCAGTCACAGTCAGGTCCTCCTTTTATGTGAGTAGCTAACCTTGCAGCGATCACTTCACTGAGCTATCTGTTGCTGACTGGTGTGTGTTTTTGTGTGAATGCGTCTCTCTTTTCCAGCCAATGAGCTTGGTCTAATAGAGATTTCTAAAAAGGTCCTTTAAGACCAAACAGAAATAGAGCACAGATCCTAAGAGGATTTCACTTCAGGAATTAGAAGACTCGACTTGACAAAGGACTGACTACGCACAACGTGGAGAGGGAATGATGAAGACAGATAGAGAGAAGTGCACACTGCTTTTTCCTGGACTCTATAATGACTCTGAAGCAGAAAATTAATACATCACTTGACCAGACAGCTGATAAAATAGTCTCAGATATGCCCAAGAGGCACTGTGTTGCATTTCACTGTTTTCCAACAGCAGTTTAAGAGTTAAACTAAAATAAGTGCAATATATCCTTGAGATGAACTTTTAAAGTGATATTGTCTGGAATTCAAACTTCTTCCAGGCATAAATGTCTCACACGAAGTGAACACATGATGAAGCTCTTTCAAAACACAAAACACCGCTAGCTATAGGCGGGGAATATCGAGTGATGCTTCATCATGTGTCTCTGAACCAGCTCCAACATAAGAAAATCTACTGTTGTCTTCCAACACTTCTTCAAGCAAGATTTTCATTGCAAGATATAAAACTTTACCAGTGAGTTTAAAAAAAAAAGGGAAAAAAAGTTGCATTTCATTCAAGATGGTCAGAAAATGATCAAATCTTGCTATGATTTTTGCTATGGGTGTTTTAAGTTAATTTATGTTTTATGAAATGCAAAATACAATTTAATACCAAGCAGAACTTTGAAAGTGTTGTGTGGTTAGAGATTTACTTTCTTACAGTTATAGAAGAATTCAGGGTGAAATTGTCTGAGAGTGTTAATATAAAAACCCCTGTTGTTCTTTTTAGAGTTATGTAATGGAGTCGTTTTAAGAGTTTCTGCTATGAAGTGCTTTTACGATTACGATACTCAAACTCAGTGCACTTTTATGCATATGTTACAATGTGTGGTGAACTTGAGTTCTTCCCAGTAGAAAAAAATTTACTCCAGTAGAAAAATATCAGCTTTGCGGTGAAATGTTATTGTGTAATTTCAACTAAAAGAAAAGTTGAAAGGTGCTATACGAAGCCAGTGTCCAATGCAGCTGCTTTTGTGCTGCAAGAGCTCAAATTAATTAGAGTCACAACATACAGATCCATTCTTCAAAAAGTGGTTGTCAGTGCAACTTTTCATTTCACAAATTCTTTGCCATCCAAATGACATACATTTATGTGAGAAGAAACTTAGACCAGGCCAAACTCTTTACTCTGCCTGCCTCACCGGATGCTTGTCTTTACCTCACTGCTGAATCATTGCAATGCAAATAGGGAGAGTGAATGTGCTGCACACCCACACGATACTTACTGGAATGGCTAATGCAAGCGTGTTTGACTTCTGTCCTTCGTCTCTCTGCCCGTGTCCTGCATTTATTGGCTTAAAGGATTACAGGACTATTATTCAGGCAGACAGCGAATGCATGTCAGGTGAGGTTTCATCATTCCCAGTCACGAAATAAACATACTTTACTTAAATAATGATTCATACCATTATTTCGAGCCGTTTGTTCTAAAAATGTCAACCAAAGCTTTTGGGCAATGTTGTCTATCTATCTATCTATCTATCTATCTATCTATCTATCTATCTATCTATCTATCTATCTATCTATCTATCTATCTATCTATCTATCTATCTATCTATCTATCTATCTATCTATCTATCTATCTGTGTCGAATAGAGATTTACAATCAAATCAAAGGCATAAAGAAGAACATTCTAAGAATATAACTAATTATTAACAGTTCTCTTTCTCTCTCTCTCTCTTTTTCTCTCTCTTTCCTGCTCCCCGATGTAAGGTTTACCTATTTGTAAGGACAGACATCACACACTACGTATGGGATTACATCAATTAAATATTACAGCTCATTGTAATCAGTCCAAGTAGTGGAAACAGTCCCTAAAATCTCAATGCCTGCGGGAAGTAGGTGAACTCTGGCAGAAGACGATTGTAGGTTAATGAACCTTTTGGAGTCTCTGTTACATGATCGCTGATCATTGGGTATTTTCGCCATCGAAGAGGGCTGATGCCAGGTGAGGACGGTTTTTGAACACCAGAGATAAGTCCTGCTCTCCGAATGTGGCTTCAAGTGGGAGGAGTGGAAACAAATTAGAATCATTAAAAAAAGAAATGAAGAGATAAAACAAGTAAACAATGAAAACTAAGCTGAGGGACAATAGTGACACAAATGAAACAGCATCTAGTAAATAACTACAAGAGACAAAAAGAGAACCAGGAGCTGATTTCACTGAAGAGTGCTAGTCAGAGGGAGACAGAATGACCTAAATGAAGAGAAAAGAAAGCAATAAAAACGAAGAGGACATGCTATAACTCAAAATCAGAGTTTGTAATGAGTGGTAAAGCGAAGTGATAACTGAAGGTTTTGTGAAACACCAGCTCTTGTGCAAAATAACATATGACTGCTATGATACTAAGCAAGCTGTTTCAAAAGGTTATTGTTTTGATGCACTGATTGTCTTATTTGTTTGCGAGGTTACTGCTAGCTTTAAGTGTTCACATCCATTAGCCTTGCAGTGCGGGACATTTGTCCAAGAGCGGCCAACTCTCAAGAACTGAGTGAGACTCAAATACTGGAATCTATGACTCCATATTCTCCATCCATCAATCTTCAATATTGTTTTACCCTGTTTAGGGTCACGAGGCACTATAATTAATCTGAGTGAACGGTAGATGAAGGACGGGTACATCATGGCCACGTCGCCAGTCCATAACAGGGCAAACTCAGAGACGGATAACCTCTCACATTCACAGTGAGGCAGTTTTGGGTCGCCAGTTGACGTCACATGCATGATTTTGGACTTTAGGAGGAAACCGGAGTACCTGGAGAAAACCCACCCACAAGCAAAGGTAATAAGAATGTGAAATTTACAATTTGGAATTATCTGGTCGCTCATTATTCCCACAACTGCACAAATGTTTTACACTAATGTCATAGTGTATTTGCTGTAATAGGCTTAAAGTTTTAATTAGTCCTTATTCCACTTATTTTGTTTTCATTTAGTTTAAGACAAGAAATTATTCTAAATTATTATATTCCACTTTTTAAATGTATTTATCTTCTCAAAAACCACAAAGAAGACATGCTGGGAAATAATATTCTTCTTTCCTCTTTCTAACCTCTCTTCTTGAAGTGATTTCTACACATATGTCAATAAATGATTACGTCTTTTTTTTAAGTTTTTTTTTTTTTGACAAGAAGTTTTTTTCACCAATGATAAAGTAGCATTCTTCACCAAGCTGACTAATCTGGATGTGTGTGTGTGTGTGTGTGTGTGTGTGTGTGTGTGTGTGTGTGTGTGTGTGTGTGTGTGTGTGTGTGTGTGTGTGTGTGTGTGTGTGTGTGTGTGTGTGTGTGTGTGTGTGTGTGTGTGCGTGTGTGTGTCTGTGTGTGCGTGTGTGTGTGTGTACACGTATAAAAAAAAAATCTCACAACATCCCAGCTCAAATGAAAAGTTGTCAGGTTTCATATCAACTAATAAATATCAACTTATCTCTATAAGAGCTGTCTCCAGTCTCTCAGCTATTTATTATTATTCGTTCTTATCTCCATGTCTTCATTTTCAGGTGTTCTGCTAAGTTAAGTGTGACTGGTGAAGATTGGATTTTTATTAGGTTGGGGCATGCAAGCAGTTGAACATAATGAATACAAATAATGACTGAATAACTAAAACAGACCATGAACAGATCATTTTGATGCTGTCTTTTTTCCTATTTTTGTATAAATTGCAAAACTGTATGAACAAAACTGAAAAAGAAAATCAAACAATTCTAGATTCCTGATTTTGTTTTTTTCTTTATGAGTCACTTACACCAGCATCTTTGTTTCTTTCATGAATAATGATTTATGTCTACCGGCATGGTGGTTTGTCGGGGTGGAGGCTGTATACAATCAAGTGACAACAAACTAAAAAAAACATGGTTACCATATAACCACTTGATTATTCCTTAAAACTGTCTGGCAGTGAGAAGGAAAATAATCTCCAGGATTCTGGACTACATTATGGATAAGTGTGTCTCAATGTAGGCGTCAGCTTCCGTCTCTTATGCTGTGCAAGTAATCGAAAGCTCTTCATGCTATGAACTATATGCTCTATTTCATCTTTGTCTATGGAACTCAAAGTATGGAATTTCCCCATCAGTGCTCCCCGTTCACTCCCTTGCCGAGAAATTCCTTTGCCAAGTGTGAAGTTACATAAGTGGAGATTAATATCCCAGCAAAGAAGAATTTTCCAGTACTCCTGGAATCCATATGTGAAATGGGATATTTACCATATAATTTAACTTCACTCCCACATGCTCTTCTGTACAAAGGTTCAGGGAATATTTACTTACCTCAATATTTGTGAGGTGACTCAGTAATGTGGGCATTCCTCAGATAAGCTGCAGGCACCTAAATTAGGCAATGGGTTTCCCACAAGGCAATTGCTTGTTAAAGCTAACAGGTGGTAATCATGGGTGAGCCCGTCTATTGTCAGACGCCCACCAACATGTGAGGCACAAAGGGAAGTTTCATTCCAAAGAAAATTGTCACGGTAGTTCTTTTATGATACCCGCCCGAGATAGGTGAAGTGTGAATTATGCCGATACTAAAAGAGAACACCACGCCCAATAGGAAGTATCATCTCATTTTCTTAAACTGTTGCTCAGGTTGCCGAGAATAAGTGATTGAGCACAGCCACAAGTTACCTTTGTAACACCACTCTTGTATTACTTCGTGTTGCTGTGACCTATAAGCTCAGCTGTCAGCACTGTGTCCAGCAATCAATGAACCAGTCAGTCTGATGGTAGATTCACTGATTAAGTGAAGCAAAAGTTAAATCAGAAATGCTTTCTAAGAATCACTGTAGACAAAATCTGGTTCTTGAAGACATTGAGAAGAAAGAGCAATAAAGTAGCTGAGATGACCGAGCAACATGTTCACGGAGCATACAGCTCTTATAACAGTAACCTAATATGTATTTCTGATTGCTTTTTCATCACAGGGACATGTTCACAGAAGGACATCTTCCACGTTGCCGTAAGGAGGACTGTTTTAGATCAGAAGTAATGGGGTTCTCCTCCTCAATCAGCCTACAGAGAGTTAGTGAAATAGCAGTCTTCATAGTT
The DNA here is from genome assembly GCF_963422515.1 of Blennius ocellaris. NCBI lineage: Eukaryota > Metazoa > Chordata > Actinopteri > Blenniiformes > Blenniidae > Blennius > Blennius ocellaris. Next base: position 10,687,438 of record NC_137661.1, on the reverse strand, counting down.
GTAATCAGTTACCGTTCAAAAAGTTGCACAATTCCAGTCAAAGTCAAAGAAATTCAGCAGCAGCTGGACACTGCTGCTCAGAATGAGATAGTTCTGCAAGCTGCATCATAGAGAATGGAGGCTCAAGGCTTTACTCGAACGGATGCCTGAGCTGCTGTCACGACTTCCACACTGCGCTTTGCCTTGCTGTACTGTCCCGGCCTGACAGGTACTGCGCAGTGGAATCACGGCTTTTCGCACCTCCACATACCTGCCACTGTTTGCTTTAATGCTCACGTCTCGTCAGGTAGTCACAGCAGAGGGGGCGCTCTGATTGGGAAAGGGGAGCCCGGACACATCTCATCTTTACACCTCGACATGCTTACAAGATCTTGGATAAATGCTGCAACCTACTTCCACACAGTAGAGGAGGGCTCTGATTCAGCAAGGTGGCTGAGCAAGGGCTTGGAGGACGCTTTTCCTTAAAAAAAAGACATTTAAAAAACAAAACCTGAAGTAAGACTTAATTTTGTATGGGAATTTGCTGAAGCCCCCTCAGCCCTCCCTCGCTACGGCAATGCATCGTGCCTATGTGTAAACACAGCATAAGATGTCGCTATGAAAGACAGTCCAATGCCAGGCCTGCTGGTCAGTATGAAAGAAAACATTAAATGTTCTGTAACTTTCCACTTGCCAGACACAGGCCTACGTGTGGCTTATTATTCTTGATCTGGTTTAATCACCTTTAGGAAGAATTTTGAATTTCCCAATACTTCCACAGGTGTGTTGTCTTATAGTTCCATGGAAAGCTGTGTGGAAGTCCAGCCTTGCTTTCTTTGAGGCGCTAGGCCAAAACATCTGACTCAAGGGGTTTAATTTCCGGTTTGATGTAACTGACTAAAAAAATTGACAGTCAGAAAGGCCTCCTGTTTTCTCAATCTAAAACTCCTTCCCCACAGACGTGATTGTGTTTTTTTTCTTCCATTTCTTAAACTGACATTGAGGAAGCAAATATACAGGTGCTGTAAGATGAGTTCTTCAAAATACAATGCTTGCACACTTCTTATCACTTCACAACAGCAGAAAAAAGTCAATAGATGTTTCATTCACACGCCTGATTTGGTCATCATATACTTTGTCCTGGTATGCAGACACACTTGCAGCATTCAGTTGAACACAGACTTGATAGCACTCAAAGTTACCTTCCATTTTCTTCATTGTTTTTTTTTTCATATAAAAGTTACATTTTTTCATGTGATTGATACAACCTGTCAATTCAAAATGCTGCCAACACTTCTAAACGTATTGGTATGGGTGTTTTTTTTTCAGAACAATCAATCCATCCATTTATCATGATCATAAGGTTTTGGGGTTTTTCCTACAATATTCAGAGTGATTTTCCCAAAAGATATTTTGGAGTGTTTGGTATTTAGTCAGCTCTGTGGCAGAGATGATAGGGGGAAAAGAGAATGATTCACATTGCCAGAAACCTCTTGTTTATGTGTTTAAAAATGTGTTTCATATAATTCAAAGCCTGTGATTAACTAGACAATTTTCCCCATGAGACTGTGTTGACATTTCTTCACGATTCTCTTGCAGTAACACTGAGGTGCTGAGTGGATGTTAACCTTCATAAGCAAACAAATGAAGTTTGAGATGAAGTGCAGGTAGACTGGAGATTACTTTAAAATGAATTAACTGATACAGAAATTAGACCGACAAACATAGATCTGTTTTGTCTGAATGTTCTGTCTGTATTTGTGTTTGTCTGAATGTAAGCACTATAAATGCACGACACTCATCTGATTTGATGAATAAAGATAGTAAATAACCTTTGTGTCATGAGTGCTTCATTGTGATTGCACGTTTTCTTCCAGTGTGAAATGGCAGGAATGCCATGTCTCCAAATTCAGGGCAAAAAACCCCACCAAAACAACAAGAGAAGTTTTTTCATATGAAATTGAGGAAGAACATTTTTGAAAATGAAATATGATGAAAATACATGAAAATAAATGTTTTACTGGAGTTTATGCCTACCATCCCGCCCACTCCTGCATGTGTGCTCAAGGAGGGAACATTTAATCATGCCACAGCGTGCTATCGTTTTTGCATTTGCTGAATTACATTTAAAGTCATTCATCATTAAAGTGATCATTAAGGAGTCAAAAATCTAATTGAGTTTGAAAATCAGAGCACACTATGCATCCAATAAAAACACATCTTATATGCAGTCGACCTTACCCACAGTTTGACTCAACCTGTATTTTTAAAACTCTTCAAAAGATTTCTTTCAAAGCTACTTGAAGGACGTCTCTTTCTTTTTTTTAAAGACATTTTTGATTGCATTGTGGAAACACCAATGTTTATTTTTTTTCAATTCTTTTGCATTGGTATTTTCATGGTTCACAAAATTCTCCACATAACATTTTGCCTTTCGCATTCATCTGTACATTACAGTTAAATCTTCACAAAACATTAAAACCTGTATAAATAGTACATAGATGAATGATCGATCCTTCCACCACCCTATAATACACAGTCTAACTAAAATGTCATCATAAACACCAATGTTTAAATGTTGAAGTTTTAGGAAAACACTCTTTTTTCAATTTCAATTTTAATATATTTTTAGGGATGCAAAAATAACTATCCTAGTGCCAGACATACTTTACCTGTAGATAAAATCCTGAATAAGTTGTATGATGAAAGATTTGCCATGTGTAGATGGAGTTTGTTTTCTTTCCCCTGCATGTCTTATTATTATTATTATTATTATTATTATTATTATTATTGGGGGGTTTTTTTGGGGGGGGGGTGTCAGAAGAAGTCTTGGTAAATAGGAATGTTGGAATGTGGAACTTTTTTGTTTTTACCTTTAGGATATTGTTTCTTTCTTTTTTTATATCATAAAATGTTAATCTTTACTCAACTTCACACCATTTCTGCCTGCGATATATGAAACTCTGACACTCACTGATGATCTAATACTTGAAACGCGTCAGATTACAAACTTTGCCACTTTCACTCTATCTGTGAAAAGATTGGATTGTAATTGATGTTATACAATTTTCTTTTATCATCACATTCACATGCCTCATCGCTATAATTCCAGACAGTGGCGCCGCCAGCCGGAATCCTGAACGCACCGTGTGTACAATTTTAATTTTTTTGACGTTTTGTGGAAGAAATTCCATCCTGGCCGCACCACTGATTCAACATGCCGGAAGCAGCGATTTTTCAGTGCCAGTACGAATCTCCTCGATGACCCTTGGTTGACATTATATGCACTCTGTCTGCGTGTGTGTGTGTGTGTGTGTGTGTGTGTTGCGCAACGTCAGATTTTGTAATGTGCGTAAGAGTGGTCACGTGGGAGTCACCACAACGTCGTCACCCACCAGTTAGCGCTACTACTTTCACAAAATCTTCATTCGTAGATATGCGTCATCATCCTTCAGGGATGTTTTGCGTTGAACCGAGGGGCTTCAGTGTTTCTGGTAGTGGAGGGAAAAACTTGACGCACTCTGTAAAAAAGTTGCATTGTGTTGAGTGCCGCCTAATCTGCCACTGGGAGGAGCTGCAGGAGCATTGAGCACACCGCTGGTCACTCTGGAGTGAAGATGACTATTAGAGATCAAATGCATCAGTACTGTGAGATGATAAGAGGACATTTTACAGTGGATGTCAGGTGTCATTTAAAATCTAATTAGAAATAACACATCAAAGTCAACACCAATTTTCTTCTCTCTGGCTTCTTGATGAAATCCTGATTAAAAAAAACTATCTATCTATCTATCTATCTATCTATCTATCTATCTATCTATCTATCTATCTATCTATCTATCTATCTATCTATCTATCTATCTATCTATCTATCTATCTATCTATCTATCTAGAATTTGACTTCTATCTAATTGGATTTTTTTTTAATGTTGTCTATTGAGCACACCAAAAAATCAGTGCCGTCACTGAAGGATGACGACTTTGACTTGATAGAAGGACACAAACTAAAAAATAGATTGTGGTTGTGGAAAAATAAACTAAAATAATCAAATAAATGTGCCCTATCATTAATTTAAAAAAAGGTGATTTTGGAGGCTCCTTTTTAAATTTGATTTTGAAGAGCTGTTTATATAATTCATTTTTGTTTTACTGATACAGTAAATCATCAATTGCAACATGCCATCAAGTACTTTCACATCCCAAATAAAAACTGAGAGGAAAAACCCAGAAATCTAGCATCTAACAGGAAAAGTTCCCTTTGAAGAGGAAGTAAGTGAACCAAACACCAAAGTGAAACAAGAATATGACGTAAGCAACAAACAGAATAACTTAAAGATAACTTCTTCAGTGTGAACGTATTCATGGATCGTTGATGTGTGTCTGCTGGATTCTAACAGTTGAGTAGATCATTTTGCATGTGATGGTTCAGACCATAAACAAATGAGGCGCAGTAGAGCAGTGGCTCGTGCTGTCGCCTCACAACCAGAAGGTCTGGGTTGGAATACTGCCGGGGGTTTCTGTGTGGAGTCTGCATGTTCTCCCCGTGCATGCGTGGGTTTCCTCCTGGTACTCTGGTTTCCTCCCACAGTCCAAAAAACATGCATGTATATAGTTACTGTACAAAATCGTGAACATTGGGGACATAAACCAAATGCTGTAGAGTTGAATTGAGTAGGATATACCAAAGTGTTAGAAATCAACCTATAGTTCTGAGATAATATTTTAAAATAGTACTTTTGATTTGAGACCAAACTACTCTGTGAGAACACCTGTAACATTCCTGAGTGTATATGACTTCTTCAAAAGGCTGAATTTAGGTGGAAACAAGTCAGGCTGCTTGAGCAGATCCTTTGAGGCAGGGGGGTGGTCTCCTAAATCTCTTGTACAGGACTTATTACCCCCTGTTGTGGGACATATTATCATTTATATCCAAGCAATGAAGTCAAATTCAGTAACCATCAAATCTCAAAAGTAATCGTAACCTAATAATTTCAGAGTATTATGTAGCTTTTGCAGTTAGATGTCATTTCACCCAAAGACAGCCAAAAGTACAAGGGAACTCGAATACCTCCACACTTGGCAGTATATTTTCGAGTTCACCAAGTTCCCAATTCTTTGATGTGACTTCATCTTAAAAGAATTTGTCAACTCTGTGGTTCGGATGTGCTTGAAATGTAAGTGGCTTCTTCCTCAGACGTAACCAAGAATAAACAGCTGTAACACCAAGTTGAACAAATGAATATACATCCTCTTAAACTAACCAAGTAATTATTCTGTCACCCTAAGGGCCCAGAAAAAGTAATAGTTTTATGGGTATTTAACTGAAGTAAACTGAAGTTTTATAGGATTTGGCATTAGCATACAAGTACAGTCACTTGCTTCATCATGTGTCCATTTATTTGATTATTTATCGGTTATTCTTAAACTCCCATAATGGAAAGAATCACATAGCTTTTATACCAAACTGAATTTTTGGATTATTTCTCATGAATTAAAATGTGACGTAGGTTTTCTGAGGTTGTTCTCAGCACGAGTGCCAAATAGTTATAGAACAAAACGAACCATGATCTCTTTGTTGCAGTCTGAGACTACTCGAGGAAGTAGAATTTTGCACAAAGACGTTCTCTGAGTGCAGACTTAAGTTACCTGTCACCAGGTTGTGACAACACAGAGTTTACTCATGTCACGGAAACTTTTGCTTCATCTTCTGTGGACAAGGACAGGTAAGGTCCTTGGGACATTCGCTGCCCATACAACTGCAGCAGAGTGTAAATGTTATACCACATTCATATGCTTCACCTATAACACAGATTAATGTGCAATATAGTATCTGTCGTATTGATTTCTTGCAAGAGCAGTCCAGATACACATGATGTGTCACTGACTGAGATGTAGTGACACCTGATTAGTAACCTGGGAAAAAAGACACAATCAAATCACCGTCACCTTGCAAGTCAACCGTTAGAACTTAGTCATTATTAGATGTTTGAGTACAACACTGAGCAACACTGAAACCAAAACAAGAGAGTAACAACAAGTGGGGGTCAATTTAGGGTGACACCATATAGTGTTAGAAGATATTTTCTGAACACAGTGTGTGTGAAGTCGCTTCTGGGTTTCTCTGAGGTAACGACTTTTCAAAATGAAGCTGCTAAAAAAAGGACTGAATGCATAATATCTGATGGAATAACTGTATTGTAGAAAACCAATTCAAGCCTACCTGAAACTCTGTGACGCCTCCCAAGGAAGGCAAGCAACACACACTTTGAAATTAATCTTTTATACGATATCAAACAACACAAAAACTTCAGCAAATCAGTACTCTCACATAACATGACAGGAGTATTGTGTATTTAGCTCTAAAGTGAGGAATGTGACGTGAATTCTTCTCTTGGTTTTCCAGAGCATCAAAACGTGTCCCAGCATGAAGAAAATGTAATCTGGCTTGGTTTTGCCCTCAAGTGAAAATGAACTGTGATAAATCAAAAATCTCTGAGTGCACTAAAAAGATGGGCACAAAACTCTTTAAGGTTGCCAGTCAACCAGTGGTGTCTTTTTACCAGACAATCACACTACTTCTTCTGAAACCACAAATCATCCCTTTGTGTACACATTACACAAACTATGTATTATTTCAATTCCTTAGCGCCAAAGTTGCTGTGTGATGTTGGTAATTTCACCTTTGACATACTCACAGAGGCAGTTCCCCACATTTTTACTGTTTGCCTTCTAAAGTAAGGCTGATATGGGGTTGCAGTGGTGAGTAAACAACAACAACAACAAGAGCGGACGTGTTGTCGCTGTCCCGTGTGGAGTTTGCATTTTCATTGCATGGTTGTGGTTCAAGTTTTATATCCAAAAGGTTTTCCTGAAGAAGCTTTAGCTGTCATTTTACTTATTTATTTTTTCTTGCAGTAATCAATCAATACACAGTATATTTTGTACTGCTTGTTAACTGGCTCGTGTTGATTAAATGCAAGGATTTATTAATTTTTCTATTCATAATTGATCTATCTAATGAAAAATGATTACAAATATGTATATATAAATATATATCTCTTTTGACAGTGTCATCTTTTATGATATATACTCTCAAGCAACAATATTATTTGAGTATGCATACTTTTCTATGTACAGGTTAAAAGGACAAACAGACTCTTGCGCCTATTTGAAAGAAATAGTTTTCCACACCTGTGCTAACAAAAAATTTCAGCACCCTGAAAAGTTAAAGGTTTGTCTAATGCAAACATAAAGTGATAACATGATTGTAGAACTTAAACATATAGTGCCTTTTTTTTTTTGACAACTATGTGAAGCTGTCAATTATACATTTACATTTATTTGTGTTTTACTCATGAGTTACATCAGAATTACCCGCACAGGCTTTTTCTGTTAATGCCAATAGCTATTTATCTTCCAGTGTGTTTAAAAATAAAGTGACAGACAATGACTGTGAGAAGCTGGTGAATGGTTGTGCTCTCTTTGTACACAACAATGAGTTGGAAGTGATACTTGACATCTCTCTTTTGACCTCAGGTTTAATGCGGTTCCCTATTATCATCAACAAGGAGTTTAATTTATTTATCAACATTGAATATTTCCTCATGCAGACACTAATTGCATACTGTGTTGTCCCGTGGTAAACTGACCTGAGTAAATCACACTGTTGCACCTTTGTAAAAATGCATCTACAATAAATATGGTTACCTGAAGTATAAGGTTGGGTTCCATTTATATCAGCATGCATAATTTGTGTCACTTATAAGTATGAGTTTGAAAATGTCGTACATTCCCACTGTTATAGGAAGTTTCACATTTCACTTTTGTTCTCCTAAAACTCAGCCATGACATAAAAAAAGTCACACAGGGAAGTGTTCGTATTATTGGAAAATACACCCATGAACATTTTAATCATATTGCTGGAGTCTGATACTGTGGTCGAAAGAAATATCATCAAGCAGACCAGTCCCAATAGTTCTTAAAGAAATCTAAATTAAATGAATCAAATTGATCCGTCACTCATTTATACTGCTTCAAACATTTCAGGGCACTCGGTGCTGCAACCAGTCCCAGACTCTGGGTGAAGACAAGGTACAGCAGTTCTCCACTGGGCAAACATAGAGACAGAATTAGAGAAGCATTTAGACAAAATGTACACCTTTATAATGTTCTGGTTTCAGGAAAAAGAAATAGTTTTGTTTTTGGCAATTTGAGCTTCATTGATTGATCCACATGTTTTGGGTTTCACCCAGAATTTTGGTCATTGCTGAAACATTGTTGTGTTTCTGATATTTGACTTAAGTTTTTTAGTAGAGTTAGAATATAGAATTTTAGAGTTGATCTATTTGAAAACAATAAGAGTCACTTTGATCAATTGTATTGAAAATTATTGTTCTAACGTGAATGGACTTCCGCCTGTGTTTTGTAGTCAGAAAAATCCCTGCTGAACCTGTGAGAACAATAGTTGAAGTTCCTGAGTTTCAGGTTACAGAGAACGATTCTTATCAGTTTAAGTGCAGAACTTCGTAAACGGAGATGATCTGTAACATCTCTGGTATGTGAAGCGATTTACTACGTCTGCTTCTTTAGCGCCCCAGATGGTCATGTACAACGTATAACAGTGATGAGTGTGTACGTCTGATGAGTCAGAGGCTGCTTGAAGTGAGCGTGTGTTGATATGATATGACATGACTGCATGTTCATCTGATCACTCTCATTCTAACAGCTGCTTTTTTTGTGTTTTTATTAGGTTGTGTTCTCATCCTGTGACATAGTGTTTTAGAAGAAGATGGTTTGTTTACACCTGTTGGCCCATAAATGGCTCAGTTATTTGGTATTGGGTAGTTTCTGTGTGTGGGACACTCCTGTGCCGTGAAATATGTGGGCTGAATGGGAGTGGAAACAATAACATACCAGAATATCTTACACTATGAGGGTTTGATCTTGACAAAGAGTGGAGGACACAGTGCAGATTTACAAGCTTTGTTCTCTTGGTCTCTTGCAGTAATTATTTGTACGTTCACTTCAGATGTATATTTTGCAAATAATGTTGTATATCATAATCCATTATTTCGATTTGTCCTCCAATGTCTACTTCCTATAAATCATTTAAGTTTTGTTTCTTACTAGTGTATGTGCGTCTGTAACATTATTCATGTCTAGTCTTTCCCTACCTTCTTACAATACAGTTTAAAGCCTGTCTCTTTAGTGACACATTGACAGTTTGAGCCTGACTTTCAGGATAAACTTCTGCTTGTTTTTTTTTTTCCTTGCATCAGGTTTAAAGTATTTTTAAAAATTGGCCAAACCAAGAAAGAAAAAAAATTGTGAATATGGCCATCTATAGGAATCTTACCTGGCCAACGTACAATGTGCTTCAGGCATTTTGTAACAACACTCACTATGATCTAAACCTTTGAGTGCTCACAAAGGCATGGAGAAAATGTTGTTTGTATGACTGTGTCAAGTGAAACTACCCTCATTTAGAAACAATGACATCATTGGTAATGACAAACAACGAGTTTTCCCATGGCGGGAGGACTGCCGTAACAGAAACAAGACACTTGTCATAGCTGCGGAGCCTCAGCATGGGAAGTCAGGTGATGACATCAAGGAAAGTCTTCCCACTGATGCACTGTGGGATATTTTTGAACACTGAACACTTGGTCGGCTGTCACCATCAGCATGTGCGCCATCAAATGTTTCCGTATTGCATACAAAGATTCAATTAACTGCCATTGCAATTAGAATCAAAAAGATTTAATTGCCTTATTGTATTTTTGCTGCCAGAAAAGTATTTGTTCCTTCAGTTTATGAGTCAACATTTAAGTGTGTAAAGGCAAAACAAATGAATTTATCCCATGATTTCTATAATCACTTCACATAATGCCTGTGCTGTTGGCAGTTAAATAACGAGCAAACAATTACTAATAGAGAATTTGCAATTCAAATTGGGATTTTAAAAAAAGTTTTCAGTAAAAATCGGTAAATGGGCAAATTATTGCATATTTACTGAAACTTGAGTGGACTGCTTACTTGGTACCTTTATTTTAATAGTCGAAGAGCAGCAGAAAGCTCTTTCTGCCCAACATTCACACCAACATTACAATGAGCGATAACTTTAGCAAATGCTGTCTTCACTGATGAGCAGTATGTCACAAATATTTTGAACTTCTATTGGAAGACACATTAATCGTGAACCAACTCATTCCTACTGACAGCAGCATGAACGACGTCTAAATCCCAATATGATATTTATATTAGTTTAATTCGTTAGCTGTTATTGATATTAGGTTGTGTAAAACAGAGCATTGATGCATCTGTGTGCTGCAAGGCATCAGACAACTGTTTAAAACTAACTGATCTAACGTTTGCAGAACTGAACCCGACACTAAAACAAAGGCCAGACTCACCTTCACAGGGTGTGATAGCTTGTTGAAACAAGACATCCCTTTGTACTTACGTAATGATTAACGACTAAATAACTGGTTCTTAGTTATTTATACTTGCAATAAACTATTTCTTTTGAAAAGAATCTTCATATGGATTTTTCAAATGAGTTAAAATTGTCCTCTGTAGGGTTTCTTAGTAATATAAATGTACAATATCAGAACCAAGAAATAATGTGTTACCTGGTCTAACTATTAACGGGACATTTGCATTTTAATGATAAGGTTAGAAATATGCTTCCTGTTTGACTTTTGGAAAAAAAAAAAAAAGAAAGCCTAAAGTAAGTTAGAACTCAGAAAGCCAAGCCTTTTTGCTGAGATAAATAAAATATTGATTTGGCCTTTGGAAAATGTTTTTTTGTTGATCTACAAATTTTCACTTGCAATTTTACAACATCTCGTAGATGACAACATTTGATTTTTTTTAATGCATTTTGACAAGCCATATGTGCAATATTTAAGGTTAACATGTATGCAGTAGGCACTAAATGTCAATCTTCTGTCTTTATGTGTAACCAGAATATACGCTTAAGCTATTGAGAAAGTGTCCGTATGTCCAATTCTCCCAATTCGGTTTTATTGGATTATTGGTGGCTGCATTGTGGGTGGTTAACTCAGCTGGTAACTGTAAATTGCATGTAGGTAAGGATGTGTGTGAGTGAATGTGTCTGTCTCCAAGTTAGCTGTGAGAATGATCTGCGACCAGCAGAAGCCGCACGCCTGAGCACCACTTTGGATAAATCAAGCATAGATTAGATGTCTGTATGTTTCACCTGCTGAAGTGACTGCCATAAGCTCCGAGTTGACCACCGTCACTGCCACCTGCAAGGCGTCACGTAACTCCGGTTTCAGTCATGGTCTTCACACCATGTTTGGTTCCAGTGAGGTCCAGAAGCGGTCAGAAGGAAAACTCACACCGAGTTCTGCTGATGTTCTCCCGCTCCAGGGCCCACTGCCTGCCCATGCTCATTACTCCTGCACAAAGCAAGATGTGTTCCAATGTTCAATCTCATAGATCGTGATCTGAGCATGCCACACATCCATGCACAATGGAATAATAATACTGCACACATAATTAGGTCATTTTCATGCCGTGATGGACTGAGAGCCTCTGACAGAGGGAATCCTTTGCCTCATCCTTTGAAGCACAGGACAAAGATTATGCGTTGGAAGAGGAACCATCCCTGAGGTTCAGCTGAGATGACAGTCAATGCACATGACTTAATTAATGCGATTTCCTCACTTGTGTGTGTGTGTCTGTGTTTGTGTGTGTTTGTGTGTGGGTGGGTGTCTGATTGAAACCCCTCATTACCCAGTAAGAAAGGAGAGTGTAAATGTGTTCTCTGTGTCAGTTGTAAGAAATGTATGAATGGTTGGGAAAATTTAGCTTGTCAATGTCTGTGTTTGGAGGGAAAAAAGTCTGGTGACCTGACTCACCGCTTTGTGCGACTGATCACGTCAACATTCCTTCTTCAAAGTTTGTTTTGGAGCGAGCACCCGAGAAATAATCCAACATCATCCCTCGGTCAGACCACCAGCCAGTGCTCATGAGGCAGGGTTTCCTGTATGCTTTAGGACAGGGTGCTATTCCTCACACCTCATATACAATAAAGGCCCTTTGTTTTTTTTTAGTGCTCCAAACACTTTCCCGGAAAAGTGACTCTGAACTTTCGGAAAGTTTTAGAGAGAGGAATGCCATGAAAGACCGTGCTCAATAGTTCTCAGATCTCTTCACGATCACACTATCAAACACCAAAAAGCATGCGTTTATATCAGTGTACCAAAATCAACAAGCTTATTTATGTACCCACAGCTTCTCTGTAAAGAAAAGAGATTCTGCTCGGTTATCCAGCATCACGCAGATCTCTTCAAGCTCGACAAGTGTGTACATGTTTTATCTCATGCGCTGAAAGTAAAAGCTCTTCAACGACACGCAATGTACGAGTGCCTTTGTTTTAAGAAGGCCAAAGGCACAGAGGGGAATGTGTGTTAAAAAAGAAAAAAAAGAAAGAAAAAGATAAACCCCCGAGTGGACTTAAATTCTTCATATTCTACATACTACTTTCATTGCTCTATTTTCCAGAATTGGATCTTATCTACCAGTAGTGATCTTCTAAGGCTTACACTCCAGTAAAGACACAGCAGTGCCTTATTGTCAAGCTTTCTGTTTCAATCGCTTACTAAATTAATATAATTTGTTGGCTGATAGCAATGGAAACTGCTTCACACACACCCTGATAAATATAACACAAACATATTAAAAAATAAGTAGAATAAAAATAGTAAAATACAATGCTCAGATGATAGCTTTAAACAGTTATTCTTAAAAATAAGCAAATGAGATTAGCTTCCCCATGCTGCACAATAAAAATGAAATAGGATTTGAAAATTTATATTCTCATTATTATCTTCTGCTTGTGACTTTGTTAATTCTTACTTGTATTTTAGGATCAAAAAGAGCTGTTCACATTTTCTTTTGGACAATCATTTGAGGTTTTAAATCTGAATTGAAAAAAAAAAAGATTAGATTAGATTAGATTAGAAGCTTTATTGTCATTGTACATGGTACAATGAAATTGCGGTGTAGCTACAGTAGACACACAGTAGACATACAATGGAACACAGGCAGCCATTCTCACATTCAGCATCGCATTAATATCAGCAGACATATCATATATACAGAATAACCTAAACATTCACACGCACTTTCAGCTCTCATACAGACCCGCTCACACACACCCAGATGAGTGAGTGAGTGAAGGACATTAGTGCAGTAAGGTAAAAAATTAAAAAAGAAACATACCGATAATAAGTTATAGAAAATACAAAACTAGCTACTTGAGGTACCTTGGCTGAATGAGTATGTGCAGTTTGAGCACAAGGTACATGTTATTGCACAGAATGTAGTGTATTGCACACAGTCTGAGGTAGGTAGTTCTTTTAAGTGTTCAGTGCAGTGATGGCTTGAGGAAAGAAGCTGTCCCTCTATTGGTCCTAGTCCTGATGGACCGGTACCGCCGGCCTGAGGGCAGCAGTTCAAACAGGTGGTGTGCAGGGTGGGTGTCGTCAGCTGTGATCGCCTCGGCTCTTCTGAGGCGCCGTGACATGTAAATGCCTTTTAGTGTGGGGAGGGGGCAGCCGATGATCCTCTGCTGCTGTCTTTACGACCCTCTGGAGCCTCCTCCGGTCTGCCTCGGTGCAGTGGGAGAACCACACGGGGACGCAGTAGGTCAGGATGCTCTCGATGGTCGATCGGTAGAAGGTTTCCAGTAGCTTCTGGCAAATATCATTCTTCCTGAGCACCCTCAGGAAGTGCAGCCGCCATTGGGCCTTCTTGACGACGGCCGAGGTGTTCCCAGACCACGCGAGGTCAGCCGAGATCACGGTGCAAGAAAATGTCAACGCACAATTTAACCTCTTGCGATAATTATACACCCTCCAAGCACACCACGTTAAATTATTTATAATGCTTTGTGAGTCATCATGACGTTGGCTGTTGGACAGGATCAGTCTGTCTCTCAGGCAAAACGTTGCTGGGAGGGACAGTGGGGTGAAACTGATCCAAATACAAAGACTGTCAGACATGATGGCGCAACATTTTAACAGCAGATGTTTGTCGTTTCTTGTTGTTGCCATAGAGCAACTGGAAGAAACATTGTGCTTGCAAGAAAAGTAATTATGATCATTTTACTAATTGCTTTAATTTCCCCATTGTTACGGTCAGGCCAGACAATATCACAAAACAAAATGAAACACAAAGTGAAAACTGTTAATTTCCGAGAAATGTCAATCATTTCTGATCAGCTTTTATTGAAGTAAAATTTTCAAGTCAGCAGGCACTGAGGGCAAAATAAAACCACATTAAAGAATAAAACAATTTCTGTGGAACAAGGCACTTTTAACAAGGAGAAACAAATCCTTAACATTTTAAATTACCCTCACAATACATAGACAGAAAAAGATGACGCTAAAACAGCAATGTTTCTTGATGCACGTTAAATCAATTCAACACAGTCTCTGCGAAGGTCAGTACTAAACTGGGCCACTACTCTGTGTCCCATAAAACTCTACAGACGTGTACAAGAAAAGCCATTTAAGTCCATGTACAGCAATGGAAGTATAACAGTTAAACTCAGGAAACATTTGAATGTAAGGCACATAAATGCAAAGTTGAAACTGTAAACTATTATTCAAGTATCATGTTGCAGTGACTGAGGTTATTTCTGTGACAATAATTTAAAATACAAAGAATCGGTCAATAAATAAACATAACCAGACTTTTCTATTTGGTAAATAAAAAACAAAAACAAAACAAAACAATAAACAGATATTACACACACAATTACACAGAAATAAAGATTTTTAACATTACTTTAATAGTATGCTATAAATACAAATATAATAAATATAAAATAAATAAATAAATATTGAACTAATACAATTTTTTTTACCTAAAATCTATTATCTATTTTAAATTAGAGCTCAGTAGTTCTTTCTTTTAAAATGACTGTGGGGTTGATGTCACTGCCACCCGAGTGTGATGTGCTTGAGTTAATGATTATGGATCCCGTCTCTTTAACGTCTGGCACATGAAAAGAAGCCAAAGGACAGGGGCCGCGCACATTATTACAGACGAGCTTCTGTAGGGAGGCGGTGTTGACGATGTTGAATCCCACGCTGCCTCCGAATGTGCTGGGCTTCCAGTATTCAGGGGAGCAGATTGGATTTCCCATCAAGCCCTTGAGGGAGTAAGGTGCTCCCATCTCCACCATCGTCTCCCCAAAGATAGCATTGGGTCTGGGTTTCTCCACCAGCAGGCCAGGGTAGAGCTCCACAGCATCAACATGCCCGTACAGCTCCTCCAGCACAGACGCCATTTCTTTATCACCTGAATGAAATAATATGAAGAAAAATTAGGAATCTCACACTGGCTCAGCTTGCAGTGAGTGTAAATATTATGCTTGTGCTTTAATCTGATGATATTTCTCTTTTTTTACTATGGGCTGGCTGTCTCCTCAAACTGGTTATTTTTTAACTAGTACATCAAAGTAGATTTTGAATCAACATAAAATCCTCATGTTTTGAGAAATTGAAGTCTTCTCCTCCAAAACAGGAGGTCTGTTTATAGCTTCTTCTCTGTGATGACAATCTGCTTACACTAGTAAAGAAGAAATGAACATCTGGCACTTAGAGACGCGGAAATAAATATCTAACTTCCAAAGCTGCTGGTAACTGAAACAGTTGAAAAACCACTTCCTTAAGCTCAAGTAAACAATGGTTGGCCTTAACTGCAGCAATTGGAAATATTTTTTCAAGCTCATTTTCCAGCAATTCATGACCATGCTATTGAGGCAAAATGTGGTCTTAGCCATAAATGTTACTCGTAACTTCTTCATTAATCTTGTTATGTCTTTTGTATTAAGTGCAGTGAATGATGCTTAATGTGTCTCACCTGTTAAGTCTTCAAATGAACTGTAGGGTTTCAAGGAAAACCGTTTCCTGTAGGCGTTCAGAGACTGGTATCGCATTTGCCGGCTGTGCTCTATTGACTTAATGGCCACATACAAGACAGGTCCTGGGACATTTCGACCACCTGCAACCTAACAAAGTGAAAGAAATGTTAAGTAGCTCGTCCAAACAACAGCAGTATCACACTCTCACTCTGATTTGTTATTACTTTAAGAGTATTAGTAGTTCTTACCCGTCCAGCAATCTGTTTGGTAAATGCCTCCACCAGGTTGTTGATGCCATGCTCTGTCACGACAGAGTTGTTGAAGACAAACTGTTTGTAGCTGTAATCTTTCTCCTCAATGTGGAAACTATCAGGCATCAGAGGGTGCCAGTGGTACAAGGTGTTGAACTCAGATGCAATGCGATTCTGGTACTGGAAACGCTGGTTAAAGAGCAGCTCGGGGTCGAACTTGAGCTTGAAGTTATATCCACTCAAATGTTGCACATAGTCCTCGATCACAATCTTGATGGTCTCACCTACAGGACAAATTATTAGAAAAAAAAATGCGGATGTTAAAACTGTGTGTTCCTTTTTCCAATACAATAAGTCATAAAAAAAAATCATGTAATATAATAAGTCATGTAAAACAAACCATTTCCTCTTTTTGTTATGAATGCAACAAAGGTTACTAGTTAATAATTACAACAATAAAAAGTACAACTTTTGAAACCTCCATCCTCGGCAACTCTATTCAGTTCAACGTTACTTTTTCAGTTACAGAACAGCAATTTCTTAATAAGTTCTCTGCTGGTGTAAAAAATAAATTCTTACCAGTCAGGATGAGCCGTGTGGTCTGGAAAAGCCGTTCATCATCCCAGTCAGGGTGAATCTCCTTCAGCACATCACAGACTCTGTTGTGTTCACGAAGCCAGATTGTGGCGTACATCATCAGACCCGGGACCAGACCGAACGCCTCATGGCCGACAGCGAAGCGGTGGGAGTCTGGGACATGAGGAGGATAGTGCATGTCCGCACCAATTTCCTTCACCGTTGGGGGGTAAACCTCTCCATCCAGAATCTGTAGAGTTATGAGGCAAATATGAGCCACGTGTGTGGTCTGAAGGGATCTGGATGTCCGGACAGCAGCTGGTTTATCTCATACCTGATATTTGAGTTTGCCGTCCTTGAAGAGTCTGAGCTTGTGTTGCCTCTCCAGGTTGCCACCATAAATGTGGTTTAGGTCCACCTGAAAGAGTAAACAACATCCATTAGACATTTGTGACAACTTTTCTTACACGTAGCAAATCTTTTTTCCACTGCGGTGAATTACTCACCCCGTGGCCCTGAGCCAGGGTAAAAGCAGGTCCTTTCTTCATATCAGATTTGAAGAACTGGTGCGTAAAATGCTGTGCAAAAAATGCAAACATCAAGCTGGTGCCTTGTGGATCGGGAATAAACTGTCTTCTCATCAGGAGCTTTTCAGCCAAAACTTTGATGTCGGGCAGTTCCTTTTTACCTGGAAACAAAAACATCACAGTAAGCATTCATTCAACACGCACGGAATTTAAAGCTTTTTATAAACTAGTTACTATTTGTTTTGTAAAAGTTTTTTTATTTTTCAATTGGCTGTTCCCATGATGTAATACTCATTATTAAAAAATCTGACAAAACTGGTTTTCTAAATGCAGCGAGAATGTACTCACCTACTACTCCCATAGGGGTTGGGCAATCCTCCGGCACAGGTGGGAGGGTACGGGTATAGTAGGAAAGATTGGAGTAGGCTTCCCAACTTTTGTAACCATAATCCGCATTAAAAGTTGGAGGACTGTCAATGAAGTGGGATCGAGCTGAAGAGGAACAAAGATAACATTACATTTTAATTTGCATGAACACAGCTGCTTTTGCACAAGCTGCATATGCAAATGATTTAATGTGTTATAGAGAAGCTTCCAATGACCCTTTTAAATTTGCCTGCAGCTCAGGAGACTTACATGTCAGCACATATCTCATGATGCCATCCCTCAGAAATGAGATGTTGTTGATGATGTTCCAGAAGCCCTTATAATGCGTGAGGAGATGGTGGATGGTGTTGGGCGATGGTTTCAGGGTCACTTTGATCCAGGTGAGGAATTCCGCTGTCAGGAGCCAAGAGAGAAATTGAATTAACTTATAGTCTTTACAACAGATACACCCTCCCATTTGAAATCCACCTCATGTGTGCTCCTCATACTTACGAGTAGAGCAGTTTTGTCCATAATAGCCTGTACGTGTGCAGTCACACTCATAATTATCTGAGCCCATTGCTGTGCAAACGCCCCTGTTCTGGCATGGCTCCGAGCAACATGGATTACCTGTGTGAGACAACAGTTGGGACATTGATTAACAATTAAAAGCAAATATATAAGTCTGACAATAATAAGGACATGTCAAAACACATTCTATTGTTATTAAAATGGAAGTTTTCGAAATTAAAATCTTTGTCAGGACTGTTCCTATCTGAATTTAAGATTTAAGCCGTCGCAGTGACGTCTGTGGGATCGAAAGTTTCTCTTACCCCCTTCGCAGACAAGAAAACCCAGGGCCAACAGGAAAACCGCTAATGTAAGTCTGTTCATGCTCCAAGTATTGTCTTTCAGTCTTTCGTTTGGCTCCTCTCCCCCGCTGTGGCGTCGCTCTGAGGCTGAAAGTTTCTGTCCAAACCTGCAGCACTGTCAGATTTTATATCCTCACGCCTCTGACGTCAGCTTTTTTTTTTTTTTTTTTTTTTCATGAATGGAGCGGAAGTGTGTCCCAACTTATCTGAACCACCTTGGGAGTCCAGTTTCTTTCACAACCCAAACTATGTTCTTAATCAGTCACCGATAAGCAATTTTTTCCATCATTTTTCTTCTTCTTGATAATCACCAAAATTTCCCAAAGCAAATTTAATCATTCATTCTTTCAGGTGTGAATTTTACTCTTTTCATAAATTCAGAAATCCATGGACTGCTAAAGTTAATGAATCATAATTAGATATGCAGAAACATTAAAACTAATATGTAAACTATTGCTTGTACCACTCACGCAAAGGTACGAGAAACATGACTTTATAAAACGGTGTGTGATTAGATTAACGTCTTAATTCTGGTCCAATGTTTATTGAATTAAAAAAACAAGTCACATGAAGACAGGGAGCGAAGTAAGTACGAGGTATCATATATATATAATGTATAATACCTATATATATATAAATTGAATGATGATATACAAGTATATACTTTTTGTGTATATAGAATACGATATGTGATGACAATATTTAGGGCCAATACTTTGATTTAATCTTTTTTTATTATTATTATGCCTATCTTCAAACACATGTTGGAAATTAAAAGGAAGATGATTCCAATAGAATCATTCAACAAATGTATAATTTATCAGCGTCGCTGCTGTGTCACCCTCTAAGTAATTCAGAAAGAGTCATTCATTCTGTCTGATCGTTGCAGACTTTACGCGCCCTCCTGTGGACTTGTGCGCATTTGGATAAGTGTGGAAGTGTACAGTCAGCCACCGAGTCAGTGTGGTTATTGTTCCGAGATTCCAGTAACTTTTTTCTTACCCCCCCTTTTTTTTCCCCTCAGAGAAAACATCAAACTTACTGCCTTTTGCCGTCTCCGTGTGCCATCTATTAGTTACCGGTAGTGTGATTGACGGTCCACTGACTGCCGAGTGTACGAGCTGTACTTTGCGGAGAAGCGCCTCCTCCATCTACACTCCTGCAGTGGTGGAACCACATATGCGATCAACATGACACTTTTCACAGGATCTGTGAGCTGAGAGCGTGGTCGCGTTAAGGTACGTTGCCATTGCTTTCTTTTCCTACAGATACAAAGTTGTGTTTTAGCAATCAGGACAGAAACTTGAGGAGGAGGTGACTGTTTTCCTTTCTCCAATTCTATCTTGGTGAAAGTTCCGTTGACAAGGAAGCAGAAAATGCGCTGTTCTGACGCATTGAAAGCAACACAAATTCATTTATCCAGCATGTTCCTGTTATAACCCCTAAATCTGTGGAATGAACAATAACATCTTTATTTTACTAAGTATAGGATAGTAACATTTATAAATGGATGTCTTTATGGACTTCTTGGATTCAAAATATAATCTTTTATGTTGTCATCACTGCAAATCTGCAGGTTTCGTTCACACGCCTTTGTTGTTTTACATAAGCTGTAGTAATACTTTTGCCTGCCGTCACCGCATGTTGCACACAACATCGGACCTGCCTGATCTAGACTTGATGTGAATCACACAAAACCTATGAATAGTAGCTAATGAAGAAATTTGTGAAAGTCCTTTAATCCTGATAAAAGTTACATTCCAATGAGTCCAGTGTCCCATTTTGGGAAATGCACAGTGATTCACAGAAGCTCCCAAGCCTTTCTTTACCTTTCATGTGTTATGCAGGAGTGCACTTGTACAGGAGATTAAAACCGTGGGCTTCTCAAAGCCACGATTACTGCAGCTGTTTTGCATCACGGTTGGGTGTGTGGCTTGAGTGTGTGGATTGAGTGTGTGGCTGACTTTTATATTTTGCAGCCTCATGTGAAATTTAAAGACACGGAATGCTGGGGGTGAAGTTGGCACCCATACAGAGGAATGAACTGCCCGCATGCACCCATTGAATGCTGCTTGAACAAAGGCAGTGTGAACTGGCACCCTCAAAAGTTGGACCACTGATGCACTGTACGTGCCTGCTGCTGTGAACACACAGACTCTCTACGTGCTCTCTGTCCCATCAGTAATGACACGCTTTGGTGAGCAGCTGAGAAAAAGGCTTGCAGCCCTAGTTATGCTATCCTAATTACAAACACACCCACACACAGACAGACACTTTTCCCATAGATACTTACATCTCATGCAAACTTCCGATGAAAAGGTGTGTTCATCCTGGACAAATTCTTGATGGTTTAAACATAGTTAAACGTTTTCTCCTTTATCAACATCATAATATAGCTTATAATCATTGTTTCAGAAATGGGCAATTACCATCTCTAAGTCCCAGTTAAAAAAAAAATAGGAGAAAGAGGAATCATATAAATTATGAATGAATAGTGCTAATTTGAACAAACCCATTTGGTCTGCATGTCTTTGCAAGTCTTGTAATGGGGTGAGTACTGCTGGATTCACTGTTTTTTGTCACTATGTTGAAGTTCTTAAGTCTGAATCTCCTTCCAGAAGGAATTATGTTCAGGTTGGGCTGTTTATGATTTGCTTATCACTCATTGCTGCTCCTTTCTGAGGAGCCACGGAGTGCAGCAGAAGGTCCGGAAGATATTGGTCACAGATAGAATTCAGTCAGTAGGGAATGAAGCAGGCGAGCCTGTTTCAGCTTTCTGACACAGTCCAGCGTCTGCAGGGCTATCCTCGTCTCATTGAGCATGTTAGAAGTCGTCGTGAGATCAGTTGAGATATGACGACCAATTTGAGTCTGACCACCCTTTCAACATCTTTTGCAGAGGGAAGAGTACTGTGGTCCAGATATCATGCCAACTCATTTACCTTTATAGTCTAATATATTATTCTCAAGAAAAACAAATTCTGATTTTTTTTCTCCTTTTGTTTCATACCAGTTTTTCATCATCAGTTAATTAAAGAATTGTGTGGCTGTGGTGGGTGGGTGAACAGTCCTATGGGAAGAAAGAAAAGAGGAGAGGGATGAGTACATTTCCCTGCTGTGTGTCTGTGTTCGGTCTGAGTGTAGAATATACATGAGGTCTAAAGCATATCCACCTTTACGTTTGACCCCAGACTATGTTTTATACTATTTGGTCATTTATATTGAGAACCTCAAACATGCTCTTCTCTGTTACTGACATCTTTCACTTCAACCTGCCTCGCACAGTACACATTGTGACTTGTTCATACCCACAAACATTTTCTCTTGGGTCAGTTCTGTTATCTTGATATTGCAGTTCAGCACACTTCCTGACATGGTGCAAAAGTCTAATTTTAAAACTTGTTAAGGTGTAGGCAGCTCTGGCCCTTCTTGCTGTGTCACGTTGAACCCTACAGAATGTATTTTTTTCTTTGAAAGCGCCACACAATTTGTATTTGAGTGCGTGTGTGCGTGTGTGTGTGTGTGTGTGTGTGTGTGTGTGTGTGTTTAAATTAGCAATTGTTACTGTTTTCTGTCACTCATTTGCATAATGTATTTTAATTTTTCAGGCTCTAAATGCTTCAGATTGTGACTGAGATGTTCTCCTAACTTAAAGTTCACAACTTGACAAAGATTTTCCTGAGATCGACTTCCACGGGGTCACAATGGCTTCTAATATAATTGTGAGTATTTCTTGCATGCACTGTATGTAGGGAAGCTGAATCAACGACTGTCTTTATTTTGTGACATATCTCATTCTATCATCCTTCTATTTTTTAAGCGATTGTTTTTGTAAGCAAACAATTGACTTCAAGCAGACTGCCTTCAATCAAATCTGGTCAGAAATCTTGACAACCTTTCTACTTATCTGCTCGTGTAAATGTTTTTTTCAAAGCAAACTGTGTCCTGAAATGTCCCTCACAAACAACAAGTGTTTTAAGACCATGCGAGTCCCCTATGCATCTTCACAGCAGTGAACACAAACACAGATGTCAAGACAAGACTGCTAAAAATGCAAAACAACTTCTGTTCGCAGTCCCTCATGGGGAAACAGAAGGTTTTAAGCACAGTACAATATTGACCACTGCTTGTGACTTAATGACTTCAAAAAAGTAATGTTTTACCTATGTGTCACTTTTTTGTTTAATTTGAGGGAGTGGAGATGATAAACTGACCTGTGGCATGGTGAGGAATTTCTCTGAGAATGTGTGCAATTTACAGTGTACTTCCTTCTGTGATTTAGGACATAAAAATGATACTGGACACTACTGACATGTCAATGAAAGTGATTTGAAAACATAAGACTCCTGAAAGCAAATGTCAATTTTTTTTTTACTGGAGAAAATAAATTAATTCTCATCACTGGGGAAACTATTTGAAAATTTGGATGGATTCTGTTCCCAACAAGGTGCAAATGACTGATGTTGACGTTAAAATACCTTAAAAGTAATTGAATGACTTCACTAGTTACACAGCAAGTACTTTGTTCCATTGTAAAGTCCTGTGTCTGTCAATCTGATGACTGATTTAGACATTAAAATTTTTGTTCTAAGCTCAAGAAATAAAATCATGAACTAATGAAAATTGAGATCAACTAAAGCATAGAGGCAGACAGAACACAACTTTGAAAAAGCTCTTGATTTATCAGCTGATTCATCACAGCTGTAGTGGATGCAGGCTGATGCAAATGTCACCTAGAGTCACACATTTATTTTCTATTTCTTTCAGAAGTCAGTTCAGAATTGTGGAAGAGCTTCTCCCCCCAGTAAACAGAAGTCATTTGAAACAGTAACAGTGAAGACAACATCTTTGGCTCGGGCTGTGTAACAAAACAACTCCACACAGGACTGCAATAACATTAGGCTTGATTACAATAATGCAACTTTATTTATTTTCCTGGACAGTTCTTATGCAGTTGAAGAGCATTGAGCTCTTGCCAACAAATACCTTTACTTCCTATTGATCTTCCACTGGAAAATGATCTCTTTTTGTAAAAATACATGAAGTCTGGAATGGAACAGAAAGTGCCTACGTCGGACAAGTGTGTTCAACACGACACATAACTTGAATGCATGACAGCTCGGATTCTGGTCTAACGAAGATAGATTTATTCGACATATTTTGTCCACCCTGTTGGTGAAGGCGCTTTGATGACTATGAGGACAGGAATAATCTTATCCGAAGTTTACACATTCTGCCAGTTGAGTCACAGCTGCACCTTCATCACATAGCTATGAAAAGGATGCACGTTGTGACATAAAGGCACTTGTTAGTTATCTATATGAAGCATATTGCTGCACTTAAAAGAAACTGGTAGAACTGCAATATGAATATGTATGTATTTTTGGTGACAAAATGCAAATGAAAATGTGATCAATAGATAGCGCGTGAACACGACTGTGAAATGAAGCCTGAACTAAACAATTTCACTTTGATGTCAACAACAGACCGAATAATGGATGTTCTGATTGTCACGTCAATCTATTTAATACATGTTATAACTAGCTCTTATAGAGTCTGGGTTAAGATCCTCCTCAACTTCGCAATCAGTATTTCAAGTCTTTGTTTCTATTGCGGTTTCACTGATTTTCCCACATGAGGTAGTGAAGCTAATCTGAACGGAATGAATGTTGTCTTGCAGGTGGAGCAGCAGTTTTCTCACAAATTCACAGTGACGGTGGTTGGAGCTGAGAGCGTCACCAAGGGAGCGCTTGGTGACTTGTGTGAGTTCCCATGGTTTTTTTTTTTGTTTTGTTTTTTAAACTCCTTTCAATGTGATGTCACATGATATTGGTGCATGTGATTCTGAAAATGCTGGACGTTTCAATCAGCTGTAAATAGCTGGGTTACGCTTGTTTTAGTTAGCTAAAGTTTGGTTAAGTGGAGATTTCAACTTTGAGGTTGTGTGTGTGTACGATTGAGTGCGAGTGTAACTTTTAAAATTTCTTTACCAGTGGACACTCCAGATCCATATGTGGAACTGTTCATCCCGACAGCCCCAGAGAGCAGAAAGAGGACCAAGCACATAGACAATGACATCAACCCAAAATGGAATGAGACCTTTCAGTTCATATTAGATCCCAATCAGCAGAACACTCTGGAGGTGGGGACATTCTTTGTGTGTTACACTTAAGTAAGAGTTGACAGGCAGTGACTTTGTGGCGTATCATTGACAGAGACATAGCTTATCATTTTAGGCCTGACATGTAACATAATACCCACACTGTCAATGGAAACTAGCATATTAAGGATTCATGCTGTAAGACTTTTGGTTTACCTGAGAAAAATAAACAATTTATAACTTTTCTGAAAGAACATTTATAATAATAATCGTTTAACATCTTGACAGAACTGAATTGGTTATGACGTGGGTTATTAGGTGAACATAAACAGATGTCAAAAATACAAATATGTTGTCACTAAAATATATGTAACCACAAATTGCAAATATTTATTCCAACCAGCTAACATTAATGGATGCCAATTATGTGATGGATGAGACACTTGGGACGGCATCCTTTGACGTTTCCAAGCTCAGAGTCGGCCAAAAAAAGACAGAGGCGTTTCTGATTGGCAAAGTAAGGCAATCAATTTCACTGGCTTTTTTTTTAGATTTGTCATTGTGTGGTAATGTTATGCAAGCAAGTATTGTTGTAATATGTTAGTTCGGTTTCTAAATAAATAAATATTTCAGGCGAGATTATACGAAATGGTAAATCCTTCATATTACAGCATTGCACCCTCAGTGAACTGCTGCTTGTATTGTATTGAGGTTCAACCAATTGGTGTATGGTTGTAAAAAATCATTTAGAATATTTAAGAAACAATATTACACTGTGGAAGCAGCACTTTTTATTTTTTTAAAGCTGTCGGGGAAGCACTCTAACTTGTCAGACAGCAATCTTATCAATTTCTTTCACAGGCAACCAAAGTCTTCTTAGAGATGTCATTGGAGATATGGTACGTACTATCTTCTAAACCAGTCGTTTGTTAGTTCACTTTCATTGCAGGTCTATATACCATTTACTGCTACGTGTATCCTTTGTATCCAGGATTGCACAGACATTCCCCTGGAGCAACCCACCAACTGAATTTAGCTCCGTGACGCAGTAACAACAGAACACGTCTGTAGTGTGTAAATTAATATACAGATGAGGTGAATGTTAATTCCCACGTCATCGTTGCGTTGGGCTTTGTGGGAGGGTAAGGAGTGTCACACATGTTTGGAGGGTTAGTCATTTGGAAAAGGTGTGTAGTAAATGCTGAGTGGTCATTACCGACACGATTCACATCAGACCACCCTGAAAGCATGTCTTATCTGACCTAAGAAACACTTTAAGCCTGTTTTGCAAAGTAAAAAGCACATCACCCGTCTGTCCCTGAGCAAAAACAAGTAAGACACGATTGCTTGTCTCTTCTCTGTGTTGCCGTGAAGCTTATTTGTCTTATTTGTACCTGCAGCACAAAGCTGGATCTGCGGTTCAGCCTGGCCCTGTGTGACAAAGAGAAGCAGTTCAGGCAGACCCGCAGAGAACGGGTGATGCTTGGTATCAAGAAGCTGCTGGATATGGAGAAACCTTGTTTTCTCCCCAGCTCTCCAGAGGAGGTGAGCACAGAGCACCTGCAGCCTTTTTAAAAAAAACTTTTTTTTAATTAAATTCAATTCAATTTTCATTTTCAGGTGAAAGTTACATTTATTGAGATGCATCAGCTCACTAAGTTGTTGCACTCAATGTGACACAGAAACTAAATACTGACTTGTTTAAACAGCAAACATTTTCCTGCATATAACATGGAGAATTTAGCGATTTACTAAATCGGATATTGACAGCTTAGACTTAGACTTTTGCGATGTCTTCAGCTTCAGGGCATGCGAAGCCGCAGTTTCCAAGAGGGTTCACCACCCAAGCATGGGAACCACCAGCACTGCAAGGATTCTGTGTCTTACTACTACTGCTCTCATGGCATTGAGTATGTCACAGACAATAACTGTACCACACAGTTGTTTACACTAAAATAACATTTGAACGTCTCTCACACATGGTAGGGACACATACTGTAAGTCTTCTTGATCTCCATGGGCATACTCTGACCTAACTTTCCCAATAGTGTTGTTGTGGTGAGATGCCCTTGAAGTTGGCTGTAATCTCCAGTGAGGCCTGCTTATGTCTTCAACATTTGACGGAAGTGGGAGAGCGATGAGATATCCAGTTTTTGCGTTCCACTGTGCTACAATTCCTCATGCAGTATGACTATGGAAATTTTCAGTGCTGACCACAAGATAAACAGAGACAGCAGAAAGGAAGCAGTGTTGCACAATATGAATTATGAAATTGTTGAAAATCTGAAGGCACGAGTCAGAAAACGTTGCAAAGACATTATGCAAACTGGCGGGGTATCCTCACTGCTACCGGAGGAAGCGGAGGAGAAAACCAGCCACTGTATTTTATGATGTTGCGTTTTAGTATGGAGCTGTTCTGTCACCAGGACATGAGCACGATCGCCAGAAGTACAAACTTTTCTTCTTTTATTTTGACTGAAGCAGAAGTTTAGATACTTGATTTAGATGATTGTCATGCTATGCGGCAGCCATGTGACTAGTTCTATATTTTATCTGGCCAGTTAGTGACAGCTTTTACATTATATTCGTTGTTTTATTTCTTATTTATTTTATGTCTCTTATGCATAAACCGCTCTGATGTATTCACAGACAGATTCTGCTTTCATGTGTTATCACCCCATCCATTTAGTTAGAGATCCTCTCAAAGTAAAGCAAAATGATTGCACTATTAACCTGTTTGGAAAACTTAAACATGGAAAAGTGGACATATGTAAATAGTAAATACCTAGTACTTACATATAAAATCTGTGTGAATAAAATCTGAATCTGTCAAATATTTTTGGCATCAACAAAAAAGCTACATTTGAATGATTGAGATAATGTGCAGATATGTGAGTATAGGGTCCAGAGTCCTACAGTATGAGTGTGTTTGCTTACAATCTTAAAACAGAGAGTGAACGTAATACAAAGTAACACAAGTAACCAGGAGCAAATAAAAAGGGATTAGCAAACTGAGGCAGCATCTAAAATACACCGTACCATACTAGAAGATAAGGAAACACAGGTGTTGCTGAGCAGAATGACATTTTAAAGTGAAGTTGGTGGTTAATGGAAGATTTTGGAATATTGAGCCATGACACTATGTTAACATGTATCCCTCGCCAATCTGACTGCAGTTAGTAAAACTACCCCATGTAAAGTCATCACTGTGGAGGCAGGTGTTACCGTGACCAATCCTCGGCTCTCCATCGCCAATAATAAATTACATTTTTGGAACACAAACATTTGGATGTGTTTATGTCTGGGGAATCCATGGATGCTATCTTTTGTGTTTGGCAATCATTTCAAATGTAGAAACGAATCTGAAATTGCTATTCACTATCCCAAGTAAACTCTCCAAATACGTTTTTTTCAATACCTTCTACAACCAGAATAGCTTTAAGTTATTCCTCTGTGTTTTTCAGGTGCCAGTGATTGCCATAGCGGGTTCAGGAGGTGGTTTCCGTGCCATGGTTGGCTTCTCCGGTGTGATGAAAGCTCTGTTTGAGTCTGGAGTCCTGGACTGTGCCACATATGTTGCTGGACTTTCTGGATCCACATGGTGTGTTATTTCATTTTCCTTCTCTTTTTTTGTTCACTCTGAACCTCATAACCTTTTTCTTACATGTTTAAATCAGATAAAACAACAACCAAAACAAATTATTTTTATCTTTGTTTGCTGGGATCAAATTATTTTATATTTGTAGAATTGTCAAAAGAAAGAAAAAAAATACTGAGGGCTTTTGCCCCTTTTCCCAAAATAAATCCATCTTTCAGTATCTGGTAGTTATTCAATATTACAGTGTGTTTTTGATATTTTGCAGAGGTTCATAGTACAAATGTTTGAGATACTTGGGATATATGATGATTGGACAGCAATACTATGAAAGTCCAAGTGTAATGGTTTTTCTGCATTAGTTTTTTTTTTTAACTTTCTCGATATCAGAAACCTTCTTAGAGTTACGGTTATATGAATTAATTTATTTTGTCATGTAGGTTGGGTATTTTCAATATCTCCTCTTTATCCTTTCAGGTACATGTCCACACTCTACTCCCACCCCGAGTTTCCAAATAAAGGCCCAAAAGACATTAACAGTGAACTGATGCAGAGAGTGAGCAGCAACCCGCTGAGGCTGTTGCTTCCTCAGCACATCACCAACTACATTCAGGCCTTGTGGACCAAGAAGGCCTCGGGACAGCCTGTTACCTTCACCGATATCTTCGGTATGCTCATTGGAGAGACACTTATACCTGCGGTAAGAGCCAGTTCAGAGCTGCCGTTTCTTTCAATTTTGTAAAGCTTTCTATTTGTTCTTGTTATTCAAATTCCAGTGATAGACAATAATTAATAATAGGTCATAAGGTAACAAGGACCTGTTGAATCGTTCCTTTATACACTTGGGATGTCGTATTGCTTGGAGGGCCCACAGTTTCACTCGTGTGAGAACTGTTGCCTATTATGGATGTCAGCTGTCCAAGCGTCCTCTTCCACAAAGTCCAACGAACCCTCAGGCCCTCTTCACCAGTCCAATTCTGCCCTCCGAGTTATCTAAAGTCTGGCTTCTTTCATGTTGCTGTCAGAAGGACTTGGTCAGTTCAGGATTAATGACATGGTCTTCATTCTGTAAACAGGAGTGGAGTTTTTGGCCTCAGCTAACATTTAGTTTAGGTTATTGAGCAGGAAAGAGAGTCGGCAACTCTGTCCCCAAAAAGTTTAAAAATACTAAGCCCAAGGGGAGTTTTTCTTAAATTTGTTTTAATTGTGTAACTCATATGGGGGACTAACAGTAATGGATTATTTAAAAACACATCAATTCCAACTCTGGTCTTTAGTAGCTTAAATCAATTCTTCAGCTAAATTTTTCCAATTTCCTCAACTTTTTTTTAACTAATATCTCATCGGTTTAATTGTAGTGTCATTTTTATTTGTATTATTCCCTTCAGCTTTCTTCTTTTTAATATGACTTTCACATGATGATTATGGAATAGTCTGACTTATTTAAAGCATGCTAATACTGTATTCAAATGTTGTGTCTTATCAGAGGATGGACATCAAGCTAAGTGCGATCCAGGAAAAAATAAACCAGGCTCAAAGCCCTCTGCCTCTGTTCACCTGTCTGCACGTCAAGCCAGATGTTTCTGAACTCATGTTTGCAGGTGAGCTGTTGTTTTTTGAGTTTCTAAAGTTGTACTGTTGTTATATTATGTGTGTTATGCATTCTTCATCCTCACAGGCCTTCTTTACCTACAGTATGCGATGATCAGATAAGCATGCTAACATGCAAGTTAATCATGCCACACATTTCCCTAGAATGCCGCTCTGCTACCACAGAGTGGATTTGACATGACGCCACGCGACGTGACTCAGCTACATCAAGGAACTAAGCATTGTGCACAGGGCCTCTGTCGGTTAGTCCCTTTTCATACAGCGCTTCCTCTTTTTTGATGTGACCTCGACAGTATCTGTATACTGTAGTTCAGTGACGCAGACCAATATATTTGAATAGAAAACACAATAAAAGGTGTCAAAACCTACCAATTTTCTCAAGATAGGAATTGAGTCTTTTGAGGGGGCTTTTTGGAAAGCCCTTTCTTTATAGAATTTCACAATGATGGGATAATTGTTTTTTTTTTAAACATCCTGTTCTGAGAAGGAGGTTGGCAGTTCTACCACTTCCCTGTCTCTGTGAGAAGGTATAAAGAATAAAATCGAGATCTGACTTTTTAATTTTTAACCAGTAGTTGACATAGTAAAACTGTCAGAACTCAATTACTGACAATTAATGACTAATTTGTCATTGTATTAAGTACAATAAAACTTAAAATGTCATCCATTGATGTAGAAAGAGCTGACCCAGTCGGAGCAGGATCCTGTAATAAACCTGTTTATGTTTTGGGGGAGATGGAATCAAAGCTGAAATCACTGGGGAAGATTGAAACCACCTGATCTTTTTGATTTTATGTGACACAATAAATGTTGGCAGTAGCATTTTGCTACAAGCATACAATGATCTTCTATCACATTTTCTCAATTGTCATCTTCAGCAGTGCATTAAAAGTGCTTTACACAAACATGCTGTTCTCACGAACAAAAATGTATCTGCCAATCTGGGATTAGTGGATAACCTGCTCCACCACCTGAGATACAACAGATGTATGCTCTTCGTTCAGGCACTATTGTGAAATCTGTGTCAAAACCCATCTAATGTTGAGCTAAAAAAAGGTCTTATGGCTGTAATTTGAATTAAATCTTCACAATGTCAATGTTTGATTGTTGTTTTAAAATTTTGCTTTTGCAATGTGGACATTTGTAATGTTTATGATGTTTATTTATGTTCACACAAGCATTTTACATTGTACTTGTTCAGATCATGAAGGCTATAGACCTATATTTGATAAAAGTCCTTGACAGGAGGTCACACAGCCAGATAATATGGTGGTTTGGTATTGTACTCAGGTATTCTTCTTGTCTATGTAATTAGAATAGGACACTAAGTTCATAGTCAAAAGTGAAATATATTGTGCATTTCTGGTTGGCAAAGAACAAATATTCATACTTCACTCTCACTTTAATCCGTATGAGTGTTTGGCGAAACATGCTCCCAAACTAGAATTACGTGTCGTGTATTTATGTGATTGCTGGTTTGAAATCACATCCAAATTTAGAAAAAGTGTGTGCCCTTTGACAACTGACTCTTCAATTGTGTGACTAAAATAGACCAGTTCAGATGGCTTTCGTTTTTTTGTTTTCACATTTAATCCGCAGCGTCAATGCCTCCCAGTCGAAGGAGAGATTGAATGGAGCCTTTTGATAATCAGTGTATTTTCCAATTTTTTTGTGTTTGTGTCTATGTGAACTTTTTAAAGTATTTGAAGTTGTACGTCTGCTCTGAACAGTTGCTACACATTTGTTCCACTGACCTGTTTGGTTCATACTGGGGCGGTAAACTCTCCACAAAAGAGGCGACATTTTTAAGGTAGCTGTGGGCTGCAAGTCAAAGATGGTCCCCAACTCATTTCATATTGTTCTAAAATGCAAGATGACTAAAACAAAGGCTTCATAAGATGATGAATTACCATTTATTCTGTCAGCATTTAATACAATTGAGTCTCTTCATTCTTTCTCTTTGCCTATAAAAACAACCTGCTATTATCTCAGTATCGAGGTGCCGACTGAATATTATATGGAAATGATTGCTCATGTTCTTCACATTAATTCTGACCTTTGTATTCCCAGACTGGGTGGAGTTCAGCCCTTATGAAATTGGAATGGCAAAGTACGGCACTTTCATGACACCTGACCTCTTTGGAAGCAAGTTCTTCATGGGAACTGCGGTGAAGAAATATGAGGAGAACCCTCTCCATTTCCTGATGGGTGAGCTGAGCAGTAAATCGTGATAACTCTACAATCTGGAGCTTGTTTCATGATACTGACTGTTGCATATTTGTTGATGGGCCAGGTGTGTGGGGAAGTGCCTTCTCAATTCTCTTCAACAGGGTGCTGGGAGTAAAGGACACAACTGGCGGCAGCACAATGGAGGAGGAGTTAGGTAGGATTATGACGTCTTTCTCACTTATTTGGAGTGAACTGCACTATAATGACTTAAGTGACGTTTCTTTGCTGGGCAGTGGAGAATTCTTTGGAAATAGCTTTGGCAACTGCAAAGAACAATGCTGCCTGTTGTCAGTCTGTCTGTTGCTTATTTGATTAATTAGGTTGGGTTTTTTTTAGGTGCTATAAATGTCCACTGTTTTTTTGCACTGGATTCTGCATTTGCAGTGTGGTAGTTCAGATTGCAGTGAAACTGTGAAAGCTTATTTCTATATTCAGGTTTGTGTTTGCAGTCCCCTCTCTGAAATTTTGATAATAGGTTTTTCGTGAATAAATTGCTTGAAAATGATTATCTGACAACCGTGTTGATGTTACTGAAACTACAATACATAATGCTTTTTTTTTCTATGATTCCATGGCTGATGGTGTCTACCTGTCTTCACATAGACTACATCATTGGTTAAGGTCTAATAGTGTCAGCCATTGTTGTGTTCACTATTCCTCCAAGTCCTTTCAGTTACTCAGAATACCACATCGTGGTGCAAACTTTTGATGCAAGAGCTGAGCTCGGTGAGGTAACATGCTCAACTTGGTACGTAGACCAGTTGGTCGTAAGAAAATATTTTTTACAATGACATCATGGCTGTTGTTTCACCTCATTTCACAGGTTTACATTTAAACACATACATACAATATACAATATTAAACCTTTTTCTAACATTAGACTTTCATTGCCTGAGTAATAAAGACAGAAAGACAGCTAATTCTCCACACTAAATTAGAATTATAAAGTTACCCTGACATCATGCTTCTGGATTGTGAGAGGAAAGTGTAGAAGTTAACCTCTTGCTGTGAGGTCAGGGTGCACTTTTGTGCCACACCACTCAGATGGCGTCACTCAACAACAGTGAGCATGATATGTGTTTAAAGTAATAGATTAAGGAGCATGTCATAAGCGTGTGCTAAAATCTTCAGTAATCAGGGCTTTGTGTACATTGGGGCTGTTGCTTTGTTGTGAAAGTTACAATGATTAACTTAAAAAAAAAAAACCCTGACTCCACCTGACATTCAGGTTTTCCTGAAATGATGTTTCTTTTGTGTTTTATTTCGGTCTTCATAATTGTTTTCACACGCCTTTACCAGTTGCTTATCTAAACATACTTTGCTGTTGCCTCATCGATTAAATTATGTGCCATGAGAGGGATAGCGTTTGTGTGACGTTACTATAACAGTGGGAAGGTGTCAGATTCCTGGTGATTGTGCTCACAACTCATCAGATATTTGTGTTTCTTTAGTGTGACCTTTTTACTTTCAGACGCACTCTCACAGTGTGCTGGTTGTACTGGAACGCCCAGAATGACTCCGCCCAGTTCAAGAAATAATACATCAAGTGTATCACGTATCTGTGAGGATTTATTTGGATAGAAACAAACAACAGAGATGAATTTGATAATGTCGCTTAAATAAGATACAACTGTCGATGTATAAAGGAGATCAAGAAGCATATTTTAAACACAAAAAATGAAATTCTTCTGTGTCTTACAGAACAGATCAAACCACAACATATTGTGGGAGAAGACAGCATGGACAATGACGACGAGCCTCGTAAAGGTGAGAAAGATGTGTCTGCAATACCACATCATGCTTTGAACTATCAGTAAAGGTTAAATGCCCTGAAGTCGAAATTTGACTCCTTACATCATCAAAAATCTACGTGGTTAACGTTCCCTTTTACTGTGGCTGAAACACAACTACTGCTCTGGTTAGAAAAAGCGCTGATCACTCAGCTAACTCTGTCCACTTGATAAGATTACAAATGGATATAAAGGACATTTTCTAATGCTGATCTTTGACATAATGCTGAAAAAGTAAACTATTTTAATGAAATACATTTCTATTGTTGCATGTGCTCATACATGAAAACACAAAAGGAAGAAGAAGCGCTGTCCATTTACTCTGAGACACAATCTGACATACGTACATAAAATATTCATATAGACATTTACTGAAGTATACTAACGCAGTTTAAGTTTTATAAGTTTTGTCTGGTTTATGAATAAACTTTGCTTCAAATTGAACCTGCAAACTGTAGAAAGAGAATACTGTAGATGAGAGATGATCAGTCACGGATGTATACTGATTATGAGATTAGTTTGAACTCTTGATAATATATAATCCTGCACTTTTATAGTTTAAAGAGGTAATTGACTCTTTTAAAAACACAAACAGGAATTTCATCAGCTGCTACTGTCTTGCATACAATATAGGTTTCTTTATTTCTCCGTGTATTTTACATTTTCTTCGTTTTTTTTAGCAATGCTTTTGGATACTATTTGTTGATGATTTCTGAAATGGATTTTAACTTGAAAGGAAAGAAACATTTTCAGATTGTTTTTTAGTGCACACATGCAGGAAATAAACAAGTGGAAAAATCCTTCATGTCAGAGTTATGGCGTCTCAGTCTTTCTCAAACCATCATATAATTTGTATGTAGCATTTATCTGTACATTTTCTAAACTAACCGTACATCTTGGACGGGTACATAGGACACACACACACACACACACACACACACACACACACACACACACACACACACACACACACACACACACACACACACACACACACACACACACACACACACACACACACATCAAATCTGACTGCTGTTGATTTCAGACTTAAAAATATTAATTGAAAGAATTGAAAATCATTAGATATAATTCAGGTGAAAGTGAACAAGATGATTTGTGCTCTGTGAAATAACTTCATTAGGCTTGCATGTAATTGTTGATCTCGTTGGTGTTTAGCTGGGACAGAAAACACGGAGGCGGAGGACGAGTTTTATCGGACTGCTCAGGCCAGCTGGGTTCAGCGAATGTTCACGTCGCTCTTCAGTGACTCTGCTTTGTTCAACACAAGAGAGGGCCGAGCTGGGAAGGTACTCAGGTTTTCTGCAACCTATGAAACTACATGAGGCTCAAATATCCAGATAAATTACAGTTACTTCAGTAAATGGGTCAACGGGAGGCAGACGTAGTGATTCAGTTTCTTTACTCAAGTAAAAAAAAAGTGCAAAACCTGAAATTCAAGGGGCCTTAACCGATCTTGTCAAAATTATCTACCCACAAGAAAATAAAACAACCTGATATCTTTGAGAAAATAACCACAGAAGGAGATATGTGTGGAGGTGTGGCTGATGACAACAGAGATTCATTTAAGATGTTGCACATCATGAATTCCTCGTAAAAAAAACAATTTGGGGGGGAGAAATCATTTTAATTAAACAATAAGAGATGGGTCACACTGAAATTTAGGTCACAGGAAATATATTAAATGTATTGAGGAGAAATTTAAAGCCATAAACTAGATTAGAATGCAAAACTGCCCATGTAAAATTGAAGACAATTGTGAAAAATGAATACAGAATTGGTGATACTTTTAAAGTAAACATGTTAATTGAGTTCAAACGTCTGAAAATGTACAGATAGATAAAAATAAAATCACATTTTGCAACAATAATCAAGTACCGGTACTTGTAATTTATTATTTCTAAGTTACAATATGTGCAGTGTTTGCCTGGCTTAATTTCTAATCTTGTATATGTCTGAACCAGGTCCATAACTTCATGCTGGGCCTGAACCTGAACACCAACATGCCCTTCTCTCCACTCAGTGGGATGACGTGTCATGCGCAGACACCGGAGGAGGAAGTGGATGCCGTAACAGGCATGTGAAGTACTTTGTGTTGCATGTATGCTTGTATGAAAAGTGCTCTATAAATAAAGTTTGATTTGATTTGATTTGAAGAGCAACAACAGGATGTGTATGACATGACCTTGTTCTTGCATCTTATATTTGATTTCATGTTATTTTACCAGACCCAGATGAGTTTGATCGGATTTATGAGCCTCTGGATGTGAAGAGCAAGAAGATCCATGTGGTGGACAGCGGCCTGACCTACAACCTTCCTTACCCTCTCATCCTGCGGCCGCAGCGCAGTGTCGACCTCATCATCTCCTTCGACTTCTCTGCAAGACCAAGTGACTCCAGCCCCCCATTTAAGGTCAGAATTATACTTTTTTTTTTCATTTTTTAAATTCTGAATAGGAGCTAAAATTTTCAAATTCAATTTGGTTTTGTCTCACTTCTACATGTATACCACAGGAGCTTCTCTTGGCCGAAAAGTGGGCAAGAATGAACAAGCTACCGTTCCCCAAGATCGACCCCAAAGTCTTTGACCGTGAGGGTTTGAAGGAATGCTACGTCTTTAAACCAAAAAAAGGCGAGAAGAACTGCCCGACAATCATCCACTTCGTCCTGGTCAACATCAACTTCAGGCAATTCAAAGCACCCGGTATGTCTGTACATGTGTGAAAATTTCCACTTGCATGTGTGAGAGGGAAACTATGCCAAGGGTCTGTGTATTATTCCAATAATGTCATTTTACTGTGATGCCACATGAGGCATCTCTTCCTCGAAGTTACACTGAAGATTTTGGCCACACGCAATCAGCAGCAGACTTCTGGGTTGTTTTTTTTTAATGTTCAGCCAAAAGAATTTTCCCTCAACCCAGTGACCTCTATAAATATCTTTTGCTCAAGGTCAGTGTGGTTTTGTGGTGGAAAATTTGCTTTGGCTGTGTGTGTGTGAGTGAACCGCAGCGTGTCAGTGTTTTATGACCTATGTGAGTGAAAAATGGTGCCTCAAGGAGCCAGGTGCTGGCAGGGAATCTCTCACTCCAGTGGGAGAGCTCTGTGTATAAACAAGTCATACATCAGCAGGCACGCAAAGATGTACTTCCACTGCGCTGCATTTCCACAGCAGCCTCTTTACATTTAGTAGGCCATCTGCCTACATACTTCCGCAGGTTGTTTATGAAGGTGACAAAATAAGTTTGCACTCAAACTTAAAAGGCATTTCAAAGAATTATACAATCTACTATGTGATTCTCATTTCCGAACTGTAGTTGCTTCATGAATTTACTTTGTCATACTTACATCTGTGCTGTACAATTATTGATTTCTTTTAATCAAGGATTTCCTCGGAAAAAAAAGGAAAACTGAATATTTGTATCATGAAGTGGAAATTAGAATTTACTTAATACATATTTTTACAGAAACTGCTGAGAAAACTCAGCTCAAATAGGAATAGGATGGAACACTCAGGAACAATCAGCTAAAAAGTAGTTTAAGCCGCTTTCATTTTAATAGAGGATTCCATCATAAATTGGATTTTTCCATCACTTCTTGCCAAATCTAGCTCTCAAATATCTTACAATCTTTTTGTTAGAGAAATTATAGATGCAAGCTACCAAAATAAGCCATGTTAGACCAGAAGAATTGTTTTAAAGTAAAGTATATAACGTTTTCTGTGAGGAGCTCCTCTAAATCAACCAGCTTTGAGCTTCAAAAACTTGTGCAAACAATGAGAAGCACAATCAAGAACCAAATGCAGGACTTAAGGTGGCTAAACACTTATTAGTTCTCTAAGACAGAAGATAAGGAAATGTTGTGACTGTGTCTTAAAATATGGAGTTGTGTTATAAAACGAGGAGGGTTCAGTCAATAAGAAACACCCAATAGAAATACAACAACACAATAGTTATAAAATGCTGCATCATCTCCGTATTTTTAGTCTACATCCATACCAAGCTGGCTTTGTTATTTTTTATTCTCCTTTAGGCTTAATTTTCATCACATTTTCAGGTGAAAAATGGCAAAACCTGGTTGCATTTTGTGTTTCTGGAGACACAACAACAGTGCTTAAAGCCTATGAAAACAAAACTTCTTCAAAACACCTTCTAAGGTGGACGTTGTTGAAAAACGCTCCGGCTCCGAGTACGGCTCTGACTCCGTCTCCCGTGGAAATAGGGCAAAGAAGTACAATGTGATGTGTGTTACGCGACAAGGGCAAATGATTGAATGGAAAAGTACTGGCAACAATGACAAATGACCACATCACAGTGTTCAACCAGGAAACATGACATGAACTTCAGAAAAACTAGGAGCGATAGACGCAGGACAAGATAATTGACATTAGAAAGGGGCCATAACACTTTGGCTGTAACAACGTCAAATACCTTTCACATGTGACTTTCCCTGCATTAACTTGCTGTTGTTCCAAGATTCTTTGATGCATTTTGTTTCTTCTATCAAGTGTTATTTCTGTTGATCCATTTTAAGCTGACTGGAATTTCTTCTAACCTTTTCATTTGTTTATTCGCTTTCAGGTGTTCGCAGAGAGACTGAGAAGGAAAAAGAGCTGTCAGACTTTGACATTTTTGATGACCCCGAGTCACCTTTCTCCACTTTCAACTTCCAGTACTCCAACGAAGCGTACACCCGACTTCATGATCTCATGGAGTTTAACACTCTCAACAACCTTGAGGTTGGTTTAGTGCACTTGCAAAATCTGTGAAGTTTAACAAATGGGACAGGAAGAATGAATTGTGCATTGTTGCAATGTTCAAGACTCAAGGGATTAGAGCGTGATTCATGACTTTACCCACGTTGGTCACAAAGCCTGAGTGATTTTCAACCACGTCTTCATTGGTAATCTGCCTTCAGTCCGTGTTGCCATTGGGGAAGTTGCCACGAATCAAATTAATTGTGCAACATCAAAATATTTTAGCTTTAAATGCTCTGCTTTAACACCAGATAGTACAAGTCTTGACTCACTTACAGTAGGTGTGTCACCGGATAAGTTCTTACAGACTTTCACTCACTCTATCTTAGTCACTTCCCTGCTGAGTCAGTGCGATCACTGATTTTACTGAATGGTTATCTAAATCAGACACATTCAGTCGTTTACAGATACCATCTGTGTGAGTTTATGACTTTAAAGTTTGAAGAAGTTATTTTAGGATTCAGGCAGATTGCTATTTTAGTTCATCTATCTGGTAAAAAACACAGAAATGAAAGGGGCAGATTTGTCAATAAAATGGATGCATGATATCAATGACAATGATTTTTATAATAGTATTACTCCCATGACTTCAGGCTGTAGTGGGAACATAGACTACATTTGGTATAGGAAACATTTTAGTACATTGAAGAGAAGTACCTGGAATCTTTCGTGCTACCTTTTGTTAAGATGGGTTAGGGTCAGTTTGGGCTATAGCAAAAAAATAGTTGTATTTGCACCCTTATAACTATTTTCATGTTTTGTTGTCTTGATTTATATATTATTAATTTCCAAGCATGCTTCAGCAGATTTGAAGAGAGTTTGTTGTCCTCGAATTGCAAAATTGGAAGTTCAATCTCGAGCTAATCTCAGTTAATCTGGTTAAAATGTTCAAATATTAATATTTTACTATGTCAGTCAGACATCATAAGTGAATAAATACAAAGTGTTAAATTAGTCTTCTATAGGACAATGCAGTGTGAGAGACTTGATTTAAGTCTCGTATTCTGCCTTTGCAGGTCATCAAAGACGCCATCAAGGACTGCATCGTGTCCCGGAAGGAGAACCCCACATGTGTCTCTCGTCCTTTTTCCCTCAGTGAGATCCCGAAGAAAAAGTTTTTCAAAAGAGATTCTTGTTCGAAACCCTGGAGTCGCCTTGGAAATGATAGCAAGTAGCTCCAAGCTAAAACCTTGGGATGTGAAGCATTGTGAAGCATTTTCTTTTTGGACTATGCTCTTTTGCTTTTCCCCCCAACTTTTATCCATGATGGTTTTGGCCCAATCAGGATTTCTTTTTTTAAAGTTTCTGAGAAGAGGTTTTTGTAAAATAACCATAACATTAACTAAAAAAAAAAAAAAAAACCCTCATGATTTCATTGATAGATGGTTGACTAATCTACAGGCTTTATTTCCACAAATGTGACTTTTCTAAAACAGATGATAGAAACTTTCTCTCCTCGCTACGACAAAGACCACATGATAAAACTCAATTCTTCACTCTTGCACAAAATATTTCAGTGCAACTTTGTAGTTGTTGTTATCTTCTAAAACACATTAGTCCTTCATGTTTGAAAGAAATGTCCACTTCAAATGGATGCGCTCATCCACTTCACTTTATGACATCAACTTTCTGCAGCATTCCCAACATGTGTGGACACCTCTTGGCTTCAGTTCGTGCTCCCAACAGCGCGGCTCTATTTGCATCTTCGAAATGACTTTGCGTGCGGCCATACTGTGGTGAACTGAGTGAATACCCCGTGAGAAGCCTCACCTGCAGCCTGCTTGTTTGTGTGCTTTGCTCTCTTCAAGCTTTGCATGCAAATCACCATGTTTTTGTTTTGCTTTGTTGTCTTCTCACCGGATGGCTGGTCTAAACACGCATCCTTGCTGGAAAACATGGCCGAGGAGCTTGTTACCACTGGTTTTGTTTGATGGCAACTCCTAAACACACCAAGTGCCCCCCTCTGGATACCTCAAACATGTCAGTGATGTTTACCCACCTACAGGGAAGGAGCACTCCCTGCTACCCCGCAGGGAGTGTCTCACATTAAAGCCACCATTTTGGAAAAAAACAAAATTGGATTCCATAGAAACAGCTCTCCTTCTTATTCCTTTCATGCTCTCTCATTTTGTCTCTATGCGTAGAAAAAGGTGTGGTTATTTTCCTGGCCATGTTGTTTCAGGGTGCCCTCGAGATAACTTATCAATGTTTTTTGGGGGGTTTATTTCTCCAGTGATTTCCTCTTAAAAAAAAGACAAACTCAATGTTGGGTCCGTTGAACAATGAAGGTCAGAGCGGGGGAGGACTGGGTGGGGTTGGTGTGCTGTCACGAGACCCGCTCACAGCTGAACAGCGGTGGTGCTTAATGGAATTTTACATACTACACCTACACCTGCAGCACCAGACTCCTGGAATCTGACACTTTACAGCCAAACCTGCAGGAGCCCCATAGGCTGCCCACACAACAGTGGAATTTCACCCTGAAGCACTGCCGACTCCTATATACTCATGTTTCAACCCTCTTCAGGTCTGGCACTTGTTCTGTTGTGCTGCTCAAGATGGTTAAGTTGAGTCGAGTTTTGAACACTTCACCATGTTAACCAACATATTGTTTTCTTTGCTGCCTGTCTGTTTTTTTTGATGAGACACACAGTGAGCAGATGCATGGATGAGCAGCCATTGGATGAAACCATGAAAGGAGGATTGTTTTTTGTTTTTTTTAATATTACCTTTTTTCAAGTGAGCAATTGTGTTTCCCCAACCAGTTTGTAAACAAGACTTTTTATATGGATTTCACATCAACTCATGCCAGTGATTATGTTACACTTTTGATTCCTTTAGAAAGCATACATAAGTTGTAAGCATTTTCTTGTTTTTTTTCTCCTAAATATTGCATTTTATCATCTATAACTATGTTTACATGTAAGAAGACTTAACGATCAGTTCGAGTGAATCAAGAAGTGCACATAAATACTCCTGTGATCATTAACTGTATTATGACTGTCAAAGCATGACATACATATTGATTATGTGCATCATTAAGGTAATAAAATAAATGAGAAGAAAAACATTTTGTGTGGAATGTGTGTAATGTTTTCAGTTAAAATATGCAACATCCTGCCCTTATCCATGAGGCCACTCCTGAAATAACACAGTCGCTGTGGAAAAAGCCCCAGCCTGCAGCTCCTCTCTGCTCTGTTTTCTTTTGTTTGGCTCATAAAGGTTAAAAAATTATAGCAACAGACAAAGTCTGCATAGACATTCCTACCAGTGTTTTAACA
Organism: Blennius ocellaris; assembly: GCF_963422515.1. Taxonomy (NCBI): domain Eukaryota; kingdom Metazoa; phylum Chordata; class Actinopteri; order Blenniiformes; family Blenniidae; genus Blennius; species Blennius ocellaris. The sequence continues at coordinate 10,645,584 of NC_137661.1, read as the reverse complement.
AACCTTTCACATATATGAAATGTGGGCTCTGGTTGGATTATAACCTACAGTAGAGATGTAATATATTTGTTCTCAGATTTATGGCAGAACAGACAAAAGTGACGTGTCCAAAAAGTAACTTAGGTAGGATAGGATGTTTGAAAGCTGTGGGTGTTTTCCTATTTTTTAATAGTTATTTTGCATTACGTCTTGGTTGTGGTGAGGTTCTCCCATGATGAAGTGAGCACATATTCCGAGAGGGTGGGAACTTGATTTACTGTAACAGGGATGAATACATCTGGAGCAGTTGTTTGAGGTTGTGTCCCCCCTCCCAAAACAAACACACACACAAAACTAGTATGAAGACATGTCTCTTAGAGAGCAAGTTTCTGATTTGTGCCACTCCATGTTCATTATGTTTTCAATGTTTCCTGTAATTCTTTCGTCTTCTTTCACCTGGAAATGACTGTTGTATATTTGGTGCTACATAGATAAAGATGAATTGAATTCTGACACTCACCTCTCGGTCTGCTTATGTCCAGCATTAACCTATTACTGAAGGGAGTGTTTCCTCCCCACTGTGGCTTGGGTGATAATTGTTGCATTTTTGGAATTTTCTTCATTTAGTTTCGAGGTCATGACCGTACGATATCAAGAAAGTCCTGAGAGATAACAAGATAACATATTCTGCTTTTGTTCAGTAAAAACAAGACATGGGTGAATTACAGTAAGGAAATTCATGAGGTGGTTCTCCGTTGCCGTAATTGCTTAGTTTTCAAATAAGATCGAGGAGTATTACAGTAAAACACCATTTTCACACTCCTTGAATAGGGGGGCATTGTATTGCATACATTTTATCATCTCGTGGGCATAAACCATTAGCTCATTCACCTTTTTAACACAATTTAATCTTGTGGCATCTATTTGTTCTGCATGATCTGTTTTTGTCTCACCGCACAATGAATGAGGTCAATAATGTCTTGTTTTTGGCAGCAAAGGTCAAGCTCCCTCTTCGAATATTTCCAGCTATTTAAAACAAAAAAATGGGGTGACCTCAGGTTCAGGTACATCACTTGCACTAGAAGAGAGTAGAACGCCACCCACAGTCTCGCCCTGCCTGAAGGCCTGCTACAATGCAGCACCCACAAAGCCATTACATTCCCCAATTAAATCATCCTCCAGGAGCAATATTCCCCACATGTGAGAGCACTAATTATGTGTTTAGGACATGATGCTTTTCTGCTTTTCTCTAAGCCCTTCTCTCTGGCACGGAAGCACCTGGCCCAACGCCCTGCACATTTCTCTCTCTCTCTCTCTCTCTCTCTCTCTCTCTCTCTCTCTCTCTCTCTCTCTCTCTCTCTCTCTCTCTCTCTCTCTCTCTCTGTATGTGTGTGTGTTTATGGGCAGCGGTCTCCATTTTTCCAGGGCTTGTTACTGTAATTGACACACTCACATGAAGGTCATGTGGAGTTACTAAAAGGAGACTGAATCATAGTCGATCAGGTCTCCACTGTTGTTCCCTGAATAAGACCCTCGACCCCCCCAGAAGCTCCAAGTTACAGTTCTCTAACTCTTAACTAATAATACTTTGTATGTGTGTGTGTGTGTGTGTGTGTGTGTGTGTGTGTGTGTGTGTGTGTGTGTGTGTGCAGCACCGCAAACTTTCAAGAGGGGAGCCCCTCTTGAAAGTTTCCGGTGCTTATTAATTTACACACTCACGTGAAGGTCATGTATGTGCCTGTATCCTCACCTTTTGATGTGCTGAGTCATTCACATAGCAGACAGGTTGGGGCAGCCAACAAAGCCTGCAATCAGGACTAACTCATGACCAATGCACGCAAGTCTGTCTTGAAGTGTGTGTGTGTGTGTGTGTGTGTGTGTGTGTGTGTGTGTGTGTGTGTGTGTGTGTGTGTGTGTGTGTGTGTGTGTGTGTGTGTGTGTGTGTGTGTGTGTGTGTGTGTGTGCGTGTGCGTGTGCGTGTGCGTGTATGTTTGTTTTAAATAGTTCAATTGATTAAATAATGCCGACATTTGTGTATATTTTAGGCACAGGTGCATTTGGTCTATATGATGTTATCGTTGAAAGTGAGATATCAGCCTGGGGAAGTATTATTTGTTCTTTCACAGCGGTCTCACCAGACTATGGTTTTCTCTTCCATAAGAGAAAGGTTCAAGGAGCCCACAGGATTCACAGGGTTTCCTGTGGACACGTCAATACTCCTGAGCAATGTTTTTCATACTCTTATCTGTGTCGCAGGAAATGGGAGAAATCTCACAAGCCAATGTTTACCTTTCTTTTCCCGAGGCAGGGGGCTACAGTCGAGACAGAACAGAGAAAGGAAATTAAAGCTGAATTTCTGGCTAGAAAACCATTAATGAAACAGGTGTGTCGCACTGACTTCCCAGAAAGGGCCTGTGTTTTGAGATAGTTTTGATCGCTCACGACTTATACCAGTGTGTTATCACCATGACAACAATACAGGACTCCCAGCCAAACTTTCACATGAGATCATACACGCTGGAGTACAAAAATGCTGCAATGCACTGAAATGTTCATCCATTCATCTTTCATCACTCAGTTTGGCAATCACCTTTTTCAACTTGTGTTTATTGAAAAAAGAAAAAGAAAAAATTAGGAAAAAGGTTATTTGGTAAATGTTAAGTCTGTCTTTCTTCTTGTATAAAGAATTTTCATGTGAAGCAGTAAACCGGACCCTACAAGCCGACATGGTGGTCTGTGAAATCACTGCTGGACATGCATTACATAAATAAAGATTTCAACTGCAGTAGTTACAGTTCTTTGCTTTACAGTTGGGTGTGTTCTCATACAAAACGAAATATCTTTGGAAAAAAAAGTAGATTCATTCTATTCATCACATGCTCTACCACGACAAGAATAATAGAATAAATGTATTTTCTTTAAGCTTCAACATTTTTTGGTTGCGTATAATTTGGTGTTTGAATATATGTGATTGAAAGAGTGTTCTGCTAAGATTAAAAAAAAAACTTAATAAGTAATATGCTAGAAACTTTGCAACACATCAAAATGAAGAAAATGCACTCATGTTCTCGCAAATATGAATACAGATGAGTGAAGCTTGTGTTTTATAGACAATGCCCCACCTGAATCCATTTGCAAATATTATGAGAGCTGAGCAACAATCAGATCATATAATGCTCAATTATTCACAAGCCCACACCTATCATTCATCAAACCATCCCATATTTTATGACTGTGTCTGCCATGGAGAAGGATGAGTATAAATTTAATAGCTTCGTGTTGTTTCTTCATCTCTAACACATTGGGAATGCATGACAACCGTTTTTTTAAAAATGTTATTATGACACAAGAACACTAGCATTACATATTTAACCACAGATATAGGAACAACAACTTGTGTTAATGTCAACATTTATGCCCACAATTATCAGCAGTGCACAACATGTTGTATTTTAGAAGAAGAAGAAGAAGAAGAAGAAGAAGAAGAAGAAGAAGAAGAAGAAGAAGAAGAAGAGTGTGGAAAATATACTTCGGTTGCGTTTTCTCTGAAATAAAATTGATTATCGTGAGCTTTGATGGTGTGCAGTTTGTTATGTTCGGGCCCCCTCTAGCGCTGAACTTTTGAAAAACCACCTTTTGGGCCTACACTTACACGTTGTATCCGCTGGTGGCGGTACCGAGCGAGCGGAAGCTGATTTAGCCTCGAGAAGATAACGGGAGGAAGCCGTCTGCCTGACAGTCGAGTGTGTGTGCGAGGAGCGTCATTAATCTAAAAAAAAAAAAAAAAAAAAAAGCCGGGCCTGAGCTTGATTTGTAGACTGATCCGGGTTGAGAGCAAGACTGAAAGAGCCACCGCCGAAATAATGTCGAAGAGCACCGTGTCTGCCCGCTTCAGACGAGTGGACGTGGACGAGTACGACGAGAACAAATTCGTGGACGAAGAAGACGGAGGAGAAAACCAGCTTGGTCCCGACGAGGCGGAGGTGGACTCCCTCATCAGGCAATATCCTTATTGTGCTCAATAACTTCTCCAGTGTGCTCGGTTCATCGTGCCGAAGCGCCTCCGTTGCTGAGATTCGTGTTTTTACGTCGGCTGTGTCGCTGCGGCCAGTGTGAATGGTCGTTTTGCTAGCAGGCTAGTCAGTGTTGACACTCATTTCACGGTCCTGCAAAACAGAGAGACTTTTTAAGACTCGTGAAGCTTCGTGGTGTTCGTGGAGATCAGTCACTGTCACAGAGGCTCGGTTCTCTCGGTCCGTTATGCTGCACAGAGATCTGGGTTGATGATTTGTGCAGATGGACTGGAGGTGTTTCGTCCTCTTCAGTCTGCAGGGCCTGAAAAGCTCCACTCGTTCACTGCACAGGCGTTTTTAAGTGGCTGCTTTAGAAAAATCTCGACAAATAAAAGCAAATGAGCCACTGAATATTACGTTTAAATGTCCACGATATTCATTGGAAGCCTCTATAGTACTTTATTTCCCTTGCAGACTGATAAGAGTTGACTGTAAAAGAGTCTACAAGGCTTGAATTCAGTCTTTGGGTTTTCAGTTTCCAATAAATTGCAGCTGTCAAAAACATAAATTTGCAATATTGACATAACATGTCTTCTCTGTTTCAGCAGTTTGTTGTTTATGGATGCTTTTGCAACCATGAAACTTGCTTCATTGTAAGTGGATTTCATGCATATGGGTGCTTTTCCACAGTTTGAGTCACCCCCACCCTTTACACTGTTGATTACATTCTCATGCAAGGAGCAATCCATCCAGTGGCAGTAATTTTGGGTTCTGTGTCTTGCTCGAGAAATACAACATTGGAGGAGACTGGACGTCATCCTGCAAAATTCTGGTTCAGAGACAGCCTTTTTACCAACTGAACCATACGACTCAAAACATTCATCTGTAGTGGTGTTTTTACTCACGCTTTACTGCAGTTTATCGACCATAAACCATAATTCTTCTTGAACAATGTTAGATGGTGAAATAAGAAGCATTGATTGGATGTCGGTATTGAATGTTTAACATGATTGCTGAAATCTGAGGAGGACCATGTCTGTGAGTAAAGTGAAACCCAGTGCCAGGCAGCGAGGTTTGAAGTGGAGGTCTTGGTGCTTTCAGCAGGACAACGCACACATCCACAAGTACCAGAAATTATCCTACAGACATCAAACCACTTCAATACATCATAGAATAGTAGACAATTGATATCAGATAGTTGCTATCATCCATTCAAAGTAGTTGTTCCCCATCGGTACCTACATGTCCACAACGGTTTGTCACACTGTTGTACTTAAACAACAATATCAGGATACAGCAGCGACAAAAGTTGACAGAAACCTTCAGATATACTCCAATCTGACTGAAATTCAACTGTTATGACTATTCTGAAGAAACTGATGTTTTCCCACTCGACTCCTGCCTGAAGCTTTTGTGTTTGCTGTGGTGCGACCTTAACCTTTCCAGCACAGGAAACCTTATCGAGGCTTTACATGCAGTCCTGAAGAATCCACCAATCAACACAAAGAACCAGAACGTCAAGGTGGGCTTTGATTTTACTGTTTGTTTTGATTAAATTCAAACCTCACATGTTTGTCACTTTGTGCACGATGTGCAGATAAAGTCATATGTTTGGGACAATGATCTTTATTATAACAATGGTGCATTTCCTGTGCCGTCACATTGGTTTTCGTCTCCTGTGATTCCAGGATCGCGCAGAAGGACTGGTGCTGAAGGTTCTCAGTGCCTTCAAGAGCAGTGACATTGAGAAAGGGGTGCAGTCGCTCGACAAGAATGGCGTTGACCTGCTAATGAAGTACATCTACAAAGGCTTTGAACGGCCATCGGAAAACAGCAGCGCAGTCCTGCTGCAGTGGCACGAAAAGGTAATAAAACCATATCGCAATATATATGCCAGTTGTCTTTTGTTTGTTTTTTTGTAAAAGAGCCAAAAGGGTTTACAGATGCATCATAATGAAAGCTGTTTCGTATTGAGAGTGGTTCCATTACTGAAATCCAAATAGGCGTGACATATTTTTTTGTGTTTAATGCCCAGTACAAACTGTGCAATGTTTAACGATCTTATAAGTTCACATCGAGCCGCACTGTAGGACAGAAATCTAATACATTTGGAGAACAACGTGGAGTTTGCTGTGTGCAGACTGTACGATGGAAACGCGCTGACTCGCAGCCTTCGATGGACGTGAGTCAGCGTGATTGCACAAGAACGACATGTGATAGGCGTGCGCCTTCCATTCACGGAAAACAATCTTGTGAAACATGAACTTGGCCCTCGACCTTTTAGCAGTGTTTGGAGAGAAATACCCACATCACATTTGTTTACGTCCCACATACTGATTTTGATGCGTTTTGCCATTGTAGCCACAAAGCATCTCTTTGGTGTTGTGCCAGTGTCGCGCTGATCAGGGCGTCATTTCATTCTGCATTTCTATTGGTCAGTTAGTTGACGTGGGTCGCAGCAGCTGTCACCATCACCCCACATTTTTGACACCGTTGGAACTGAAACGGCTGAAACCGTCTGACCACCGACTTAAAGCCAAGACCAAAGATATCGCCACTGTTCTCTCATGATTGCTGTAATTTTGTCAGTGACGGCCATGAAATTGCACAGCGCTACACCTCCAGCTCCCGTGATGACGACAAACCAACAACTGTTTTTCATCTGTTTCGTGCATGTAAATTGTTAATTAACATTCTTTGTCAACAGTTCATAAAATAGGGTTGGCGGTAGTTGTTTTACTGTCCGCAGATGAAAGGTCAGACGTGAGACGATATTAAAAAGAAAAGTATTTCAAGATACTCTGATTCTTACAGTTTAAAATATCCTCCTGCGATAGGCAAGGCTGCAAGTAAAACATTGACTTTGGTCTTGTTATAAGTGTTAATGGCAGGAACTGTTTTGCCAACTTAACACTTTGAGCCCCGCAACAGTTATTTGTCGATTACTTATTTGTTTGTATTTTGAGTTGTCTTCGTATTTTTACAGCTCTATCAAGCTGCGACTGTCACCATCAGTCTCTGCATTTACACGACCTCTGAACAGTTTACTGTGGCAGATACAAGCATTTAGCTGGAAAGATTGACTCAAACAAACAATCGTCAGGGAGACTGAATATCAGTTTTGTGGTTTCAGAAAAGATACGCCTCAAAGAATATTTTATGTTGCACCACTGAGAACACAGGATCCGGTTTTGACTGAGACTTTTGTTTTTTTTTTGTGCTGTGAAAAACAACCCAACTATGACTTTGGGTCATTTTCGGTGTTCTCAGGCTCTGGCGGTCGGAGGGGTGGGCAGCATCGTGAGGGTCCTCACAGCGAGGAAGACGGTGTAAAAGAAGAAGAGGAGGGGCAGCTCACATCCACACCACTGACAGAAAGAGGGACGTTCACTGTGCTGTGCTGGTCATGTAATGAATAGCACAGAGACTCGGAGGAAAAGAAAAAAAAAATTGTGGTGCTTTCACAGCACATCAAACAATAGGAAAGAAACCAGAAAATTTCACGCCTGTTTAAGTACAAAATAGATTTTATTGATCCTGTATACGATCACTGAACACCGAGCAGAGTGCTGCACGCAAAACCACATTCAGTGTTTTTGTGCTCCTGAATTTCATTGACGCGTTTAATGAAACGAAGGCGGCAAATCTTAAAAGCGCACTGCTGAGGCGTATTTCTCTTGAAAATATTCTGTCATCAATTTAATTCAAAATTTAGATTGAAGGTGACAGACTTCAGAGTATTCAGTCACTCAAATCAGATTTGTATTTTTTTTTTAAGTGTTCCTGTTGGAATGAAAGCCTGTTTCTTTGCAAGTAAATCCACTTCCTGCACCACTTTAGCATGGATGAAGCATTACAGTGACTGGAGGCCTCCTTAAAAGCACAGTCCTAGATATGGAATAGTGGATTAACTCGTAGGAGGTCAACGTTCACCCTGGGGGGGGGGGGTGCAGGAGACGGAGGAAGTCTGTGCCATTCATCCATCTATTCATCCATCCATCCTGCTGTCCCAGTTAGGGATTACAACCCACCATGCCTCTCACCGCCACTTTTAGTAATCCCCCCTCTGCTTTTCCTCACCTCACGCCTCTGCAATCCTGCAGGGCTTCGTTCCCTCTGCGACTGAACAGAGCATCATCAAGCATCAGCTGGTTCTCTTCACAGGTGCTGCGTTTCCTCCGTAATCACAGGGGAAACCACATCACCCTGAGAATATGTCCTCGCACTCAGTGTTTACATTTAGTATTCAACAGAAAGAAAAAAAAAATCATTTATATTTTAACTATCCTTTTACTTTTATTCTTGCCCACAATCAAGAAGAGGATAAAAAATGGTTAATTGTCTTAATAACATTGGTTGGCTTCTTTGTGAGATGATGCATATTTTTGTCCCTTTGTAAGTAGAAGAAGGAATTGATGAAGAATCTACGCCAATCAGTCATGACATGAGCGTCCTGGCTCGTCTCCAGCTCCTAATGCAACAATCGCCTTCGCCGAACCGCCATCTTGTTCTGCGACAGTTTGAGCTGCAGCAGCTGCCCTGTTGGCGGCGGTCCACACGACAGCCTTCACTCCCTTTGTGCATGAAGCAGCTGTTTCCACGCAGGAATCTTTTTGAAAGTTCATTGCTATTTTTTTCCTCGGACCACTTTTGATAGACCAGTAACTTCCAACAAGAGCTGTTGTTTTGAAGCGTCTCCGACCCAGTCATCTGGCCGTTTAAAAAACTAATTCAAATTACCGTTATTTTTCTTCGGCCTAATATATCCCTCTCACTGACGAGTGATATTAAAGGGAAAAAAAGCCAGTGGTCATAGTGTCATGACTGATTGATCTATTAATAAGGTGCTTTGCATGATTACATTTTTGATCTTAATTCTTGAAGTGTTTCATCCATTCTTTTTTTTCTAATTGTTGAATTTGATTTTAAAAATGCCAGTGATTTAAAAAAAAAAAAATGTTTTTTTTTTAAAATTCTATTTAAATTTCTGCTGTTGGGGTTTTTACAACGTCCTCTGCAGTGTTGCAGAAACCAGATTTACTTTCAAATACCAAACGAATTGGTTGAAAGTGAAACTCCCATTTGCTTTGTGTGATATGGAGGATGTTAAATGTTGCGCCTTCCTTATCGAGCAGATCAAGTCTGTTGCCAAATGGTTTTATTGTCCTTATGTGGGAATAATAATGTCGCTTATATTAATGATCCAGTTAAAGTTGTGTATTAGTGAAGACCATTGGTGGATTAAAAAAAAAAAAGACAGCATGTGAAGAAATTTCAGCTTTGCAACTTATGTACACATTGAGATCAGAGGAGCTTAAGTCCTGCTTCATGTTCTCTCACTATTGCTTTTTCTTTTTAATACATATTATCACAGTTGTTTGTGTTTCTCCTTTTTAGTTTCTACCAGGAGATACTTGGACATGAGTTGTCATGTTTCAGTGGTGGTGCAAAAAGAAAATAAATGTTATCTTATGCAGGAGTGACTACTTTTACTGAAAAACAGAGGCTCTTAATGACCTTATGATGTATTTTTTTTTTTTTTTAGTCAGTGATGCTCTACAAGCCACGGGAACACAGCTAACAGATGTACAAATGGCCTTACATGAATACTCCTTTTTTATGTTTGTGCTTTTTTGGAAATAAATCAATGGGAATGTTGTTTTGTTTGGATTCTGTCTTTCAATAATAAGGATTGTTCATATTGGTGGTGAAGCATCTGCAACCTTTCTGCTACTATAGAAACTCATCACCACAGCTTTATTTCAATTATGAAATGGCAACGATGGGGACCATCTTATGCCTACATTCTTTTTCATGTGGAGCACATCTTAAAGAAATGTATGGAAATCCTTTGGATTTTTTTCATTTTATGAATTTACTGACTAATATGTGATTGATCTCCATCTAAATTGCAAGGAAATAAAAAAAAGTTCCTCACATAATACCACACAATGATAATATTTTCTGTATTTATTGAGCGTATAAATATACACATGCAGTGGTTGTGAACAAAACCTGTCAAGTCTTGGAATTAACTAGTTGAACTTCTGGCAACGATGACTTAACCAGATCTGCACAATTTCAGGACAAAAGTTTTTCTTAAATATTTAAAGATTAGTGTCGGCTCATCCATAGTCTTTAGATCTGTGGAGTGAGGGGGTTTCCTAAGATCATTCAGCGTCTCCTGACTGGCCAAACTTCATTGTGCATATAAAAAAAAAATGTTTTAAGTGGTTTTACTTCTTGGTGTTCTGCCATGAAAGTCAAGGTCTGTTCAATGTTTTGCATAATTAGTCTAATAAACAGGGATATTAACCAACTTCAGTGATTTTCTGAGGCAGCTGGAAAGCTGTAAAATTCAGACTTTAAGGACTCAGAGATCAAACTTTGTCTGTTTGATTAAAGGAGTTCACATTTTCTTTTGTTAATCTATTCTTTTTAATTGCCTTTGAAATACAGTCATGGGGCGGCTCCTGTACAGTTTGAGGCTTCAATTAGATCCATCCATCATCCTATGCAGGGCTGCGGGGGCTCCGGAGCCAAGCCCAGCAGAATCCACCCTGGACACGTCGTCACTCCATCACAGGGCAAACACAGAGACAGAAACCCACTCAGTCACTCACATTCACACCTCGGCGCCATTTAGAGTCACCAATATAACTATGAATTAAGATTTTCACACCAATGAAACAGTACAAACAAAATTGTTTTCAAAAACTCTGCCAGATAAAGTGTCAGGTTTGGCAGCTCACATAACATTTGGAGTTAGAAAATGACTCTCAGATTATGAAATAAACTGTCTCCATTGAAAACAAATCACTGTTGTGATCCATTTACTGTTTCAAGCAGTAACGCTGCAGACACGAAAGCTACTGAAAGTGTGCATTCATTTCTTTCTTTTTTTTTTATTAGAAAATGGATATAATAAGTACAGGTATAGCATTACATCATGATAAAAACAACAACTATGTACAAGTCATAAAAAATAAAATACATCTTGGTTTCAGTTACTGGATGAAGCATCGTAGTGTTACATTGATGAATGAGTCGGCATCAGAGCTGATGCGGTGTCACTTTGTTCACTAGTGTTTTAGACGGGCTGCTACCTGAGGATGGAGAATACGTGACAGTGACCTTTCATAAACACCTGATATGAACAGCCACACGTCCACTCTAGTGATTGATGATACAAGGACCAAACAAAGGTGGGATCCCATTTTCATATTCAAGCACTTCCCAATAAGTTAGTAATAGGTAGATGTCGATAAAGAAGGGAAGTAAAACAGCTGAAATCTCCTTTCTGAGCCAGTGGTGGACTTTTTTTTTTTTTGGTGATTAAGAGTTACAGCTGATTATCTTATTACTTATACATGTGAGAGTGGGCAGAGACATTAATAAGACAACAAGCTTTTGAATGACCGGCTGAAGGGAGGTTTTCCAGGGATGAGAGCCAATAAACAGCTGGTTTAATTCAACTTTTCTCCAGGTATCTTCCAGGTGTCTGCTCCCTGGTCACATACATTCCCTCATGTCCTCGTGGCTTAATGCACTAACTTGCCACTCTCCTACATCCACTCTTTGTGCTTCTTGTTCAGTCAAGGTACCGATGGTGGCCGTAAACCACCGCCACTCACTCGCACTAGGTCACTGTTTCCAAGGAGATTGCAAACAACCTTCACACTCGTGTCTCTTTAAAGTGCTCTCAGTAGGGGTAGGCAGAGACAGCGATGTAGACAATGAAGGTTGTCTGGTATTCGATGCCTCCGTGCTCGTTATAAGACAGGGCTCGCACCTTCATGCGGTACGTATGTGGCTCTCGCAGCGCCCGTGTAGTGAACAGTACCCCCTTCATGTTCTCATCTCTGAGGGCAAATGGCAACGTGACGTCCTCGTCCACCACTAAGAAGGTGGTCCTGGGGTGCATTACCCCGTCTTGTGTGTAGGCCACCAGCCTGATGAGATCCTGGTTGGCTGCTATGCCAAAGGGGAGGGACAGCAGCTTGTACTCCAGGGCATAAGGACTCAGGGCACACTCCAGATCATTCGGGGGGCAGTTTTTCAGGCAGAACCTGCAATAAAGTGGATTTTAGTTCAAGAAGGTGTGAGGGGAAAATATCCCAAATATATCATTCTGACTGCATTATAGTGGATTTCTTTTCATATTCACTTAAAATCCTGAGTTTAAATATTTTCAGAACACTAAGATGTTTTACTGTTTACTACAGGCTTGGATTTCCAATAAATCAGGCAAATCCCAAATATGTTCAGATGGTTGAAAAAAGATTAAATCCCAGTGTAAACAGTTTCCTTCAGCAGTTACAATACTGAGGAAAATGAACACAAACCAAAGAGCTAGGTATACATACTTGAGTTTTGATACTTTAAAACACATGTGATTTTTCCACAGAAACCATGCACTAACACTGCACAGTAGATCAAGTGACTTTCCATACACAAAGGGTCAATGAACAAACACGCACATGTCTTTAGCCATCATTTCAGATTATATCTGAGTTATCAATTACCTCCATTATAGACAATAGTTAATCTTCAGGGCATAAGCCCATAAATGAACAGAATAAAATACAATACAAGATAATATCTTCACTTTCATTGTATGTACAATATGTAACAATATATAACATGTTTCACCCAGTGGCCGGATCCCTCTGGTAGTTTGGTGGACAGGGTGTGTCGATGCACTGGTAACTTCCTCTCATATTGAAGCACATTCGGTTTGCTCCACACTGGATGTTTTGTTCCAGACACTCGTCTACATCTGCATATACAGCAAAATATGAGTGAGTACAGGAAGTAACACATGAAACATATGAATATTTGAGGTCAAGAAAAAGAGTGGCATAGGAATGACCCCTGGCTAAATAACTTTAGTCCATGAAAAAATAACAGAAGCTGAGAGCAAGATTTATTTTGTAATGGTGTTTTCCTTGTGTGATAACAAAATCAAGGGTGTGGGCGGCTACACAAACTCGGACATTTGCTTTATTTATAAACTTATGGACATTCTGTGTTCAGTAAAGTTGGAATTTGCCTCCGGGATGGATAAAGTGTTTTGTTTTTATTTCAGGATTTATAGACACTCTGAGACTGAGTCATCAGGACAAGTGGAAAATAAGTTACAAACTTCATTATATCTCTAAATATGTATGCTGATAGTGCTACAAGCTAAGGTTCTGTGTGATTTCGTCAATCAAAATTGCTAAACTTGCATATTTTCAGGTAAAATTGCGAGATGACGTTTCCAAGCCATGCCTCCACTTAGATTACACAATCCCACACACACTGACCTGAGCCTATGAACTGAATGATTTCTTTGATGTCTACTAAACTGTCAAACGTAATCAATGTTTTTCACGCGCTGAACTGAACACATCTCATCTGCCATACACCTCACTTCATCTCACTGGAACCACCCAATGTGTGATGCAACCTGAGAAAAGGGACTGACTGACTCACCTTGACATGTCTTGCTGTTGACCATCAGGCGATACCCAGCAGGACAGAGACATCGGTGGCTCCCTGGTGTGTTCATGCACTCGTGCTGACAGGTGTCCCTCACTTCACACTCATTAATGTCTGCATCACATACACAGAAACCAAACACGGCATGATATAAAGAGCACTGCGAAACATAGAACAACATTTGTTAAGCTCATAGTTTATAATTCTGATACTTTTGATCCTGTCTCTCATCTCAACCCTGCCTGTCCTCCATATTTACCTAAACAGTGGCCACCTCTGGGCTCAAACCCTTGCTGACAAGAGGAGAAGGCGCGTATGAGGGTCTCTCTGCGACTACGGCTCTGGTAGCGCCTCTGTCTGGCGGCAGTGTAGGAATGGTAGCTGTGAGAGGCCAGGTTGTGGTACACTCGCTGGCTGTCGCTGAGCTCAGGAGAGGACTGAGACGTGCGGTAGCCGTACGAGTAACTCTCATAGCTGGGAAGGCGCTCGAGCCCAGCACAGGACTTGCCATCGCCCAGCAGGTGGTGCCCCGGAGGGCAGGTGCACTTGAAGCTGCCAGGAGTGTTGATGCACTGGTGGGCACAAGGCTGCGGAAGCCGCTCGCACTCATTTATGTCTGCCCTCAGCACAAAGACAGACCAGCACCAGGGAAACATGGAAGGTCATAGTTACAGAGAAAAAGGTCAGAAGGACAAAAAGGTGTAAAAAAAAAAAAAAAAGAAGAAGAAAAAAACAAAACAAAACAAAAGAAAAAGAGTACCGGGAAAGAAAAAGAGAATTAAGGTGATAAAAGGAATAAATGAGTTGGTGCAGGTCATGAAAATAGAGGAGAAAGATAGGGGTGAGGGGGGAAAAAGGGGATACGTCAATTACCCCACTTTGTCCCAATACATTTTCATGTCCCTGACAAAGAAATGTATTGAGTCTAAACACATTCATTTTTAATTTGAGAGGGAGAAAGAGAGATTTCACCCCCCTCTCTATATTAAAAAAGTTCTAAAGACAGTTCTTTCTTTTTGAATATAGTGATATCCATTATTATAGATATATACAATGTTGAGATGAAATAAGCATCCATTGTTAATGTAACATCGGACAAAGATTTTAAGCCATTACAAAGCAACACTACTGGAATAGCAAGATCCAAACAGTAAGAGGTAGGAAACAGTTTGAAAATAGTGTGAAGACAGTGAAAGGACACGAAGCTGTGAGGTGATGGTGCTGGTCCTTTACTGGTCCAGAGGAGGAGCCACTTATTATCACTTCTCTTCCCCCCTAAACTTTTTTCTACCAGTTATCCAACAGTACAGGAAAGGAGAAATAGCACAAGCCCAGACCTGGCCAAACCCAGCATCATTGTAGGAAAGCAGTGGCACCATATGATCACTATTTTACACTTCAGGACTGAGAGAAAAATATAAAAGCAAAAGTAAGCAAGCTCAAGGGAATTGTGAAGAGAAGCCAGTGCAAAACATTCCACAGTGTTTAATAGTTGGCCATTCTGCATGCTTTAGCAAAGACATTGCTGAGGGAAGCGCCTATATCTGTAAGCCAATAAAAAGACAAGCATCATCCTACTTTGCCTGATCAGGAAGTCAATGGGATTTTTTGCAGGTTAGTTGCAGGTTTAGTTCAGCAAGATAATATACATAAACAATAACCTCCAGCTTGTAATCTGATTTAATGTACAAACAGAAAAACCCTCTTGTCTTGGCATATCATTAAAAATACTAATTTAATCTTACATTCATGCTAATGTATGAATGTAAGATTTGGAAAATGTGAGTTAGAGTCTTGAAGAGGGTTTAAACATGAGGCTGTGAAAGTGGTCTTGTATGTGTTGTGCAAATCTGGCCTGTTTTTATATGATGGAGGTTGTATTTCCTGGTCCAAGAAACATAAAAAAAATGAAATCACAAATAAATATTTGAGATATGTATGAAAATGTTGCGAGTCAATTTGGAACCCAGATTCAGATTTCATTTTAGGTCCATGGCCAAAACATCTGAAATAAAATGGACGTGCAAAAATGAAACGTTCTTTCCAGAATCACGGATGCATTCCTGCAGCAGAGCAGCACGAGGCAATGAACTGATTGAGAGGTCAGAAGCAGAATACATACCGACACAAGGTCGTCCTACTCCCTGAGATCTGTATCCGCGTGGACAGGTGCAGTGGTAGCTCCCTCTGGTGTTCTCACAAATCTGGTTGTACCTGCACTGGTGGGTGCCATCTTTGCACTCGTCAATGTCTGAGTCAGAAGAACAACACAAATTGTCCCTTCTTGAGTAACTCAGCACACAAATCAGTCAGTCACTGCTGGTGTGCAGCTGCTGCTCTGCTTCCTCGATGGCCGAAGCAGGACACTCACCAACACATGTTCCATTTCCACCTTTAGTCATCCCGCTGGGGCACAGGTCAATGCAAGTGTAACCGCCACGTGTGTTTTTACACTGCTGGTCTGAGCGACAAACCCTCTGTCTGCACTCGTTTATATCTGAAGAGAAAAGAGAATCATTTTCAACCAAATACTTCATAATATTTGCAGCTCAAATGTTAAAACACATTATATAATTTGAAAATCAGGCTTTACGAAGGTTTTATTAAAAATATATTTGTCAGTCGTAATACAAAGCAGTAGAATGAGCTGCGTTGCAGTGGTTTTGGTCATGGTCATCTTTTCAAATGGTTCATTAAAAAAAACCAAAAAAAACTTTTAAGGGTTACAAACATGAATGATAATTTAATATTTCTACATTTGAATAATTCCATAGGTTCTTTTGGTTACATATCATTCATAAAAGAAAGATGAAGACATTGCCTCCAACTCTCATGCAGCACATACTTTGTCTTTCTATGTTAATTATGAATATTCATTGTTAACAGCTCTTGGGATCAGTAGTGAATAAAAACCACACTTTTCCATAGGGTTAGGGTTTGGGTTCTGTTCAGAACTGCCATATTGGACATGAAAAAAAAAAAAATCACCCTGCTAAAGTAATTCTTTTCAGAAATTCAAATGTGCATAGATGGGGATTTGTGCCATAAAAGTATGAGAAATATTCATATCACCACAACAACTGCAAATAATAGATTTTTAGAAACATGTTAAAGAGCAATAAAATCATTATAACCAAAGTATTGCACACAAGGTATTTGTAGCAGGATTTCAATGTGGAATGTGTTTAATGTTAAGGAGTTAATGAAGAGGTGGAGCCGCCTCACCGATACAACGTCTGTTCCTGAGTTGATAGCCTGGCTCACAGGCACAGCGGTAACTTCCAATAGTGTTCAGACAGTGTTGATTACATGGATTGGACTCCAGACACTCATTCACATCTGAGCAACACATAAAATATCGCATTATTTTCATGAACTTTAAATGAACGTAAACGCTCAGTGATGTGGTGCCGTCATACCTGTGCAGCTGAGACCATCAGCTGTTCTCCTGAAGCCGCGTCCACAGCGCATGGCACACCTGTAAGAGCCGATGGTGTTCTCGCAGTCCTGACCATTGTGGCACACATTCCCACCCAGCGAACACTCATCAATGTCTGAGACCAAGGAGAACAGTGTGTTAGCTGTTCCGGTCACTGTCATATAAAATTGTCAACGTCACTTGGAGTGTTTTTTACCCTGACACGTCCTGCCATCAGCCGAGATGGTGAGACCTCGAGGACAGGAGCAGTAGTAGGTGCCCATTGCATTGTGGCAGGTGTGAGAACAGGGGTTCCCAACTTCACATTCATTCTCATCTGTGGCACACAGGTGAGACACAGATTTATAACAATGTGGCGACAATAAGAACACATAGATTTCAAAGTCATGTGCTATTGGCTGATTTACTGAAACAGGGTATAATGGGTGTGAATACCTGAACAATAAGGTCCATCAGACACCAGAGTGAAGCCATGAGGGCACTGATTGCTGCGCTCACCTGAAATCATGAGAGGAACAACTAAACTCAGACTCCATCAGACACATACAACAACGCCTTTTTGGTTTTTTTTGCTTGCAAATGTATCATTTCAATATTCAAGCTATAACACTCACCCTTGGTGATGCTCGCTTGAATGCTATACTCCAACACCTCCTCCAGAGGGTGGTAGTAAGCGCTGATGGCTGTAGCCTGCAGCATTTCTACCAGGTAGGGCATCTTCCCTTTCGACAGGTCGTAAGAGATGGTGTGGTTCCAGGAGTATGGTACGCTCTCCCTGTCGATGCTGAACATGCGAGTGGACAGAGCGTACAGCTGGCCTGGACCCGTCTGGATGTAATCCTCCGTGTAGTCCTGAATCAAAACAGTGTGCATGGGATGAAGCTGACCATTATTTTTGTTCTGAATTATTTTATTCTCAAAAAAAAAATGTCTTGAAAAGGCAAGCACATTTTGGTGTAACAGCAACACTTAAATTATTTACTTTTTGTCAACAGGGAGATGACAGGCTGGTAAAACAAAAAGGGACTTGAGATGGATACTTTATTTTGTCTGAGGAAAGTGGGATGCTTAATAATGGTTGAAGTGTCTGCAAACTGTTTTGTATGCTTGCATTGAAATAGCCTCCTTTCCTACATTACATGACACGATAAGGAGGGTGAACAAAAAAGCCTACAGTTTTCTTCTCCAAAGCTGTCTACATTAACTATATAGAACAATCAATCCCCCTTGAACTACTAGGACCTGCATGTTGTCACGTGTATGTTTTTGCAGTAAATGGATTAAACATGTTTTGCAAAGAAAGTTTAAATGAATACAGTTCATGCGATTGTACAGGAGATACATTTTGTCTTATTTTTTCTTGCATTTATTTCCTGTACCTTGATGCTAATGTCCGCGTGTGACGGAAGCTGTAAGATGTGTCCATTTAAGACAATGTCGAGAAGCAGCGCTCCGTCAGAGTCCAGGCCTCTGGCGATATGGGTCATCCGCAGGATCTCACCTGGTGACGTTCAATCACATCCCGTCAAAACATTTGGGGAGCCCACACTAATGTTACATTTTCTCCCTCTATAGGCACCCAAAAAACATTCCTACCTGTTGCAAACTCCACCTGTGTCTCTCGCCTGAAGACCCCCCCTGTGAGTGTGTATCCATTGACAGCCTCTCCCATTTCCTGTGCAGTCGTCCAATAAACAGGATTCAGGATGGAGATAAGCTTCCTCATAGCCGGACCTTTGATTTAAATATTGAAATGGAGTTTGGTGAACAGCTCAGACATGGACTTTGACAATGTACGTAGAAAACTGCAGAACTGACCTAATGACCTGGGAACATTAGAAATAGTAGCTTTGATGATTCTGCTGCCGGAGGAGCCTTCTGTGATGGTGGCATTGAGGATGGCGATGCCAAATTCAATATCATTGATGTTCCCTATGATGCTTCCTCGAGCTCTCTGGGGACCACCTGACAATGTCAAACAATTAAAATGTATACTTTACACAAACATACCCATGTACAGCACCTTTCTCACATTTCTTACCTGGACAGGCTTGACTGTTACACCTGGACAGCTGGGTGGAGTCACCTGGACACGGCCGGCCACCGTGGCTAGGAGAAGGACTGTTACAGAGTCGGACACGTGTCCTTTCCCCACCTCCACAAGAAGTGGAACATTCTCCCCACGTCTGCCACGGACCCCAGTTACCATCAACTGCAAGGACGCAGACAACAACGACAAAATAACACATTAACATACAAATCACAGTTTTTACATGTTCTGAGAAATATTACCTCACTAATAGTTCGAGCAGTGAGACAGATGTGACAAAATATTGAAATTATGGATAGTTCTAATAATAAAACAGTTGCTAAAGTATTTTTGCAACCAATTATCTTATTGGTTATAGGTTCATTAGTTTGAATGGGCATGTGAGAATCAATCCATTTTGTCAGGCTTTTTGGAATTGGTATGGTACATTTTTTTGTACTAGGTTATCTTAAGGTCTTTGCAGGTTCATATTATAAATTCCCTTGCCCCTCAGATATTCCCCAAAACAGTCACTGAATGTGAATTAAAAAAATAAATTACTGAATAGCAGTTACACAATTCAGGGACACTTCGTGATCAAGCATCATGCTTTTGCTTATTATTTTCAATATGCAAATTAAACTGGTGTGCATCTATCAAAACAAGATCAAGACAGATGAATAATGTCTTTCAAACTGACATCAACACAGCGGTAAACATTTTGACTCACCAGGGCACGTGGCCGTACTACATCGCTGTATTTGTGTATCAGCGCCGGCACATGCTCTTCCGCCATTGGCTGGTCTGGGGTTGTCACAGGTCCTGTAGCGTCGCATTTGACCACTGTTACAACTCTTGCTGCAGCTTCCCCAGCTGCTCCATGGACCCCAGTTACCACTGACTGACACATGGGAAGTGAAAAAATAATGTGAAACATAATTTTAAACAGTTAATTTTAATAGAAAACATCTGAACGCGTTCAAGTGATTTTCTGTGAAATAAAATTGCGAAATCAGAACCGTGTGGTTTAAAATAACTCACTTGGGCAGGGGTCGCTGTTACAAAAGTCTATTTGCACATCATTGCCCTCACATTGCCTTCCACCATGCTGTGGAGCAGGGCTGGCACACAGACGTGTTCTCTGTCTGGTCCCACCACCGCAGGAAACACTGCAGGCACCCCAACTCATCCAAGATGACCATTTTCCATCCACTGGAAAATAATAGAAAATCACCTAAATCTGAATTCTGGTAATCACCATTGACTGTACATATAAGTTCATAAAAGACAGAAGGTCCCTGAAAGCATAATTCAGCTCTTACCAGGACAAGGTCTTTCCTTGCACACTTGTGTTTGGGTGTCTGTGCCCTCACATTGAAACCCATGAAATGCTGGAGGAGGGTTGTTGCACAGCCGGATCCTGGACTGCATGCCTTTACCACAGGTTTCACTGCACTGGCTCCAAGGTAACCAAGACCCCCAGTTTCCAGCCACTATGAGAGTAAAGATCAAATATCACAGGTCTACATTTTATTATCTGCTTACATATTCACTGCAGCACAAAAAGTGTTATCACCAAAGTTCAAAAGTGGTCACTCAACAGTTACAAAATAGAGAAAATGTTTTTGTGTGAAGTCAGAAAGTCATTTTGGGAATCAAAAAGTAAAGAAAATCAAAATTCAATACAAACACATGAGAAGTGCTGCTGTTTATTACATCCCATGTGGTATGACTCTCTCAATTTATATATTAAGTATTTTCTCACCAGGACAGGGTCTGACACTACACATAATGACCTCCACTGCCTTGCCCTCGCACGGCCTGCCTCCATGCTGAGCTGGAGGGTTGCTACAGGTCCGGACTCTGGTTCTGTTGCCCTGCCCACAAGTACGTGAACACTCCTCCCAGACAGACCACTCTGACCAGTTACCATCCACTGCAGACACAAAGAGGAATACATAATATTACTATCTTTGTTTACGTAGGATGAATCCTTTGAATGTGTCCTTTGAGGCAGTCGTACCTGGACAGGGCTTTCCCTGACACGTTCGCGTCTCCAAGTCTGCTCCGACGCAGTGACGGCCTCCATTGGCAGGAAGAGGATTGTTACACTGCCTCAGTCTGGTCTGGGCTCCGACGCCACAGGACACACTGCAAGGACCCCACTCTGCCCACTCTGAGTAGCCTCCATGAACTTCAAAATATGTAACTGAAATTAGCTGTAAGGTATGTCTCAAATCTTAACCTGCAATTTTCACCCTTTTGGGCAAGTATAGATATCCTGCAGTTAATGGGGTTTTCAGTTAGGACTGAAAGCACATTTTTGATTTATTTAATTTTACAGAACACAGAAGGATAAATGCTTCATGCAGAAAAAGATACAATGCAATACAAAATCATGGTGTCGTGAAAAAGCCCAACATACCTTGTACAATGAGAGTAACTCTGACCAGCACTGAGCCAAGCAGATTTCTGGCCACACATTCATACTCAGCCGTGTCCTCCTTTTGGGAGCTGCTGATCCTCAGTGAACCATTCGACAAAGTGGAGAAGTGGTCATTACCCAGTAGGGGGCGGCCCTGACGGGACCACTCTATCATGGGAGTGGGTTCACCATCTGCCTGACAGTTGAGCACAGCAGTGGTGCCAGCATCCACTACCGTCTCAACTGGCTCTACAGTAATGATGGGTGCACCTGCAAGAACACAGTCGTGCTTTAGTTAGTGCTTGTTAAAAAAAATAAAAAAAAGACAAGAAACATTTTTTTTCGTGTGAAATTTGACTGACACAGATAGACCTACTTTGTAAAGTAAGAGTGACACTTCTTTCCAGCACTCCCGCATCATTTGTCGCCACACATATGTAGCTGCCGGCATCTTCACTCTGTATCAACAAAGACGACAATTATTTATATGTGTATGACGCAACTTTATATCAGTACATTTCATCATATACTAAATAGTAACGATGGAAGTCTATCATCATTGTTGGATGAACACTTAATGGAACATTTTATCAAGTGCAATTTTTGTTGGGGACCACAAATTGAGAAGGTGCACATATTTAATGTGACTTATGCCAATGGTCCTAAGGTGGCTGCACACTGTGCAAATTGGTTTGTGGCTTTGCACTGTACAACAAAAATAAACCTCATAGTTCAACTGCTGCCATTAGCTACAGTTACTAACCAACCATTGGAAATTCATTAGAAAATGACACAATCAAAGCTACAATGGCCCCATAACACAGTTATGATTTGTTGAGATCATGACATTTGTGAGCAGTTGTTGAGGAAAGTTTATATTGGTTAACAGAATTGCATAAAAAGTAAAGTAGACATAAGACACATGTATTGTACTGCATATAGAATCCATCTATTATATACACATTTACTGCTTGTGTCTGGCTTTTTGAAATAGACTTCCAGGAGACAGGTGTAGAAGGAATGCACCAGTAAGGGGTTAAAAGCAGACTCAAGTTACCATCTTGCCTTAAAAGTTGTGGTTATTTACAGAAAGTCCAAAGGCTTTCAGAGCCATCTTACCATATATGGAGTATATAAAATATTTCAGGAGAATATAAAAGAGGAAATAACTTTGTCAGTCTGTATCATGATCTGATTTAGGTTTATGTCTCTGTGAGAATAAACAATATTTTGCATCAAGCTCTGCATATTTCTTGAGTATCTGTTTGCCAACTGTACTCCATGATGACTTTTTGGAGAAATAATGGGTAAAATATTAGTACAGTGATACTGTTTGGCCCAGGTCAGGTCTGTCGGGTTTTTGGTACGACACAGTATGTCATGCAGTAAATTGACATATTATATTGGAAAAAATCAACTGTCAGAGGCACAAGTCTCAAGCGTTTTTGTACCACTGTCCCATAGATTGCCAATGAGCCGTTATCCAGTTGGCGAATTCGGTTGCTGATCTGGATGTTGATTCCATTTTTACTCCATTGGATGGTTGGCAGTGGCTCTCCTCGAACTTCACAGTTGAGAATGGCATTACCACCGAGAGGTTCAATACGGCGAGAGTGAAGGTCACCATCAATGATTGGAGGCTCTGGAGAACAGATGATAAGGAAAAGAGAACATCTGGTTTTACCTTACATATAAAACTGGTTTATTTAGAAGAATGTTTATTGTGTAAAGGAGTGAAGACATGAGTTTGGGTTTACCTTTAACATAGACAAAGGACAAAGACTTGATGGTTCCTACACTGTTTTCTGCGACACATGTGTAGGTACCAGAGTCGTCTTTGCTTACTCTCTCAATCACCAGCTCACTGTGGCCATTCATGTGGTCATAGTGAACTATAGCATCAACCAAAAGCCAAGAGAAAAAAAGACTGTTAGAGAATTGGACAGTAGGTGAAAAAGCAATGCATGGTGATACAATGAATACATGGAGAAAAAGACCCGGTTCAGTCATACCTGGGATGATGTTATTATTGAAGGCCCATGTGATTCTGGGTAGGGGGATGCCTTTTACCCCACATGCCAACAGGAGGCGCTCTGCCTTGTTGAGCGACACATCACTGAGAAGCTCAGTGAAGACTGGATGAGTATGAACTGACAGGGTCGCTGTCACACTGTCCTGGCCAACTGGATTAGTGGCAACACAAGTGTAAATGCCAGCATCATTGGGCTGGGGCAGAGAGCGAAGGTTAAGAGAAAGGAGGACAGTGAGAAGGATGAAGGATTTACAAAAAAAGACAAAAGGAAAGGAGTTCTCATGACAATTTTTAATATGACCCATACACTGCTAAAATGGGTGAAATGCACTATAACCTTTACAATAATCAGTACTCTCTCTTTTTGATACATACCTGAGCCATGTCAATCACCAGCTCCCCAGATGGCAGGATGGTATACTCCCCTGCACCTTCTCCAAGTGGAGTGCCATCTTTTTCCCAGGTGAGACTGGGCTGAGGGATGCCTTCTGCTACACATACCAGCTGGGCCTGATTGTTCTCCACCACCACAATCTCCTGTTCTCCAACGCGGATGGAGGGAGGAACTGACAATGATAAAGAAGACATGTAAAGAAACAATATCTTCCTCTCAAGCATTAGTACAGTCATATATGTAAAAGTCTGACTGCTGGACATGTGCAATGAAATAATGCGACGTGATTGAAGTCTTAATGGAGAAGTAAAACAGTTGTATTTCTACAGCGCACAACTGAAGCAGTATGATAGTTAGTGTAATATTAGTGGGGTACCTACTTTGTACAGTAAGGCTCATTTCCAAGCTGGCAGTGCCTGCTGCATTGGCAGCCGTACAAGTGTATCTTCCTGCGTCATTTGGCTGAATGAAGGCGATCTGCAGGGATCCCGAGCTGAGCACCCGCTGACGGACAGACTCACTTAGACGCTGCCCTTCTCTATGCCATGTGACAGACGGAGGAGGAAAGCCTTCAGCTTGGCACTGGAGCGTCACCGAAGAGTCCACAGGTGCAACATACTTCTGTGTCTCGGAGCTGATCAGTGGAGGTACTGCAAAACACAGTGCAAACAGATTGTATGCAATGAAAGGATTTGAACAATGATGGAATTTAAAGTGTGGATGATGTACATGTTACTTATCAGGATACAACACAAAAATGCATGTCAATAGCATCATTATATAAAACATCAGACTACAGTTCTTTCTTTTGAACAGATTTTGAATACATGGAAATAATCAAGTGTGTACCGTACATTGCACTCTGAGTTTGGTCTTGCCCAATGCAGTGCCAGCAAGATTTTGAGCCACACATATGTATGACCCAGAGTCTGATGAAGAAGCTTTGGAGATCTGCAAACTTCCATTAGGAAGTATTGTGAAACTACCACCTAGAAAGAAGCAGAAGGCACCATGTCATGACGGATCACTGACAGTGAATGGCACCCAGAGACAGCGGTAATCACCTGTGTTTGGTATGTTGATGCCTTCCTTCTGCCAAGTAATGGTAGGCCTTGGCGAGCCAGTGGCCCTGCAGGGCAGAGTGATGGGATTATTGAGGATCACATCCAGGGTTGATGGATGGGACTGGATTGCTGGGAGTTCTAATAGGAGGGATCAGAAACAATTGGGTATACAATATTTAATAGATCCATGTTAAACATAGCCACAAAAATGAAAATACCAAGGGGACGGACATTGGAAGATAGAATTGTGCCCACAACCCAAAATGCAAGTGGTTAGTGAAAGTTATATTTCTTTTTTGCCTTTTTCAGAAAGCAATATATCTCTTGATAAACGTGGTTTTACCCTGCACGGTGAGTTGCACATTTCGATGGGTGGAGCCCGCAGCATTCTTCGCTGTGCATGAATATTGTCCCGCATGAAAAAGCTCTGCTGAAGTGATCTGTACTGGACCTGAGAACCAACCAACACCTATGTATTACATACATGTGCTTCAATATTACTTGAAAAAGCATCACAGGTACATCACTCATACTTTTAATGTATCTTCTCATTTATCATCTCGAGTCTTCTCATACTGCTTCAGGTTTACTTATGTCATAAAGAATAAGGAGACAGTAGTAAGCTTGTATTCAGTCATTACTGAATGATCCATGCCAACTTGCCAACGTCTTTGCCATATTTTCCAAGTTTCTGACCTGTTGGCAGGACGATGTATCCTCGTCCCTCTCTGGGGAGTGTCATGCCATCTTTGGTCCAGTGGATGGAGGGCTCTGGGACACCAGATGCAGTACAAGCAATGACCACTGGGGACAGTCTGGTTATTACTAGCTCAGTGGGCTCATCTGCTATAGATGGAGGAACTGTGGACACAAGAACAGCAAGAACGGTTGTAAGGTGGAAAGGAAATGGTTGAATGTGTCCCTTATAAAAGACCCTTTAATAAAATCTGTTGAGCCACTTCACAAAGCAACATTAATGAGCATTAATAACAGAAATACCCTCGATACTTATAAACGTATAAACTATTGCATTACCTACCATTGACATTGAGGTTGATGGATCTAGAGTCTTGTCCTGCCTCATTTGAGACCACACACTTAAACACAGCTGTGTCGTCTACTGTGGGAGCTATAACTACCAGAGAGCCTGAAGAAAGTAATCTGTGGAAATTCAGAGATGGAAAATTCATAATTCAAAGCACTTGTATCGTTTGTTCAACAAAGAAAAGAAATTCAGAAAAAAACTGTTTATGATTATTTTGTAAAAATGTTGTAAAGTAAGCAGAGTACATATTGCATAAAGGGTGTTTAAATTACCCTTATTGTTTTCTTTTCCAGAAATAGGTTTTAATTTTTAAAGTTAGGAAAGAGAGACAGAAAACCTGGATCAACCTGTACATATTCTGGTTCTGGTCAGTGTTGATGGTTCGTCCATTTTTAGTCCAGTTAATGGTGGGCTTGGGGATACCAGTGGCCTCACAAGGCAATGTTGTCTGAACATTGACAATCACTGTTATGTTGTTGCGACTGTCAGTGATGGATGGAGGCACTAAAGCATGGAAGCAATGTTAGGAAAAGTTAAATGACTGAACTTTGGTTTGACTTTACCATTTGCTGTACTTTTCACCACTCACCATACACTTGCAGGTCCACTCTCTTGCGCTGGGTCCCAGCCTGATTTGTTGCCATACACAGGTAGCGACCAGTGTCGGTCACCTGAGCTGACTGAATGTGTAAAGAGCCCTCCTCTTTAAAGGTGTACCTGCAAGCGTGTTTAAAAGCTCAGTGAAATAGTGAAACTAGCAAAATGAAACCAATAGAGGGGATTTCATAGCAGATGCCAATTTGTGTGCTTTACCGAGGGTTGTTTGCTGCCAGTATAGCACCATGTTTCCTCCAGGTGACCCGAGGTGGTGGCACTCCGCTCACTATACATTCAAGCACCGCAGGCTTGCTGATGTGTACTGACACTGTCTGTAAGCCATCTTTTATAGTTGGGGCCACTGAGGAGACAAAAGCACATATTAGAGTTCTTCTTTTTAATGTCTACATTTTCTTCAGCTCTAGAACTAATCACAAATTAGGAGACATGCTTTCCTTTAATTATAAAATTCATATCTGGTGACATATTTATCAATAATCTTTGTGGTGGCTGTCTACATAAAAGCTGTTGCAATACCATTGACAGCCAGGTTAAACTGTCGTGTGGTTTTCCCAGCGACGTTACTCGCCACACAGGTGTACTGAGCTGTGTCACCGAGCTCTGCCATGTTGACCTGTAAATAGCGGCCACCCGACAAGATTCGTACACGAGCAGAAGCCTGCAGGAAGGAAACGAGAAATCCTTTACAAAAATACCTAAGAAATATTGCAGGTATTGTTTTAGTAAGGTTTTGTTTGACTTCTGACCTGCAATGGTTGGCCATCTTTGAGCCAGTTGAGGGTTGGAGGTGGAACGGCATCAGACTTACACTCCAGGGTCACCTGTCTGTTCTGCAGCACCGTCACATCCTGGGGCGCGCTGTCCCCGGCAATGTTAGGGGGAACTGAAAGAGGAATTGTGAGAAGAGAAAGATTTATGCAAATTGACATAGGCTTATCTCTTGAACTTTCTTGATCTCAACTTTGCACATTGCTATGTGTTTGTGTCACACATCAATGTTACCCACCATGCACTCGAACCAAGAAGTCCTTGTCATCATCACCTGCAGGGCTGTTGGCTAAGCAGCTGTATCTTCCTGTGTCCTCCAACTGAGTGAAATTAAGTATGGAAAATGTAGAAATAGTGCACAAAGAAAAGAAAAAAATATGATAAGAGAAGATGCAATGGAAGTATTTGCTATTTTACAAGGAAAGTATAATATTTTTGTAATCAATATTATACCATGTGTTAAACGAGATTTCACTGTAATAATCCCAGATTACAAACCTGCGCTGAGGCCAGTCGGAGCACCTCCCCTCCCCGGAGGAGGCGCAGAGTGTCTGCCTGTGGAAGTGGGCGTCCATCCTTCATCCAGGTCAAAGAAGGAGGTGGGATACCAGTGGCCTCACATACAAGCTCCAAGACATTATTTACAATCACAGACATTTCTGCTGGGACACCAGTGCCCTGGATGTGTGGCGGGTCTGTGAATATGAATCATGAAAAAAAACCCAAACCAAATAAAAATAGTTATTCATGAATCAGAATCTCAATCTTGAGAGTAGAAAATAAAATCTGCATTTTACACACCCAGGACTTTCAGATTGAAGTGGCGGCTCGCTTGACCAGCAGTGTTGTTAGCAATGCAGGTGTAGCGTCCTGTGTTGTTGACCTTTGCCTGGTCAATCTGTAGGGTGGTATTCTGGTTGAGGAGGATGAGGTGGCTATCAGGGAGGACAGGCTCTCCATCTTTAAGCCATGACATGCTGGGTTTTGGTGTCCCATCAGCGACACACAGCAGAGAAACCAGGTTTCCTTTAACTACAGTCACATCCTCTGTGCTCCCTGCCCTATCAAGACCTGCGGGGACTGAACAACATAATTTCATAAAATGTATGTTTTGCTCCTCAGTTTGACAGCAGTTGGTCATAAGATATAGTTAAAACAATTTTTAAAATAAAATGCACAATTTGGCTCCACAACATGCAGTTCACTAGAGTTTGTTAGCTTTCCACCTCACCATACACCTGCAGGTTGTAATGTCTGTTGTCCACTCCAGCCCGGTTTGAGGCCACACACGTATAGCTCCCACCATCAGAAACCTGGATCCGTGTAATTCTAACAGAACAAACATGCAATGTACAAATTTTATGTTTAAGTCTAACCACAGATGCACAGAATCAAACTTTTCCCCACGTAAACATAAGATATTGTTTAAATGAAGGTATGAATGACATCACAGTGCTGTAACCCTAAAACCAACTGGGTTACATTGTAAAAAGAAAATCTATTAATGAAATGTTTTATACAAGTTAACATCACCAGTTATATTATCATTGGCATTCCTGTAATTATAATTATCACATTGAGAGGAGGGACAGTTAAACAAAAAAAAGAAATTGAGGATACTCTGTGTGCCCTGTTCACTGACTTACCGAAGTACCTGTCCAGCAGAGAGGAGTCGTATGTGGGAGGAAACAGGCAGAGGGAGGCCATTTCTCAGCCAGTTGAGCTGAGGCAGGGGAGAGCCTGTAGCAACACACTCAATATTGACAGAACTATCCAGAACTGCTGTCAGCTCTTGCAGACTCTCACTGTTGCTCTCAATTACAGGAGGCACTGGGAAACCAAGCACAAAGCACCTCAATGAGAAACTGTTTGTACCACATGACATGTCGAAATGTGCCTCTGTAAACGTATTAGGACCCACCATACACATTGAGATTGAATATTCTGTCTTCCTCTCCAGCAGCATTGGTGGCCACACAAGTGTACTTGCCACTGTCTGTGGTGTGAGCTCGGCTCACCGTCAGTGTGCGGCCATCCGGGCTGATCCTGATCATATACAAACAACAGGAGTTTGTAGATGTTTTATATGTTGATGATGGAAGCATTATTAATGCCTCAATCACATAATCAAATTGTGAAACTATCAATTTGATTTATATGGGACACTTGATGTAGGTTGGAACAATTCAAAGTGCGTCACAGGGAGAGCAATACAACGATAATAAGACAAAAGAAGGGAAGACAATGAAACAGAAAAAAAGACAGCATTGAAAACTAAGGCATTTTACGAGGAGTGAATATACACGATATTCAGAAATTCTAAATAAGTGCAATTTCCATGCTTCAATGTGATGTATTTGGTTTGGCATACTGTCAGGTTTTTTGATCTGCAATTTAATTTGTTTTATTTTTATTTGAATTTTTTACCTTAGCTCTTTGTGTCCAATATTATTAATGGCTTCTCCATCTTTCAACCACTGGATGGTCGGAGGCGGCGTCCCCTGTACTCGACAAATTAGCTGGATGCTCTCATTAAGGAGAACTCCCACTTCACTGGGCATCTCTGATCCAGAGATACTTGGAGGAACTGAACAATGAATTTGTTTCATGTTAGTTAGCTGTAAGCCACACACTCGGAAAATGTTACTGCCAAAAACTGGATCGTTGGTAAGATTACATTTAAAGTGCAAAATAAAATATACAAGGTAAAACAAACATTTTACAATTGTTTTCAATATATATCAAATCCATTTATTTCATGCAGTAGATGCATGCATTTTACTGACAGATGGCCCTGACACAAAGGTGATGTGTGTACCTTGTATGTTGAGGTGGTAGTTCTTGCGTGCTTTGCCCTCCACATTAGAGGCCACACAAGCATAAGTGCCACTGTCAGACAGCTGTGACCGTGCAATCTGCAGTTTGCTGCCGCCTGAAAAGATGTGCATCTCCAGAGACTCTGAAATCTCTAAAGGAAATAAGCAATGTGTTTTGTAAAAACAGATTATTACTAAAATCAAAGAAAAGTTATCCAAAGCTGATTCTTTATAAAAAAAAAACAAGCAGGTTTCTTCCAATGGATTCTTTCTTATTGTTTTTGCACATGTATACATAATGCAGAACAGAGAGTTAATATACTGCAAATGAAAGAAACAACTCTTGTGTTTTGCATGTTGCCAATAAAATCTTTCAGCCTCGCTTACATAGATCTAATTACCTATGGGACGACCATTTTTCAGCCAAGTCAGACTGGGTGGGGGGATTCCCGTAGCATCACAGGCAAAGGTCACTGGGTTACTGATGGTTTCCACAACAGTTTCCTCTCCTGGACCATCTATACTCGGAGGTACTAAAGACAAGACAAGTTAAAAAGTGTTGTCTGATTGTATGCCATGTGATTTTTTTTTTTTTTGGCTGAAATTAATTCAAGAATATCCTACCATAGATATTCAAGTGGAAGTTCTTGTCTACTTGTCCAGCAACATTAGAGGCCATGCAAACATACTGTCCTGTATCAGACACCTGAAGAAAAGAGGTAAATGAGATATTATATATAAACATAAACACAGACATACATACATACATGCCAAATAGATGAACACAATGGTAAAGGCAGAGATCAAGAAAGAAACCACAAGGTGTCCATGCCTCTCACACCTCTGAGCTTTTAATCTGGAGGATTCGTCCCTCAGATAGTATATGTAAGTTGGGACTTTCTGTCACCACTCTGCCGTTCTTGTACCAGGTGATGGTGGGAGGAGGGATGGCATTGGATTCACATTCCAGAGTCACTGATTTCCCAACAAGTATGTTCACAACCACGGGAGAGTCACCTGTATTATCCCGAATGCTGGGAGGAACTGCAGGGCAGAGGAGCAAAGAAGACATTTACCTTTAAAGTTAGTAGTACCGTACTTGTATATACAATACTTGTTTATACATACCAAAAACTGTGAGATGGATGTGTTTGTGTGCCTCTCCCGCGGCATTCATTGCCACACAAGTGCATTTTCCTGCATCCGATACTCTCGCTTTTAGTATCTGTAAGGTACGACCACCTGAACGCACAAGTGACCATGAAGACATTTTCAGAATCCAATGTAACTTTGTTTTTATCTTGATCATTGCTGATTAAAATGCTTATGATACAATTAGAATAATTAAAAAGTACCTGGCATGATGAGGGCATTGGCATTGGCCTGAATGGGGCCCTTGTCATTTAGCCAGCTGAGTGTGGGAGGAGGAAAGCCGGTAGCTTCACAGGATAGAGACACAAAGTTGTTCACCACCACTGTCACATTCTCAGGACTCAGGCCGATAATTGAAGGTGGCACTGAAAGAAGGAAATCAGGAAAAATTCAAAATGAAAGATTTTAAATCTGTGTATCCATCCATCCATCCATCCATCATCTTAAATCTTAGTGTATAAAATAACATAATAACAATAAAATAACGTAATTCCTACAACCTACCATGAACATTGAGATTAAAGAATTTCTCTGCAGTCCCTGCCACGTTGTCAGCCACGCATGCATAGCGCCCTGTGTCAGACAGCTGAGAGGTCAGCACCTGGTGGGGAATATATCGACTGTAACAAAGCAATAATACAGAGCAATTTTCTTTGTCTGATCAAATCATGTCTGCTCTTGTTTTGTCCTCTTCCATAAGTGTCTTAACATTGTTCTGGGATTCGATAAGCGTATTCATTCTGCAAATCTTGACAAAAGGAACATGCAGTGAGTAAAGCAGAAGTTAAAAATAAAATTAGGTTTAAATGAATGTTTAATTGATCTGAGTTTCCTGGTTTTTACCTGAAGTACTCGTCCATTGGACGTAATTCGATATGGACCATTGGAGGTGATTGGATGGCCATCCTTAAACCAGCTGATCTTCGGGGTGGGGTTTCCATCTGCATGGCAGGCCATCTGTGTAGTTTTGTTGAGCATGACGATGACTTCATCAGTCACCTCGCTGTCTGCGCCTCGTATGGTTGGAGGTACTGGGAGAAGACAGATGTATATACACTATGAGGTACAGTTACATATATGGAGACTTGAAAAAGCTTTTGTGCTACAAACAAAAGTTTTTACTCACGCAACACTCTGACATCATACTGTATAGAGTCCTCTCCGGCTTCGTTGATGGCCACACATGTGTACCTGCCTGAGTCCTCAGCCTGAGCTCTAGGTACCTGTAACACCCGCCCACCTTTAAGTGAAACAGAGAGATTGGTATGGTTTTGTTCTTTCTTTGTTTTCCCTCTTTCTTTGTTTTATGAAATTGTTTTCCATTTTCTGTCACCTGGCAGGATCAGAACTTTGTCATTTGATGTTAGCAGTTGTCCATCTTTGTACCAGGTGAGTGTCGGGGGTGGCACAGCGTTGGTCTCACAGTAGAGTGAGATGGGATTGTTAAGTATCACCTCTCGGGCGTCACCTCCAATACCTGGAGGAAATGTGGTATCACTATTTCCACCAGGCCGGCTGAAAGTAGGTGGAACTGAGCAGAAGGAGGAAATAAAGAGAAACATATCGTGTGAATTCTACTTTGAGCATTTTTTTTTTATAAACATTGTTCTTAGTGTTAGGTGGTTAGTTTAAAGTTCAGTTCTTTTCGAAGAGATCACTGCAGTAATTAGGAACAATCTCAGTTAACACATCAGCAGTAGTCAACCCAGTTCACCTTGTATATTTACATCAAAGTCCTTCTCATCCTCTCCAGCTATGTTGGTGGCTACACAGGTGTAGCGGCCCGTATCTGACACCTGAGCGTGCTTGATCAGGACAATACGACCGTTGGCTGTAATGGACACATGTTCATCTGTCCTCAGGACCTGTGGATTGTCATCATTCAAAAAAAAAAAAAAAAGTTGGTGTTTTCCCTTTTGGTCTGAAAAAAAAAATGTCTGCCATATTTAAAATGAAGTTGAGCAATGTGAACAACTACCTGTCCATCCTTATACCACTGCAGTGCTGGGGTGGGAAAGGCCTGAGCTACACACTCCAGGGTCAGGGTAGAATTCACTTTGATCTTCACTTCTTTAGGAGCCAGTCCTTCCCCAGGGATGTCATTTTTATTGATCTGAGGAGGGACTGTAGTAAAAAAAAAAAAAAAGCAACACATACCATAGGTTATTGTATAAAGATAATTCACTGTTTTTATCTAGTTCTATTACTTATAAAAGTTACACATTGCAGAAATGGAAGTTCAGTTTCGTGCTAATATACCTTTGTTGTCGTTGACATTAATATATGTCCAGACTCATTTGATTCATATTTCAAAATATGAAGCAAAATCTGTTATGGAATTGAATAAAAACATCAAGCTAACTAACATTACATTTTGCAAAATATACACGAGTCCATCACCATGTATTCATCCTTGAACCTTCATCATTTATGCTATTTAAAACACTTTCCTCAAATGCTTTGAATCAGCCACCCTGACCTCCAACCACCACCACTATTCGAACTCATCCAAGCCACCAGGGACTCTTCATCTTCAATTTGGAAGACTGGATCAATTCCTGGTCTGATTCAGTCTCAGTACACCTCCAAACTCAGTAACATTACTTGTAAATGCGAACATGGAAAAAGAAATACTTTAAGGCAGTGATTCTCAAATGGTGGTACTTGTGGTATATGAGCTCCCTTGCGGTGTCTGGGGACAAGTCATAAATGTATTCTTTATACATCCAATATCTATTTTTTTTTTTAAATACATAAAAATATCAAAAAGTACAACGTTTTGAATGAATTGTGAACTGTTCATCGCTAATAGAGGGAGCCTCCACCACTGTTTGTTGAGATCAGCCATAAGGTGGTACTTGGAGACCTCAATATTTTCTTAGGTGGTACACACTAAAGGTTTGTAAATATGGTATTAATTCTTGTAGATGACAGGATAATGTCTTCATAATGTATCGACGAAATTTGCCTTATTGCTTAAAAACTTGTTTTTGATGACAATATTGGTCATTAATAGTATATAAAACATTACAGGTTGGACCACTGCTGCTTTTGTTTATGAAAATGGCAAATATTCTGGTTGGTATCATTTCAATGTTGAAAATCTTAACGTATAAAACTATAAACTACATGAACAGGCTGTTCTTCATTTTAGCTAGCAGAGGCAAATTGATATAATTCAGAAAACATTCCAATTAGCATATGACTAGAATGTTGTGTAGTGTTCAGGATTTATGAAGTTAATTTATATTGTTGTGTTCTGTTGTAGTGGATAGTTTCCACATCAGTTCTGCAAGGTCTCCTTGGAATTTACTGTTATAACAAACCCAGGTGTTCCTATTGTTTTATTCATTTATTGAATCAATGTGTAAAATGTGCAATCTTACGTCACACTTTTTATATGACTTGAGAATATGTGATGCCCCTGACTACTTCTAACCTCTGACCTCTGACCTGATTAATGGCCTCTTCATCATCCTCCTGTCTCCACGTGACTGTTGGCAGAAGTTGGCGCTCTTTAAGGGAAAAGACTCTTCAAACGTACTGATGAATACAACTGTATTTTAAGTGGTCTTGTATTAACTGAAATGTGTGACAGCTTTAATAATAGGCTGCATCTTGACACTTTAACTAAGAGCAGTGACAAGTGTTCTTCGATCTTGTGTTTTCTTTTTTGCTATTAAAGTTTATAATGTGTTTTCTAAGGAGTGTTGGAGCCTATTCCACCAGTTAGCTTCTGTCATGTGTTTTATTGATTGCTAAAGCCATCTCCAAACAGATGTCTGCAGAGCTACTACTAAAATCAAACAAACAATTTGAGGAATGCAGTACTGGTAAATATTGCTAGTTTTGATAGAGCCTAATATAGCTGAGTACCTTTTATGATTTTTATTGCATGTAACAAGATTTATAATCTCATACAATCTGAAAAACATCAGATGCTACCAATGATAATTTTTTTTAGCACCCTTCAATTTAGCTTAGAAACTGTTATTATTCATTAAAGTGGAAAAAACACCCCTTCTGAAACAAAACTTTGGTCTGCCAACATTTCTTCGAAACTATTACATGTCACCCATTAGATGAGGTCACTTTTAACATAATTAAAAACAAAAACAAACTTTGAGCTATCCAAGGTATTTATAGTACTTTTTGGAAAATGTGTTGTATATTGTAGCACCAGAATTGTAACAGAAACAATACATATAATATAAGTCCTTGTTACTGGCCAAATGTTTTATTCCCATGTGAATTCAACATGTTTTAAAGCCCCATTACTGTTGATCTGATCAACATACAGTCATCTCAGCGCAATGAAACCCAACACACCTTTTCATACTCCTCATAATAGAGAGACCGTACAACTGATCAAATGAGTGGATTATTTAGGTTCTTCTTGTTTGATTGAACTTGAAACTGTGTTACGCTTTAAAATGGTGACCATTACTGAAAAAGGAAAGCATGCTTTTGTTTTAATTGACCAATATACTTCACGTGCAGTGATTTATTTGATGTTATTTCAATCTCTTCTGCTGCAGAGTATGCAGTATTTCCTATGTATTATATGGACCTGACTTTATTTCTCACAGATATTACTGATGCTGTGATAATGTTGATGTAATAAAGAACATCAAATGTTACAATAAGTAACAATTATTTGCATTTATTTAGTCTTTGAAGTCAAAAGCTACATACAAAGCAAAGATACATAACATTAAAGAAAACTGCAACCATGGACATAATACTATGCTAATATTTTTATTAAAAACTGTACTATCACAAAGATAGACAGAGAGGTCTTCATTTTGCTTCACATTACCTAAGATAAATACAGTAAATAAATGTCCTGTGAGGAAGTTCTGTTTATGAGAGTTCAGAGATGGTCCGAGAGAACATATGGTTATAGCAGCAAAGCCATACTACACAAGAGATTTACTCTCCTGGGATACTGATTGGAAGTCTGCCATCTTTTTTTTGTCTCATAAGCAGTCAGCATGAAATGAAGACCTCCATTCGGGAATACGTAAGAAATGACCGTCTCGTTGATTCTCTAATATTCAACAGATTCAGAAAAAAAGCAAGAGATCCCTTAAATGTGATCACTGAGGTGTCCATACATCCTCTCACGAGCAAAGGTTGAAGAAAAGAGTACAGGAAGAGTAGACTAGAGTTTCCTTCATCATGTGTTACAGAAAGGTGCCAGCTAATGTGAAAGGGAGGGTTTACATGATAGTGGTGATATGTGCTATTCCGTATGCTATGGTGGAACTGACCAAAAGACAATAAACGGAGCTAAACTGGAGGTGGCAAAGCTGGAAATGATGAGGTTTTATCTGAGAGTGAGCTGAATGGATATTAATGAATATATTAGAGGGGCAGGTCATATTGGACAGTTTATCATTAAAGTCATAGAGTCATAAAGTCATAGAAACAAGGTTGTGGTGGTTTGGTCATGTATGAAGGAGAGATAATTGCTATATACAGAACAGGATGCTGAGGATTAAGCTGAATAGAAGAGGAAAGCCAGCCAGGAGGTAAATGATTGCAGATGAGGACATGCAAGAAAAACAGTCTACAACCAAAACCAAAAAAAAAATCACAAAAGTAATATTTAAAAAAGAAAATAAGGCAATAACATAACTTCAAATAGCACCATTATGTATTTTTCTCCTTGCTCAAAGTGCTTTAGTTTATCTGTAACATTCACTCTGGACAGGCAACTGTCAACAACCCAACGCTTGGTCAATTCTGAATTGACAGGTTCAGTTACATTCTACCTGTAAGTAAAGCGTATACATTTTTCAAGGATATCTTATCTCTTGAGAATAGTCTGTAACTATAACTTAATTTAGAGAATTTAAATTATCGAAGCAATTACTCATCTTTCACATTTAAAAAAAAGAAGTGCAACAATGCTAACATAACCTCTTGTTGTCACTTTGTTTAGATTTTAATAAAAAAACCCACATATAATCGGTTTTGGGTGCAAGTTGTGTTTTAGTATTATGCTAGCTTTGTTGTAAATTTGGAAAAAATCAGGGTCAGATTTGCTAAAATTGAAACATCATATATGTGGAATAAAGGTATGTATAGGTATAGGCAAAGGATATATTTATCCCATATCAATACATACTGTATGTGTATAGGTATAAATGCATGTTTACAAAAGAGAAGCACAGAAAGACTGATGTACCACACGGCCAATCCCAACCTGCGTGAAAGCACAGAGTTTTGATACTGCAGAGCTCATGTTGTATTCTTGTTCCTTGTGAAGAAAGATACAGCGTGTTCACGTAGATGCAGGAGTCTCACCATAAACCTTGACCTCATAGTGCTTCAGTGTTTCCCCAGCCTCATTAGTGGCCACACAGGTATACCTCCCAGCATCCTCTTCTTTCGCATTCAGAATCTGCAGTGTTCGCCCTCCTGCAAAAGCAAGGGTAAAAAAAAATAAAGTACTACGTCGACGGAAATCGCAACCGTTAACGTTTTTTTCACTGTCCACTATGATCGCAAACCTGGTAGGACTCGGACATTTCGCCTGGATT
This sequence comes from Blennius ocellaris, assembly GCF_963422515.1. Classification (NCBI taxonomy): domain Eukaryota; kingdom Metazoa; phylum Chordata; class Actinopteri; order Blenniiformes; family Blenniidae; genus Blennius; species Blennius ocellaris. The sequence continues at coordinate 10,607,779 of NC_137661.1, read as the reverse complement.
CAAATGGCGTGCCGTCTTTTAGCCAAGTGATGAAAGCGGGAGGGTAAGATTGGACTTCACAAACCAGTGAGGTGGGGCTGCTTAGGGTTACCGTGACCTCCTCTGCAGAGCTGTCGGGGCCAGACCCAGCAATGGTGGGAGAAACTGGAACAAGAAGGCGTCGGATATACACAGCAGTCACATCACAAGAAGACCTGCACTGCAGCAGAAAAGCTTGATTTATTTGGAAAAACTTTTCTGAACAGGTTCGTCTTTGTACCCAGGACATTGAGGTTGAAATGTCGGCTGCGGTCTCCTGCACTGTTAGATGCCAGGCAGCTGTACCTGCCCGTGTCTCCAACCTGGGCTACAGAAATTTGTAGAAAACGACCGTGAGACAAAATCTGGTGCCGCCTGTCAGGCACGAACAACTGCCCGTCCTTCAGCCATTTAATCTCTGGTGCTGGATTTCCTAAATAATTAAAAAGGAAAAATTAGAAGATTGGCAATGTACTGATTTTATGTAGTGTGACAGATATTAAAGACCAACAACAAGCTGATCACGTAAATTACCTGACGCTTCACAAGTGAGAGTGACGTTGTGTTTCTCCTTCACTTTGGTATCCACCAGAGTTCCCTCCTCCACAATAGTTGGAGGGACTGCCAATCAAAAAAACAAACAAACATAAAACCCCAAAAAACTAAATTACAGTGTCTCCTCAAGTTCTATGCAAATATAAATGTCTAAAGAAATTCTACATATTTCAGTTGGCACAGTGACTTTAAACAAGAAAACAACAACCATTGATATGGAAGGTGCTCTTACCGAGGATGACGACATCAAAGCTTTTCCTCTCCTCTCCAGCACTATTAGAAACAATACAAGTGTACCTCCCAGCATCCTCCACTGCGGCATGCATGAGACGCAAACTGCGTCCCCCTGCAAAATAACAAAATGAAATGAGAAACATTTATTTTGGCATTGCGCAAAGCCCCTAAAAAGTAGTTTTCCATGAAAACAATTATCCAAATAGGGTGTGATCATTTTTTTTAACCTGTTGAAAATCGATCACTCTTAAAAAAATAAGGGGAAAAAAGGCAATTTAACATGAAGAATTTAACCTTTGTGGCACACAGCTGTGAAAACATCCAAATCAAAACGTCATTGCGGTTGATGTAATTTATTATTGGAAATGTCTCGATATAATATTTACTATTCCTATACACTACAAAGATAATCATACTGCATCCATCTGAAGGTAATGTCACTCCATGATTACAGATTGATTTGGAAGTAGCTAAAGAAATCTCCTAAAAATACAGTTACATGTAACTGTAAATGTCAGCCACCAGCTTCTACGATCTTTTTACAGCTCATTGTGGTGATGAATCATAACTGATTGGCCTTTATGACTAAATTTGGAGGCAAAATTTTTCAAATTTCTCTCTCAAAAATGTAGACTGGCATACATATTTTGTTAGATCCCTATTATGCTTCAAAATTTACTTAAAGGCAATATTTTATACTTTAGACATAGATGCACTAATGAAACACAACCTTATGCATCTTTGAGTGTTTTTTTTTAATTAATCAAACACTGAAGTCAAAGCAAAGACAGCAAAAACAAAACAAAAAAAGCAACTGACCTGAAAGGACACGCACTGAAGTGGTAGTTTTAATTGGCCGTCCATCTTTCAGCCATGAGATGTCAGGAAGCGGGATGCCAGATGCTTCGCAGTGAAGAGCAACAGGGTTCTTCACTACAACACTCACATTTTCAGGAACGTTTACCTGACCAATAATACTTGGAGGGACTGAAAATGTAAAGGAGAAAAAAGGGGGGGGAAGGACAAATAATGATTAAAACACTCCTTATCAACATTGAGACTTAAAAGTTTACTTAGCCACTCAATAATTCATACCATGAACACTGACGTCATGTTTGCTGTCAGCTTGTCCCGCTACGTTCACAGCAATGCAGGTGTAGCGTCCCGTGTCTGACACCTTGGCATCTTTAATCTGCAGCAGCCTCCCTTCGTTCAGGACCTTGGCACCATGGTGGCCCGTGATGGGACGCCCGTCTTTCAGCCATGTGACCGCGGGCCGTGGCACGCCCTCTGCGGCACACTGGAGGGTCACGTCACCTCCCTTTGTCACTGTGATGTCGTCCTCATAATCTTCACTGTGTCTGATGGAGGGGCGAACTGAAGTGAAGAAAAGTGTGAGGTTTTTTTGTGTGTTTGTATTTAATTGGCTACTCTAACCCTGATGAACCAGGGTCATATATATATATAAATATATACAGTATATATATCCATGAATGGATTGTTTTTAACTAAAAGTTTCTTTGTCATACAATCAGTCAAAATTTAAATGAAAGTATTTGCAATTTTTTGTCCAGTTGTAACAATACATAGATTTGCAAATAACACATTTTTCTTGCTTTTCCAGTTTAAAGTGGGGATCGATTGAGCTATACGCTTCTCATCGTTTTGACAGTTCCTCTCTTAAACCATCACTTTGTTTGCTGCAGAAGAGTTTCTTTCTGTTAATTCAGAATTGTTTTAATACATTACCTTGTGACTAAGCTCTAGTTATAAATTTCAGCTATTTTGCTTTTATAACACAGTAAAATAATAACAATTTCATCACCTTTACGAGACGATTTCATCGTGCAAACCTACCATAGACCTGTAGGCTGAACTCCTTGGAGGTGGTGCCTGCTGCACTGGAGGCTGTGCAGGAGTAAGAGGCTGTATCCGACTTCTCAGCGCTGGAGATCTGCAGCTGTCGACCACCTGACAAAACTCTGACCCGCTGGTCAGACTTAACTTCTGAACCTGGATGCAAACGTAAAAAAAAAATAGGTCAACCATAAATCCCACAATTATTTACACATTGTTCATAAGGAACAATTGTTTTATTTTTCTACCATATTTACACTTACCGTCCTTCTTCCATGAGAGGCTGGGAGGAGGTATTCCACTGGATTCACACACCAATGTAATGAGACTTCCTTCAATCACGGTCAGAGGAGACACCTCTTCTGAGCCACGGATGCTGGGAGGAACTGTTACATTGAGAGGAAACAAAAACGAGGCACTCACATCACATCACATTCAAAAACATGAACACATTTTCATTGAAAGAAACAAGATTTATGAAACGTAAATTGAACAATTGAAATTGTTTCGGTCACAGTAGATGTCAGATGTATGGTTACAAGTGGCGAGAAATCTGTTTCCAAGTTCAGCGGCCTTGTTGTGAGAAGTTGATATGTTCTATTTATGTATGTGTGGGTTTTTTTGTTTACACGAGTTTCCTCCCAGAGTGTGACGATGTGTCTCATAACCTGGCGCCTCTAAATTGCACTTGTGAATGTAAATGTGAGCGTCTATGTCTCCGTGTTTTCCCTGCAATGGACTTGCGCCCTGTCCAAGGTCCTGTTATTTGTCAGCCTCCCGGGGACCGTAGTGGATACAATGGATGTGGAGGAGGAATGAATTGAGTTGGCTTTCTTGAAATAACTATGTGTCTTTCACATTTTGTGCTCTCAACAAGCTAACAAAAAGAAGAGAGGACACAAACCTGACTATGACTACAGATTATGAAAGACTTCAGAGAGAATCAGACACAAAAAACACGTGTCGCAGCCCCAGTGTTTATTCCCGTCTACATTTTTGTGTATAGTTAAGTGCCTGCCTTGTCATCTTGTCTGCTGCTCCCATGTTCCAGTGGTATAGTTTAAAGTCCATTCCTCTATGTTTGATCTTAACAGTGTTCCATTGCGAGTGTGCAATGTCACTTCATGTCGGTCTGTACCCTGCCTGCTTCACTTTTTTTTTTTTTTTTTACATTCATCATCATCTAGTATGTTTGCTTTTCATGAATGGCGTCAGTAAGTATGTCCTGCATCATGAATCAGGACACTATGATGTTACAAGAGGAGTATACATGCTTTGTAAATAGTCTGAAGCTGAAATATGGCAAAGAATAATCTGCTTACAGTTTCAGAGTTAATTCACAAGTGAAACTTAACTTTTTATTGCAAACAAAACACACAAACAGTCACTGATTGTGATGAGAATAAACTCACCCCAGACATTGAGGTTGTAGTTTTTCTCAGTTTTTCCTGCGACATTGGTGGCTTCACACGTATACCTGCCCGCATCCTGCACCTGAGCACCGTCCACCTGCCAAATAGATTTACAGTTTAGAAAACACAGTGATACTTCACGGAAAGTGAATGATGCCAGTTAAATTATGGAATACTTATGTCCCACGTGACTTTCTACAAAAGATTTCCTTTTTTTTCCCAGGATGGCTGTGTGATTCAGATGAGCTGTACCTTAAGCAGACTGCCATCTGCCGAGACTGTGAGGCTTGACTTCCTGAAGAGCGGGCGACCGTCTTTGCGCCAGGAGAGTGTGGGTGGGGGGATTGCATCACTCTGGCAGTGTAGCTCCACTGGACGACCAAACATTACCGTAGTATTCACCTCTTCACCCTTTATGTTCGGTGGCACTGTGGTAGACATATACTATGAGTCAATATCAATCACTTCAAATGTTTCATAGTTCAGAGTTAATATTCACTGGGACCAATTTGTGTCTGTTAAAGATTGAAAACATGTCAATGTCAGAAAGCCCATGTGACTTTGATAATTTGCTGATATAATGTAGATAATATTCCTTTGTTTTGTTGTTACCATGTATTAATGATTCCATGATGTCATTAAAGCCACGAGTATTGGCTTTCAGGGTGCTGTATCAATCTTGTTGTCATTACATACAAATCACTTTCAGAAGGTTGATTTTCCCTGAATTGTTAAATCTCACAACATCGGTCCTTCCTGCAGCTGTGTGTCCATACAAGAGTAATTAACCTCAACTGAGAGTAACTAACTACCGAATGTTGTGATATGGTTGGTGCTTGCATATTTTGTGTAATAACTCAAGTCTTCAGTTACAAAAATGAACAGTACATTGTATTTCAGAAGATTATATAATTTTTAATAATATTATTCCATCAAAGCTAATCTATCATTTGTCATTCGCTGTTGTTATTCATTTATCCTCCTTATAAAATAGTAGTTTATGAGTTGAATACATTGGAAGAGTTAGTAGCCCACCGTTCAAAGAAAATAACTGAAAATAAGTGGGAAGTCCGTGTTTGTGTGATTAAACTGAAACACATCATATTCTTGTGGCTCTGAAACCACACTGCATAAATACTGCACAATACTGTTTTAATCAACTCATTCCTTGATTATAGAAGCATAGGAGGATCACAACTAAAATACAAAATACCCCTTTTAAAGCTACCAAAAGATTTTGCATTTGTGATGTGGTCTGTAACATACTTATTTGGAGCCTACAGTGTTTTGACACTCTTTCACAGTTGTTGTCTCTCAATGTAAACGTCAACCTCCTCTGTCAGTCTCCATGCCAAAAACTTTGCAGGCGACCCAATGAGTGAGCAGAATAATTGTTTCCTAAGATACAGAACCTGAGTGAGGTTCTGCATCTGGTGCTCTTTCACCACTAATTCCATCTTGGATTATGGCAAAATCAATCCTTCATTCAACATTTGGTTCGTAGTATAAAAAAACCAGAGTAGCTTCATTTCCCAGAATTTGGTGAAATTTAATCTCTATGGAAATTACTACCATGTGCCGACATGCATAAATAATCACGTTTTGAAGAAAAGAAAGAACAAAATTGTTGTCTAACATAATATTCAACACTTAAGACCTCAAGCAAGACAAACTACTCCCAAAAAATAACTAACAACTTTTGAAACCATGAGACAGAACATATGTTCAATTTGATTGGAAACAGGAATCCTTAGATCATGCGGATGACAATCTTGTTAAAGCGGCATTTTCCCTGAGCTCATGTTTATCTTTTTCTCATGAGGCAGCCCCCCTTTAGGGGTGAATCTGCATCCAGGAAATGACTGCAGGCCGATCTCCCTTGCATTATGGTCCATGTACAGACAAAGCTGAGGTCATTGGGAAGGACAGACCCAGGCCCTCTCTCAGTGGTAGTCCAGACACAGGAAGCTGCTGAGGAATGGGAGCAATTACCACAACAAGTCTGCCTTAATTTCAGTGCACAGGTTTCTTTTTCTCTTTGAGGAAACATCTCATGTGGATGTTGGGATTTTCTATGCCCACATGTTCAAACACACATATCCGGTTGAACTCATACAATCCCAGACTTTTCTAATTCTTATATGTAAACCACATGTCTCATTTTACCTCAGCCACATTTGCTTTGATTAGACCTGTATAACAAAAGGTTTGCCATCAAGCTCAGTCCTCCACAGTAAACTGACAACATTGCTTTAAATGCTGAATTCACTTGAAGCATTCTTCCTGTACATGCACGTTTTGCTCACGGCAATTTGTTGAACATTGTTGCAGTATTTGATTCCATGTTTGTTCTGGTTCACTGCTCAAAAATGTACAACAGTTGGCAACAATTTTTGAGGAAACCGGGGAGGGAGTGAAGAAAAACAACATCACAAACATCAACATGAAAGCTTTTTCATAATTAGAAGATGTCAAAACATGTGAAACTATGCATTTCCCAACACATTTAATCTTAACTATAAATATATATATATATTTTTTTTTTTTTATTATAAATGTAAAAAAATTTGTTCTTTAATCCAAGACAAACCAATATTGCTGCATTTCTGTAAAGCTGGAGATGATATTGATGGAGATAGTGTCATTATTTACACATAAATGTCATGTAAACAAAAGAAAACCTCAGCAACAACATTTGAAAATGAACACTGCAATGTGCTAACATAACCTCTGGAACGTATAGCACTTAATCTACTAATGTTTGCACGTTTAAATAGGGGGTACAGAATTGATATTGTACATGCACACGTGGAAGCTGATGTACTAACATTGAGCATTGTGTGAAAAATAAAGTTCAATGATTTTCTCACCATACACTCTCAGGTCATACTGTCTGTGTTGCTCTCCTCCGGCATTGACAGCCACACAGGTGTACGTGCCTGTATCGCTGACCTGCGCACTGTTCAAGGACAATACTCTGCCACCAGACAACACCTGGGATGAAGAGGAAAACTTAGAAGTTTTTGGAAAAAACAGTGCAGTGAGTATCATGCTGACATGAAAAAAATTCTCTAATGATATCATGCACACCTGTATTCCATGTGACACGCTTGCCACAGGGCTGCCATCTTTGAGCCACGTGAGACTGGGTGAGGGGACACCAGTGGCCTCACACTCCAGCTTGGCAGCCTCATTCACCACAACTGTTACAGTCCCACCTCGGCTGGAGATGACCGGAGGCACTGAGGAGCACAATAATAGTTAAAGCTGCAAGCAGCGTTGAACGGGTCCTCGCACACCCAGACACATTGGAACGTGGTGCATGTTGAGGTTTGCTGTAGGTCGGAGAGTAATGGAAATGTAGGGTGACGATGTGTTAACAATGTCAAATTCCTGACCCCACAAGGTGGTGCTATGACTGTGAATGGACATCAGCATATGGATGTGATCAAGGTATGATTGCCATGACACAAGTTTGAAGCAGGTTGAAGCTTATAGAGCAGAGTTACGCATCACTTCCTGTTTGATGGCGACAGGTCGATTTTCAGGGTGCCGCAAGCACCATGACCTTTGACTTATCCGGAAGATTCTGATAACCTTCTATCAAGGACTGTTGTATATACTGACCAAATTTGTCACAAATGTTTTCGTGTGGCCTGACAAGCTGTATACGGCGACGGAAATTTGTGGTTGTACGTGAAACAAGCCTCCCGTAGTGGACTTTATAAATGTGTAAACATTGTCGGGGGTGCTCTGGAGCCATTTTGGAACACACGTATAGTTTCCATGAAATATGAAATAGTTCGCAACTTCTAATACATGTGCACATTTTCTTGCAAGCTTGAGTACGTTTAGGCTGCCAAAAATGCAGCAGTTTCGCATAGAAAAAAAGAAGAGAGTATAATAATAACTCCTTGCATTTCAATAGGCTCTTGGCACCACTTGATGCACGGACGTAAGGAATGATGATGATGAACATGATGAAAATATTACTAATAATGACGGGATACATCTAGCAGTGCCTACTATACTGCTGGCCTATTAAAAAGTAGAAGAAGAATATTTTAATTGTGTGTCAATGACTCATTTCCTGACTATTTGCATGTACTTTTCTCTGTTATTTGTAAAGGATAACATCTAATGAAAGGCACATGAAAAAGTCCACTCACCCAACACCTGCAGGTTATGAGAAATCTCAGCCACTCCAGCCAGGTTGACAGCTACACATTTGTATGTCCCCGCGTCAGACAGCTGCGCCCGTTCAATCTCCAGCACCTGGCCCCGCTTCAGCATTGTCACACCAGCTGCACTGGTCAGAGGTCGACCATCTTTGTACCAAGTAATGGCTGAGACACAAAAGTAATAAAAGGTGTGTTCACTGGAATGAAATAAAGCAAACTACTGGAATACAGTGCAAAGCAAATGTTTGCAAATAGAATATCCTTCACACCATTGTGTCCAATTATCCCCCTATTATGCGTTGCAGCAGACTGATCTCATAAAGAGGCAATACACACGTACATTTTAAGACAAAAAACATGTTCCTATTGGACACATATAAATTGGCACTAGAACAGATTGATACACTTTTGCAGGTTATACATGGTTTCACAGATGTCATATGTTTGGAATTTAACACCTGTTGCAAAAATAAAGACATGTGCCTGGAAAAGAGTGTTTTAATTACAGTGGAATTCATGTGCTTATCTGTCCTGAGCGTGTGGGGAAGTACAGTTGTCCAAATGGAAAAGAAGGGAGTGAGAGGAAAGTGAAGAAGCCTGTAGGGAGTCATCCGAGATATTTCTTTGCTCTTTCTTCAATGGTTCAAGATAAGGGAGACGACAGCAAAACCTATTCCTACTTTACAGTCAGAGGAAACTACGCCCTGCAAGCTGTGAGAGAGCACAGCAGGACCAAGTAGGAAGACGGCGGGTCACATTACCAGGTAATGGGCTGCCTGTGGCTTTGCACTGTAGCTCAGTGGGGAAGCCTGACAGGATGGTTTGGTTGACGCTCTCTCCAGAGTCTGGGATACTGGGAGGCTCTGAGGGGCAAGAACATTACGCACAAGCACGAGTTTATTAGATGATATTTTCACATCTCCACCTAGTCTCTTGATAGCAGCAGGAAGAGAGAAAGGAAACAAACGTTTCCAGTACTTGGTGTTTTTGTCAGTTACCATGGACACTGAGTCGCATGTGCTTTTGAGCTTCACCAGCTGCATTGGTCGCCAGGCAGGTGTATCTACCGGAATCTTCAAGTCTCGCCTCTGTGATTTTTAGTGTCCTGCCTGCTGACTCCAGCTGTGGGAGAAATTAACACAGAAGACATAGAGAGTCTGAACAAGCAATAGGTGGAGAGGGATTGCATGCGATGTAACTATGTCGGAGTTTCTGAAATATTCGCTTGAAACATTTTCACATGGGAGTCTGAGTGCATGTGAGCCTGCGTTTTCTCTTCTAACATCTTTTCTTCATTCCCAAACCAAGGCACAGTTCATCACTATGTAGCTTCAATTCCCATTTGAAATGACAAACAATAAATGATGTGCTGCCTCAATTTAACTGTTGCCTGCAATGCAAATATATAACAATCCACCTTTGTTGGTGTGAGTAATGCAAGTGGAGTGAGGTACTGCAAATTAAGTGAGTTTGATTCCCTTGTAAATTCAAGCTGATGTACAGACTTTAGTGATATGGATATTCAGTCAGTCATGGGATCAACCTTCAGGTGCTCCTTTGTTGTGTCGACAGGACGGCCATCTTTAAGCCAGGTGATACTCGGAGGAGGGATGCCATTAGGAACGCACTCCAGACCAATGGACTTTTGGAGAACCACTGAGCGTTCAGCAGGTCCAGTGATGCGGATAGATGGAGGAACTAGAGAGGTGCAAAACAGATATTTTTTTTCTTTCAAGGCACTTCATCATTGTGGTTTGGTAAGGAAGATATTATAGAGAGACGTATTTACCCAGAACAGGTGATTTCCTGCAGCTTGCATTCACAATATTTACAGTATATTACATTCACAACATTTGCAAAACTGTTTACATTATTGGTTCATGAGAGCTTTTAAATGTTATACCTTGAACGATGACATTGAAGTTTCTCTCATGGTCCCCTGCTTCATTCGAGGCCACGCACTGAAAACGTGCGGTATCAGAGAGTTGAGCGCGGGAAACAACCAGCTGTCGGCCATTGGCTGCAACCCGCAGTCCCTCACCTTGTTTGACTGGTTTTCCCTCCTTGTACCACCTGGAAGAGAGAAGTTTTGAGAGATTTGTTTTTGTGTGCATACAGGTGTGTTCATCTCTTCATAATTGTTTACGGGTGAGCTAAAGTTCTTACGTGATGGTGGGTGCGGGTGTTCCCGTGACGTGACACTCAAGTTCCAGAGGGTTGTCAATAATGACTGTGCTGTCTGTCACAACATCAGCTCCATCAATAAAAGGAGGAACTGCGAGTGAAAAGATTCGGTTTAACAATATCTAGGTTTGTGTAACCTAATTTTACATAAAGCTTTGTGCTTTGGACTGAGATATAGAACTGAAATGAAATCATAAGGGTATCCTAAAAACTGTGACATCATCCCAAGATCTTTTAAAAAAAAGTTAATGTGTTGTGATTTGATTTGATTTGTTGGTGGATTATTATTGATTTCTACATAAGAAACCAAAGGGTAAAGACACAAAGTTAAGTAACCTATAAAATGGTGATTAAAAGGTATTTACCGTTCCACCTCCAATACACAATTCAGAAAACGAGTTGACTCAAGTTATAATGTCTAAGGTAAGTAAGATTTACTTGCTAAATTAAAGATATAAAGGATACAAGATAAAAAGGAATTTGAAGAAATGGTCCAACCTAAAATAAATTTGGATTTGCATAAAATTACATCCAAAACCAATTAGGAATGAGTGTAAACTTAATTCATGTTCACCCAGGGCATAAAACAAGCCTGGTCTGGTCATTGATTTGTGATTTGTTTCTTCTGTTGATGTATTTGTGTCTGTGTATATTAGTTCTGGACTAAACAGTGAGCTTGTCCATTCATAAGTGATCTCTGGTGTGCTTTCTGTTTTCCTCACTCCTTTCGAGCCAAGAACTGGTCCAGTAGCTTCAGTTATCTATGATATTATGATAAGTGTTCATTTGCATAAATATTGATCAAACATAAAGACAATATTTCCAGGGTGCAGCTACACTGGAAACGTTCTATTGCATTGTGAAGTGGCCGGTGTCAACTTCCCATGTGAAAAGTGCACATGCCAACAGCTTCAGCTAACACCAACTGCATCAGCTCACATTACACATCAGTTGTCGTGGCCGAGTGGTTAAGGCGATGGACTAGAAATCCATTGGGGTCTCCCCGCGCAGGTTCGAATCCTGCCGACAACGGCACACTGTTTTCCCAGGTGTGGCAACATTGGACTAAATGTGACAGGAGACTTATCGGTAATATGTTTGAAAAAGTGCTGTACTGTAGGTGAATCACTTTCACAATCCTCTGCACTAACTGGATAAATACTCATGAGGGTAATACTGGCCTATGTCATATTCCAATAATATTTTGTTCTGAACAACTATATTGATTCTGGAAAAAGGAAAATACTCGCTACTCTGTGGCCTTTTTTATGTTTTTAAGTGATTTCTGTACTTTTCTTGCATTAAAGAATGTTTGGCTTCTATTAAAAATATGTCTTTGTTAGCAGTACACTGTGTGTGTAAATCCATATTTTTATTCAGGGATTAAGAATAATCAGTTAAAGCAAATAAGTCAACATGAACAAAATTTGACAAACGTTATGCAAAGCTATTAAATGCCTTTGCATTGCATTGACAAAGTCCAGAGTGATTTGCTCAGTCAATGTGTCATGTGGAAGTAATATTTTTTGTGCTTTCGTTACCTAACACTCTGACGTCATATTTGACCTCCTTCTCTCCAGCCACGCTTGTCGCCACACAGACGTAGCGTCCCGAGTCTGAGATGGTGGTTGAGAGGATTTTTATTTTCCTCCCGCGATCAAGCACTTGGACACTTTCCCCGTCACGCACAGGCACTCCATCCTTCAGCCAAGTAAGGGAAGGTGGAGGGTGCCCCTCTGCCGCACACTCCAGGATCACAGGTTTACTGAGGACCACTTTTCTCTCAGTGGGCCCCTCGGCTCCTCCTGTAATGGTAGGAGGCACTGTGGAGAGATGAGATGCATGAAGAAGACAGATAAAGGCTGCTGTCACACCAGGGTAGTCCAGGACTCAGTTTGATTGGGTGGATCAAATCGTCTGGACAACGTCATGCAATTACAACAGCTGCTCGTTTGGGGGAGCTATCGCCCGAAACGTACACTTAGCAGAGAGGAAATAAAAGCATGAAAAGAAAAAAAAAAATGGCTCGACGATTGGTCTGGACCTAAAGCAGAAGTCCAAAGAGCCAGACCTCAGTTCATTTGTTAGTGAACCGAGACCAACGTTTTCAAGTGGCCCAGAGTTCAGTTGTTTGATCTGAATCAGATTTCGGCATGCGGCATGAGAAATGAACTCTGGTCCGGCTCAAACAAGGCTGGTGTGAACGCACCCATAGCTGAGTGGACTTATTTTTCTGTTTGACTTTTATTTAAAACGGTATATATAACACATATAGTCTTGTGTTAGGTTTAAAATCATTGACGATATCATTTGGTCTTTAATAATCATGTGATTATTTAAACACATCAGTTATCAAAACCTGGTTTTGTGTTGAAGTTGTGCTCTACATTTTCAACATCTCGAAATAAAGAAAAGTAACTAAACGGTATTAATTCTAAGATGATGTGCAGTGTGGTAAAATCTGACATATGACAAGTGTCAAACTCTTACAGTAGACATCCAGCTTGTAGCCCTTCTCGGCGCTCCCGGCCTCACTGGTCACCTTGCAGGTGTACTGACCAGCATCCGATGCCTGGACCCGCAGGATCTTCAGGTAGTGACCTCGCTCTACGTACTGAGCCTGACGGCTGGACAGGATGGCCTCCCCTTTCCGGTACCAGGTGATGGTAGGTAGAGGAACGCCACGTGCCTCACACTCCAGCGTGACCATTGTGTCCAGGAGAGCGGATACATCCGTGGTTTGGTTACCTCCTTTGATGGAGGGCGGCACTGGGGTAAATTAAAAGAAAAATACTGGATGAAACTGTGGCTGAAATTTGACACACCGTAAAGATTTATATGTAGTATATTCACAGTTGGTTAATACAGTAAATGAAGTATTCTGGGTTGCTCAAACACACTGTTATAGCCACCTCTGATTTAAAGGTGAAGGTAAATTGTTTTTCTCTCCTGGCCTCCTTTCTCAGCACCAGCCAAGGACACAAACTCCCTAAAGATCTTACCATTTGGTGAATCTGGGGCTCGATTAGCTTTTTTCTTCTCCTTTGGCCTGATTCATAATTCAATTTATAATCAAACTCAATTTTTTTCTAAAGAAAGAGCTTACAAATAAAATAAAAGCAATGGGAGGTTTTCCACATGTGCTGTACAATGTGTCGGCCTATGGTCTTCGTAGACAGGTTCAATTTATTTAGATTCTATTATTTCTGGCTTCACAGCAAGCAAATCCTCAGGCCTGTGCTGTCCACTTGCACATGGACCCAGCGTCAGGAGTCATGGGCTTAAATATAAAGAAATATTGTAACACTAATGTACACTCACCATGCACATTAAGGTAGAATTCCTTGGACCTTTTTCCAGCTGTATTTGTGGCAGTACATTGGTAGTGGGCTTCGTCTCCAAGACGGACACTTTTTATCCTCAAGGTCTGACCTCTGTCGGTGACCTCCAGATTGGGATCACCCAGGAACACCAGCCTGGAAGAAAAATATGAACCAGGAAGAAGGCAGCGATGAAGAGACATTGAGTTGAATGTCGGATTCTGTTTGATTAAGCAAAAAGAGAAGTCATACTTTCTGTCCTTGTACCACTGGATAGAGGGGACCGGCTGTCCTTGCACTTGGCACTCCAGAGTCACATTTTCTTTGAGGATTGCTGAGACAGCCTGAAGAGCTTGAGATCCTGAAATTGTCGGGGGGACTGAGGCGCAGAAGGAAAAACGTACGTATTCATTATCAACATGGAAACCCATTCAACCTGTTTTCCCTTCCTGGTAAAACATTAAAACATTTATTTATACTATTTGTCTAAGTAGAGCTAAGAACATGACATTTAAATACCTTGCTGAAAAGACAAGCATTGATTAAAAGTGAGGCAAATACCCACTCTCTTTACACACCTAATACATCCAAGAAAAAGTCTTTATCTGCACTGCCTGCGATGTTGATGGCTTTACAACTGTAGCCACCTGCATCCGCTGTTTGTGTCTTTAGCAGCATCAGGGTTTTTCCATTGCCAGTAATTAGGACGTTGCTACTTGGAATTACCTGTCGATCAACAAAAAAGTAAAATCACACACAAAAACAAAACTCCAACTTCAGAAGAATCTGTCTGGCTGTAACAACAGAGCAAATTGTAAGTCTTCATAGTAATGGAACGAAACTAAAAGGGTATCACTTTCAATTAAAGCACATCAAAAATAACAACACATCCTACAAGTGGTGAAGTTTTTGCTCACTCAGCTAAAATTCATAAACACTTTAAAGAGGTCAGTTTCAGCCAAAGAAACAAAAATCTGCTAACAAAGTGGGATACTGCATCCGGCATTGTCAAAGTCATCATAAATATTATCATTATAGCTTTCATCATGTGGAAACACAGGCAGAGTAATTTGTCTTGATAGGCTCTATGAGTGCCTTCGTCAATAAAAGGAAATGAAATATCTTTTACTGACTTCTGCAGGGTAACATTTACACAAAGGCAAAAAAAAAAAAAAAAAAGGAGACAGAGAAAAGCACAAGATGTAAGTTTTCACGTACAGGAGTACCATTCTTGTACCAGGTGATGACAGGGGGAGGACTTCCAGTGACATCACACAGCAACATGGTGGGATTGCTCATGACCACAGACTGGTTACCGGGCGTTTCACTGTCACGGATGTCAGGAGGAACTGTGGAAGTATTACGAGCGATTAATATGACATGCATGATATGGCACTGAAGCTGATGAATTAGAATTGATGAGATGCATTTCAATCACCATTAACTTTGAGCTGGTACTTTCTCTCTGTGGATCCAGCATCATTGACAGCGGTACAAACGTAATCTCCATTGTCCAAAGGGGAGATAGAAGCCAGAATCAGCAGTGTGCCATCCTCTAGGATGGACACGCCAGGCTCATTACCTGACAACTCCCGCCCATTACGCAACCATCGAATCACTGGTTTTGGGAAACCTGCAGAAGAGTCAAAGTGAAGGACACCAGTGAAAAACCCAAACAGAATCACGGACCTAAAAGCATCCTCTTGTATTTCAAAAAATAGGTTTATTGCTGTTCCCACGCTGTGTAAGGTGTGTGAAGATAGCTCAGTACCTGTGGCAGGGCAGGGAAAGGCAATGCGCTGGTTTGCAACTCTCTCCTGCAGGGGACTGTTGAAAGGTGGCTCCGGCACCTCGACAACAGGGGGCACTGAAAAAAATGACAATTAATATCCATCCATCACATATTGACAAGTGCATGGCCATCAGTGAGTAATCAGTAAAGTAAAGCTACATTACTGTGTGTGTGTGTGTGTGTGTGTGTGTGTGTGTGTGTGTGTGTGTGTGTGTGTGTGTGTGTGTGTGTGTGCGCGCATTACCACAGGTTCACACACACGCACGCACACACACATAATGTACTGATTACAACCTGTCTCAAGTTCAACTGTTAAAAGAATGATAGTTTTTCCGTCTACAGAAAAACGTTAACACACACACCCTACAATAGATGTCTGGGTTTAGCACGTGCTCATTAGTCTGGTAGGAATAAATACCAAATAGTTGAGTCACTTGTTTGAGTTGCTGTTTGCTATTATTGCTGCTTTCTTAAAATATGAAATGCTCTCTGACACTGCAATGAGGTGATTGAATATGGCCAATCACCTTGTTCTATGCCTCTGCTAACTTGAGTTGAGAAAACCATGTCTGTGTGTAATTAAAAATCTTTTGTAGTTAGACAATGAATGACATTTTTTAAATAATTAGTTTTCTTCCTTGATTGAAGAAGACTTGTGTTTTTTATCATCTGCACAACAGGGAATTGTATGTATTATTTGATGAATTCCTATTTAAAAAAAAAAAAAAAAAAAAAGGTTAAAAATCTCCTAAATATCAGTAATAGAAGCAGCTTAAAATCAACCTTGAACAAGCAGCTGAATGCGAGCCTCATCTCTGCCTGCGGCGTTGGTGGCAATGCAGGTGTAACTTCCTTCATCATCCAATCCCACGTTTGTCAGTGACAGGCTGCCGTCCGGTGATGTAAGGTAGGTTCGACCATCCTTCGTCCAGGTGAGTGTTGGCTCTGGGACTCCTCTCACCACACAGGGCAGCTCCACGGGGTGACCCACCAGTACCTTCATTACCCTGGGGCCAGGCTGAATGCTCGGAGGCACTGGAGTTATTGAGAGAGGATGAGATCCAATCAGTCTTTCCTGCCTCAAACTGACCGGGGTTTTGTTTATCACACATGTTCTTGAAGGTATTTTTACAGTGGGTCCTTCTTACACATATGTAACCACAACTGACGATATAAACAATCGAATGAGCACCGCTCATCTTTAAGTAAGTATCACGAGTGACCCGCAAATCAGACCACTGTATTTATGCAGTCACCTGATTTGATCCAGATAATTGCAGTTGGCTTTTACCTGCAAGCTTTCGACTGTACATCAAATGTTACATCATCAACAGATGCAAAAAAGAGGTATTCTACGAGTCTTAATAGAAGAAGCGATCCTGCCGACAAGAAATTTAGAGTTAGGGTTTAGTTTCTCTGGGGAGGATGAAGGGGATTTCCTACAGTAATTTATGTATTGACCTTCAGCTGAATCATTTTTATTGTCAGGAAAGAACAAAATCCACACCCACCATCATTCAATGATACTACTTCACCAGTGGATGATTAAGTGAAGTGCTACAACCTGACTATTTTATTTTATGTCTTATTTAATTCAAAAAGGGTAAGTCAATAAAATCAGATTCTTATTTACAGTGATGACTTGACAGCGTAAGTGATGCTGCAGTAAAGATTTGATTTTTATTCCTTGTGCTGGAGCTCAAATAATTACACAGGTGAGGCCACAACGACATGAAAATCATGCTTCTACTGTCTGAGGTCCATCAGTTTGCATAAAATGTCATCAGAGAGTTCATTAACATGAACATTAAATCTGCTGGTTGACTGTGATTTCACAAAAAAATGTGCAATCAAAACAGTGGGCTGCATGATTTTCAAGTTGCAGTGTGATTGTGGCTGAAAGAACCTAAATCCACATGCCGTAAACATCATCACCTCTCTGATGATATAATGGCGTTGCTATTATTTGAACTTACCCAAAACATTCAGTTCAATGGACTGTGTTAGGTTACCAGCAATATTGGCTGCAACACAAACATAAAGTCCACTGTCCAACACTTTAGTCTCCAGGATCTTCATAGACCCAGAGGGAAGCTGAGTGTGCCTTAGAGGAAAAAGGAAGACGTCACCATCAGGAGTCACAAGAATACACAAGCAGCAAAACATTTAACTGAGAAAGGAATCTCTCATAGCTAGAAGTCCTTAAAACACACACACACACACACAAACTCCCACACTAATTGTTTCCACTCACAACGTCTATTTCAGTTATTACTGTAAACAGATACTGAGTAATTCTTACTAATCCACCATCAACCATAATTACAGCTGCTGTGGGAGGTGCACCGTAAGTATTACAGATCGCTGGGACGAGTACGATTACTCTGTCTCCTGAGAAAAACCACAGACTTTACCCTGAGGTTATGAACAGTTAACAAACCGAGGCAGAGCACTACAATCCAGACAGCACACAGGTTGTGTTCATTTTACCAACTCTCACTTTGTGGTTAAAGCTTTGATGAAATGGCTCCAACATTTTTGGGAAAATACCTATAATCTGAGCAGCTCTATGTCTGACTGTGTGAGGGCATGGTGGACAACATATCATTGATGGGAAGCCTCTGTCATGTGGATGTTTAAGTTGGATGTGCCATACCTGGGTGAATAAGGAGAGATGAGCTGCTTCTCTTTGGCCCAGCTGATGGTGGGAGGGGGGACACTGTGAACATCACATGGCAGAACAGCATCCAAACCCTCAATCACCGACATCCTCATCGGCTTCTCTGAGCCCCCAACACCACCAGCATTGGACCGAGGCCGCACTGTTTAGACAAACACAAAGACTAAACAAACTGGATGTACACTTAAAGAGGCTACAAGGCAGGCAAGACAAAACATGGGCTGGAACTGAGCAGAACTGCAGAACAAAATATTGAAAATAGTAGAGGAGAGAAAGGAATGGAAATACATGATACATGCATTCTTTGGCAGCTCACAGTCAGCAGTGCAAAATGGATAAAACATAAAATATATACAAGAAGAAATATTCAGCTTTTTGATGCTTGCATATAACTTTTAGTGGTGACGTCATTTTTGGCACGGGTATTGTGGTGTGGCAGTGGAAATTGCTTTGGCGATCCAGGAAGTAATGTCAGTATCGAAATTCACTTTCGTGTACTTTGTTGACATGCTACATTTTCTCCTGGTGTAGAAGTCTGTAATTGGTAATGTGGTTTACCATAGACAGTAAGCTGGACCTTCCTGGAGGCATGACCAGCAGCATTAGTGGCTGTGCAGACGAACTCGCCGGTCTCATTTCCAGAAGGGGAAGAGATGATGAGGCTGCCATCAGAATCCAGAGAGAAGGCTGGACCACCCAAGTACAGGAACTCCCCGCCCTAGAAAGCAAGTCAGAGCAGCGAAAAAGGCAGGGGCCAGAATTTATTTCCATAATTCAGCCTTATTAACACTTATCCTGATGTTCAAGAAACAAATGTGCAGTTTGATGTGGAAAAAAAAAAACCCACAGACAATTTTAGTCTATTAATCTTTTCTGCAGTCAAATAAATAGTTTGAATGAAATATTAATAGTATGAAATTAAATGAATAGAAACAAATAAGTACTATATGACTTATTATTGTATCAGTGCAATGACTTATCCAGGGACTTATCACTCTGATTTGCCTACGTAGAATTAGCATGATTGATGGATTGAAAAACAGTGAAAATAAATAAATAAATAATAATAATAATAAAAAGGAATCATATTTTCACAGCTGGTGAAAAACCTAGCAGAGGCTACTTTTATATCTCTCTGCAGAACGGCTCACTAAACCAGCACAAATTTTACAACTCCAAAGCACTAGTGTCAAGGTTGGAAAAGAGCGAGGGGATTTCTACATACACACCCTGCTTCAACGGTTCAGCCTTGTCGTGTGCGTTTAAAAGCTGAACACGTTATCCTAGCTGATAGTCTCATCTGAGGCCACATTTACACGTACCCAGGTTTTTAGAAAAACAGATATTTCCCTTGTCCAGAGCATGCCAAAACAAGTGCTTGTTTCTTTGCAAAATGTTGCGACTGTAACTGCACGTAACCCTGTATAAATACAAATATTGAGTGTTTCAAACCAAAATGAACTGAGGAACCATAGTTATATATTTTTCAGGAGATACCAAAGCAGAACCAATACAGAAACGAAATTTAATAAATAATTCTGTGGCCTCTCATTAGTGATATTTCATAAAGATGTAATGCAACCTGAGCAGCCTGAAGCATATTCCCTCTTTTCTTGCCATCTTGATTTTATAATTACTTGGTGAGTAAATGAAAACTGTGCATCTTAAATGACAATGCCAACACAAGTCTGCTCATTGGCCTTTATACCTCTGGAGGTTTTGTCAATACAGACCTTTGTCCAGGTAAGTTCTGGACTTGGGACTCCACTGGCACGACAAGGCAAAGAAATGGTTGTTCCTTCAATTGTGCTGAATACTTGAGGACCATATTGAATTGTAGGAATCACTGCAACCACAAAGACAAAGCACAACTCAAATTCACTATTTCAGTGTTTTTGTTACATAGCACAGACCTTTATTAAGCATTGACGTGCTATTTCTTGTTTTTTTTTTTCTTCTGTGTCTGACAAGCAACGACGCCACATTTGTCAGGAACATGCACTTGTGGGACGAGCGGTAGAAGTGAGCATGGATTAGATGACTGACATTGGAAGAAACAACACGTGTTGGCAATCCAGCCAATTATTTAATTTAACAAGAATCAAATTTGAAAGACCAATATACAGCCACAACAGCCTGGCATCTCCTCATGGTGGACACCGACCTGCTCACACACTGCTGTGGGATTGGCATCCTATTCCTTAACCAGCAGCTACTTAAACTTAGACCATGTGGCTTTATTGGTGACTCTGAAGGAAACAACATGCCAAACCACGTCCCTCAACGGTTCCAGTGTGGTTAAGTCAAGATCACTGTCAAGTTCTCCAAACCCAAATTCTGGAGGATATCTTTGTCACACTCTGCTCTGTGGGACTGAGGATAATCTGGTCATATATATACTGTTTGGAAATGGGTAACTGGTGTTTTCAAGTAGCTGTGTACCTTTAAATGATTCATCGATGCTCCAGTGAGGAGGGGGTTTTGGGTCAGGCAGAGTGGAGCCACACCGTTTTTTGACCTCTCCCTCTTTTCTTCTCATTAATGATTCTTACCTGGATTTAACAGACTAATTTTATAACTTTGAACTTCTTTGGACTTCTTTTCTGTACCACTCGTTTTTGTGTGTGTGGGCCTTAGTAAACTTTACCGAGTGGTCCTGTGGATTTTTTCGCTGTGGATTAAGACGAGGGGAATCGATAGAGTGTCAAGCTGAGGCTTCATTCAGTGGAAACCTACAATCACTAATGTCAATATCAGAAGAGACTTGTATTTTCTTTGCAATTCCTGATAAACTAAGATTTAACTGTCCTTTAAACACAGAATATGTCAGTTATTTCAGCAGAACCAGGTTAGAAGGTCTCTTTTCATACACCGCCTGCTCCTCAGTACTACTGCCCACCCCCTGCTCCTCAGTACTACTCCCCACCCCCTGCTCCTCAGTAATACTCCCCACCCCCTGCTCCTCAGTACTACTGCCAAACCCCTGCTCCCCAGTACTACTGCCCACCCCCTGCTCCTCAGTACTACTACCCACCCCCTGCTCCTCAGTACTACAATCCACAAGTAAGCGCCTTCAAGTCTTAGAATTTGAATGATCAGATTTGATTAATTATCTGGAAATAACACTTTAAAACTGCAATACTAGGTCTAGGCAGAACCTAGACCAGTATTATGAATGGTCTGATACTTCAAGGTCCTTGTTTCTGCTGAATCCTGCATTTTTGGCTTGTTTATTTGTTTGTTTGCGTGCTTGCTTGCCTCCATTTTTCTGTAACTCATTGTCTGGTTTTCTGTGTTGCTATTTTGAATGGGCGCACCCTCATTAACCTCACATTATCTACCTCAAATTGCAGGAGCAGATGAGCAGTAGCCACACTGAAGAGCAGCAGTTCCAGGCTCAGTTCCAGGAGGCTCAGCTCCCTACGGAGCAGTTTCAACATGAGGAGGCTCAGCTCCCAACGGAGCAGCTTCAACATGAGGAGGCTCAGCTCCCTACGGAGCAGCTTCAACGTGAGGAGGCTCAGCTCCCTACGGAGCAGCTTCAACGTGAGGAGGCTCAGCTCCCTACGGAGCAGCTTCAACGTGAGGAGGCTCAGCTCCCTACGGAGCAGCTTCAACGTGAGGAGGCTCAGCTCCCTACGGAGCAGCTTCAACGTGAGGAGGCTCAGCTCCCTACGGAGCAGCTTCAACATGAGGAGGAGAAACCTCTGGTGCATGAGGAGCCCCAGAGGCATGAGGAGCCTCAGAGCCATGAGGAGGCCCAGAAGAATGAGGAGCATAACCAACAGCAGCAGCCATGGCGGCCTCGCTGCAGGAACATCACCATGAAAATGAACGACGATGTTCAGCTGAACAAGTCAGCGAATCCTTGGAGGCCGGGCTTGAAGAGGGCGAACGCTGCAAAAGATTCTCCAGTGCAGGAAACACAGGTACCAACAAACACTCTCCCCACACGACACTAATATTCCTGAATGAAATGTGTTTAGTTGAGGAGCTTCAAGCTTTCAGAATCTCAAACAAGATTAGAGAAGCAAAACTAGTCGATCTGAATGAAATCGTTGCATCAAGATAGCTTTGAGCTGTTGATCCACAATAACTCAATAACAGTGACTGGTCATGTTTACCCGACCTTAAAAACCAGACAACCAAGAGGAACCAGGTAAATGAATCGGTTCTGACAAGCTTCAAAGCACTTCAGAAACATCCTGAGTTCAGTTCAGTTAATTGAATGACTGGATTTCAGGGTGCATGTACACACGCTAATTGACTGATGATCCCAATGATTCACCACATGTTCTAACTGGTCTTCCCCCAGGAGCTCTTGAGGAAAGTGAAGAGCATCCTCAACAAGCTGACACCCGACAAGTTTGACAGTCTGATGAAGCAGATCACTGACCTGCCCATCGACAGCGAGGAGAGGCTGAGAGGGGTCGTGGACCTGATCTTCCAGAAGGCCATCGACGAGCCCAACTTCTCAGTCGTCTATGCTAAGATGTGCTGCGGCCTTGCCACAGTAAGGACGCCTGTTTATTCATTGGAATGTAGATAAGGATCAATGTGGACATTTTAACACAAAGGACATTGGTTTATAGTTGTACATTTGGTTTATTGACTCTCAAGTTGCTTGGAAGATCTTGATGGGAGAAGTGCTTAAACAGTTTTCCTCCATTGTGGTCGACATTTGTTGCCCGTTTCATTTCTCCTCCTGAACTTCACCTCTGCCTGTGGTTCACAGCTGAAGGTGCAGATGACGGAGGAACCCGGCAGCACCGTGAAGTTTCACAAGGTGCTGTTGAACTGCTGCCAGGAGGGCTTCGAGAAGGAGAACGTTAACGACGAGGCGTTCGAGAGGAAGCAGCAGGAGCTGAACTCTGCTGCATCGGTATGCGTCGATCACAATTCCTGCAACACTACGTCTGAACAGCTCACCAAGTCTGAAAATAATATTTGCCCGTTTTGCTTTTGTTCGGTTTCCTTTAGCCGACGGAGCGCCAGCGGCTTCAGGAGGAGCTTGACGAAGCCAAGCTCAAGGCCAGAAGGCGAACCATTGGCAACGTGAAATTCATCGGCGAGCTCTTCAAACTGAAGATGCTGACCGAGCCCGTCATGGACCAATGTTTGGTGGAGCTGCTGAGAAACAACCACGACGAGTCGCTGGAGTGTTTGGCCAAGCTGCTGACCACCGTCGGCAGAGACCTCGACGCCGAGAAGTTCAAGGTGAGACCGGCTCAATCGATTTACCGACTCTGCATCAGTGTTTGTGGAGAAAGTACCAGTTTGATATCCAAGAAAAATACACTTCTTTGCTCTCTTACTGAAAACGACAAGAGAATATTTATGTCAGGTTCAAACTTGCATGTAGTGAATGAAGGCACAGCATGAAGAGGGAGAGTTTCACGTGAATCCACATGTCAAATCACATTGAGGTGCCGAGGCTGTTATTTATATCGGACAGCATTTTTTTTTTCAGATCTAAAATAAATTGTCACAGTTGTTTAGTGATCAGGGCAGCTCCCGCTCTAAGTAGAGGGAAATGAGTTAGAAGTCCTTAAAAACTGCTGTTTGTTGCTGTAAAACAGAAACAGAAATAAAACTGTGTCTAACTTTCCCTGTTTTTTTTAATCAGGCTAAAATGGATCGACATTTCAAGCAGATTGAAAGAATCGTCAAAGAGCGCAAGACGTGCTCTCGGATCAGGTTCATGCTGCAGGACGTCCTCGAGTTGAGATTGGTGAGTGTTTGGTTCAGAGGCTTGTCAAAGCTTTTTTTTTTAATCTTCAAGCTGTTTGTCAATTGGTCAAATTCATAAAAACTGAAATTACAGAATCTCGCACAACTTCCATCTCAACCGATTCACATTCATAAAAACCCATTTGTGTTTCCTCAGAATAACTGGGTCCCCCGGAGAGCCGCCCAGGGCCCCAAAACCATCCAGCAGGTCCACATGGAGGCTGAGCAAGAACATATTGAGAAGCAGAGGAAAGTGCTTCAGCTCTTCTCCAAAGAAACCAGGAGACAGACAGGTGAGGACAAAATCCTCTTTCAGGCTGGATTTGGGGGAAAGACACCGAATACATGCAATGTTGTTGGACCTCTGACACCTGAGTGAAACTGATGAAACACCGTATAAAGTTTGACCTTTAAAAAGTGTCCCTGGGTTCCCTCATAGACCCTCGCTGCCAGAGAGAGCAGGACAACCAGACGGCAGAGGTCTCCAACACTGTGACACACAGAGCCTTCAACATCAGCAAGATGCCAACGATTTTCAGACTGGATGTTGTGGGTGACGAGGAGCTCCAGCTGCGCCCGCTGGCTGACATCCCATGGGAGCAAGGCTGCAGTGGATGGGACAGGACCAGCGACCTCGGTAAGACCTTCTCCTCAGCTTCAATACGTGGGAATTCCAACAGGGCAGAAACCCGCCCAACCTTTGGTTGAAGAACTGTAAAATACTTGAGCTTTAAAAAGTACAGTTCTCACTGTGTGGTGGTTCGTTCCAGGTTCCCTCTTAGATCTTCCTGGTCCCCAATCGGCGAATGTGACTGAATGGAGGCCGGAAGCCAGAAGTCAACTGAAGAACAAAGCTTGTCAATAAAAGCTCTAAACTTATTATCGTGATTTCTTATTTTGATGAGTGGAGATGTGGGTTGAAGGGGACTTTCTTCTTCTCTGGTTTTAACGTGCGACATCAGTGCCTGAACATGTCAGAGGGTATTTATGGTTTGAACACGAAGTCACGAAAATCCTCTGAAGAACCGACGATCAAAAATTAGGGAATCACAAACAATATTTCGTGTGAAATGACTGCAGGAGTTTGTATGCATATTACGGCTTGAGTTGCACGTTGGGCCTGAAAGCTGCCAGGAGACCGGCTGCAGTGAGGAGAACAGGATTGAATAGTAATTCGTGGGTCACAGCAGTGGTTTGAGTCCAAACGGGGGTCATGCAGCAGACGTCCAACACTGGAGCAGCACAAGGAAGGAACAAAACAAGACTCGGCACCATGAGGTCCAAAAGGACCACAGAGGTTTCCTTTCTTGATCCAGGGGCTTTATGGAGGAGGTGATGATGATGATGATGATGATGATGATGATGAAGGTCTCAGGTGTGCAGCTCAGCTGCAGTGCGAGACATGTTGGCTCCGCCCACCACACACACACACACAAGGGGAGGTGGAACACAAACCGTGACAATGCAGGTCGTTCCTTTGCTTGTGATTCAGTTGATCAACTTCAACAGGTTAATCATGAGGTGCGTATTTCTCATGAGGCACAAATAATTCTACTATTTCCTCACAGAGATTCAAAATGTGCCTGTAAGGCAGGGGCATCAAACTGATTTCAGTTTAGGCCACATCAACCTGATCTGACCTCTGGAGGCCCAACAAGTCAAACATAACATGTTAAACTGCAGATTTGGACAAATGTCAAAGTCTTTCCTTCTTTTGATCCTTTTGTAACTGCAAGAATTTGACAGGTGTGAGGTGAAAAACCTGCTAGAATGATAGAAAAGAGACAACCCCAGTATCGAGAGCAATAATAGTCACAACAATCAACATTTCTTGCGCAAGGGCAGAGAGTGAAGTCACCTGACAGCTCATATGTGAACTTGTTACAGTAAACACAACGCTTAGTGGCATGGTTTAGCTTGCAGCAACACTTCACCTGGCACATTGCCCTTTTCCCTTTTTCAGGTGTAGGTGGTTGTTGCTGGAGGTTTTCCTTGTGCACCTCGTGTGCAAATTAGCCGCGCTAAGCCATTTGTTCAGCATTGTAGGTGTAACAAAAGGCTGGACTTGCGAGTGCTAATGGTTGCATTTACATAAGAAATGTCCCCAGTAAATTGCAAATTAGCCCAGCTAAGCCATTTGGCAAACTCTGGACAACATAGTAGGTGTACCAAAAGGCTGGACTTTGCAGTGTTAAAAGAACACTCTGAATTTTAATCGTGTCATTCTTGAGCTCGATATTTTTTAGAAATTGTCAGTTTAAACTGCTTTATCTCCAGGTTATTCGATATACCAGAGGATCCCAACCCTGGTCCTTGAGGGCCCCTGTCCTGCATGTTTTAGTTTAGCTATCCCTGCTTCAGCATACCTGAATCTAATGATGATGTCATCACCAAGATTGTGAACAAGCCCAATAACGAGCCCCTTATTGCGATCAGGTGTGTTGCAACTGGGAGGAGCTAAACCCTGCAGGACAGGCCCTCAAGGACCCTCTTGCTCTGTAATCCCCTCAGCAACTGCTGGTTTCAATGCACACTCAAACATAATTCAAATGACAAGTTTGACGCCTTTAGCGTACAAGTTGTGGAAGAATGATGATGGAGATATTTCCTTACAAAAATATTTTCAAAGACACCATGGCAGAAAAAGCATGCAAAACCTTTGTGACGCTACAAGTCATGAGGACAGACCTGTAGATGGCAAGAACGCTTTTCTTGAATCACTGACGACATTCATCCAGACTATATGCTTTGGTTGTTCTGCTCTTTTTCCCTGACATGTGAAATGATGCAAAGAAAGTTTGTCGCAGATACTTCTTGTGTTCTTAAGTTCAAAGAAGAGTTTTGCTTTTATTTGTACCTGAAATTATTCAGAAGAACCAACATTTTTTTATAAACGGCATCAAAGTATAACTTATTAATTTAGCAACAACATAACATTGCATTATCAAAAAAACTGCATCGCTTTTCTTGTTACCATTCTGAAAGAACATAATTAATATTGTATTTAAAAATGTTTAGATAATAATTCAATCATTTGGAAATGTTTCACATGGTTGTATGTTTGTGTGCTTTACCATAAACGTCGACAGTGGTTGTGTGATTCGTGGCGCCAACAGCACTTTCGGCCAAGCAGGTGTAGTCACCCGCATCATCCAGGCGAACTCTTTCAATATGCAGACTGCCGTCCTTCCTCACAGTCACATACTGGTCTGAGGTTACCTAAATGGGTTGTTTGTGAAATAGGTTTCAGTGAAACTGTGTTTCTATAAAGGGAGAAAAATAGCAGCCTGAAAACAAATCAAACTCATGAGTATTGTCTCTGTGTTCTTACGAGGCCATAGTTGTGTAGCCACTGCCTCTCGGGTAGTGGATTTCCAGCCAGTAGTACACAGGGAAGAGTCAGCTGCTGGTCCTCAATTACACTGAGGAATGCTGGACTCATTGCAATGATGGGCGAAACTAAAAGCACCAGGAAAAAAAAAAGTTTTCAAAACCATAGCAGACAGATAAATCCTCTGTAGCCATATGATTTTCTTCAACTACAGTATTTTTGGCTACAGCTTTTGAGCTAAAAACACATAAAGAAAAAAGCCATTTGTGTTTCAAAATTTTAAATATTAATTAATAGATTAAATATCATCAAAAGTAATAATCACTTGCCAGTTACAAAATGTAGAATCAAACTGTAACCATTTTAATAAATGTAATTTATCCCTATCTGCGATGTGTCATAAGATGGAAACTGTCTAATATATTATATCTCTCTATTGTCTAAAGGAAACAACTTTGCATGTGCTTCTTCACCGGGTCTGCATATCTTCAGAGGGAACAGAGCCAGTAGGGAAATGGGGCAGTAGGGCACTAATATGTCATCTGGAAGGGTCTGTGCTTCCTAACCTTTGGCCCACATACGTATAAGAGCCCTGTGTGTTTCCACTGCAAAGAAACCAGGAAGCAGATACTGAGGTTAACAAGGTACTTGTGTTCAAATATACACACTGAAATGTGTTAATGAGCTCATGCTGATATCTAAAAACCAAAAGGGAAACATGTCAATACAGCCATACATGGATGGATGCAACAGCTTCAAGTAACTGAAAGTAACTAAACTTTGCTGGTGATTAAAGATACTCGGAGGAATGCTGGTAGGGACACGTAATGCATTTTGTATTCAGTAATTGTATTTTTAAGTGGCAGGGTATTTTAAGGGTGTGTTATCTTAGCACTTTTTCACCTCAGAATCTCCTGAGTAGTGGTTCACAAATTGTACTGCTTGCATATATTAATCTAGTTTTATAGAGATGGAATTAAGATGACAAATCGGTCATTATAACATATTAAGCATTTAAAAACTTCACTTGAAAAGAACGTTGCTCAAATGAGGGGTGACACAACCATGTTTAACAACTTTATTTAGCAGATTTACTAATAAAAATCGAGATCTAATATGTCAACCCTGGGGACCTACACTTGCCTCCACATCAGTATTGGCCATGAGTCACCTGTCCCTCATTTTGAATGATGTTTAAAATTTGCACCATCAGAGAGTTCCAGTATAATCAACAAGACCACTCACTGGAACTGAAACCACATGATGTTTTGGAGAAATCAACGAAATATTTCAAATAGACTTCTCACCCAGTCCAGTTACAGTGACGTTAGCTCGAGTTACGATCCGGCCAAAGTGATTCTGGGCCTCGCAAATGTACACCGCCTCATCCTGAACCCACAGATCTGGCAAAAAACAGGGACATCTCAGTGTAAACAGTGCATATTTGTGTTTAATTTTAATGCATTTAGATATATGACTGTAACACATACTAATGATATGTAGATCCCCATTGCTCTGTGAGATGCTGCCATGTTCACGAGGCCTGTTGAAAAGCGGAGCGCCGTCCTCCCTCCGCCAGCTGACCTTCGGTTCAGGGTGACCTTGAGCCCGGCATGGTAAGGTCACATTGAGGCCAATGTCCATCGCAACATCCGATGGCGCTGTAGTGAACTTGGGCGCAGCTGTTGCAGTAAAGTATGATGATAGCAAAGGCAAAAAGTTCATGAGGTATTCATCCATCTGTGTTTAATTTGGCTGCAAGTTGTTCTCCATTCATGTCAAATATCATAGATATGGAAATGTTCACACCAGATTTATAGACCTACGAAAAAAAACATTTTTTTCCCTTTACCTACAATATGTGGAACCACATGCAAAAGTGCTGATTTGGAATTTTATCCATAACTGGGTAAACTTTGAATAACTCCCTATAACTCTGTGTACGGTAACTTTGTTTCAGTATCAGCCACATAAATGTTGATATTGCACAAACATTCTTTCATAGTAAGAGCATCCTTCATTAAGAGCACAAAAATAGGTATTACTATTTGATTAATTAAGCATTATACAAAGCTATCCTCTAAAGTTACTCTCCAGCTTGTGAAACAATTCATCAAAGTGTTCATGTGTTGCCAAGATTCCCTTTTTGGCTCCTATCCTTCATTTTGTGCAATAAAAATATATCGCTCATCTCAATAAAGTGTGTGCATGGTGTCAAGTACGTGTGAAGAAACAAGTATTCTAACAACATCCTCTTCTGGGACCATGTGCTTCTATCATTTGGACATCTGGACCATGAATAAAGTTTCCCAGCTATGCATGAGTTCACAGAGCGGATAAAGCCACTGAAGAGGATCAATTAGAAAGGTGAAATCCAAAAGTAGTTCTAACTTTGTTTTGCTACTTTGAGCTTCAAAGTAAATCTTGACTCACAGAGTTCATGATTCAGAATAGAAAGCATGCATAAATGTCAGGAAACAGACATTAGAAATAACCCTGCGGGAATCTTGCAAAAGAAGAAAATAAGAAAATATTTGGTAATACTTTACAAAGTCAGTTTAACTTGGTGCCAGTCTTACCTCCAACATCAAGGAGGACTTTTCCTGACGATGTGCCCGCAGCGTTAACAGCCACACAAGTGTACTCCCCTGCATCAATGCTCTGGGTCTCTTTGACGGTCAGTGTTCCTCCAAAAGTGTTGACCTCAACAAGGGGTGTTGAGTGCAGCAGGATATCACCTTGCAATGACAGTAAAACAAAACAACAGAGTCTAGACGATTTGTTCTCACCCGTAAGCCTTAAACATTTGCGGTGTTCAAGCAAATCATGTGACACATTCTGATGCAGGCAAGCATTTCCTTGCAATGCCAGCAGGTTTCTTTTTTTTGACTCTATATATATAAAACAGGTCTGGTCTGATGTCAGATTTATAGACCTTCATGAGTGGAATTTGCATATTTCCCCTGCACATGCATGCATTTACACCAGTCCATGATTTCCTGACCAGTCTGAAATATATGAATGTGTGTATAATTACCCTATCAGCCTTCTAAATGGGATAAAATGAGGATAGTGTATGGATCAATGAATCTTACCTTTATACCACCTGATCTCAGGCTGAGGAACTCCAGATGCTGAACAGGCCATTACAGTGGTTTCTCCGATTCCAATGAGAATCTCACTGAGTGCTACTGTCACCACAGGGGATTCTAGAAGAGGAGATTCACAATGAATTCACAACAGAGATTCTATAAGCTGGTACAGTTGATAAGTGCAGCAAATAAATAATACACTATATTGCCAAAGGTATTTGGTCAGCCATCCAAATCATTGAAATGATATGTTGAAATCACTTCCATGGCCACATATGTATAAAATCAATCACCGAGGCATGCAGACTATTTCTACAAACATTTGTGAAAGAATGTGCTAGAAAAGAACAGTAATAGGGCTAGGGTTAGGGTTAGGGTTCTACAATCAACTGTTAGCAGTACTATAACAGAGCAGAAGTGATTGGGAACAACAGCGACACAGTCACAAAGTGGTAGGCCATGAAAAATCATAGCCTCTTAGTTCCAGTTGAAGGAAATCTGAAAGCGTCAGCATACCAAGACATTTTGAACATTTTCATGCTCTCAACTTTGTGGGAACCGTTTGGAAATGGCGGAGCCAGCTTGGTGTTGAAGAACTTGACCGTCCTGCACAGAGTCCTGACCTCAAACCACTAGCACAACTTTCAGATGAATTATAGCAGAGAGTGTGAGCCAGGGCTTCTCGTCCCCCATTGGTGTCTGACTTCACAAAGGTCGTTTTGAACAATGGTAAAAAATGACTAGAAGCACATCCCATTCCCTTAACAGTGTGGAAAGCCTTTCTAGAAGAGTTGAAGCTCTTATAGCGGCAAAGAGTGGCCCAACATCATATATTGGTATAGAATGGAATTTCACTCAAGTTTATATGTGTGAAGGCAGGCGAGCGAATACATTTGGCAATACAGCGCATATATGAAGAGTTGTGCTATTCAGTGTAGTTGTTGGTGTGTGGTTGTTTGTGTGGCATTCACCAATGTAAGAAAGGGTGGAAGTCATAGTGTCCGTCCCAGCCTCATTGCTGGCCAGACATCCGTACACTCCTTCGTCAGTTCTCTCCATCTTTCTTATAAACAAGGCGCCATCAGAGGTCATCCTGTGTCTGAACACAGAGAAACACAAATTTGTATCTTTTGTGTAGTTTTCATGTGAACAAAAGAGAAGGTATCACAGCTGTAGCAGTAAAACTTTAAATAACAGAAATGACATCCATAAATATGATATAAATGGGAGAAATTCACCGGCTGGATGCTGTCATGAACATGCTGTTGTGAGTCCAGACCAGGCGAGGTGGAGGGTAGCCGCTGGCCGAGCACCGAATCCTGACGTTATCTCCTGTGGTGAATGTCTGATTCTGCGGCTCAACTGACACCCTGGGAACCTCTAAAGGGAAATTAAAATCACACAGCTGATTATTTAACTCAATCAAAGTAATATATTACTATCATTATTATTATTAGTAGTAGTAGTAGTAGTAGTAGTAGTTGTTCTTGTTGCTGTTGTTGTATAATCTACTAAAAATTTGTAACTGATCATAGTATAACTCTCCTGTCAGTTAGATTTATCTAATGATGTTTAATTGAATTGAATTGAATTGAATATATCTATATTTACTACAGCTATTGCATACACAGTCTGTTAATGTTAAAGTCGGGCATCTTCCATGCTGTCATGAGGTCTCACTCAGACTTAGTTTAGACTTGATGAGGCACTCCTCAAGCAAAGGAGAGTTTAGTAAATTAGAAACTATCAGGTCAGTGGGCACCAAGGTTAACAATCAGCTCAGAAAGTAGATCAGACAGCGACGGCAGTTCTGCAGCTCTACAACACGTTCCTTTGGTGCAAGAAAGGAAGGAGTAATATAGTCGCTAACTTGTTACTTTAAAATGTCAAATTATATCACAGTAAAATGTTCAAACGTGCAAAAATCTTTTACAACAACTAATAATGTTTCACAGCATATCTTTTTCTCTCATTTCCTCTTTACTGGTGAAACAGTAAGGGATATTAAAACCAGGCCCAAAGAGCTATTGCATCATGAGAGATTTTTAAATTGATTCATGATGTGTAAGTCATCTTTTTTAAGGGTGTGTTTTCTCTGTTCTATTCCCACGGCTAGAATCTCTTCCAGCATCTGTTGTGATCGGTCCAACATTTAGCGAAAATCACTGTGAGTATCTTCTATGAACAGAGACGCTTCCAATTTCTTTCCTTTTTTGAAATGATACAAGCAGGCAGAGTGGACTTGCTTTATATGAGAGAACGTCTCAGTGTGATTGAGTTCTAGCAGGTACAAGTTTAAACGGTTGAAGCAACACACAAGTACAGTCGGTGTGAAGGAATGCGTGGCGTTTTGTCAGAGGCCACATTTTGACAGATATAAAGCACATTCACCAGAAGCTGACAGTAAAATTACAGGTAATACTTGTGATGTATGCCAACCTTGACGTGAAAACTAAATGAAATGCTTTAGCTATTGATCACAGTGATCACTGGCTTTTTGCTCACGTGCCTCTGCTTCTAATAAGGTCATCCTCTCCTTTAAGGAGGGTTGACACCTCTAAGTTCATAAATGACGAGGTACCTGAGCACCTGGCTGCATTCTTTGACCCTGACTAAACAGCCGCTTCAATGCATCATTAAGCAATGTGTCCTCAGCACCCCCCTTCAGCACCTGCCTTTTTTTTCTTTCTTTATTCCTCCTTCTCTCCCTCTCATTCTGTCTCTTCTTCTTATCTCAACTTTTTCTCTATCCTCTGTACTTTTGCCTTTCACACACTCGTCACTTTGAATAAATCAACAAAACAACAAAAATCCAGCACAAACTAATAATAAAGATTTGAATCACCATAGTGCGAATGCCTCCAGCCTTTAAACACTATATTCTATATATTAATTATTTCCTGCTTGTTTGGATCAATTTAACAACACCAATCGGCACAAAACACATACAAACCAGCCATTCCCTCAATGGAGACACAGACACTTAAAAACCTCAAACATATAATGTAATTCCCTCTATCCCTGAACATCTGATCGCCCTCACATAGAGAGTACATTTAATACGACTTCCATTATTCATTTATCTTCTGTACCAGTACATCCAGCAAATCCCAGTTGACGATAGATGAAGGCGAGGCCCAGTCTGGACAGTTTGTATGTCAAACATGGAAACTCTACAGAAAAAAGCCCCAGACAGTACTGTGTGCCCATACTCTATTCTATTCTATTCTATTCTATTCTATTCTATTGTGCAACACTGTTGTTGTTGGACAACACACAGTGTTTTTAATAATAAAAGAATTAACCATTCTGAACAATGACAGCACAACAAAAAGAAAGAAATCTCTCCTTCTTGTTTTTTTTATATTTTTTATTAGCTTATGCTCAAGCACAATGCCTTGTGCCCAAGATGTCCGCAGACCTGACTACTTCAAAGGAAGACTAATCACTAGGAAGGGACCAACCAGAGGGGAATTAGGAAACCCTGAGGGCTCACCAACAGCTGGTTTAGACAGAAACACACATAAGCAAAAAAAAAAAAAAATAGAAAGATATACAACTTGTAAAACATTATCCATAACATAAAATGTGTGAATGAGACTTACTGTACAGGTAAATGATTAAAAAAAAGAAACAAAGACAAACCAGTGGAACCCAGGAAAACTTTTAAGGTCAACTGTGTAACTCATCACTCAGTGAGACGAGTCAAATGACAGAGTTCCTCGTCTGCAACGCCGCACTTATCCCTTCAACTCTGTCTGTCACTGACGTTAACTTCCAAGAGGCAACAGTTCATTCCAAGATCACAAAGGGCTTTTCAATAATTCGAACGTAGGTCATGAAGAAAACACACCTGAAGCATCCAAAAATGGCTCATTGAAAAAAATCACAAACTGAGAAATACATTTTTTTTTTAATAAATGAATGAATGAATGAATATGAGCTTTAAGCAACCGATGGGCATTAAATTAACATTGGGGTTTTAGGTATATAGATAATACAAGATGTTTATCAGGGATGGATTGGATAATGTGATAAGAAAGTTCTTTATACCCCCTGAATTTTTCTCATTTCATTCTGGATGAGAGCATCTGCTAATAGCTGATTTTAGCAGCTGTAACACATTGCTATTTCCTGGCTGGGTGCTGCGTGATACTGTGTAGCTGGTCAGATGAAAGCTTGTGAAAAAAGTGTTCCTGAATCAGTGTCAGGCAAATATTCAGAACAAAGGTAAAGGAGCTGTCCAGAGATGAAAAACTCTTTTGTGCTTTCGAATGTCAAACATAAATAATTTTCACAGCTCACAGAAAGCATTAGGTTGAATTATAGTGAAAAGGGGAGTGAAGAGGGGCAAAGGTTACTGGAAGACCACCATATATTTGCTAAGTAGTTTGCGTTTGCCAGACGTTTTGCTCCCACCGTGTGTAAATCACTCAGACGAAAAATGTATGCACACCAAAACAAAGGTTTTACACGCAAATGAAACTGCATGCAATGCTCTTCTCCACAATAATGTTTTCATTTGTCTTCATTTCCACTGACACATATGTGTATGTCTAATTTTTCATGCCACTACACCTCTGAGAGGTGTAGTGGCTAATACTCACTGCACAGAAAAAACACTATGGAGCAATTCCTAGCTTGGGCCTTTCTTAAAAAGTTTGCATGGGTCTGGTTTTTCTTCATATTCTCTGGCAACTAATCCATAATTGGATTAGTTGAATCTACATTCAAATAATCACTTTGCTGCTGCTTGTTCTTTTACTGATATGTACATATCTTAGCACACAGACCAGTGTCAAAATCAAACACGTAATACACAACACGTTGTCCTGGAGAGTGACAGACCCTCCCTCTGGAAGTTGCTCAGCTTATGAATGAATTTAAAACTCATGCAGGAGAGTTTATACTGTAGCCTTATAAAACTTACAAAAGATGATAAAACACGACCCACCTTGCACAGTAAGATAGATTTGCTCTGCAGCCACTCCGCCTTCATTTATAGCAATGCACTCATACCATCCTGAATGGTCTGGCGTTACAGTGGACACCTGCAGTGAAAGGTTGGCCAGGACCGTTGTCCACGGGTCCAGGCGAGCGTCATGGCCTCCTCTCAGCCATGTGAGGTTGAAGGCGACAGTGCTAACGACATGGCATGTGAGTATAGCACTCACACCCGGCGAAACTGTCATGTTACCCTCGGCTGTGACAGCGGGAGGAGGCTCTGCAGGGTGAAAGCAAAATGAGGCAGATATATTAAAAACATATGAACAGCCCACTTACACACACAATTACATATATTCAGAGACCCTATTAAAATTTTATTTAAATGAGAAAAAAAAGACGAGTATTGTTGTTAAAGGTCACTCTTTTCATAATCAAATGTAACGACTTTTATTATTTTAAGCTACATATAAATAACTTGCTGACTCTAACTATAATACCCAGTATTAAACCAATATCGATCACTCATCAGCTCTCATGTATCCCTCTGCTTTCATTCTCGCTTTTTTTTCTCCCACCAGTGTGTTGAAAACACTCTTCTCTCAGCATTTTTAAACTTGAGCCAAGAGAAAAAAGGAGAGGATAGGGAATGAGAGGGGAGGCAAGGGCATGCCGGAGTTTTCAGCATCGCTGTTTGGGATTATGACATAAATTTGGCCACGAGCAAGTAATGTGTGTGTGAATCTCTGTGCATGAAACAGGAGAGTTAATATTCTAACTGCACCAGTCAAAGATTGTACATGTACAGTAGATCAACTAATTCCATCTTTAGAAAAGCCAGGAGAGCTTCAGTGATCTCCTTTAAGCAGAACATTTGAGATTTTTGTAGTCATTCTGAGAATCTGAGGAGAAAAAAAACTGACAGCAACAAGGGACCGTAAAATGGCAAAACTCAAACTCTGCATTTCCCAATGCAGAGATCAAAGATACAACTCAACCTCTGATTGTGCCACAAAATCATCATCCAAGTCATTCATATAATGGATTTCTGTGTCTAGTACATGGTCAAGCATATATTAGCCCATTTTATCCAATTCATTACATAACAGTTCAAAGCATCAATATACAGTTGTTTCTTAGTGTACCTACAAAATTAGATTGACTCCTTGACTTGAGGCATAGATTATACAGCATTGTGTTGTAAACTGGGGTCAAATGTTCCATAAAGCTGCATTAATTGTGTGTGTGTGTGTGTGTGTGTGTGTGTGTGTGTGTGTGTGTGTGTGTGTGTGTGTGTGTGTGTGTGTGTGTGTGTGTGTGTGTGTGTGTGTGTGTGTGTGTGTTCATTGCGCTGCACCATTTCACTCACGGTATGTTGAGTCTTAATAAGCATGCCTCCTTTCAGAGGTATTTTCAAAACATGATACAGGACATTAAATACAATGACACTTTTTAACTGTTCACTGCCCTACAAGTAGATCCATCTCACATAAATTACTTGTGTTGACAGTCTAATGCTTACCAGCCCTGAAGCATTCCTGTCTAACAACCCTGGCCCATTTCATGCATCCATGGAGGGCAGCTCACCATAAACAACTCATTAATATGAACAGTCCTTCAGTCTTCTGATAAAAATCTATACTGCTGACCATTGCTTGTATTACTATTACATCGTCACACTTTTTGCATACACTGCCAGATATGTAAAAAATAACATTCTAATATGGTTTAGTTATATTGGTCATAAGAGAAGATGGGTTTTTGAGTGACTTTGTAGTTTCTTTTCCAAAGAGTAGAAGAGCATCTTAACAATTCAAATGATTAAAATACATTAAAAACATGTCACACTTTGCTTACCTGATACATCTAGGAAGGTGCGAGCTCGTCCATTACCAGCACTGCTGATAGCAACGCATTCATAGTAGCCTTCATCCTTCAGGGTGACCTGAGCTATTTCCCACGATGCAATGTCAGAATCACTACAATAAAAAGAAAAAGATAGAAAAAGGATCCGTTATCTATGTGAAAGCATCACAATTGTGAACAATTCTGCTATCATACCATTGGGCTTGCTCCTCACTAATTCTTTGGTGTAAACTACATGTAATCACACATATACACAATGCAACCCTCCTCTAGCATATTGATATATTGAGATTAAATCCATTATATTTAACAATTTGGCCTCTTTCACTTCATTGTCTCTCAAAATCTACATGAACTGGTATATAAAGTGAAAATATGTATTGATTTGGCCTTTCAGCATGGAATGTTCATTGAAACTATCTTCATTATCTGGAAGAAGATGGTTTAAACTGATTATTACCCCAGTAATAATACATATTGATGGAGTATAATCAAACTGCCATTTAATCCACAAATATTCCAAAAAGGTACTACAGAAACAAAAAGCTTGTTTCCCAGCATTTTTCCACAACGGCCTAAATCCTTTGCACGGTGCAGTACATGATATCAAAAAAGACATTTTGACAAACAAAGCAGAAACATAAAAATGAAGCAAAAACAAGGCCCTGCATTGGTGCACCCCGCCCCCCCCCCCCCCCCCCCCCCCCCCCCCCCCGTCCTGCCCACCTGAACAGTTGGTCCACTCCAAGTTGTCCTTCATCATTGCTGAAGCGCAGAGTGAAAGGGATCAAGCTCTCTACCCGGCATGTGACAGCCCCCCTCTGCAGATAGTAACCATGAGTCGTGGCTGGCATCAGCACTTTAGGAGAACCTGACAGGTAACATTAAGAAGCAAAAAAGGAAATTAGTGAGCAAATGAAATGTGATTGCTGCATGTCTTTACCTCAGCGTAGATGACAACACTTACTGGGTATGATACTGGAGAAGGAAACACTGGAGACTCTCTGGAACAAGAAGCCATCGCGGTCGTATCCTGTCACTCGCACAAAGAAGGCCTCGTTGGGAGGAATGAACTCCGTGATGTTCCAGAGGCTGTATGGCTGCCGCTCAGGGTAGTACCTGATCGGCAAAGTTTTCATCACTTCGCTCGTGATGGAGAGGAGCTCCAGCGTGTCTGGCCGAGCGGGAGGAGAAAGTCCCGTGGTGTTCAGAAGGATGTGGGTGGGAACACCTGAAGAGGCGTCATCATAATTACTTTATTGTTTGAATACCAGATGAAAGGAAATAAGTGTGATTTCTTTTACAGTCGGTCCAACGGGTGAAACTCGCTGACCTTGAACTGGTCGACTCATGGTCTTTTTGAAGTCCATGGTGGGGTTCCTGGAAAACCCAGCTCGGAAGTCGATGGTGCTGAGGCCGGAGATTCGGACTGAATGTCTTCCTTCACTGGAGGTCTGCATGAAGACATGATCAATCAATAAATCAATCAATCAATCAACCAAATAAATAAATAAATAAATACAAATTAATTAATTTGAGTATGTTTATGCCCTGTATCATCGCTCCAGTAATGCCACTCTGATGCTGGTCATCATTGTCTTCCCAACAACATGAGCAAAATCCAAAGTAAACGCTTGACAACGAAATCTCACTGACCTTCCCGCATGTAAAATGCAATGAAATGTGACTACAGTGAAGTCTTTTTAGCTGTTTTTCCAAAAGTCTGACTGTTGCGAGAAAGCTGTTGGAAAATCTCTGAAAAGAACTAATTCAAGAAATCAATAAACGTGATAAGCGAGCAAGTGAGTTTCTTTAACTTTTGTTTGTCTTTCATGCAGTCCTCTACTTGTTTGAATTATTTCAAGTGTGTCGATGATAATATAAAAAAGGAAAGCAAACATTTTAGTCCCTGTATTTATGCTTTGCAAATGATCAACTCCTCTAAATAAATACAGTATTATTTATTTAATATTACGTGGTATCAAACTGCTCCAATGAATAGAATAGAATTGAATACAATACAATACAATACAATACAATACAATACAATAGAAACTAACACTATGTGCAATGGTGGCAAAGACATTAAAATAAAGTCGAGTTGATGCATCTGAAGCAGCACTGAGTGGCTTAAATGACAAACAAGATTTTCCCTCGTAACAATCTTTAGTGAGCCAACAATCCCCACATGTAGAG
Organism: Blennius ocellaris; assembly: GCF_963422515.1. Classification (NCBI taxonomy): domain Eukaryota; kingdom Metazoa; phylum Chordata; class Actinopteri; order Blenniiformes; family Blenniidae; genus Blennius; species Blennius ocellaris. The sequence continues at coordinate 10,568,387 of NC_137661.1, read as the reverse complement.
ACATGCCAGTTTGAGTAAGTCACTGCTGGCTGTCGACTGTCCTACACCTGAGCTTATAAAACATTCAAAATTCAATGACGACCCACTTGGTCTGATATTTGGTACGTTTAATTAAACAAACATGGCCACTATAATCAGAGAGCAGATAATTGCTCATGCGGTCGTCATCGTGTCAGTCTTTTGAAGTTTTCCAGAAATAAAGACAACATAATTGCAATGAAGTATATGTTGGTGAGAGGTGGAAACTCCTCCCCTTAGGTAAAACACCTCGGTGGTGTCACTGTCATTGACTCACAATGCAGAGTGAGGCACGCAAACCGAGACTGTCATTTGTAATTGCTTGAAATGAAAGACAGAGAGTGGCGTGTTTGCAGTAATTTATGACGGTTGTGTTCTGTCCGACATGAACCTAAATTCACTGTGGATCAGAAACCAAGCGAGACTGAAGAGTGATGCAACCGAGAGGTCACCTAATGCTGAGCTAAAACTCCAACTGCCCAAACAATGAGGTCACATCAGGACAAAGGGGATTCGGAAAGACTTTAAATGCCAATGCCTTCCATCATAAAACACAAAGCCCATCGTGGCCACTAAATCCACCCTAATGGCTACTGTAGAATTACCCTGGGCCTATAGTTGGTTGTAAATGAGGCCATAATTAGGGGAGAGGTTCTTTAAAGGTCACATCCCTGTCATTAAAGCTACTCATTTCCCAATTTCGCACACACCCAAAGAGACCGACTTGCCCCTTTGGATATTCTATCAGGTTTGTATCCAGAATCGCAGTGGCTTTGATTAGAGTGTTACTCTTTACCTCCTTTCTATAGAGGCACTGATTTCACTTCTTTAAATTGTTTCAATGAATGAAGAGATTGTGTTTTACAATATATAGCTCAAAATGCTCCATGTCATGAGATGTTCTTTGATCATTCAGCGGGAAAACAAATAAATCGCCTCAGTTCTGCTGTTTGATTAAATCCAACACGTCAGTCCACCGAGCCAGCAAAACACACCGAGGCAGGGAGAATTGAATTAAATCTTTATGATGTAGTCCAAAAAGCTGTTTTCTATTTATTTTGCAAACTGATCTCCTGAGATTTCCTTTCCCGAGCAGACTCTTAAACAGTGTCCTGTTTAATGAAACATATTATTTCAATTATTTCATGTAAGAGAGAACGACAGAAAACAGAGTTACAAAACAATGCAGACACAAAGGCAGTGATGAGGAAAGGCGGACACAAGTGCTCTTCTTTTAAGTTGTGTGGATGCTTTTCAACTTAGAACAACCCTGAATGATTATCACGGGCTGTAAAATTCAGGATGAGGCTTAAAAGGTCTCATTGATGCTGAGGTCATGTAGCATAAAAGTAGTCTCACTAAATTATTCTCAGTAGAGCGCATATTTAAACACTAACATGCTTCTCCTCAGTACAAAATAAAGCATTACATTATCTTGTATTCCCGTACACAGATACTTAGGGGGAGAACACAGGATTGCAATGCCTCAAAATGAAGTTAACACAACAATAATGGGGGAAATGGAAGCAATAGTGAGTGATAATGAGGTGAACTTACACATCAACACAATATCCAATTAAAGGCAGATTAAAAAGGATCAAATTCCTTTTCACACACAATCTATGGCCAGGGCCTTACACTGGGATGTCAAGGGCCATTAGTGTTACTGAAACCCAGCATGGCAGAACAGCTAAATCCCTCTCAAGTATTTATCCACATTTCTTTGGATGTCCTGGGAAACACGGCTGCAGATGAGGAAGAGATAGTAAACATGGAAAGAGTGGCTTAGAGAACTGAGGCTGGAAATGGCAGAATCCAGTGGCGCCGCCAGCCAGAAGGAATCCTGTACGCACTGTGCGTGCAATTTTTTTGAATGTGTTAAAAAAAACAAAAAAAAATAGATATTTTAAAGGGGCGTTTGTTTTTGTCTCGGCCTGGTGCGCTGACAACATAATGTTTTGCTGGGCTGTTTTCATATGTGATTCTGTACCCGGGTGGGGGGTCTGTGCGTACTATGAAATTGAATCCTGGCGGCACCACTGGCAGAATCTACAACAAAACCAAGCAAACAAAACCAACTGAGCAGAGAAGAGAGAAGTCAGAGAAAATGGCTGAAGCAAATGGACTGAGAGGGAGAAGAAACAGACCAACACACTGTACAAATTAAGCCGGATGACGATAATAACGATGTAATGTTTCACTTATTTTGTGTCTGTTTAAAACCCACCATCACTTCTGTGAGAACTGTGTATGAAGTATTGACAGAGATCTGAGAAGAGCCACTCGAATTAAACTATTATAATATGCATCATTGGCAATAAATTCAATATACTACTTTTGGCAGTAACAAGTTAGTAACTGAGTACTTTAATAAGATTAAAAACTAAGAATTGCTCATTTGTTTGTGAGTCGGTTTATTTGTCACAGACAAAAGAGCTATAGAGCCACTTTAACTGATGACTGTGATTTAGTAACATGAAAAGAACCTGTGTTATGGAATGAATGAATGAATCATTAAATGATTAACTGATATTAAATAAAATCCAACAAAATATTCCTGTTGGTCAACAAAGTTCAGAATAGATAAGACAACAATTAAATCTGTGATCTTCTGTTATGTCGTGAGCCTTGCAGGTCATCTGGATCGAACCTGTTTTTGTTCCCACAGTCAGAACCAAGCATGCAAAAGCTGCTTTTTTTATGCACCAGATATTTGGAATAAATTGCTGCATCTTTGATTCTCTGGAAACAAGAAGGCCTTTCTGTTTGCTGTTCTCAGTGAAACAAGCATATATTTCGCATTGCATTATCAATGGAGTTTGAAATTGTTTCCATGTTGTCGTTTTTTGCTTCATGTTTAATGAATGCTTTTTTTCCATCTTTCTTTGTTTTTCGTTCCTTTTGTTCTTGCCAGGTCGAATCGCACCGTTGCTAAAATGTGCTTTTCTTACAAACTTGCTTTGCCTTGCCTTTTTCAAATCAAACCATCTTGATAAGAAACTGTGCTGTACAGTGAAAAATCCACAATAAAAAATGTAGCTCCTTAACTGATGCTGCATTTCAGAGATCATTTTTTAACCTTTGGCATATAGGTAGTAAACAAATAACCGGCACTTCTACTGGTTTTGTCATTGTTGAATGATTTGGTCTAAACCAGGTATTTCATGTTTCTGTGAATATTAATTTGCCTCGTTGTGTTTTGGTTTAAGAAGTCCTGTTCTCTTCACCAACCACATGGTTTTATTTGCTGATGATATCGTTCTTTGATTATTGTCACCTGCGACTCCTTGCGAGTATAAACTCCGTGCCCTGTGTGTACTTTTTTGAACCTTGATGTCTTGTCAGGAAGTCTTGTTCTCAAACTGGTTTTGATACTTGTCTTGCCCTTTCATTCCTGTTCCATAAGTTTTGAATCATCTATGTAATCTTTCCCATCCACCCACAATCTGGGATGAACTTGTTGAACATCTCTGAATCCTTCACTTTGGTCTATCACATTCAATCCTGACAAAACGTATTTGAGGGAAGGAAAAAACAAAACCTATTCACACCGTGACAGACCACAGCATGAGATTTACCTGAAGGTCAAATACAGATATTTGGGAAGGATTTGACTTTATCTTCAGATATTCATAGTCGCCCTAAAACTGATGTTACAGCACATACTGGACTGCACAAACACATGGAAAATACTTTGAATGTTTCTCTTCATGTTATTAATGCCTACTGGAGTCAGAAGACAGAGCAACAGCTATAATGTGTGACGACTTTACATGAATTCAATGGCAAAAACCAATACAAAACTAGACTAAAAACAAGATGCAACAAAGACCACAATGCTATTAGAAAATGTATAATATATTATTTCCCACAGAAGATTACTGGATGGTAGCATACAACGCCAAATGAAAGAGGTGAAAATGTGTCCCACTAAGAAAATAGAGGGGCCTTCAACGTCCCGTCAACAAATCACTCAGGTAAAAATGTTCTTTATTCCCCAACATCTGTCTCTGACCGTATGGGCAGTCAAAATGTGTGACCTTTGTCGCATTAAAATATCGGTGGGGTGCAACAGTTTAAACTACTGTGGGAGGGAAACAAAACAAAAGTGAAGCAGGTCATGTTGACAGCAGTCGCCTTGAACATATCTTCCTAAACACCAGGGCTGTCTTTAAAACGATCTCAAAGCTCAAATGTGTCTTTCTTCACAATGTTTTTGCCTTGGCTGGATAATATGCATGTTAAGTTGAATGTACATCATAGTATCTTCAAATGCTGTTAATTACTGCCGTAATTCAGAGGAAGAGTTTTCCTCAAGGACACAGCTGCCTGCTGGGGTGTGAGGAGTGACCTCATTCCAAGGTTATACTACTGAACTATCTGCAGTAAGTCTTTTTAAAAGACAGCTCGGCTCTGGGAATTGTTCGAAGCCTGTAATTTTGCACACGTTTCCAGCTGAAGAATGAACTGTTTACCTTGATAGACCACATCCCAGGCTGTGGGTCCTTGATGTTGACAACTTTGGCAGAGTTGGGAATGTGCAAGAGCTCAGTCAGGCCATCACTCATCTCCACAAGCTTTCCTAGAGGACCGACAGAAACACTCAATTTAACTGATGCATATTATCTGCTAGCACTTCTTTCTGGATGGCTGAAACGTACATAGACAATAGCACTAACAACTTAACGGGGGAGCCAAAAGATGCAAGATGTGTTTTAGATAGTAGCCAAGATATTGTAAGTGAGCCAGCATGTGCTCAATATATGGATGCCAGATGTTGTCGGAATCTGGGCGATGATAGAGAAAATAAAGGGTATGTTAACATTCTCAGTTTGCCTCAAACTTGTTTTGAGGTCAAGTGATTATTGTACTTTTGTTGTCCTACTTGTGTTCATTGAATCATCCTTCTGTGTTTAAAAAAATGCATTTCCACAAACTGACACAAAAACCTAAACTTTACAATAGTATAGTTTTTTTTATTGCTGTTTTATTGAGCTGGGAGTATTACCATGTTGTGATAATTATGTGATTAAATTTTTTTTTAAACTGGTTGAACCAAACCTATGGTGTTAACTGTGATGTGTATTTGTTCAAGGAAATTCTTTAACAGCAAGCGCATACAATTTGCCAGCATTAAATCTTTCATATTACGTCCCACAAAATAGGTTAAATTCCAACAAGGAGTTTTCACAAAATGTCTTGTTTAAGCATGCATATCTAGAGTACACGTGTGGCCAAGCCTGCATGAGGTACACAGGCAGACATGGAAGAATTAGACATTTTAATTAATCTCTCTGACATCACAGTTGATATCTGGTTACAATCATCATACCCTGAGGGTTTTTAATCTCGATGTTGGGTGCTGGGCCGCTGAGGGCCACAGTCACTTCCTTCAGGCTGGGGTCAAAGGGCATCTGCCAAGTGTTGCTGACCCCGCTGAAGTGATCAGTGGATAGCAGGTGGACCTTTGAGGACTGGACTGTTTCCTCCACCCATTTAAGGACCTATAGAGATGGGAAGGACATGTGAAAGAAATGCACGTGATTTACAATGTGTGCCATGCATTCTGCAACGATAATGTAATAGAAGCTGACAGATAGTATTCTTAATTAAAGTTTATTTACAACAGTACACAACTTGAGGTGCAGAGACAGACAGGCCAATCTCGCCAGTTTCATACGTCATTCCTTGAACATGTGAAAGCTTTTATGAGGAAGTTTCTAACCTCCCTCCTGTGTCCTGACCCCCCTTTCTCCCCATGTTACTGAAGAGAATCCAGCTGCTACCAACCCAGATCCTCATCTCGTATGAAGACAAATGGAGTTCATGACAATGCATTATGATATAGAGTGACTGTGTCAAAAATGTTTTTTGGGGGTTTTTTTTAACACAGAATTTTACTCTTAAGCTAATGAGGTTGTTGAGGTTTAAAAATGTTTAAACAGTACTTGGAAGGTCCATGGTACTTTCAAGCTGAGTATGTCAAACAGCAAGGAAAAGGTCAAAATATTAGTTGTAGTTACACTTTTGACTGCATTCCTTTAATATCTAATGGTAATAAAACAGCAATGCCTTAGACTCATCCCCCTGTCCAGGACCAGTGATTTACAATACTTGGAAATGTTAAAAAGGGCTACAATGGACATCAATCAATTAAATGTTTCCTGCACGTTCGATCCGGAGTCCAGATGTCAACATGGGTAAAGCAAAAGACATGAGAGGCAGTTAAAACTCCTGCTGCCATTTTATTTAAACAATTCAGAAGGAATATCCAGGCCAAGTTTAAATGTTTTGTTTTGGTTAGTAAAACTTCAAGATGTGTACTTACAAACAATCCAACAAAACAGAAATGCAGTCCAAGATGTATGTTTCATATTGTTCCTACCTCATTGACCTGTTTCTTGTCAAGATGGAAAACCTGCCCGGAGCTTGTAGAAGCAATCTCCTCATACACCTTGTAACCAATGTGAGTCCTGTCGTCACAGTCTCCTGTCAGCACAAACACCACCTGCACAGACAAATCAAAATCTCTTAAATCCTTAACTTGGGAAATACATGTAACTTGTAGATAGCTGATCCACAAACCTGTGACTGTTTTTGTTGAATAAGCTGTAGGACCTCATGAGTGAGCTTGTAATCTTTGGACCGAGCATCTGTAAAGACATAAATAAACGACCCGGGCAAGGAAATCTCCAGGGCAATCTTGATCGCACCAATGCTCATCTCAGGACAGTCCCCGCCTCCCTGAGGAAGTGGAAAGTAAGTAAGATAATCTGTCAATGCACATTATATCATTGGTCATTGTAGTTCCTTTTGTAGTATTTTGAAAATGTAGTGGATGCACTGAGACTATCAGGGGAGACACAGCAGGAAGAGAAACTGTATTTATTTCATGGTGCTTCTGGCGCAAGCAAGGAATAAAACCAGATATATTCTCCCTCTGATAGAGAATATATAGCTTACTGCATTATGTGGTCAAAAACACTGTAATAATTGCAAAACTCTGAAATGGTTTAATATTCTTCTTGTTTAAAAATCTAAATGAAATTCCACTTAGATGCTTGAACTCTCACGAACATCCTCAACGCCAGACTTTCCAAAGTAAATAAAAACCAGCACCAAGATTATGTCTTTAAAAAGATTTAATATCCAAAGTTGAAAATGCATCCAGCAAACTGTCAGCATTTAATTAAAGTGTGACTTCTAGAGACATCCTGCCAGACAACAAAACACAACAGGATGAATATGGACTACATTTCCTACCGCAGTGACAAATGCTGAGCATGGCCCTAAAAAAATGCATGAAAGCATGTATGAGAGTTAATCCGTCTTTCTTGTCCATTTGTCTCGTCCCTGTCTCATTGGGTCAAATACAAACTTGTTGCACAGCTTGAAAACAGACACATTCCTGTCTGTCTTGAGGCTATCGCCCTCGAGACCAACATCTGGAGGTGAGTGTCCCATGTTAGGTAGGGGAGGTGGGTGGTTGAGTGCAGGATTTCCTTACTGATCCGAGCCTGATAATACTTAAACTTTGTGTTAATTCTCAACTGTTTTCTAAGCTTTTCTGCCTTCAGTTCTTACCACAATTGTTTGAACAGCAGATTTTTTTTTTCATTCTTTCTATAAAAAGGTTGTTAGAGAGAGTATCTTTTCCATGGTCTTTGGCCAAAACCTTGTCAGAAGCAAAGCAGGTGAAGAGGTGAGGGGAGGAAAAATGAACTCAGGAATGAAACAGCAAGTGAGAGGAAACTGGATCTTTTCCATGCTACACACAGCATGTTCTCACACCAGATTAACATTCGAACTACCCAATGATGTCCAAACACTTGCCAAAGTCTTTGAAATACCCTTGAATGATAGATTTTTTCCCAGACTTTCATATACATGCAATTCTGAAGGATTTCTACTCACACATGAACAAATTCCTACTCAACTTCCCTTCTTTATCCAAGTACTTATTGAAAAGAATGGACTTGGCAATTTCCTGTTTAGCTGTGCAGCCATAGTATGTTTTTGTTTCATACATTTGTTTGTAATAGTAGAGGAAGGAGCACATTATGCATCAAAGCCGGCATGAGACTGAAGCTGGTAATGACAAGCCACCCTACTTATTAGATGAAGGAAATAAAGGGGACATTAACAGTCAGTGTCTTGTAAAAGTAAAGAAAATACAGGTTCCTTCATGACTTCTTTCATCATCCAAAGTAGAATGACTGATAAAACTTCTTAATCAGCTCACAAATGTTTCTACCCAGATGCTTGGTATGACCACAGGCTGCTGCTTTTATCAAGGCCAGATGACCTGAGCATCCAGGCCATTTTCTGCTCTTCCCTTTGAGTTTGTTGAATGTGATTTGGGAACCCACCTGAACGTACAGCTCCCTCAGTTCATATTGGAACTTCTTTGGGTCTGTTGTGATTGTTACAGGTCCAATTTCTGCAAAGAATAACACAAAAAAAGATTGTGATTAATGGGGCCACAAGGATCAAGTCTGCAGCGAATGAAAAACTAAAAGCATTCCTATTTCCTGACCTCGGCTCTTCAGTCAAATATTAATGTTGGCACATGCTTACTGATGCCAAGACCAAATGTCACAATGTCAGGAAAATAAAAGGAAAATAGATAGATTTAACTGACAGAGAGAAGAACAGAATGTTTAGATACATATCAATGATATAACAATAAGAGGGTTAGAATTACAATCACACTTTAGAAAGAAAAAAAACCTAAACGATAGGAACAAATAAACCCTTCATAATCAAGTTAGTTTAGGATAGATAAAGTTATGTATACAAAATGTTTCAACCTCCTGGGCATAGCTGAGGTGATGGGAGAAAAAAAAACAAGCATTTATAGAACAACTGAGATCACTGTAAACACTCAACACGAATTAAAATATACAGTGAATATTTTCCGTGAGCATGGCAGCATGAGAGATTTTCATCTGTGCAAAATGCAATGCTGCCAATGTACACAGCATCTAAACAAACTATAATCCCTGGATGGGAAAAATTCTGTCCACAAAGAGTTCAAATAAACGGCTGGAACCAACTCCCATTTTCATCCTCAAATATTCTACTGAGGGGTCACACAGTTCTTGGGTGTGCAGCGAAGCCACCCCACAAGAGAAGGGGGTTGGGGTCTATGTGTGTGTGTGTGTGTGTGTGTGTGTGTGTGTGTGTGTGTGTGTGTGTGTGTGTGTGTGTGTGTGTGTGTGTGTGTGTGTCTCTCTCTGTCACTGTTCATACTAGTGTGACTGCATGTATCAAAACTGCTCTAAAATTAGGTAAGATAGCTGGGACCGCTTGTTGGGGCAGTGGTTAGCAGTCTCGCCTCACACTGACAAGGCCATGGGTTCAAATACTCCCTGGACCTTTCTGTGGAGTATGCATGTTCTCACTTTGGGTTTCCTCCCAAAGTCCAAAAGCATGCAGTTGAGGTGAAATGGTGATGATACATTGCCCATAGGTGTAAATGAGAGTGAGTGTGTGTGTGTGTTTGCCCCGTAATGGACTGAAACTGAAAACCTGTCCAGATGTACACTGCCTTTGCCCATAATTAACTGCATGCCCCTTCTCTGATCTGTTTTTTTGCCAAATCAAACTCAAATGTTCATGGCACTCATGTAAAATTACAAAAACAAATACCTTCTAAAAATGCAGTTGATTGTTTCTATTGGTTCCACATTTAAAAAATGTCTTATCATGGTTTCTGAGTAGGCAATGCCCCAAGGCCTTCTGTGATCTCTGGCACCCTTCAACCCAAGGGGGTTACAGACTATGGGCCTTAATGTGCCGTGCTGTTACAGAAGATAAGGCCTCTGTGTCAGTGTCCACACATGATTTTACCAAAGTGGGACCATTTTCTATTGAAGCATTAAAGCATGGCTCACAGCGATAACATGGCCGTGCTCTGTCTGCCTCTGCCAAGCCTGGTTACTGCTGTTTTTTGGCTTACTTTGTGCTATCCGTTAATGAGCTGCTGAGCCCCTTCTCATGTGAGATTTTGCGACTTTAGCCACTGCAGCTGTGCTGAGGAATGAGACTGATGAGGACCTGCAAAAAGACACACGCACACATTCTGCGCAGGACAGCACATTGGAAAACAAGGGTTCCCTTGTTGCACAGAGGGCAATTACAAAGGATCCCTGACTTTTGAAAAAGGATACAGTTTGAACAGTTTTATAACCGTCTTTAGTTCTGCCTTGAGGCCAGGGTCCCAGTGAGAAATGACGCTCTTGAGTGCAGTGGTACAACATCTCAGCCATGGAGAACTTTCCGCTAATTTTTAGCTAAGTGTTTACCTGTCATTATTCACGTCTCTTTTATGCTGCAAAAAACTTGACAGGTTTTGCTAATCTCTATTTGCAGCTGCCATCACCTGGTATTTCCTCTTGAAAAGGACTCCACAGCTAATTTAATTCCTACAATAATGTACAAGGAGGTAAGAAATCTTTTTCCAAATGACCCCACATTTTGGCATCGCTGCTTTGAGGTGGAGCGTAGGAACATTTGTGGCAATGTGAAAGCTTTTAAAACTAACATGGAAATGTGTCTGGCAGCTCTAAACGGAACATGGATGTGCAGCCAAACTTTTCAAAGATGGAAAAGTTGACATCTCTTTTCTTGTGGGAGAAGTTCCCATGGCTGTTGTAAGTATTCATTAGGCAGTTTTGTTGTGGTGCCCCAAACCACAGCCACCCTGTTTGCACCAGTGGTGTGGAAAACGCCAGCTAATATTGATGACCTCTTGATAATATGAGATGAAATCACTACATCATCTAACTCTAATGATGTCTGACATTTACAGTTTGCAATTACTTTTCTTTTTAAAGTGTGATTAAAAATGTGAAGAAGCATTTATGCATCCAAATACAGTCAAAAGGTTGCTAACGCTGCTGTGTCAATAGCTGACCACACATTTATGGGGGTTACGTAAGTGCCTTGCCCAAGGGCCCCCATTAAAACTCCAGAAGTTCAGAAGAGAGAGCAATACTGTAGAAGTGATTCCTGAGAGGTCTGGATAGTGATTAAAGAATTGTACCATATTTATTGTTTTAAAGAAAACATCATATAACACAATGTACACTCCAATATTCTATTCTATTCTATTCTATTCTATTCTATTCTATTCTATAAGGATGGCGGATGATAAGCCACATTCTAAGGCTTATTATGAAAGAAAAATTAGTGTAACAGTGCCCTAATTGTTGCTGCCCTAGTTGTTGCTTTGTGAGCCTGTTGCTCACAAAGCAACAATGTTGTCATCAAAAAAAAAGATAGGTTCCACAATAGGGAAGTTTTTGTTTTCCATTTATATCGTGCCAGATTTTTATTTCATGGTTTTATTTGTTTCAACAGTAATTTCACTAAAACAATCAAAGTATTTTTGTGTGAGGCATTTTTTCAGATAATCGTCATTGATTAAAATAAACAAGTTGCATGATCACAAAGACAAAGTCGTAAAGGTATGACAGAAGCAGCAATGTAGCAAAACTGAGAGACAACACATTTCACACATTTACATGTGTGAAATGTACCAACATTTCTAAAGGAGATGGGGTTGAGCAAATGTGAGATGCTTGAAGCAACTGAGAAGATCAAACCCATATCTGTCTGTCCAAGTGTCCTTAGCTTAAACACTAAACCAGACAAGGGCCACAAGTTGCACCTGTCCCCATTTTTACAAGATAATTTTGAAGGATAATGATGCAAAGAAGAAGGTCAATTAACCAACATAACCATTGTTATTTCAAATTGTAAAACTGAATGAATTGATATGAAATAAAGACTGCATGTATTTGAGTCAATAAACTGAATTCAAAGACATTTAGGTTGCTCTTTGTATGAATGTAGTAGCTCTAGTCCTCTCACATTATGATGGTCAGAAGCACTCTGTTGAAATTTGGGTCTCTAGAAGAAGACTGATATTTCCATGGAACTCAAATGTCTATTTCTGATCAATATCCATATTTTCTTCCAGTGGTGTGAAAACGCATTGCAGGCAACGCCTACACTAATGTTGACGTGAGACTGTGTATTTGAATAGATGCATGCAACTAAGACTGCTGAAGCAGTAAAATACTCTATCTAGGTGGTGTATTTATCAAGTATGTGCAGAGGCAGTTTATTCCACAGTTCAGAGGGTGCAACGAGCAAAGCACAATCACTCCTTTTTTTTTCAGTGAGATAAATGACCACAAGGTGCTGGTCAGCCAAGCTTCAAAGGGACATGAGGTTGCATCAGGTCAGAGATAAGAAGGAGCAATGCCTTGGAACAATTTACAAGCAAACAAGACCTTAAACCCATTAATAATACACATCATGGCTCGATTATTTTAGGCCAGCATAGAAGTTACATTGTGTTTGCGTGTGATTGCCAGATAAAGGAGAAGCTGTGGCTTTCTGGACTGAGTTTAATCTGTGAGACAGAATTAAAGTGCAGTTGGGTTGGATAAAAATTTTCATCTGTAAATCTGTGATTTACAGATGAAAATGACACAGCTACAAAAGCAGCTGAACGCAATTTGATGGTAACGATGTTAATAGGTGTATCATAGGCACCATTCAGTCAAATTTAAGTATTTCACTTTAAAATGTCCATCCATTAATCCAGCACTATATTGAATGTTTTAATCAAAATTTTGATTTATATTATTTAAATGACACAAATATGTAAATAGATCAGTCATTTTTATTGGCTTGACTAATCTAACATTTCAAGCCAGCGAGGTTACTAATTTATTTTGTAATAAAACATAATTGGACTTTTACATGGTGTATGGATGAGTATGTGTGGCCGTGGATGAGTTGGTGGACGGGGACGCCTCCTGGTCTGAAGCTTGGTTGTTTACGTCATTTCCATGTGCCCAAGTGTGACTAGACCAAACACAAAACCCCAAGATGCCTCCAGTGACGTCTGAGCATCTTACATGGTAGCATGCCTGCATGCTGAAACGGACCATGTAAAGTGTGTGGAGATTGTTAGCGTGTTCAAATAAAATGTAATTAAAAAATGTTAAAAACGTGTTCATAACGATTTAAAGTTTTTGGATGCGATCACAGCTGTTTAAAAAGATTTGCAGTGAGTCAAAATCCTTGCTGATGGAGCGTACAAAGCTACAATACGGGGCATGCATCTACAAAGGTCATCTACCCCTAAACACTCACAGCACATTACAATGGGTTGGGCAATTGGCCAATGGCAAACTCATTTTCACCTCCTCTGACATTCAGGCTTGACGTAATTTGCTGGGAATCACGCAAGCTTTTACTGTGCGGCGAGCTTGTCTTTCCTCAAAGCATCAGCACCAAGGAATTCCAAGGCATGAGAAGTTCACACACCTCAGAGTCCTCTGACCAAGTACATTCAAAGTTTTGGCAGCAACATTTAAGAGGTTCTTACGATGCCACATAACGGAAAGACAGGAATAACTGTATTCTTTATTACAGACATCTCTGCAAAGCTATGACTGCAATGCAATATGACATGTTGTAGGAAATGTTTTACAATCTTCAGATGCTCTGTGGCCACTTACTCCAAGTTGGAAGAGTTAATGTATAAGTGGCAAGATTAATATTTATAGTCACCATCTGTTTTCATAACTTTAATCTCTGACAGCAAGGAACTGGATATCACACCACAGATAATCTGATTTATAAAGGCCACGATACAAAAGCTCTAGAAATCTAGAAAGGCGAAAACGTGGGGAAAAAAAGTTCTGAAAGCAAGTCTGGCTTTAATACCAGCCTTGTAGATTTCTACATTTTGCTCAACTACATTAAAGCCAGTAGGCTTCCAAAATTGTGATATCGGAGGCTTTTAAGGAGGTTAAATCCTCCAGGCAGGGTCACATCATACCTGTCTTGTACAGCTTTTCAGTCTCATTGTCCTTCTCTTCACACTTCACAAAGTCAAGCTTTCCACACGACAACTGGTTTCGGGAGCGGTAAAAGAGGCAAGTCAGAAGTTTTGAATGACAACCTGGTGTAGTTTTTCCAAGGCCGAATTGTTTTTAAAAAGATGAGCTAATACCAAGACTGTTTGACCTTGTAAAAGCAAAAGGCTTGACGCCTATCACAAATGCTTGCTGCCTTGGTTTTTTCTTTTTTTTATGTTGAGTGAGGGTGACGATAACTATAAAGTTGGCCTATATAACTCCTACAGGTCTCTGTACAAACCAAGAATGACCCAAAGTGCCTCTAAAGTGAGCTTCCTGTTTATTTTGTAAGCATGTAGCTGTTACAGCATGTAACAGCAGCAGAGGCTGGAGCACTGCTTTCTGTCTTTTCTGCTGATTCAGGGAAAAATCTGCAAGAGTGGCTGTCATCTTGAATGTCAGTTATGGGGCATAACTCACTTTATCACCCCTAAGGAGAGAACACATGTGAAACAGCACATGGGGAAATTGAACGATGTGAGTGAGGACAGCGTTTAACTATAAACACTCTGAATACATGGAAGTGAACATGTGTTCAGACATGTATCTCAGGTAAGGCACGCAAATGCATTTATACTCTTGATTTATAAATGCACATGCAAACCGTGGATATAAAAGGTGCTCAGTAATTACTCCAACATGTGCAACCAGCAGTACTAATGGAGTACGCACACGTTGAATTTTTTTCAGGAATCACTCGAGAACAAAGTAGAGTTCATAGAGAACAATGTGTGTTGCTTAATTGATAACATCCTTTCTTTTGTACATTCCTTACATCATTTTTGATCGGAATGTTTTTTGTTTCTTCTATTGTCTTGCTCCTTTTGCCTTTTCGATACGGATATAAAGACTTCATTCATTTTCCCAAGCTTTATTGAAACACAAGTGATGAAATCAGCCTGAAAGATTTTCACAAACAGGAAATTGCAGCCTTGTGAAAGATTAATCACTCTTTTTTTTTTACAAAGTTCATATGTGCTGTTTCGCTGCCCTGTCGGGTTAATTATCTCCATTTATTCAGGATAAAGTCTCATTATTTCTGGTGTTGACAATGATGCAGTCAGTTCTCACAGCTTCAGAGCAATAATCACATTTGCACCATGTGTACTGACTCAGAAATATGTTTGTTAAACTAAAAAGCCTCAAATGTTAAAGCTCATTGTGAAATCACATTTCTTTTGTCATAGCTTAACGCTATACCACAGGGGGGGGGGTTGTTTTTTTTTTTATATGTACTTGTTCTTCAGTATTTATTTGGCTTCAGTCATTTATGTTTATAATTTTGTTGAAGAAGGATTTGCCAAACGAAGCACTAAAAACTGACAAGGCTAACACTCTTTGAGGAGTAACCAGAAGAAAATGCATGCATCCCTTCCAAGAATCATATTCTGGATTTTGAATATTTGCTTCCTCCTGGTGTTCTGGAGTAATCTGCCACTCTGTGTCTTCATTTCAATTTATTTGTGTCTGCATCCCCGTTCTCCTGCCATCTTGCTCCTTTAAACTGCATCATTTTATCCTGCATGGCTTCACCAGTTTCGATCTAATGGCAGAGAGGTTCAGCCTCAAATGACTCCACTGTCACCGATTTCAAAACCCCACAAACCAAACTTGCGATGGAAATAATTTCTCACCACAACCATGTGATAGAAAGAAAGACCAAGAGACTGTTTAAACTCTGCCTCTCCTGTTTCCCTTTAATCCAAACAATTGGATGTGTCTTGAGAGGATAGGACAGAAAACCGCTGATCTCTATTAGTCACATTCACAAGTTCAAATGGCCCAGCGCGCACAAATAAACAGCCAGTTGCAAACACCACAAATCGGCATGTGATCTCCCAGATCAGTTCTGTCTCCCGTCTGATGAGATTACTGGTGCCAGTGACAGAAAACAGAGAAGGATTCAGCCGGAGGCAAAGAGTTAATTAGGCGTGTGCTATGTGAATGAGTTTGCATGTAAACTTGGAAAGGCCATTTGCGGGGATCTTTGGTGTGGCTATCCTAAAGCCAAAGTGCTCAGGACCCATGGAGAGATTGGAAATAGCCATCCTGTGTGCACAATAGTCAGCAGAGTAGTGAAAGTAAACATTAGTGATTGATTACAGTTACCACTTGAATACAGAGAGCAATTCCTTTCCAATAAAACAAGTTGTCCATTGCCTAGCTCATGGATAGTTTGAAATAAAGATAGGGGAATTGATGTGCAAACCTTTGACATTTGAAAATGGCTACGTGATCTACCGTCTCAATATAGCAGTTTTTGACTGCCAGGAAACCAGATGGCGGTTTCTGAATGAGAGTTGAAACATCTTGAAAACTTGGAACAATTAAGGTCAGTTTCCTGCACTGGTAATTACATATAACGTTATCTGAATATTTTTAGAGATACTTTTAGAGCTAAACGACAAATGTACAGACAGCAGCAGACACCTCCGACAAAGGTCGATGTCACTCGCATGCAAACAGCATTGAACTAAGTCTTTCAAGTTACTTCATGAGAAGACTTAATTGGTTCAGGATCAACAATTCCCTCCTTCTTCACTAAACATGAGTTTGAAAGAATAATTGTGAGGACAGCTTTGGCTAATGGTGTTGCTGACGTTAACGGCTGGTTCAATGAACGGAAAGAGACAAGACTTCTTGTTTTATTGTACAACAAAAGAAACAAACCCAGTAAAACTTTCGATATTGTAACATTGTGGCTAATTTAGTTCCTAAAACTCAGCTATTAAGTTCTCACTGACTAAAGTAGTGACTTCACTGTGTGAGGTTACTTAGTACCACACATTTCAGAACACTGATTGCCTGTTTGACATTTAAGAGTTGTTGCTGTGAGTGCCAACAATAACAAATACTGCAGCCATGAATAACTAGGAGTTGGTCAGGTTCTGCCCTCAAGTGGTACAAAACCACCTGAATCTGTCTAATTAACTACTGCCATCTTGAAAGTTGGAATGCTTCTAAGAGCCTGAGAATCGAATGTGACGTCAGTCAAAACAACAGCCTTTGTGCATCAACGGATTTAACAACGTCTATGTCTTAATGAAATAAACACCTCTCCGCGGTTAAGCTTTGATAGTCCTCAATAGTCAAGCCAAATGTTGTTTCCCTCACACAAAAACAACATGTGAAGTAAATACATATAAATGACGTGACAATTGTTTCATTTGTACGATGGTGATTATAGCTGATAAAAATGCTGTTTGTCTTTTTTCTGCATATTGCTAGTGTCAGATGTCACTTGTTGCCAAGTGAAGGCTCCAAATTCAGAGATGCAATATCTTCCATCACCCTCTTTTTAAAGAAAGAAGGGCATGAACTGTATCATGACATTATCCATTTAAAACCTTCTGAGGAAGTATATTCCATTTGTTGCACTTTTCTTTGCTAAATTCAAAATAATATATTCATTATGGCTCATATCATTGACCTGTCGGCTGAACAATCTTGGCACATATACATTCAAATGTTCAATCCTTGTTTTTGATGGCTATCACAGCTGTAGCTCATTGAAACATCTGAGGATAGAACACTCTGTGGTTTACAGAAGTTTTTAGAAAGACACAAAGCATCTGTCAGCACGACCCATCTGGATGCTATAATCACATAGCAGTCTTCATAAACATGATTTAAATATTATAAATGCAGAACTGAAGTTATGACCACATACTTTTTGATGCTCCAGAGATGTTGATTTTGTAGACACTGCAAAGGTTTCTTTTTTTCCTTCCTTTGTTTAAATTCCACATAAACATGTTGACAGTCAGACCTTTTCATCAAATTCTCACCTTCAGCTTGATATGACTGCAAATGACATCGGGATTAGTGATGTAGAGAAACATAAAGAGTTGCCTGTAATCGGGATCTGTGGTTGGGTCGCAATCTACTCTGTCTCAATTCAAACCAGAATAGAGGTATAAAACAGATTATAAAAGTATAAAAACAAAGTGAATAAAGACGCTTAATAGTGTATTGCTATATATAACACTACAAGATGTCATTGTTTAGTTCATTGCTTTCATGAGAAATGTTGGTGTTTAGTTTTGTTTAATTCTGAATAAAGAAAGTTCAGACATGAATCTATTCTGGTGTTTTTAAAGACCTCAGGAAAAGATAAGTACATTCCATCAGTTTTTATCTCACATCTATGCCTAATTAATGCACTAATTAAAATGTCAGTCAAATCAAAAACAAGCTCCCTGTAAGTTATTGTCTTTTAGAAGCATTTTCACCCTAAATTCTGAAACATACAAATATGAAGTGAGACTTGGACAATGTTTAATATGTTCTTTGAATCTTAAAACAACATTTAATTCAGTTTTACAATTGTGTGTAACTGAGATGGCAATGAGATGATTTGGTGTTTCCCTGATAAGAAGCCAGGTGACCCTGAAACCTTTTCATATGTGTCGTCGAGACACGTAAAACAATATTTCAGAATACAAGAGGTTAAGTAAAAAAAAAAAACATTGGCTTCATTTTATATGAATTATTTCCTCCGCATTTATTCTACAGGGCTGTTCAATCATGGTTTAGGTCACTGTCCAATATTTCAAAAACACCACAGAAGGTCTTTCATTTTCAGTTCACTCCTACCATTACACTAAGCCTGTTTAGTCTAATAAAAGCACAACTCTAACTTTTGTTCACATTTTCAACGCTCCTGCCAAGTCATACTTCAATATATGTTCGTGAAAGCGTGGAGAGTTTTAGGTTAATTTCAAAACAGAATTTAGGTTGCTTTTCAAACATGATTTGTTGAAGGTACCTCTTTTTTTAGCATCTGCAAAAAACATACAAACAAATAACTTGATTAAATAAGATCAGTAAAATTAACTTCATGCATTAGTTCCGTCATAAACATGTGTGCATGCAAACCCGTCTGGCCTCACAAGCTGAAAGAAGGGTTATATGATGTTTCACTATTGTTATTTCCACAATTAGTTATACCAATTAGTCTGTGCTCCCTGTTTTTGAATATTGTAGTAAAATCCTTCTGCCTTAGAGAACCTGTGATGTGCAGCCCTCTTCCATTCACACTCCATCTCATCCTTCAGGCCAGCTTTATATTCTCACCTCTTCGCCTCTCCCCTAAAAACACAAGGGTGCCCCTTTTTTTTATCATTCTTCCTTTGGGTTATAGTCCTATGATGATGTCAACATGTCCCATGGCCAAAATTTGCAAAATTCTTTTGGATCACCTCTCATCTTTTTTTTTTAATCATTTCTAACTTCTATATCATTGTATCCAGGTTTATGTCAAAGGGGGCTGGGGGCAACTCCACCTAAGAATATGTGAAGTCAGGACAGTTCACCAGTCCATCAAAAGGCAAACACAGGTAAACAGACTCACACAATTCTGCTTGAGAGCAAATCTGATTCACTAGCTCACCTCAAATGTGTGTTTTTCGACTGTGGGAGGAAACCAGAGTTCCCAGAGAAAACCCACACAGGAAGGAAAAGCAAACTCCATACAGAAAAGCTCAAACCATGAGATTCTCACTGTCAGGTGAGAGAGCAAACCACTAAAATGCTGTGCAGCTCGATCTTGTTATTTCATTTTATTTCTTTCATTTGCTTTGCTTCTCAGTTTATACACAGAGGAATTTACTTCTGTAACCATTATGTCTTAAACAATATGTTGCAATCAATATTGGGGTGTTGAGTAAAACTGAGTAATCCTCTTAACATAATTAATAGCATCTTACTGCTCATATAACTCCTCATAAAACAGCCGAACCAGGGCTGCCCTGACAACATGCTGAGCAGCTGCAAATATGGTAAAGGTAAAAAAAAACAAAAAAAAACAGTGGCATGGAAAGTGCAAAGGTAGGTGGTACTTTTGCACTTTCCAAGCCACAGGTTTGCTTTTTATTCTCATCAAAGGCTCACATGGAAGGCTATATACTCCTGGCAAGAGCGCTAACATAAGGAGAAGATTGATGTCTGAGGCAAAGTTTTGGGTATCCACCTCAAACATAAGCCAAAAACCCCAAATTGGCCAAGCTTGATTCAATAACTCACTCTAAGAAATTTTATAAGTGAATGTGGTTTTACTTGCAGCAAATGCATAATTTTTCAAAGGGGAACGAAAGACTTGAAATGAATGGCAACATCCTCGACATCACAACCACAAAACTGCATAGCTCACAACCAAGTATTTTATGACTGATGGTATAATTAAAGTCTGCCCAAAAGAGACTGGGCAGTGTTTTCAGTTCAGTGTGCCTCTTTTGTTTTACTCAGGAAACTCTAATAGTACATGCTGAAGCAAGCAGAGAAACCTCCGGCCACACACAGATGCCTGTAGTTTCCAAAAGTGGCACACTACAGTGTCCTCAGGTTTCCCAGGTGTTGTGTGTGTGTGTGTGTGTGTGTGTGTGTGTGTGTGTGTGTGTGTGTGTGTGTGTGTGTGTGTGTGTGTGTGTGTGTGTGTGTGTGTGTGTGTGTGTGTGTGTGTGTGTGTCTTGTTAGATACATTATATAAAGTTCATTCTTAATTCTATTATTAAACAGGATAAAACCATATTTGTGAAAGGAACACAACTCATTTGAGTAAATGTTTGTGAGATGCAAGTGTGGTACACACTGAACTTTGAAATACTGGTTAAAGATGATATCCATGTTACATGACTTCCCCCAACACATACCTCATTGACGAAGAGGGCAGAGGCCACAGACAGCCTGACCTTTAGCCTTGCAGCTTGTAATTCAGATCCTCTAAACATTTGTCTGGTTCATGCAGACACATTTACCACAGTTAAAATGCACATAGTCTGCTATGTCAATCAAACTCCTTCCTTTTAACTCTGTCCTGCCTCGATGGTGAAGACGAGACATGTAAGTGTGTTACCAGTTGTGCTATCTTTCACGAAACACATACAAACAACACTCTAGGTCTGGATTTCGAATTAGAAGAAAGGGCCTCCCTGTAAAAGGCAAAACTGGCCCACATTTTGCACAAAGTAGTGTTTTCTTGCACACCAAGAGAGCGATTTTGATCATGATTACTGAATGGATTGCAGATATCAATCGAAGCCAAGACTGCCACGAACGAATGTTCTGCATTAAATAATGTAACCGTTAAAATGACTCCACTGCTTTCACAGTGGCCCTTCAGCTTATTCAATTTTCTAAACAATGCAGGCATTCTCAGCTTAGAGAGCACATTGTCACAGGAAAGAAAAAACTGTCTCATGCACAGCTATAAACCTGTGGTCCTACTATAATAACATCATTAACCTTCTACAAGGATTTAATACGTTGCTCAGTCTTTTTCCAGTTAATTCAATCTGACGAAGTTTACAGGATACACTTTGAGCAGCATTAGTGTGTATTTGAGGGAGGATAACAAGCTGTAAACATATATTGGCATATTAACACCTTATAAAGATGGTGTAGTGAAGGTGTTAGATGACAGTTTCCTACTTGCACATGTTAATGAAATATATCTGGAACAACTTTGCATGTAATTTGAAGTCACATCTACCGTCAAAACCAATATACAAGTCTCGCCTTCATTCACATTCATCATATCTATGAGAAAGGGTTCATATCAAAACAACTTTGTCGTACTTGCTTCATTTGGTGCTGCCAGGACTAATAGTCGGTGATTATCATAATTATCTGTTGTCCAAAACAATAGATTGCTGCTGTAACTGGGAGAAAACCACTTGGATTGGTAAAACCTGACTAAATACAAAATTAATCTATAAAAACCACAACACTGAAGTAAAAAAATATGAAAAGCTTCAATGGCAAAACAACGGCGTTGTGTGTTAAACGTCTTTTTGAATAACCTTTCCAATGAAACTAACCTTATCACCATTGTGGGGCAGAGTAGAGCTTTGTAAATAACTAGCTTCTTTCTCAGCGAGAATCAGTAAATTCAGAGGCAAATGGGTCTACGCATCCTTTGTTTTGGTCTACTTGAGTTCATCAGGTTATTACTTCAATAATTATTTCTGCAGACAACAATAATAACAATCAATGACTGCTCATCGGTTGTTAATTAGGAGTAGTTATTTATCCTTAACTGTAAATCCTATTTTGGTTCTAATCACACCAACATGTCCTTGTGCGAGTGTGACTCTACAAACCTTACATGTGTTTCAACTAAACTGTACATGGCCAGCTTACATAGTGGAGCACAGTAAAAACACCCCCTCTGGAAATCACAGCCAAAGTGAGGTCATGCCATACAGAATCATGGGAATGCTTTCGCCTTGGCATCTGGACTATAAGGATTTCAATGTGTTCCAAATGACTCCACCAGACCCTGAAAGTATTATGTAAAGCAATGAAATTAAATGGAATGGGTTAAAAAAAAAAAAAAGGCTTTTGGTGAACATTTTTCCTCAATAAGAAAGTCTAGACATAAATTTGAAATGCCGATTTGAGGGAAGTCCTAAATGGAGGGTCAAAAGTAAAACTGCTTAGGTTGTATTAATATGGTTAATAAAGCAGTAAAAATGCTGACTCGCCAAAACTGACATAACATGGTGTATGTACAGTTTGTGTGTAGCTGTATAGCTGGCAACAAGCAGCTGGAAACAATCCACTTGGATTGCAGGGTAGAGAGTTCAAAATGATAGCTCTGATCCCAAACGTATTTTGCACAGCTCTGAAAAAGCTTCATTGTGTAATTCACAACTAAGTTTAAGAATTCAGAATATGCAATACAGCTCGAAAACATCAGTAAAAATGTCTTCAGAACAAGTAAAACACGCGTTTGAAAAGGCCATCGTTGTTTTCAAAAGTTGTTTTACAACAAAAGGCAGCCGGTAGCAGCACTTATCAAAATCACCTGAAGTGCCTTGGGTGCTCAACTCTCCCACATAAATGGACTTGGGGAGACTTGGAGTTTATGCTGTGGACACATGGTAAGAGTTAGAATCAGGTCAGGTAAACATGTCTGGCCCAGAACATAAAACATCTCCCTCAGAAAAGGTGTTTTTTTTTCTTGACATGCAACATATACTGCAAATCCAATGGACAATGACTAAATTGTTGAGGGATTTTTTTCCCTCCAATATGCAAATTCAACAGTAATATTTTCTTTTTATATGTTGAAGCAGCTCTGTTAATGAAATTGGGGGGGGAAAAACACAAAACAAAATGCAAGACGTTTAAGCCAGTTTGCAAGTCACAACACAATTTTTCTCACCTTGATTTTAAAGCAATGTTAATTTGAACCGTGTTCCATCAAGAAGCAACTTAATGTGGCAAACAAGATGAGCAAATCCTACTTCAGGTCTTAGCGAGAATCAAAAGGACAATGCTGTGATTTTTACCAAGCTGTATGAAACAAATTCCCAAATCTGCATCTGGCAAGTCATCACTGCAAAAACTATTCAGTCTCTGCTCATGGCACTGGCAACATTAACATACATTTAAGCACTTAATGGTGGGAAAAGCCTGCCCATCAGTGCAGCTCCTTGTGTGTAATTGATTCACTACATGAAGTTCAGATTTTTTTTCCGACAATTTCTGCCTTGACACTTCACTATCACGCTCAAACAATGTTGCTAAAGAGAGAAACAAAGTCCAGCCACAAAGGATAAGAGGAAAGTAATTTCAAAGAGAACTGAAGGTCAAATGTTTGGACAGACAAAACGGCAAGACCTCTGGATAAGGCTCAGACTTCAAGAGGGGAGGGAGAAATTACAAAGCCTGATGGGGAGCAAACCGAACATGTTGAAAATGATGAAATATTAGACGAATGCCTCCTAAATTGGTCAGTTATTCCACTGGATTCATGTCAGCTGGTGTGTTTGAAGGACATAACGTATTCCTGTTGTGATATCAATGGAAATACCTTCAGTTCACAAGATGAGAGATAACCCTGAACAACAATTACAAGGCCAAACTGAGGTGATGTCAGAGTCACGTGAGAAGGTGTGTGCACAACAGTCCTACAAATTAAAGGCTGCTTTAATTTTCCCGTGTGGCTTTGTTAATGTTTACAACACACAGACACACATTCTAGTCTGCAACAGTCCTCTCTTTGCTTTTAATTCTCCAAAGCCTCCACCGCTCGCTTTCTTTTGGCATTCCTGCCTAATAGCATCATTATTGACTCTGTCCAGTTAAAAGCAGGCTCCTTGTAATCTCACACGGGTGGGGTGATTCAGACAAAAAAACTACCGCTCTGGAAAAAAGGAAACGGAGAAAAAAAAAAACCAGGATTGCAGAAAAGGACACTGAACGCCAACAAAGGGAGCTCTGAGATAAGTGTCTTTGATCTTGCAGAGAAGGTAGAAGCCGTCCAATTATCTCCACATCCAGGGCTTTGCTCCATATCTTCTTAGAATAACTGGCAAACGTTCGCTTGTCAGGCAATCAATGCAGTGGAACCAATTTCAACGGCACATTTCTGAAACAACCACTGGAATCCAAAAATGTTGGAGCGAAACTCCAAACAAGATGTTTCTGATTGATTTCATTTGGAAATGTCACAAACTGGAGTCAGAACATCTTGACGTAAGTAAGCTGGTGTTGTGCAGACGTCGAGCCACACAGTGTTCAGTCTGTGTATGATTCAAAGTCTTTCTCTGTGTGGCCTGTGCTTTCACATGCAAACATTCACTGCAGGAAGATTTGGTTTGGGGTTTATTTAATCAGGCATCTTTTATGCCTCCCAGAAAAAACATCCTATTGCAATAACATTTAGGAACACAGATGCAAAATTATGCCAAGATTATTCAAATCTCCTACATTTTCTTAAAGATGTAATACCATAACACAGCTAACCAGGCGTTTAGTGCATGTCATTTCATTTAAAACATCATCCAGTCACACACACAAGACCTAAGCTCTTCATTATTGTTTTGGGTTTTTTTACAACAAATTTATGAAAATTTGTTTGCAATTAAAAACAAAACCTTTGTCAAGAAACAAAAGTAGAATTTTTGTGAGTATTAGTCTCTTTTTTTTTTTTTGCTGTGAATTACCAGAATCCATGTTTTGAAATTAATTAAATATCATTATACAGTATATTATCACAAAAAAGTACATAATCACAAGAAAACATCTGGTTTTCTCCCCCAACTTAATTATTTCACGTTCCTACAAATCAAAAATGACACAAAACATATGTAAATGTGGTTCTAGCATCTGCTTAGGTTTTAAGCGCTCGAATGTATTTAGGCCCCAAACACTGAAAGATCTACGTTATACTGTGAACATTATCTTGCTGAACAAAACCCAAAGGCAATATAAGTGGGGGGGTTTCTGCACCTATCTAAAAATTATTCTGAAAAATCTCCTTTTCTTGGAGGAACTCGGATGTTGCTTCCTCAGTTGGCCTACAAAATGTTTTAACACATAACAAATATTAACTCATTAACAAGACTAAACCAAAAGAAACACATCTTGACTCAGTATCTTGAAGCAGTATCACCATCTTAAAACATTCTGAGTATTGTGAGTGTGTTTAGGATCCCCACTGACCCAAGGCACTGGGCTCTGACCCATCTCAACCTCAGCCAATTAAACACTCCCACACAAACACACCCTCTCGCAGTAAGGCGGTATTTACAAGGATGAGCATGTGTTTGTAACGACGTCAGCAGAGTTGTGAAAACGCCACCATTGAATCTCGGTGGATGCAAAGTAAATCGTGGATCCAAGAACACACTTACGCCTCACTCTCAACAAACTGTGGGCCGTTTTTAATTCATGGTTAATTGGACAACAGCACATGTTGGACTTAATGCTGGGATTAAGGCCACATTTCCCACCTTGGGCATGGTAGGAGTGTTATATAGTGAAATAAAGTTTATTTGCCTGTAAACTCCCATATAAATGTTCCACAAGTTCGGAGAGTCTGTTGGCGCTACAACTTTGACTTTCATATCTAAAGTGGATTAGCAGACAATACGTTACTCGTTGGCTGCTGAGGTGGAACAGAAGCAGAACGTATCTCTGATACATCAAATTTAAGATTAAATTTATTATGTCGCGAAAATTGTTGTCAGAAGTAAAGATAGTATGAAACGAAAACCAAGGAGAGCTGAAATCCAACCCCACCAGTGATTCACTGGAGTGTTCACAAACTGTGGTACTAAACACACAACTCCTATACCTCAGTAAAATGACTTGTGAAGTATCTTCTTTCTTCCTCTGTCTCTCTGGAGGATGGAGCAAAGGGGGGGGGCTTCCTGACTGATCTTCCCACACATCGCTGACCCCAATATCCAGGCATCCTACTGACACTTTTGCTTCATGTGCACACGCACACACACACACACACTGACAGAGACACAGATAACATACACAGACTCTGATGTTTGCCGTGTCAGATAGCAATGTAAATAAAAATGAGAGTTGCGATTTAAAAGGAGCCAAATTAAACAGGAGGAGCCGCGTTATCACGCTGAGTCGGAAGAAAAGCGGAGAGAATGGATCTGTGTCAGAGTGAGACAAACTCCGAATAAAAAAAATCCCTGTACAAATAAAACTGATTCTCTTCAAGGGCCTCTGGGATGTTGTTGGAAAAGGGCAAAAAGTGAAACAGAGAGGCCGGGCGAGAGCAAGATTTGCCAAAACGTTTAGCTCCCCTTGGTTTCGGGGCCTGCAGTGTGCTGTGCTGATCATTCCTCCATTCCCCCGGGGGTTTTGGAGAACACATTCTGACATCCTCGTAAACATTTTAAGAAGCAAACAAACGTCACTTTCAGGTGAGGAACAAACAGAAAGATGTGTCTTTTTTTTTTTTTTAAGTCCACACAGAAGGTCACAGCTCATTGTGAGGTTTGAATTGCTCCCCATAAGTACATGCAACATTTCCTATAAAGTCCTAAAGTTAAACACATGCTGTAATTAAGGCACTCTTTCACTGACGCCCTGTTCAAGACGCAGTGCATCGCTCCTCTGCAAATTCTCTCAGATCATTCCTCCAAGAGGTGCACAGTAATGACTTCATCATTTATTTCACTTGTGTGTACTGAGCATATTTTGTACTTGAGTATAATTATTATTCTAGGCACAGAGCTGGTAGAGCAATTTACCGATTAAAGAAATGTGCCTCATAAGAATTTGTGACATGCTGAAATTTAGTAGAGAGAAAACATCTGGAATAGGAATCTGTGTCTTCAGCAGAAAGATCACCTCTGTCCGTCTGTCTCTTCTCTTCCCCCTCGAATCTCCAGCATCAGTTTGTCTTTATAAATGCAACGTCGACTTTTAGATTGAATTAATCATGCTTTTAATGTAAAGATAAAGCAGAAAAAACGTAAACCCTATAATGATCGCGTCACGTCTGGTAGGATATTTTGCACACTTTTCAATTTTTTTCATGTATTAATTTATTTGAATGGGACAGAGCCATTGGGTAAAACCATACCATCGTACATCGGTACTATAATACATGTAAAACCAACCACACACTAGAAAACACACCACATTATAATACATATGTGATGTAACGCATGAGGAAACATACCACAAAACTATGGCACGTAGTTATTTAGGTGACTGATAGAAATCAATGCTTCTTATTGGGCTGATGATTAAAACACAACCCATCATATCAGTCTCAGATGTCCCTCGGGTGTCTTTTACCTTTGTCACTCGTTTCATTGATATTTGTAATATCAATTCTAGTGTCTAAGGATAAGTATCTGAGGTACAAACATACAATTGAAACATACAATATATGTCAAAATCTGCAACAATCCTAAACACCTTATTCCCATCATAAAAAAAACCTTTTAAACTTGGATTACAAAAACAAATCTTTCAAAAGTAACCTAACTACTATCAGTGCACGCAGCTAGTGAGTTAGATTCCTGCACTATTGTCCATGACGACTCCCTTCTTCAAAACCATTTGATTTATGCTGAACCGTCCACTCTTGCATTGTGACTTTGTGTCTCTGACCCTCACGCCAGGGCGATTACCAAATGGCACGACGTTTAGTCAACGTTGAGCATGAGAGAGCACAAAACGAGTGATGATAATCATCAAGCTGCATTATTGCAAACCAAAAAGAGCCCCCACACACTAACCCCCCCGGCGGAATGCTAATGATACAGTGACCGCCGGACTGAACATCTGTGCGCGCTGCTGCGATCCCCGGGAGTCTCCTCTGGAGGTGTGAGGAGGGACGTCAAGCTTTCAAAGAGCAAACTATCACATTTCTTACTTTTCTTAAAATATATATGCATATATTTTCTTTTCTTGCTGGATGCAAGCATGACAACTCCGGTACGCCAATGAAGTAACGAATGCGCGTTCTGGTAAACAAGCCGAGTGGAAAGGGACTCCTTTCACTTCTGTCATTACCTGGGTCATGGAAGGGCACCAGGGCAAAGTTGTACAGAGGTCTCTTCGGTCTGCTGAGGGAGGTTTCCAGGATCTTGGATGCGCCCTCGATAACCTGGACCAAGTCGTCGTACATGGAGCCCGTCACGTCAAACACGAACGCCAGGGTGGATGCGCCCTCCGGGATGTCTTCTCGTGTGGCGCCCGCGTCCTGCGCGGCGCACAGCGCGGCTGACAGCAGCAGCAGCAGCAGCCACAGCGGCGCGGCGCCCATCTCCGCTCCGACACTCCCGCTTTCCACTGAGCCCGCTGGTTGTTCGCTTGGTGCGGGGAAAAGTCAAGTGGAGTCCGACTCCAAACGCATCTGGCTCTCGGAGACCGGCTGGAAACTTGGATTGGCGCGATTCATAAAGTGCGCCGCATGTGAGAAAAAGCTGAAGCAAGTCGCGTTGCGCCTCTTCCCGCCTCTCACTGTCCCACAGAGCTGCTGCTGTTGTCGGGGGAAAGTCAGATCTGCAGAGTCAGGAGCCCTTGTTTCAGCTCTGTCATACAAAGACCACCTCTCAGCTGGTCACCAGGTCTCACAGGAAAACCTCGTCCTCATGCGTCAAGCAGTGCAGTGATTGGAGGAGGAGGCGGGTGTTTTGGGTTTTTTTTTTTTTTTTTTTTCAAAGAAGGGTGGATTTCGAGGTACACTGTGTGATAACATTTTTACTTCAATAATTGTCACGTCACCGAGTTAGAATAAGCGGTGTTGATGTTGTCCATACTCTTAACAGCCCACAAATTAAAACAATCTAGCCTTTTTTTCTTTTCTTTTCTTTTTTTTTTTCCAGAAATTAAACGCAAACTATTCGTTGACATTAAATGAATTCTGAGCTATGAAAGCATTCATTGCGGGACTGCCAACCAAACTTGTGCTCCCAGTCATTTCGTTTCTCATGCCAGGTTGCAGAGTTTAGTTCGATAGTGAGCTTTCTGTACTTTACCGTGCATGTAATGACCATTCCATTTATTGCCTCTCATACAGATCTGCTCCTTGTGTTACATTAGATAATTTTGTTTTTTTTAGCTTGTCCTTAGTGCATGCACTGTGCTACTTTTAGGTGAAACACTCTGGTCACTAAAAGAGCATGTTTCATTCAAATCAAAAGTCAGTTCTACCTCTTGTTTTTCCCTTTACCCTTCTAATACAATAATGATACATATAAAACAATACATGAACAACAGAGGGCTTGCTGGGAAATAGTAGTTTATCCAAAATTCAAATTTGTCTTGAATCAGCATTTCATTCGGTTGGATTTGATTTGTGGCTGGTTATGAATGCGTAATGTAAATACACAATTACTGTGTGTGTGTGTGTGTGTGTGTGTGTGTGTGTGTGTGTGTGTGTGTGTGTGTGTGTGTGTGTGTGAGAGAGAGAGAGAGAGAGAGAGAGAGAGAAAGAGAGAGAGAGGAACGCGCCGCCTAATAGTGATGAGAAGAGTTATATTGCCATCTGCTGGTACAGGAGTGAAGCACAATAATAGTGATAAAGACGGTCACGTGGAACCCAATTACTCAATATAGAGGGATTTTTAAACTGGTATTTGGTAACTGCATTTCCATGGACCATGGTTTCATAAACTGTTATAATTTAATTGAAAAGTCTTGATTTATTACATTTGGAGTTAACCACTTTAGGAAAGAGTGATGAGAATGTGAAAGTCGAAGCAGTAAAAACAATAGAACTGTATTATATTTCACTCGATCTCAGTGCTGAATATTATTTAAAATGTGTGCTTAAGTTGCTTCACAAGGTTTTTACCAGGACAAATGTACTTGATTGTGACAATGATCAAAATGAAACGTGTGAGTATATGAAGTATAAGGTGTGAGTATAAAAAGTATAACAAAGTGCCAATGAAAGTGAAAAAGTTAAACAGTTAAAAGGTATAATAAAGTACCAATAAAAGTAAAAAAAAAAAAAAAGTATTAATCAATTTCCAGTATTGTGAAAAACTATCAATAAAGTACCAGTAATAGCGAAAATTGACCTTATTTGGCTCCGCCCACTTTTTTGTCATTTTTATCTCGTCTGTAACACTACGATAAAACAACACTGGCACAAGTATTTTGACGTGGGAACACACAAAAGCTGAGCTGAGATGATCGGGCAGCATCATATTGCCTCACCCTTCCTTAATTTTAAATTTTGACACAAGAGGACATGAGGAAACGGCAGTAGTGTAACGAACAGGCAGTTTGTTCTTCATGTAATCACTCAGCACTTTAAATGTTCACCAAGCACCTTGAGCGACACTCAGCACTGTAAGATGACGCTGTTTCATACATATAGTTTGTTTTATTGTTTCAAGTTGCTTTCCAACTCATTCTATATGTTTGGACTTCTATGACATATACTTTTATTTTTTTTATGTTTACCTTTTAGAAGTAGTTTATTTCTGGTATCATGTTGGTGCAGGGTGAGTATAATGGAAATAGTTCAGTGTCTGAATGGTGGTCTATTATTACTTTTGCCTTGCCTCGCCTTGCCTATTGTGCTCATATTTAGAACAAATTGTTAACAGTTTTTTTCTGAATGACAAGCAGACAAACAATTGGATCTCAGACGAAATCAAATTTCTTCCAAAGTTTTGGAAAATAAGGATCACATTCTATCTGGAAACCATTTTGATAACATGAGGGCGAAAAATGTGTTTGAACATGAAGCCTCATGAGTAATGTGGTAAAGCAGCAGGATCAAGGCGTCTCAATTTTCTTCTTATATGGTGGTCCAAACTCTCCAAGAGAACTCAGATATTGGTGGTGGTGTCAATCACACAGTCTCAGACTGTTCAAAAGGCCGCAGCTTCTCTTTGATCACAGAAAAATACTTGTCTATCAATTACAAGATTTTCATGTCAAATCAATAATCAAATAGCCAAATAATGTTCCTTTATTACTTGAAACCCCCACTCACTCACAAGTAACTGTATGTTTGCTGATTATGTCGACTAAAACATAAAAGCAAAAAATGTTCAAAGTAATTTTGTCATTCAATAGCTGATCTTTGTACATATTGGTTCTGCCGCACTGTGATGGTGGATTGTGAACAATGTGGATCTTTCAACGCAAGAGGGCGCTACTCTATCACTGATATAACACTACTATTCAACGCATCTAAAAATATCTATGAGTAAAACAAAACAACACTTGATGAACATTTAAGTTTTATTCATTTTTATGTTGATTTTGAAGCTTATATTCCCACTTTGTTTGTTGTTGTTGCTTGTTGAGGGTTTTCTTTCAGGGAGGGTGTGGATGGAAACATTCAAATAAGAGTCTCAACCTCACAAACCCAGATTTGCTCAGATGACGTCAGGAGGATGCATCTGCACCAGACAAGTTTGCATGGAAAACAAATAAAGTTGCTCAAGCTTGTTGCAAATGCACGTTGTAAATTAGTCCAGGCAGTGATTATGCAACACGATCCTCACTATCAATAAATAATATTTGACAACATGAGTCAGAGATACATCCTGTTCCGAACAAATTCATCCAGGGAATTTAAAAAAAAAAAAAAAAAACCCTACAAGCTTGTTTTCATAACAACTGTCTTTTGCGAGGAGGTACTGCATGTCAAATACATCCTAATGTTTTGGACATCACAACTTGTTTTACAGATGAACACCTGAATGAATTCTGAAGAAACTAAGATTTACAATGTGCAAGATAAGTCTATATCACCTGAAGTTATCTGTGTCAACAAGTTCAGAAACAAAATCCTTCATGACCTCATAGACCACAACACTATAAACACTTAAAGAGGTGAAACAATTAATGATTTATTGATTCTGTTAAATCAGTAATACTATTTCTTTTTTTTTCCATTTGAAAACTGGGTATAAAAATAGAAAGAGCTGCACACAACACATTGCCTTATTAATGCTAGACTAGAACAGATTGTACCAAGTGGCCTTTTGTACATTAGCTCAACGCGGTCATGAGGTAACCACTCAGCCACCACAACTCTAATCTGAAGAAAAGGAGTCAATGATTTACTGGGCTAAGATGGATATTATGATGTCATTGCACAAGCTATGCTTCTTGACATCTCCAACCTCAGATCACTTCTTTTTTTTTTTTTACAAGTGTATACTGTGCTGATATAGCTTTGGTAAAAGAAATATTTTTCTTCTGTCTGTTCATGGTGGAGAAAACTGTCACCATTCAACCTTGCTATGCTGAAAGTCAAAATGCTACAGGACACATTTAGACAATGATTTTGTTTATTACAAGATTGAGGATATATACACATATATCTGAGGCATTCACACAAAGATTCGCCAAATGTGACAAAACCAAACGTTGAAATTTCGGACAATTTCACAACAAATCAAACTTTCACAAGCACACAATAAACTAACATTAATGTTCTCTCCCTCCTACATTTGGCAAAGATTAAATGATTTAAAAGTCCCTTTTGACTGTGGGACAAATGAAAAAAGCTAATTATCTATTTGGAAATGCTGCTCCTGGGTTAAATCCCAGGCTGTTTTTTTTTTTTTTTTTTTTTTTAACAGGACAGTTTGCATGTTCTCTGGTGGCCTGAGCAGTCCAATTATGTTAATTTTGCTCTAAATTGCTTATCGGTATGAGTGATTATCTATTTCTCTTTTTTAGTCATTTACTGGACTGGTGAGACAGTCCACAATGCACTATAGAACTGTTACATGCAAAATTAAATAGATGCAAATTATTTATCATCTATTCATCTTAAAATCGTAAAAGTGTCACTTTCCTTTCATATGATAAAACAATCACAGAAATCACATTATGGCAACTTAATGCAAACTCCCTAAATCACTAAGGAAAGAGCTAATGGCAGAGATATATTAGGTGATGATTGGAAGGAGTGAATGGCCTTTTGTGCTCAAAAATATCTGATGGACGTTTGACTGCAGATTCCTTTCTTTATAAGACAGAAAAATACCTTCAAGGTGTTTCGCTGTATGTACATGTGAGCATGACTGTGTTGTAATTCTCACTGTTTTGCAGAATGGAGGTGAGCTGTTATTGAGTGCAGGCTTACAGGACAACCATAACTGTGGCACATAAACAGCAGCTCCACTGTCACCCAAACAACATCCACATGACACATATGCTGTGTCCTTCCAGCAAGCCAACCAGAAAAGCCCCCCCTGGGGCCTGGTGCTCTGCTGGTCATTAGAACTAATCCCTGGGTTTTACTGCCCCTCATCTCTGTAAAGTCCCTCTTTTGTTGTGAATGCAATTCATCTAACCAATGAGGCTCACTGGTTTTGGCCACACACACCCACACACCCTTTTGTGATCCTGCTCCATTCTTTCTTTTTATCTTTTTATCTAACTCTGGGTCTCTCCCTTTCATAGACACACACACAGTACAGTAAAGACATGGGTAACCACGCGAATGCAAGCATTTTGTGTGCATAAACAATAGTGCTCTCTCATTTATCCACACACTTCAGTTACACAGTGTATGATGATACTTCTCAGACATTTTTTCACCACCATTTCAATTTTCTTTTGGGTGTTTTTTGTAATCTATGAAAAAAAAAAAAGTGAAACATAGAAAGATGCCATGTACAATGAACCCAAACAAAATTTCAAGGTTTATTCCAATAGAACTATTGCTGTCTCTAAAACCAAACAAGGACAAAATTTAGTGATCTGATTCTGGAGAAATGAGACACGCTTCTGTTGTAACAAAAAAGACAAATGACTAAAAAAGTTTTTTCCATTTGTCAGATTTAATGGGTGCTCGCTGGCACAGCCAGGTGCATTCCCCAAGGTTAATATCCAGTTTAAATAGCCACGGACTTATTTGAGATGGAGCCTGACGCCTAACGCGGCAAATTAAAGTGTTACCTTATGTTCTTTTTACTCTCAGAAATATGCAGTTATAGGGACTAAATGTGCCTACTGAAATCAGAAGGTAAAGTCCAGAGGATGTCCAGTGACAATTATATGTATAACTGAAGTAAAGGAAGGCCAAAAAAACACTAAAGGGACACATTTTGTGTGATGGTTTAACTGCAGAGGACTTTGGTGTTATGATAAACACCAATGTTTTAATTTCAGTTAGAGACAAAAAAATGCCCCCCCCCCACACCACACACACACACACACACACACACACATACACACACACACACACACACACACACACACACACACACACACACACACACACACACACACACACACACAAAATCATCAAATGTGTGGCCACATCATTAATGTGTCAATGGGTTGTTTTGGTGTTGGGATAGGAAACACATTTTAACCTAACCAGCATCTTTTTTTTTTTTTGTAAATTGAGTTAAGTCAAGTAGATGTATAAAGTGTTACCCACAAAAAAAACTTAACCAAAAAAACCAAAACACATAGGTTTTGGCAAAAGCTCACTAAGCTGAGAAGAAAATCCCCAAAACAGCAACATTTTATATCGAATCGACTAAAAAAAATTGTGTGCAGCTTTGTCAACTCATTTCTTTGTTGAATGTTCGTCTCCAGCACTCTGGGTGCTTTTCAGTCTCCACATTCCTTCTTTCAATAACCAGAGTTAATGCTGATTACATAGTTAAGGCCTCATTCAGGCTGTGCTCTTTAGTAGGCCAGGAACACAGACTCTGCGAGAACACTGTGAGTACGTGCTGGTGTGCATGTAAGAGTATAGGGGCGTGCCAGAAAGTGAACAGTGATGCAAACAACAAAACAAAGGTGAGAAAAGTCACAGACAAGGACAAGTGGTTATTGTGGGCATGATCATGTTACTGCTGCATGAAGGTTAAGTTTGTCATGAGCAGAATTTCTTCATTCAGTGTTGAACCTGAGCTCATATAATACCAGAAAATGATTGCTTCAGTTGGTATGTTATATTATAAAAACTATATTTAACATATAATTATATATTTACAACTCATTGAATAAGTAAATACATTATGGACAATATATTGTTGAACATGCCTCTAAATTCTACCACTATGGGCTTGATATTGTGGACTTAGTATGGAATAATTAATTTTGTTCATTATTCTGTCCTTTTTCCATCCCATTTGCCAGTTTATCACAAACTGTATTTCATGTAGTCCTTACTTGTTCCATTAACAATGAGGCTATGTGACAAAAGCAGTATTATGGGAGGATGAATGATTAGTTACAAATACAAGTGAAAAATTTGGGTTAAAGAAAATAAACAGCGACACTAGACAGAGAATAGTGTGGGAAGAAGGGCGTATTGTAATATCAAGTCTTGGGTCTGTTATTCTTAGTTTGTCTGATTATCACTTCTTCAGTAAACTCACACACCTCCACTGAAACGTCCCTCACTCGTTTGACAGAAACAAGACACAAAGTAGACAAATGCAAATGTGCAGCAGAATATTGTGAGAAAAACAGGTTATTTTGCTTCCAGCACATTTGTTCTCTCAAAACATTTCCCTTGTCTTATCCATCTACGACAACTTCAAGGCAACGTCTCAGTGAATTTTGCTGTAAACAAATGTGTGCGCGTGCGTGTGTGTGTGCATGCGTTACATATCCAACAAAACACATGGTTTAACATGTTACTTCACATGGCCTTGCATAAGCTGACTTGCTGATGTTTATCTTACCATAGAGCAAAATAGAATTCAAGTCATTTAGTATCACATTAAACACCCTCAAGCATGAAACGTCTAGATACATGTTTTACAAAGGTTTGTGGAAAATCAGTAGCTAGTCTCATCATATGAGCTTCACATTTATTCCGAGGTCATTGTAACAGTGTGTTCGGTCATGTTGCTTGAGTGTCTCCTTCGTAAGTATTTGTATCAAAGTATGTACTGAAATTGCCTCTGAGCACAAATATTGCTACAGGACTGCACATTGAACTTTGGGGACATACATCAGCAACAAAAATCTGGATATACCATTATGGATAATAAAGCAGTAAATAACAGATCTGATTTGGCATTTCTATGTACCCAATCCAATTTTTATCACATCCTGTATCAGCAGTCTCAAGAACTATCAGATAGTAAGTTCAAATAAAACAGTTTTAAACTTCCATTCCTCTGTTGAAGGTTCCATGTGTAAAATAAGAAAACCTCCATAATATGGCTCATGGAACTTCATGAGTTTAATTTCATATGAGTATAACTTCTAACTAAGGAACATGTTGCTGTCCTCTATAAATTGGTTACTTATAAAGTGCACAATGTAGCAGACCATGGTGAAAAAAACATGTTCTTCCATTCCAAATCTGCATTAATATCCTGGATACGATAGGAGGGCCTTTTCTTTTTGCATTTTTTTGTAACTTCTATAGTCAGAAGATATATAGAGAGATGATGTACCACATCACCATCTGTACATACAGCTAGATTCTAGACAAGGAAGACATAAATCAAGCATCTAAATGACATTGGTGAAAAAATGAATCCTCTTTACTCCTGCCCAATCAATCAGTTGCAATCAATATGTCTAATGAATATAAAAGACGCAAGTACAGGAAGCAGTGAACCTAAAGACCAAGAGATCAAACAGAAAACAAGCTAAATAATTTAAAGGTTGAAAAGCATAAGCCAACCACACAGCAATGTAGTGGTTAGCACTCTCCACTCCCAACAAGAATATCACCTATCTGGGTCTGTTTGTCCTCTGGTGAACTGGTGACCTGTCCTCAGTGTAGTTATCTGGGATCAGCTCCAGCACTTTAAAGGACGGGTCAATGAATTTAAAGCACGTGTTCTGTCGTAAATGTAAAACTTCTCAATAATAAATTCTTTAGTCTTATTGTAATAAGAGAGCTGGTCTTCTACACTGGTAACCTGAAGCTGCAAAACTGCAATTAGTCTGAGAAAGGAGTATGATATGACAAAGTTATGATAAAAACAAAAACAAAAAAAACAAATCTTTAAGAACTGGGAAAAATCCTGGCCTGTACAACCTGTCTGTCCGGTGATAAACTACTTTATGGTCACACTTTGTATTTGACACCGTAACCCTGTTTATTCAGACAAAATTGTCAGACCCGCTTCCTTTATGGTATTTGTCTTTCGAAAACTATTAACTCTGTGACTGATTAAAGATTGCTGCCCCACACTGCTATCAGAACTCTGCTAAAACAATCAAAGTTAATAGAAAATCTCAATGGGGCCTATTTAGATCTGTCTGTCTGTCCGTCTGTCCTTCTATAACAGAAAATGTTACCATGAACAAGTAGATGCATGACTTCCCACACTGAGGAAAACTGCATTTGACAGATTCATCAGTTCTGTGAACCTTCCAAAACTTTAACATCACCATTTTAGCATCGATGATAATTACAGTCCAACATTTATTTCTCACTCTTGCCAGTGAAAATAAAATATCTTAAAATTGTTAAGGGTATGCAAACCAGTCCTGTGTTTCAGGGTCCTGATTGGCAAGGCATCTTACTGTCACACTTTGGTACTTCATGTGGAATAGAATGACATTTTGGTATTCTTGTCAGGCCTAACATGCTTGGTATGACTTCTCAGTGCTCCAAATCCATCTCATTAGTTCTGATCCAGGAAAATTGTCTTAATCAGAAGATGAGAAAAAACATCAACAAACGTCCAACGTGGCGTGGTGGTTGTGGAGATAGACTCTGTGCAGGTGGACTCAGAGAGGATTCGTTCCAAACTGAGGTCCGTCATGAACAATGATTCTCACCCCCTTCATGATGTCCTTGTCAGCAGCACCTTCAGCAACAGACTCATTCCACCAAAGTGCACAACAGAACAGAACACTATGACTCGCCCTTGTAAATTGTTTGCAGTGTTTTGTTTAATTTCATTCTTTTTGTGTTTATATTATTCATGTTAAGCCTTGTACATATCAATATTTAAAGTTATTGTTTAGTTTAGTCTTATTTGATATTTATATTTATAAACTTTTTTATTTATTCTGTGTGGAACAAACAATACATAAAGGAATTTCCTCTGGGATCAATAGAACATTTCTATTCTATTCTATTCTATTCTATGCTATGCTATCCTATCCTATCCTATCCTATCCTATCCTATCCTATCCTATTCTATTCTATTCTATTCTAGTCTGCAGATCCATAGAAACCCACATGACCAAAGTTCACATGTATAATGTATGAGAGGTGTATCAACAAGGTCACTGCAGGCTTTTCTAATCAGACTGCCTCTGTAAGCCAGTGTGCATGTGCCACTGTTTGTATTCACCTTATGTGTGTATGTGGGCTGTTATGAGAGGAATGTCTAACATGGTGTAGATGGGTGACCTGTGTCATGTGTTTTTTTTTTACTGTAATACTGTATATTCTTATTCTTGAAAAAAATGAATCTATTTTTTTTTTTTTTTTTAATATTAGAAACACTGCAGTGAATTGTTGACACAAGTCTGTGTTCTGCTCTGCAGTAAGACAGGCTATGTGCTGCCTTTCAGCTCTGTGACCTTGGTCATGGAATGGAGGAAAGGAAATGATTTATTTGTGCGTGCGTGCGTGCGTGCGTGCGTGCGTGCGTGCGTGCAGAGATCTTAAAGGTAGAGTATCCATATTATGCATGTTCATATTTGGTATGTTTCTCCTTGTTATTTCTGTGTTACATATTTTTCAGCTCAAATTCCTTGGAGGTGTTAATGTCTACACTGCCTGAAAATGTTCTGCAACACAGTGTTCTTAAAAACTCGAACTATGCAAATGCACAAAGCTCAAAACCAGTGGAACTTTTCAAACAGTGCTTTCAATGGAACTCCTCATCAGATTTACACGTGACCTCAGATCTGTCACCAAATATCTCTATTAAGATACCAGTATATATCTTTATCTTCAGGTCTTCTCATACCTATTGATTATTATCTTGTTTGTTTTGTTTTTAGAACACATAACATATTTCCAGATGTGAATTCATTATCAAAGAAGTGGATGGTGTCGCACTCTCCCCTCACACTAAGCAGGGCTAAGTTTGACTTTGGGACTTAAAATGTGGAGATTGCATGCTTTACCAGTGCAACCATGTTTTAGTTTGTTTATTTTTCAGGGTGCTCTGGCACAGAATCGGGGTTTTGAAAGTAAACGAAAATTAGTCCTGATGTGTTGATTTTAACCGAACTGGAACATTTTTTTGTATTGTTTTTGTTTACAACCAGTGTTAATTTGTCACCAACTTGCTGGATACTGCACAGCCTCATGGTCCATTTGTTTCAGGGCTGTAAATGCCTGAACTTGTTTCTGAGGCGTTTGTAAAGCCAGCATACGGGAAGAAGCTTTTTACTGTGATGTTGTGAAATCCCTTAGAGAAAGCAACTGAGGAGACTTTGTATTGGAGTGAGTAAAACATTTTAATTAACTTTATCATACCTGTGGGATCTGAATAAAAAAAAAAAAAAGCAATTCATTTAAACTTTATTTATATAGCACCAAATACAACACAGTCATTTCCAGGTGCTTTTCCGAGAGAAAACTCACAGTGTTATAAAAACTGGCACTCGCTGGTCAGTTTTGTGATTACTGTTTAAAAAAAACCAACAGAAACTGCGGTGGTAATAATTGTCCAGCTCAAACGATTTAGAAACGTTTTAAAATTGGCAGCATGAAAAAAAATGATTAACATGAATACTTGGATTAAATAAGTGTTTTGAATGAAAACTACCTTTTGTTTACATGCCATTGTGTTGTGATGTTTATACAAACTGTTGTGATGATAATGCATCAATAGAGAAATGATTCCAAGTTGTCTTGGACTGTGAACCACAGTGACCTCAGATGATATCAGCTTGGAAACTGCAACGTGTCCTCAGCCACACGGTGTTTATCTATTCCACATGTAAACTGCTTGTTTGGAGCTTCAGAGGTCAAGGAAAGGAGTCCAATAAGTAGAGTGAATGTGTTTTTAGCCAAAACACAGGATCATGGTAAAAATATCAACATCGCTCTTCGTTCCTGGAATATGACAATAGGATAAACACACAAGGAATTTAACCTCAAGGCTATTTTTAACGAAACCTCTTTGTCTGAGGCATTTGCTTTTTAAAAGCAACTGCATGAAAGGCTGAAAAAGGCTCTCACAAAAAAATATGCTATTGTGGTTCTCCCATCTCCCTCTTCTTTACTTTTTATAGTGAGTGGGGGGTAATATGGTCAGTGATGGTTTGGTTGCCGAATTGAAACAGGAAACATCAATGACAGTTTGTATCTCTTCAGTTAATGATATTGAATGTCAAGCATCTGTTCAATCCTATGAGTTCCAGTTGAGCGAAAATATGTTGTGTATGTCCCTTTTTGTGTAATGCACACATTACTGAATGATAGGCATCAAACAAACAAACACACACACACATATCTATGCATTCACACTGCAATCTGCAAATTAGCTTTTTCTGTCATGGCTTTTCCTGCTACAGCTTGTTCAGTTAGTCACCACATTACTAAAATGAACACCAATAGTGAAGTCAAGAAAGAGGTTTACAATTCTTAAGACCTAACAGTGCCATGTTTCAATGCTTGGGAATTATTTTTGACACAGACAATGAGAAAAGAATAAACAAGCCAATAGACACTGGCCCAGAACTATTGAAATGTATTATTAAGGGGCCAAACATGATCCATGCAAAATTTCCATATAACTATACTTTTTTTAAATTGTTTTTCCACAATCCAATTCAAAGCCCCAAACATCATTCTACCTGCATCTAGAATACAGAACCACATAACACCATCGAACAAAAACTGTACAAAAACTGTTGCTCAAACTGAAATGATCCATTTTATAGTCTTCCCTCAACTACTCTGATTGCACCAGACTCGTCACACAGATAAGTAGAGGTATGAGGAATAACAACAATTACATTTTAGGAGTGCAGTTACATTGTAAAGTATAGTGCAATTAAAAGTTTTCAAACATCATGGTGTTGTCTGTAATTTTGTATGCTGAGGAAAGTTGCTGTTAAGAAATTGAGGAAGCACTACTGCTTCTGATGGTGTAATCTGTTGACAGTTCCCAAAGCTGGCGAAAGCTGTCAGCAGCTTGAGTCTGAGTTCATTTCTGAAGCATGCTGGTTAAAAGTTTACCGATAAACTTACTGACTGCCAACAGCCACTGTGTGCATGCATGCAGATGTGTGTGATTGACTTTGCTGCCACGTATGTCCACACGTATGTGACTGTCTGGACTGCTTGGAGTTTGATCCTTTGAGTTATCTAGGTCAAACCCTTAAAAGAGCAAACAAGAGAGAAATCCAATTGCAACATCTCGAACTCTGCTTCAAGCCCCAAGTTGTTGAGGAT
Organism: Blennius ocellaris; assembly: GCF_963422515.1. NCBI lineage: Eukaryota > Metazoa > Chordata > Actinopteri > Blenniiformes > Blenniidae > Blennius > Blennius ocellaris. Next base: position 10,526,870 of record NC_137661.1, on the reverse strand, counting down.
TCACCAACCCTCATAAAGAGAAATTTACTTTGCACAACTCTGTGTAAATAGAATGATGATTAACCGTGTATATGTTGAAATCTTGTATCATTTTGCTTTTTGTGACGTGGTAAAACTGTCTTCATTGTCACTGAATTGTATCGCAATTAAGGAGGTATAGCTTGCCTTACATTGTCGTGCATGTATTCAGCTCTAACCTCCCACACACCCGAAGCTGAATGAAATAAGCAATTGATGGATGGACTGACGGGTGCTTTTGCCATTCTAGTATTGACCCGAACTTTCTCGGTGATGTCTGATATCTTTGAAAATGAATATTTTATTTTTTATTAGATTTTTCTTTTATTTGACTCCTTGCATCACAGGAACATTTGCTTCTGGCTTTGAATAATGTGCATAGGGTGCTGCTAAGATAATCCAATTAAAACAGCAATGAAGAAAAGAGAAGGGCGCTTGGATGGAGACAGCATTAGACCAAAATACTACCCAACGATATAAAGGCTAAGAAGAAAGATTGATGTTATTTTTGTTGTTCAAAGAAATCAGCGTCCAACATGCTGTCGGTGCTTTCGGTAATGGCAATGATTCAATACGTGAGATGAAAAATGTGACAAGGTAGACAACTAGAGATAAGCAGTAGCAGCATGTCAAACATGGCATCACGTGTAAGCCAATAGTGTTCAAACTGGTTTCTGCATTAATTACATCATGTTGAGGTGACAAGGTGTTTGCTTCAGCACTGCCGCAAGCAAAATTCTGCAAATACATTTTTGCTAAGGCTGGGTTATTGTAACAGTGTGTCTTTACAGGTCTCATTAAACAATGGGACTTGACAGCTGGAGCTCATCCACTATCACAAAGAGAGTGGCACACATCACACACGTGCTTCAACCTCTGCACTGGCTGTCTGTGTGTCAAAGGCTCCACTTCAAAATCTTACATCTTGTCAATGAAACTTTGAATAGTTTCTGGCATAAATACGTCTCAAATGTACTTGTAGAATATGAGACATCCAGACCTCAGACCTCTCAAGTCCTCAAGAAAAGGTTTACTAATTTCCCAGAATCAGAATAAAACAAGGTGAAGCAGGTTTTTATTTCCTACACTCCTCACCTGTGGAAAAAACTTCCTGAATACCTGAGGACCGCTGACATGTTCCCTTAAAATACTATTATGTGCTCAGGCTTTCCAATAAACAATACATTTTTAAACTTATTTTATTACCTTTATTTCAATAAAGTGTTTTCTTTAGTTATCGTCCTCCATTGTTATGCATTTATTTGCTTTGTTTTCATGTATTTCTGTTCTTTCTTTGTGAAGCACCGAATTGCCTTTTGTCTGAATGGTGCTGTATAAACAAATTTAGTTTGCCTTTAATTTTCTCTTTTCCCATAGGCAAAACAATGTGGCAATTTGTGGTAAAGTAAAACTTTCTCTATTTGAATGTAGAGGCGAGAAGTCAAAACATGATGCAAATGAACATAAAAAATAAGGAAAAAGAGGAAGAAGAGTGATGTAATGCAACATGGCTAATAGTTCACGCCCTAAAGCTTTTTGCAAGCTGACCTGACTTTGCAAGTTTGCAATTAAAGATAATTTCTACATTTGAACAGTGAATTTGTAAGTGTATGATCCGTAGTCAATCATTATTTTGGGTGTTCTGGGCAAGGTTTCTTTCCTTTTTGTAAATCCTTATAAATTGAAACTAATACAGTGAACAAGCTATTTGCATATAGAGAGTGCTTTGTACAAACAATGCTCTTAAATGTGTCATGTAAAGTGGTTTAAAGCTAAAATTATTAGTTTTTGGTTTTTATTTTTTGTGTGTGTGTTGTTCCACAATCCATATACATTCACCTTAATTATGCAATTTCTAAATATGGAAACATTTTAAGCTGTATCTGTTTCATATGCAATCAAATTAAAATATATCCATATGTTAAAATACATTGTATTATAGAGCAAAATTCCGATTTCAACTGTTTAAATTAAATTCACTGGCATGAACATCTGTTCAAATTCGTTGGCATTCTTAACTGATTGCGGTCAGAAATTGCTTCATTAAATGTGTTCTGGCATTACTTCACTAACGAAAGCAAAAATAACCAATTAGTTGGGGGAAGAATAGCTTACAAACATAAAACAACAGCAGATAGATCTGGAAGACTGATTATGCACAATTTATAATATATATTATTTAGGAGATATAATTATATTATTTATAATTTTAAATAAATATTGAATAAATAGCTCTAAAGTACACATATGACCTAAGAAATAATTGGGATTCTTAGGTCAGGGGCGTCCAAGCTGATTGTTAAAAATGTGATTCCTCACAGACAAAAAAGTAGGGCACAGAATCTATGCCAATGACGTCAGCTTAGGTTAACTTTACAAGTTGTATAGATTATGCAACCTTATCAGAGGACTGTGCAACGACGGTGTCCTACATGTTTTAGGTCTCTCCCAGTTGCAACACATCTGAACGCAATCAAAGGCTTATTATTGAAGTCAAGCTTCCTGAATACAGAGTGATATTGGCTTAAAGACCTTCTAAAGGTCATAGCTACAATAACAAGAAGACACATGTACATTAAAAAAAACAAAGGCATGCGGTGTTGTAACGCAATTGTTCTCGTTAATAATCCATCCATCCATTCATCCATCTTTGATACTGCTTTATGGGGGCACTGGAGCCAATCCCACCTACCAACTCACTATTGGCAAGAACAGGGTACACTCTGGACAGGTTCTCTTTCATCATTAAGTCATTAGATTTTTTTTCTTTGACAGTTATGAGATGGTTTACACAAACAGACAAACTTATTCAGAGTATTTGGATATCGTGTGTGGCGTCTCTCAGGAGTCAGTGTAGGGAACTAAACTGTTTATAATGTACATCAATGACATTTGTGAAATATCTGAATTTGTGTGGGTTTTTTTCATTGTTTTTATCGAAGACACTTGCTTAATGTGTCTTATTTGCAGATGGCACATTATTTTAAGAAGTGGTGAGGATTTGTGGGGGGTCAGGAACAAAACAGGACGATATGACACAGACAACAGAGGGATAAGAGTTTAAATACACTGGGAAGGAGGGGAGGCACAGATGAAACTCATGAAAGTAATTGACACACGGGGAGAAGACAATTGAACGATTGGAAATAAGAGGGAAGACACACAGGAGCAGATGCAGACACAGAGGCCATATTTATATTTCCCTCTCTATATTTACAAAACAAAATCTTCATAGACAGGGAGCTGCATATACACGTGGTTCAGAGCTACTATGAGTATGCCAAACCTGTAGGGGGCAGTGTAAGGAGAAGCATGAAGCCATGATAGTCAATAAGAATCCTGGAAAAAAAACGCGACATCACGAATTGTGACATAAATCTCTGCCTTCCCCCCTTTAGATGCAACCACAGAGGCAATTTCAATAAATCTCTACTGTGGCTGGAGTTTTCAGGAATCATCGTTTGTGGTGACTCCTTACTGCGTTTATGTGTAAATGCAAGGCCGAAACACAGAGAAATCTCAGTGTTTTTATAAACACCCGGGTATGTGTAAACATAGCCAGAAACCTGACAAACTATCCAGTAGCATGTCAGTCCTGGCCAAAGCTAAAGATATTTTAGATCAGAAATCACCATCAAGGGTGTAAAACTATGAAACACATTATGTGAAGAGATTAAACAATCATCAAATATAATTCAGTCTGTTTTTTTGTTGTTGTTGTTTTTTTTTTAAATAGATCAAATAAAGTCAATTATCCAACTCTACGCAATTCCAAACTCATGTGGGACTGTGTCCTCGGGATAAGGGTTGAAGCGTGGTCACCTGCCACATTGTCAGAAGTATCAGGACAAAATCCCCAAAATGTATTGTATTCCTATACTGCAGAAAGATGTTATTCTATTTTACAACATTACATTACATTTAATGAGCTTAAAAAGACATTGAAAATATATATTTAATGAAATAGTTTGCTGATCAACAAATAGCATGTGTGTTATACTACACTTATGATCATATGTTTCCACGGTTGGACACACTGCAGCGCCAACCCTCCATTTTGATATGACTTCAACGTCCTGCTTTGCACCAACTGCGTTCACACAGCAGATCCACACAGCAGTACAAGCCACGTGCTACAGCAAGGCCCACATACCTAAAATATTCATAGTGTCCTTGTCAGAACACATTCATGCGGCTTCACTGAACAAATCTTTATAAAATGAGGGGGATGCCAGAGTCTACAAGATGACTCAGCCAAATGATGGCTGCATGCCTTTGTGCTGGGATTAGATGGAGGCAGCACAAAATCAAATAATGATTATAGCTTGATTCAAAAACATCTCAATGCCACACAAACATCTGGCATATGCATTTCATTCATGGTGCATTTATCAGTACACATCTTAATCACGAGCATGAAAAGGGACCAAACCATATTGACTACAAACACGGTGAAAGGAGGGAAGTACTGTATATGAGGATCAGACAGAACATATACAGTATCATATACAAATGCAGTTAGTCGTTTTTTTAGTGGTGTACTACATGGTACAAAATAACAGATCACAACATAAATATACAATACCATTCAAACAAGGTATAATTATGTTGGTTCTTAACAGCAGTGCTCAATGGAATGTGAAGTCTTTTTTTTAGATGGTTGACTGACAGTCTTGTGCAAGTTCAACAAGGAATGCATCAGTTGACACATGTGCTGTATCAAGTTGGACCTGTTTCGTTTTAAAGTTCCTTGGTAATGCGACTATAAACCAGTTGGGTTATTTTTTTTCCTTCTATTTTTTGGGTTCCTCCACAGTCCGTGCACATTTGCTCTCCGCAGCAGAACAAAAAAGAAAAAGAGGCGAAATATGATGCAGTAATCATACTTGGCACAAAGCCATACATTTTTCTTCACCATGCGCCTGCAATAACTTCTTTCCCCTTGTCAGGAATGTCATCCACACATGGTTGGAAGCACAATGTGTTGTGATAATAATGTCAACACAAGAGCTGTTATGACGAGATTACTTTGTGTTGATAAACCTAATCTGTGTTCACTGGACCTCTGGCTGCTGTTATCAGCATGGCTTCCAGCACACTGGTCACTAAGCATTTTAAGGTTGTGGGCAAATATGTCTCCACAGATGTCATGTCTGTTTTCAGGATTTCACATTCAGTACAACTTCACATGTTGATTAATCAACACTCACAATGGCAAGGATGATTCCATTAAATTTGGGAGGGATTGGGTTAAAGGTCTAGGTCAAAGGTCACAAACGGGTTTTTGTCATAACGCAGCCATGATGCAGTGACATCAGGTGAATGGAGTTTTTGTGAAAAGTCAGTAAAATTCATATATACAAACCAATAAATAAATACATGCAGAAAAAAACACAACCTTCTCGTTAACCTACGTTGGCAAAGGTAATACATATGTGTTAAAACAGTACATAAAAATAAGGTGACTTGACTTGTCTTGCCCAAGAAAAAATGACTTGAGGCTTGCATGTGTGACTTGGTCCCCTGTCTGCACAATGCAGATACAAAGACTGACCAGCGTGTTGGTATTGAGTCAAGTCGTATCCTTCCTAATCTAATTACTGAAGTACAGAGGTAGTGTTAAGCTCTATTCAATCCCTGCAAGTGAATGGGTTGCTCCCTTTCTTGTGTGACGTGTGTGGAGTTGTAGAGAGGGTTTAGCTTGGATGTTCCCTCTTAATGGACATCAAACGACTTACACTGTGGCACTTGTCCCAACTTGCTGTCATGACTCGTGTACATGTGGAGGAGAGTATGAATAAGTGCAATGATATTTTGGCAGAGGGGAAAACTGAGTGGGTGAATCATTTAGAAAGTCAGAGGACGTAACAAGGAAAAATGGGAAATCTATAAGTATGTGACAAGCAAAGGGCAAATGAACAATGTGATGTCCCAAGCAAGTGGCTGAATCCTGCAGTACCTTTTGGCAGACCTGCTCTTTTAGTTCCACAACACAGACCTGGAACCCACTTTCTGTATTTTAGCACCTTTCATCATGTTTACATTTTTCCTCTGATGTTTTTATTCTTGAACCAAAATCTTTTTTTCAAATATGCCAGGAGCAAAGAAAATATCTGAAATTATATTTAAGCATTACATTTTCTTAATTGTACAATATAATATTAAAAAGTGTAATATTCTACTTCACTAGTCACAGGTTTTTTGGCAGTTAGTATGACCCATGAGCTTCCCCCCCTGTGAGCCTCACTTGCCTTCTGATTTTGCGCAACACCTAAATCTACAAGTGCAAACTTGTGTGGACTCAGTGCAGCCATACTTTGCTCTGGGCCCCTCTCCTGCCCGTCCCTACATCCCATTGTATGTTCCTTGGGGTGTACTCGCGGTGGGTTTGTGGTGGAGATTGGCAGGCTGTGCTTTCTGTCTCTTTCATTTCCCAGCCCTTGAGATCAGAGCGCTTCTGTTGCTGGGTATGCATGTAGGTTACGTGTACTTATAGGGGCCAAACACTATCTCTGTACCCCAGTTACAGTGACCTATGCATGCATATCCACTGAATGGTCACATGTATGCTTCACATGAAAAGAGAAAGGTGTTGTTTTCAATCTACTTAAGGAACTGTAGACCTCACCAGAACAAGCTGTGTCAGTCTTTGTACTCTACAGATTGCTGATGGTCACAGTTTGTGCACTTTCAGTTCCTCCTTTCTGCTCGACTTCTATTGTTGGAGCCCCCACATATTGTGTGTGTGTGTGTGTGTGTGTGTGTGTGTGTGTGTGTGTGTGTGTGTGTGTGTGTGTGTGTGTGTGTGTGTGTGTGTGTGTGTGTGTTTATTCTCCTCTTGTTTTGTTATGATCTTTCCATTCCTTGTCCATCTCCATTCACATCACAATGGTGATGTATTGTGTCTGTATTGCCTTGTCTAGACTAGTGTTTATAAGTGTTTCTCATGCATCCCAGTAGCTTCTCTGTCTTTCCGGCCTGGTCTGTTTCACACATTGTTGTCACTGCTGTCAGTTGTTGCTTTGTTAAAAAAAGAGAAAAAAAGACACCAATGAAGATCTCTTGTTCTGAGCTCAACTTAAGGAGATGTGAAACTGAGGTGTCTTTGAAGAAACATCCCATATCCCTGTTAGGTTGGACAACAAACCTTTCTCATGAGAACTTTTTTTGGGTGCTTCCATAAATGATGTATTGGGGGCATAATTATTTGTTTTGAGTAAATACAGGTGCATCTCTGTAAACATTTGATACAATGGATAAATTCATTTTCCAAAAAAATCAATTCAGATAGTGGGACAGATTTAAAATTCAAAAAGTCATAGTTCTAGCTTAAAGAAAAATCTTAATACTGTTACTATATTCACACTATGGACAATTTAGAGCCACCAATCAATTTTGAATGTGGGACAAAACTTCCACACAAAATGTCCTCAAACTAATCCTGGACACAAACCAAGGACAATACATTACTGCAGTACTGGCTTCAATACTGCTTTATCAACTCAGGTTTGGTTGACACTGCTCCCACTTAACTGGGCAAATAGACAGGGTGAAACCTTGGACAAATCGTTGGAGGACACAGAGAGCAAAAGTGTGTGTGACAGAGAGAGGAGGGGGGGGGGGCAGGCACAGTGCACACAACCATAATTATCTCAATACATGTTTGATGAAAAAGCATTTTATCTTTTTATATATTAAGGGTAGTGGTGACTTCAAGGTTAGAGAATACTTGGGATTGGAGGTTCAGACGTTCAAATCCCCCCACTGCAGAAAGGTCACCACTGTGGCTCCCTGAGCAGGCCCCTTGACCCCCAATTCTCCCTGTGTGCTGTGGCAGGAATGACAGGCATCTGAAGCACCCATCAGGAGATCTTTTTCTTGTGCCTGTCGGCATGCCGGCACACACTCCAGGATAATGGGGCATATTTTAGTCCCGGGCACAGGCTCGATCGTGTCTGGTTTTCCCGTGGTGTGGGTTGTGTTAAGAGCGATTTTGTCGTGTCCAATCCACTCAGAAGGTCTCAGAAGGAGAGATCGGCGATAATGAACATGTTCAATATTTGCGATGAGAAATTCTGTATTGTGTGTTCTGCATCTGTTGTGTTCTGAATCTGCTTGGCAGTATTGGAAATCGCAGGGATAATCCTGAAGTTACCTCGATAAATTAAAGCTGATGTCATAATATAGGCCCGAGGTTGATTTATGGCAACATGTTTGTTTACATGTACATGCCGTGTTTTACACTGAAGTCAAGCTTTGGAATATTGAGCGTGCAGAATATAGACCAATATAGTTTTATAGAAGTCTATGGTGTAAAGCCTGATACTACTGAATGGTCGGTTAGTGTGTGGTGAGCTCCGTAGTCACACCACACACTATGAGATCAGAAAAGAAGACTTTAAAAATCCTGTAGTGTGTGCCAGGCTTTGGTAGTAAGGCACAGAGATTACTATCCTCACCGGCCACTTAATTTTAATATTTTTCTGTGAGTCTCGCATGGTTGGCTGCATGGACACAGCGCACATAAAAACGTGCAGGACGTTCGGGAATGTCACATACAAAGGGGGTGGTAGAGGCGCTTCATGGAGGAGATTAAAGGAGATCAATTCAGATCAGAGATCAGTCTCTGCTGACATGCACACAAAATGTCCTATGGAATTTTTATAGGTTTCTCACTTCCGCCCTGACAAGTATGATTGTACAATTCCTGAAAAACGGCTGTGGAACCTGTTTTTCTGACTCTCCCTCTTGACTCATTCGCACACTGTGGCTGCCGCACGCTTCACACGCCCGGCGTGACGTCAGCAGCAGCGTGGCTCTCTCGCGGCTTTTTGTCGGTCGCGCGCCTCCAGTTGCCAGCCTCCTCTTCCTCCTCCGTCCATTAGTCAGAGCTGGTCCAGACTGACTGGAGAGTGGACGTGCAGATCCTACCGAGAGAGAACAGACCTCCTCCCCCCACAAGCCGTGCCTGAAGCCGCGTCTTTTCTCTTACCCGAACCAACCAACTCTGAATTCGCACTAAATATGTCTAATATCATCGGTTGTCAAAAGCCTCAGGTAAGATTTTTCTTTTTGTCTTTTAAGATTTATCGACAGATGAAGCCCGGTGTGTCTCTCTCCAGCGATGGGGCGCCAACGTGTGTAGAAACCGTAAAATCGGTTGAAGCGTCTGGAATCACGTGTGGCCCCGGTGATATTGTATTATTCGTGTAGTTCCGCTGGATGGTCATTATTGTGTTCGCTTGGGTCGAGTAGAAGCGACTGGAAATGCCTCGGCTGGTTTCTTCTGATGACACCGGCGCGCACAAATGTCTCACCGCTGGGCCGTTTCCCGCATCACGTTACAATAAACCGACGTTCATACCGGCAAACAACACACGGGCTTTTGTTCACCCTCGGGCTGGACGAAGGCTGACGCGTGCGTTCTCGTTGCGCCGCTTTGTGAGTGAATAAGCCGGCGACCGTCTCATGGCTCCCGCTGAGCAGCAGGTTGTCTAGTAGCGACGAGGCTAACGGGCGCTAGCATCTCTGCATCGTTTCCTCCAGAGCTCCTCTGTAGCGAATAAACTATTGTTTTTAACCTGGACGTGTCGAACTGATTTTAATACATTTTAAGATTTGGGTGGGGGTAAGGGGGGGGGGGGGTACTTGTGTTCTCCTGACCTAGTTCCCGGTGACGAGCTGCACAGAATCACTGCTGGCACGCAGCCAGATGTAATGGTCTCCGCTGTGTGTCTCCCACCGGAGGAGGAGGAGGCGGCATGGCGATGCAGCGAATAAGCATACATGAAATACCCCAACTGAAAGACTTATCAACTGGGGGATGGTAGGGTGGGTACATGTCGTCCTCTACTAACCCCACGTTCGGATGACGACATATTCCCCATTGTTGATCGAAGCATAGGTGGATGACTTATTGCCGCACATGATGGTTTTTTTTTTTTCTGCAGCTGATTCACAGCGAATGTGCGTTTCTTGAAGGCGCTTGAAGCGTGTGCAGTCTCATACATGGCTTAATTCCCTGGTGCTTGACCTACTGTACTGCTAATCCCAGTCTGAAGCAGACAACCACGTGGGCATTTCCCATTTGACACATTCTCGCCTGATTGAATAGAAATGATCAAATAAAGATTTAAGAGCCTCTTGGATATCCCGATGAAGGGTGTTGCGTGTAATTGAATGGCTGTGGCAAGTCGATCCGAAAATGTTACTACATTCGGTGGCATCATTTTTTTTTTTTTTTAATGCTTGGTTGAGAGGAGGTGTCGCCTATTTTTTTCTATATGTGGCCATAGAGTATGTCCTATATGGCTTCTACGATCTTGTGTTCATTCGGGTGAATTTTTGATATATTTGTAGAGCTAAAGTCGGTGACCTGCTTTACTGTCCTATTTTTAATTGTCACACCGTTCGCAAGGTGTTAAATTTGAGCTGTAAATTTCCACTCAGTAAAACTGTGAAATACTCGGCAGTGCCTTTCTTCGCCACTAGGGGGGTGTCTACCAAGCGTTGATTGTTCAGACCTGCTCATTTGTGCCTGTTTAATCAGATGGAAAATTGTGAGAGAATACATTCAGAGCCACACTCTGAGAAAAAAGTTGTGTGGAGCCGCAGCCATTGTCTATTAAGGCATTGTTCTCGCCGCTTTGTCCGCTGTTGTCAAGTGTATGCCCATATATCCCCATTTGCATTCCTTTCAGACTCCCTTGGTCTTTGTCAGTATGTTAAATGAGTCCTATTTCCATGCGCGTCTGGACACAAGTATTTTCTCATTCTCGATCCGGGTTTTATTAGAGGCGACTAATGACCATTGTCATAAATTGTTTGTGATGTTTCACATTTTCACTTTCTATAGATATTTTTTGTCCCCGTTTTGTACAGGATAAAGTGGTACAGACGAGGAATGGATAATACGATGGCACGCATGTTCAGAATAGATCTGTGGGTGAAGGTGTGGTTTTCCAGACATTGTTTTTGGTTCGGTGGAGAATTGATGGTTCGAGGCAATGGGCCAGTGTGGTGGGCCCAGTCATGAGGAGGGGTGGAGGATTTGAGCATCCTCAAGAAGTCTTCTGCCAGATGTTGCATAATGACTTGAAACTGGGTCAGTGTTCCCTCCATCCCCACGCAGACAGTGTGAATTAAAGCTTTGTTGTATGTATCCTGGCATGTGGTGGTGTTCTTGTGAATTCAGCTATAAAAGTCTTTGGCGCACTTTCTTCCTGTCTTATCTTGGTAGATTTTATGACTTGTTTATCTCTTTATAACCCCAAAGCTGTTTCATCACATCTCGTGTTCAGTGTATGATTTTAATGTAGTACGTGTGTGGTGTCTGCCTGCACGTTAAGGCATGTGTTTCAAGGGTTAATGGAGAAAAAGTGATTGTCGTCAGACCAGAAGAAATTCCCTTTTCCCCCAGAACTGAATTTGATCAATGTAGATTTGAGAATAGTGAGTCACTGATTTTTCTGGAGTATTTTGTGATGTTGATTTGACCAATACATTGGGCTGTCTTTCTTTGGGTGTGATTTTTCAGAGTGAATATATTGTTGGACAGCAGTTTGGAAAGGAGGACTGGCAATTTAAAAACTTTAGTTTAGGTCATTAAGCGAAGGTATAGAGGGCAGCAGAAAGTGCATGTTTTTTTTTGCTCTGAATTAATTTCCATGATAAAGAGAAATATATAAAAAGTAACATTTGAACTTCATGTTCATATGATGTATCGAATCTGAGCAAGCGTGCACCTCCAAGAACACAGTCTTCAAAAACTTGTTATCAGATCTTTGTTTTTTGGCTGGTGGGTTTGCAACATTACATTTGTTCACCTGGAATGTTTCTTTGAGGATAAGGGGTGCGTGTGCTTGTAAAGTGGTTGTGTGCTACAATTAAATTTGTTACGCAGTTGAGTTGAAAACATTTGTACAAAACTGGGCCGCGAAAAAACGACTTGTTGCATAAAGTGTGGATACAATTTGAGAGAGTGGGACAGCTGCTGTGGTTTGTCTTGTTATTTCTAACCATGTGGGTGAGTCATAAAGCTGCTGGAGGAGGGGTGTCGTATATTTACCGAGCGTCGGTCTGCCCATGGCACAGTGGCGTTGTGGTCTGCTATGGGATCACATTCCTGATGTTTGGAACTCTTGAGAATTAGTGAGATTTGTGACGTTGGAGTAAATTGTGAGTTTTGGGTGGGGCTGTGTAACCGAGTCTCATTATATGCTTCATAGCATGAATAATTGGCCAGCCATGACTTCGTAGTTAAGTTATATAAGAAAACCAGACCCCCCTCAGCAAACCCCACCCACAGGCTGGCTTTGGAAGTCTACTACAAGTAGTTTCCCTCCTGCGTTATCCTTATAGGTCAGCGCTTGAATGAAAGGCTTCCCAGTGGGAGGAGCCAGCTGCAGAGCCTTTTCACATAAGAGCATTGAAGTGGCCTTAGTTTAACAGAGAGTAGATTCAGTGCTGAAGGCATGACATGGATTAGACTGATGTTTGGCCTTGTGGAATATCGCAGCAGAAGCAGGTGTGGAGACTTGGAATGACCTGGCCGAGGTGATATTGCTATTGTTTTGTATGTGTGAGTGTGTAAATGTACAGGGGCAAAAGTTGACATGTTTAACACACTGCGAGTTCTACGGTGTCTTAAATTCAACTGTTCAAGGGGACACTGACGGGAAAGAGAGACCACAGGGTAGCAGGTTTAACTGCTTTAGGATGAATCTGTACGCATGCCAATATTACTTTGGGGGGGGTCAGAAAGTAATCGCAATGAAAGAACATGCATAATGTAACTTAACATCTTGTTTTTCTTTCTCCTTTTAGGTTATGATGTCTGATCAAGACAGAATAAGTACAACTCTATAGCCAACGGGATCCCGAGGACTTGATTACAGTCGCTTCAAGCCTGATAGTTTGTCCGTGCGGCTGCTCCCCAACTCCCTTCCGATCACGCCACAGTAGTCAACTGGCATTTCTTCTGACAACTTCCCATCCTTTACCTGGGCGAAGAAGACTTGGTTCCATTGTGACCTCTGTCTGCTTTGCCTGTTTGCCAACATTTGATTCCACTTCTGAAGCAGTTTTGCTTTCTCGGATTTGCATTATACGCTATTAGGTAAGTCTACGACTAATGCATAGGACCTATTATAATACACTGTCCATCAGACACCTAATCCTAATCCTTTCTTTGATAGCCAGCTATCACGATACAGCTCAGCTGAAAGCATGCTGGACCGTTGGCAGAAGACCAGCATGGTGTGCGATATTGATTCACTCGAAAATAACTTTTTTTTTTTTTTTTTTTATAGAAAAACCCAAATCTACCAAGATGATTCCAAACGGTTATTTGATCTTCGAGGATGAAAGTTTCCTGGATTCCACTGTGGCCAAAATGAATGCTCTGAGAAAGAGTGGTCAGTTCTGCGACGTGAGACTGCAGGTACGGACTTCTGCGATACTTTTACTGCCAAATCAGGAATAGCCCTTCAGACTCTTGACCAATCAATTTGATTGACTTTCGTCTTTGTATTTGCACAGGTTTGTGGTCATGAGCTGATGGCTCACCGTGCTGTTCTGGCTTGCTGCAGTCCCTACTTGTTTGAGATCTTCAGCAGTGACACTGAGCCTCACGGGGTCTCACATGTCACTTTTGAGGACTTGGACCCAGAGGCTGTGGAGATCTTGCTCAACTATGCCTACACTGCCCAGTCAGTAGCTTTTGACCTTTGGACAATGACCTAATCTGTAAAACTGTGTTTTGAAAGTGACTTGACAGTCTCTTTTCGTTTATGTCCTTCAGGCTGAAAGCAGACAAGGAGTTAGTGAAGGAAGTTTACTCTGCAGCCAAAAGGTTCAAGATGGAGCGAGTGAAACAGGTACTTGGCGTCGGTGTCTTGCTGAAGAAGCAAGGGTGGTTTTTATGGTAAGCGAGGCTCAATCATTTTCTCTCCACTTCTCAGATTTGCGGTGACTATCTGCTGTCTAAAATGGATTCCCAGAATGCCATCTCCTTTCGAAACTTTGCGAGCTCGATGGGAGATGGCAGAGTTTTGGCCAAAGTAGATTCTTTCATCCAAGATCATCTGCTGGAAGTTTCCGAACACGAGGACTTCCTTAAACTCCCCCGCCTCAAGGTATGTGCAAACATTTCCACGTCCATCACGTTGTCTTTAAATGTCTTCGAAGTATTGGTTGTATGAAAGCCAGAAATGCCACTAATCCCAATGATTTTGAGGCCTGAGGGCAGCACTGACTGTGTTGAAGTGCAAAATGATTCCTGAGCACTAAAACTATTCTGACTTGAAAGCTACTCAAATTGAATAGCACACTGGATTACAGTTAGTATTTTTACATTTCTGACTTGGCGGTGAGATTAGGCATACTTACCACATACTTACTTGCAGTTAAATCCTGCTGAGAAAGTATTTTTGGCAGAGGGCTTAAAACATAAGTTCTGCTGAACCCGCACCACAGCTTGGTCAGTGGAGGTGTTTCCACAGACGGACATACCCTCTGCACTTAACTACCTGTTTTTTTTTTAGAGTTTTACAAGTCTTGGATTATCTGTTTTTGTGCTGGAGTGAAATATCCTGATCCATTTGATTTGAAATTCTATATGGACTCGGCGTAGTTTTAACATGATTAAAGTGCACGTTTCGCTCGTCGATAATATTCCATTAATCACTGCTTCCCAAATGCACAGTCTCTGAAGTTGAATCTAATATATTTAAGGTTTTGATCTTTGGAGAAACCTCTAGTGAACTGTCACATATTTAATATGTGGGAGGAAGAATGAATTAGTTACTGATTTGTTTTAACTTCAATTAATTGTTTTCCCTCACATGACTTTACGCCAAAACAAAGTAATGATTAAAATGCTCCGAAAGATCTAGTTTGCCATCTAACCATTAAATGCAACTCTATTCCTGCTGTGCACGGCTCTAACCAGCTTTAACCCTTTGTGTTTACAGTTAGAAGTAATGCTAGAAGACAACCTGACTCTGCCCAGCAACGGCAGGCTTTACTCCAAGGTGCTCAACTGGGTGCAGCGAAGCCTCTGGGAGAACGGAGACCAACTCGAACGACTGATGGAGGAGGTCAGTACCAGAGCATGGATTCTTAACTCTTAGGCCAACCTCCACTCTCACGCCGCCCCTTCCCCGCCCTCTAACTCCTCCTGTTTTTGACATTAAGAAGTCGCTAAAGGGGGCTGAAGTAGAAATGGCATGCCATCGTCATGCTTCTGTGTCAGGATTGTATTTTTTTTTTTCCCCCCCTCTGTGTTGAAGTTTTTGCAGTAAGAAACTCTGTACCCCTGACCCATACTACAAATTAGAGGTGAGCCAACAAGAGCTTCTGTTTGCTCTGGTTTTTTTTGTTTCCACTGCTCTCTTTGGGTATGTGATTGGTTTACATGAGCCCCATCAGAGCACTACAGTGGTCCTCTTCTCTGAAACTGAAAACACTGAGGGTTCTCAAAGGTCTGACTCTTGATTCTGCCTTCTCATTGCCACTTTGCTATTTGAATAGGTGCATATTTGTCGCTCCAGCACTAACAGGCACCCCTCCCCATTGATTTATCTCTCCTGTAGGTTTATTAGCAGCAGCAGGAGACCAGACTGAGGAGCCAGGACTGAGCCACCAGGGTAATGAGTCAGAGAAAGAGGAGAGGAGCTCTACTACCTCTCAGCAGCTCCCCTTTGCAGCCAAGCAACACTGTGCCCCCATCTGTCTATTGCCACTCATGAACACAAATCTCATATTTGCATTCACCAAAATCCATTGCTTCCAAAACTTAAGCAACCAAGAGATCCGATTAAATTTCTTTTTGCAGCATAGAGTACAATCTCGTATATGTCCACCCAACCACTCGCACATCTGGCAATTTACCAGATAAGATATCTGAATTTGCATTTGGCATGATCCCTGTCATTTGCTTGGGATGGCTAATTATGCATTCCCCTTTGTTTCCTGTTGCCCTTTTGCTGGGAGCTACAAATAAATCGACACATGGTGTCAACATAATATTTAATTTGGCCATAAAGTAATCTGTAACAACACATACACGCTCACCCATTCACACAAATCTGTGGTGATTCAGGTGAAACTGGCTGTCCCAAATAACCAACTGGGGCCTTTTCACCTTGTGAGGCCGTCCAGGACTCACAGAAATATTCCAGTTTGCTCTATTGCAATTTTACATTTTGCGTCTTACATTTTCTTGATTAGAATCTATTTGATCATCTCTTGAACTGAAAACAAACCCAGACGAGAAGCACGGACTCGCTATGCCAATGTACCTTGGCGATTTTTCGAGCGTTTAGCTGGTTTCTGGTATAACGGCATTGCTGTTGGGTCATCTGGACCTGACTGCCACCATGATGACCAGCTTCTTCAGCTGGAGGACCATTTCCAAGTAGCAGCAGAGAGAAAGGGGGGGGCGCACGCAGCTCCTCCTCCTCCTCCTCCATTCTTCACAGAAGATCTTTCCAGATGCAGCCTCACAATTTTCAACAGCTCCCTCTTTTCCATTGACGCAAATTAAGGAGACTCTCAGCAGATACTGCCTTCTCGGGCTACAATGCTTAACCCACTCTACGCAGCAGCGGCGGGAGCAGCATGTGTCTTTTTGAAGGAAGCTGTCCGTGTTAATCGAGCGAAGACCCGGGCCTCCGTCCCCTCCCCCCCTCTTCCTCTTCACAGCACTGCCTCCCCCTCCTCTACCGCCTCTTCCCCATTATGCTGGGGCTCTGTGTGTTGCCATGGAGACAGCCACATGGGTGTGTTGTTGCTGTTTGTCTTTCAGGTGCAAACGCTGTACTACTCACCTGACCATAAGCTGGTGGATGGAGGGCTGGTGATTGAGGGGCACAGTGAGGTGTTTTGTGGCGAGGAAGACCACCTTCAGTTTGTGCAGGTACCCGGCAGCTTGTAGCCTGGCTTCATTTGCAGCAGCTTCTTTCTTTTTTTTTTTTGTGATGTTCTACAGATTGAGCCTGGCCATGCATATAAAACGTCAGCCTGTGCCTGGCTTAGATGTACATGAAGTACATGACACCTTTTTCAATACCGTAACGCAACGACACAGTGGAGACTAATGTTGGGCGATTAGCAAGACATGGGTTATGTTTGCCTGGCGTTGCCGTCGAGTGCACACTAAACCGCCAGTTTTTGGGTTAATCTCCACCAGCCACACGTGGGCAGTGATGGCCGTCTCCACTGATATGCCTCCATTTTGAGCAGTGACCCGAGTTGTGTGCCGTCAGATCTGATCGCAGCTCAGCCTGTGACCGTAGTGTGCAGTGCAGTGGTGTTGGCTTCACGTGGCGTGACGTTTCAGTACATGTTTTGGACAAGCTGGGGGTTCAATGTGTCGCGTGCACACTCGATCGGCTGGATCGCAGATGTAGGTTGAGGTCTAATTAGCTGGCGTTGGCCACCGGGAGGGCCCGTGGTGCAAGCTTGGCTCCTGTAGCTGCGCTGTGCTCTTGCAGAAGAAACCTGTACGCGAGAGCACCCAGAGGCCGATGAGCTGCAGCTCTTCAGGGAGCCTATCGCCCTCCAACCAAGCAGCAAATGCCCCAAAGCACACCGCCAGGAGGGAGTGGAAGTACATCGCCTCTGAAAAGACCACAAGTAAGAGTTAAATAACTGCAGGATCGCAAAAATTTTTTTACTTATTGCATACTAACCATGGATAAGGGTTAGTACATCTGTCTTCTTTTAGCTTTCGGGTGATATATCTGAATCGTTTTATTTCCTGCACCTCTCCAACAATCTCTTAATTTTCGCCCCAGACAACACCTACCTGTGTCTGGCCGTCCTGGACGGCGTGCTGTGCGTGATCTTCCTGCATGGACGCAGCAGCCCGCAGACCTCTCCCTCTGCTACACCTTGTCTGATGAAGAGCCTCAGCTTCGAGGCCCAGCCAGAAGAGCTTGAAGAGCAGCCCATGTCACCCATGCACTACGCTCGCTCTGGTTTGGGCACCGCAGCTCTAAACGGGAGGCTCATCGCAGCAGGTTGGTATCAAGCAGGGAGACGGCACGAGGCCCTTCGATTGTTCTTGCGAGGGGTTTACTCCATCTTTGTTGTATTGAGCTATCGTCCCAACATCTTGTATCAGGCAGAACACCCCTGTTCCTTTGTAAGAGATAAATCTATGTTGAATTGATTTGAACTGCTGGCTCAACCCTCCACAGTAGTCCGTTTATCATTGGGCCCCATTTAAAAAAAAAAAAAAAAAAAAAAAAAAAAAAATACTATTGACCTCTGCTGCTGGAAGTTTAAGACAATTCTGTGGAGTTTTAAGGAGTCATCACCTGGAAGTCACATTTTTATCTTGGTAAAACAAGTATATTGGCATTAGACCTCAGCTGAAACTGGAAATCTGGAATTTAAAAACTTTTTTTTTTTTAATTTGTGGACGACATCTGTTTCTGTAGTGTAATCTTGAGCCTCTGTGCAGGTGGGTACAACAGAGAGGAGTGTCTGAGGACTGTGGAGTGTTACAACCCCAACGAGGACCGCTGGACCTTCATTGCGCCCATGCGGACTCCGAGGGCTCGTTTCCAGATGGCCGTGCTCATGGTAGACTTGTTCATCTTTATTTACTCTACAGTGAACTGACATTCAAAATATTGGCGTGTGTGCGTGCCAGCACTTGTTTGAACTGTACTTTCTGTTTGAATAGTTGGTTGTTAAAATCCTGTTCATCAAAGTAGGACAGGATACTTTCACATTTGCATGATCATGACTTGTTAGTGATGTTGCATTAACAGATATTTACCAAGATTGTAAGAGTGCTGCTCCAAACGGGAGGCACTTTTTACATCCACGAATAAACCGCTTGTACACTGTATAGTTTTTTTCCCCCCTCGTAGGTTAGGGCCAGGTTAATGCCCTTTAAAAAGAAAAAAAACAAACCAACTCTTCTCGTCTCCCCTCGCCAGGGTCAGCTGTACGTGATTGGAGGTTCGAACGGTCATTCGGACGAGCTGAGCTGCGGGGAGATGTACGATCCACATGCTGACGACTGGGTTCAAGTGCCGGAGCTGAGGACCAACCGCTGCAACGCAGGTCAGTCCGTCCGGCCACCTTTTGCAAATGGGAGCCGTTCCGAACGATCGTTTCCGGGAAGCGTGGGTTTACTCAGCCTCGCCGTCTACATCTTCCAGGTGTCTGCTCCTTGAACAACAAACTGTACGTTGTGGGAGGGTCGGACCCCTGTGGGCAGAAGGGCCTGAAGAACTGTGACGCTTTTGATCCTGTGGCCAAAACCTGGTCCAACTGCGGCTCCCTAAACATCAGTACGTGGCCAATCGGTTTCGAGTGACTTGACCGTTTTGATGTTTGCACCCTGAGGGGAATCTCAGAAGCTTTATCGGTTTACTTGAATTTGCTTTCAGGGAGGCACCAGGCAGCGGTGTGCGAGTTGGACGGCTTCATGTACGTAATTGGAGGGGCGGAGTTGTGGAACTGCCTGAACACCGTGGAGCGCTACAACCCCGACAACAACACCTGGACTCTCATTGCCCCCATGAACGTGGCCCGCCGAGGCGCGGCGGTCACCGTCCACGCAGGTGAGACCGGAGGAAGCGGAGGGCGTCGGCTCACGGGTTCACTCGCGGGGGGAAAATGTGACCGATGTGCCGAGCGGGGCGACGACTTGATTTTCACCGAGGTCCGTTTGTCCCGCGATCTGCAGGGAAGCTGTTCGTCGTCGGCGGATTCGACGGATCCCGCGCCCTCCGCTGCGTGGAGGTCTACGACCCCGCCCGCAACGAATGGCGGATGCTGGGCAGCATGACGTCGTCGCGCAGCAACGCCGGCGTGGCCATTCTGGGCGACGCCATCTACGCAGTGGGCGGCTTTGACGGCAACGAGTTTCTGAACACCATGGAGATGTACAACCCCGAGACGGACGAGTGGAACGACTGCAGCAAGGCCTCCCCCCTCTCCGACTGAGGCTGAAGGGGCGGGGGAGGGGAGCGCGGGGGGAAAAGGGTTTTGGGGAGTTTTCACAGTGCTTCACCATTTTCCAAACTAACAGGCTTAGTGACGTAATCGTGTTTCGTGATGTTCTGTGTGTGTGAGCGGATACGTGTGGGTGGGGGGGGGGTACGACCGACTGAGGGGTCTTCAGTGAAGACCGGCTTATCTAGAGGGTGGGAGGGAGGAGTTGCCCAAAGCAACATGACGCCTTTGCATATTGCATACAATTTTTGTTTTGTTTAGTTTTTTTCTTTCCGTACTGTACATATTGTTTTTCTTTCTTTCGTTTTTTTTTGTCATATGCCAACATTTAACGACACATTTAGTGCTTTTCATTTAGAGTTTAAAGGTTTGTCAATTGAAGGGTTTTTAGATGCGCTTTCCACTACTGGTCACTTGAATAGTGGCGATATGAAGTGTTGACAATTGATTTTTGGAAGTTAAAAGGTTTTAAAGGCTATTTCTGAGGTGGAAATTTACTTTGCTCACAAATTTAAGGTCAAGGGATTAAAGCCTTACTCAGTGTTCCGAGTTGACTCATGGCTTTTTCTTTTTCTTTTTAACACACTGGATTGCTTATTGAATCCTAAACAATGGCCTTTTTTATATTTTTATACACTGCTGGTATACCAGTAAAATGAAAAGTAGTAGCAGAAAGCTTAAGTCAATGAATATAACCAGTGCCAGAATTAGATTTTTTTTTTTTCTTTTAGTGCACAAATCACACACGCACAACCATGCTTCCGCTAACCAAACTTTTGTTATTGTGATTTAACTATTTGATGTATGTAGAAATGCTGTTTTCTGAAGATCCTTTTTTTTTTCATTTTCTTTTTTGTGTTCTAAAGTGTCAGGCATTGGCAGACTGGAAGGATTGTAGAGCAAGATAATTATCACATTTGTTACATTTCTTTTGATTATTAAATCATTTAAACCTGACTTGTGTTCTGTGTTAACTCTTGAGTTGAGCAATAAGTTATGCTGAGAAATAAAGTATCGAACACTATATATTGAGAATTGAAATTGTATGAGTTTTAACATTTGTTTGTCCAGTAGCGAAACTCAATACTTCAAAGTTCCTGGGAAATGTTTTATCAGACTCAATTTAAACTATTTTAATCATCCAAATTTGACATTTTTGTAGATTTAAACCTTTGAGAAGTGCCTATAAATAAATTATGTAGTTTCACAGACCCGTAAAGGCATCTGCATATATATGTGTACACATTTGTATGAAACTATACATTTATAATTAAAAAAAAAAAATGTTGACAATGGTGCTTGAGGACACTTATGCAACATATAATGCGTTTCAGCAGTCTGGAAATGTGTCATTTGGCCTGTTCAGTTTTCTTCAACACGACAGGAGAGGGCGGGTCACTGCGGTGAAACTTCAGTCGACAGCATTCCAGATAGGATCTGATTTGTGCGTCCCGATAAATGTCAACGATTTAAAATAAAAATAGAAACTCGTACTTTACTGTTTGGAGTAAGACCAAGAATGGAATGACTGCGAGTTCAGTCGGAGGAAAATGCACATGGAACAGTTTTATCAACTACAAAGAGGAGCAGCACACAACTGAGGTAGAAACTGCAAAGGTGCAAAATAATGCATTATAAAGGGAAACTAACATTTAGGGTACCCAAGATAAGTTTTTATCTTTGAGCTCCTTTTCAATTATGTAAGCACATAATGGAATGAGCTTCATGATATGTGAACAATAACATGATTGAATAAAATAAAGACAGAAATGTTAAATGTATTGTGAAGAGAACCTGTTCAAACGACAAACAATTTAACTGATAAGTTCTTGAGAGCAGACGCCTGAAATATACTGGTAAATGTTAGAGATTAGTGTCATTTGGCTCTGTTTGTCTTGTCTTTCTTTACTGCAATACTGATAATTTTCCTCCTTCACTCCATCCATGGATCTTCCCCTTCTCCTCTCTCCAGTAACAACCCCCGGCACATGTTGAAACTATTTCAACCTGGTCTCTGTAACTCTAACCCTGAATCCTATTCAAAACTAATTCAGAGGGACTTTAATTTGAAAGAAAAGTCAAATAGAGGGCGCCCTTGTAGGTTGAACAAGCTTTTCCCCACATTTCAGTAAGACCAAAGTCACCCAAAGCTGAACTCGGCGCTGCAATGCTGAAACAAATGGCCAAAAAATTCAGATGTACTGACCCTTCACTGCCACCTCATCGTGACTCTGCTGTAGCAGCCGAGTCAGCGCTGTGTCCTGCTGGCTAAGCTTTCATTGCCACCGTTTTCCTCAGGGACTTCCCACTAATCCAGATTTTTTTTCTTTCTTTCTTTTCCTTCCCCGTGCTCCTCTAAGTGTCTTTTCGTGCGGATTAAACTAAGCTGGTTAGCAGACCTCACCAGGAAGGGAAGTCGACAGTCATTCCAGGCAATAGAGTGGCCGGCTAAGGAGACTGCATCTGCATGACCCCAGGTACCAGCGGCTGCCCGCCCACACTCATTCACAAGTTAGACTAATCTCTGCTCTACACACCTGACAGGAGCGACTTCTATACAAATACATGAATTATAAGAGCTGTTATGAGCCACACTGTGGTGGAGTGGTCAGTGGCCTCATCTGTAAAAAAGACTTGCATTATTGTGTTTAAAGAGTTACAGTCAGAGCTGAAATACTCTGAAAGCGTAATCTTCTGGCTCATTCTGTCTCTGTAGTGGTTAAACCAGGTCTTCCTGACAAGGAATGTGGAAGCCAGAGAATGAATCAAATAGTTTTCTGCCCTTGGGCCAGAAAAATTCTGTATTTTTTTCACTTGGAAGCCATTAAAAAACTACTTCAGTGGAGTTCCAGCATTAACAAATAGGTAATAGAAATAACTGGCTGGTGTGTTTTTAGCTTCAAGTCTGTGCAGGCTCATGTCAGGTCTCAAACAACAGCAGGTGGACTAACTATTATATCGTGACTGTGCATTAAATCTGCATGAAGGTGAGTGTGCGGAGTTATCAGCAGTCACGGTACAACTCAGATATAGTGAAAACTGCTAAATTTGTCAAGGTATTGTGATATTTTTTTGTTAGATCTCCAGATTTGTACTACGAAGTTAAAAATCACACGTTAAACCTGGAACCTGAAGTCAGCGTCTGGATGCAGCAAAGCAGCGTGTGCACAAGACAGGAAGTGGAGATCATGGTTGGTTCTGGATACCCGTCACTCGTCTGATGCCTCAACCTGTCCTGAGTCACACCAGCAGCAGGTGTCAGTTCATCCGGTCTGCTGGCGTCACCTGCTCCTAATCTGTTTAAACGCTCACACACACACACACACACACACACACACACACACACACACACACACACACACACACACACACACACACACACACACACACACACACACACACACACACACACACACACACACACACACACACACACACACACACACACACACAGTCAGATAAACTGTGAGGAGTCAGTACTTCATTTTCCACCTTGAGGTTTTAAACATTTCGTGATAAAAAAGACACGAGCACAGCAGTGATCTCAGAGGGTCAGAGCAGAAACAGTGGGTTGATCTCTCACTTTATTTTTTGCAGAACAAAAAACAACAAAAAACTGTTGAATATGGAGATTTTCCAAATAAATACATTTTCTTTCTAATTGCATGTTTTTGCTCATTAGAAAAAAAAAAAACAATCACATGCTTAACGTGCAATAAATTAAACGTAAGAGTAAAAGAGCAAACGGAAATGTGTTTATGGATGGAGCAAGGCTCAGTGCCTCTACCCTCAGATGACCCCAGGCGTAATGTTTAACGATAAGCGAATGTCACCGATGTTTGTTTACATGGCCTTCAATGAGCAGCAGAAAGCACATAAGTGTAATCAACACACTCCGTGCTCAGAACTGAACTGAAAAAAAAAACCCATCAGTGAAGCGCATAAACAATGGTAACCAAAAAAAAAACTAAACTGTCGTTCACCAACGGAATTAATAGATTGCTACACATTCATCTGGTCCAAAAGTATCATTACAAAAATATCAGAAACTCTGTTTAAATATTGACATTTTATAGACATCTTTAACTTTTAAAGACAAATAACATGGATTTCCAAGAATGAAATTCATGTATAAAAATAAACTATCCCTGCTTTTATCTTAAAAAATCAACATACCAAATAAGTGAACTGTTGAACAGTGAAACTTATGTTTGTTGAATACAACATACTGGAAAATACCAACTGTCCAATCCTGACTGAACGATGGAGAGTGTGTGTAAACAGGTCAACAGACGTTCTAACACTTATGTCCTGTTAAACTAAATTATCTATTCAACTTCAAAATGTCGTTAAATGATCAAAAATCAACATTCAAACTTTTCCAGGTTTATTTCCTGTCATAATTTAAATATGTGCCAGATTTAGTTGTGTTGGAACTGTCAACCACATGTTTTGTATAACTTCCATCATAAATACTCCACGTTGTGCCGAATGTTCCATTGTGTCACAGCAAACTCTATGACTTTTTGTAAATATGAAGCCAAGTCAAACATCTTTAACTGGTTTGCAGCCATAAAGAACAAAATGATGCCAATTTTCTTTTAAAGGTCGCCACAGAGATCAGATTTACAAAACTTAACTGTTAACAGTTCCAAACACAGCAAAACATGTCAAACAAAAACAACTGCTGTGGATATGAACTACTCTGGAAAAACTTAAATTTAAAAAAACAAAAACAAACCAAACATTTCCTCACAAATTTTGGAACCAAGAGGAGAAAAATAACCCACAGCAAACGCTATGTGAAGGTCATTTACAACCAAATCCATTTTCTTTACGGGACATAAGGGTTAAATACAAGTTTGGACTTCAGTTGCAGAATTGCTCATTTTGAAGCATCTATGAAGCAGTGCAGTGCCGGCGGTGCAGTTTCAGAGCGACGTGGTGAAGCTGAGCGCGTTGGCCTGGACGCAACAGTTCAAGGCATCTTGTAGATCCACCAGCTGCCTCCCTCCCAGCTGAAGCTTCTCCCTGCCAACACAGGAACAGACGATTGGTGGGCCAGTGAGGAGCGGAGAACACGGACCGATCCGGTTCACGTCACGACTGCCATGTTCTCACACCCAACCTCAATGAGTAAAGAGCTCAGCTATTTATGTCGCATCTTTACGTTTTGTTATGGATTAATTATATACAATGTTATACAAACTGAAGTTTTCTTAAGGCTTTGTCAGATTCCTTATTAAAACATTACCCTGCTGGCAATATTTTCACTGGACAAGCACCATGTGCAGGTCAAACTAAACTAAATCTCCTGGGTTGAGTTGGACGTTCACAAGGCCACAGATTGGATATAGGAAGCCTTGGATTGCACTGGAAGCCCGTCCACGAGGTAGACGTGAATGTTGAGGTCACAAAATGTGAAGGAAGAGCAGAGCATTGCGATGGCCAGAGGAATGAGAAAAGGCTGGACAAAGAAGGACTTGTTTCCAAAGTCACATTGAACACAGCTTTAGATGGTTCTACTAAAACTATTCAGCTTTGGACGTTCTTAAACATGCAGTGGAAATAAGACCCATATTGTGTTAAAGAGCCATTTTAAATATGGAAGAAAAATGCATTGAACTGAGATTCGGTGACAAAGCGTCCATTCGTCTTCTGGTCAGCCAAGTGAGGGCGAGGGCCGGGTTCACCTCGGGGCAATTCAGCGCCATCAGTTGACCTCACCTGCATGTTCTTGGACTGTGGGAGGAAACCAGAGTCCCCGGAGGAACCTCAACAACATGCAAATTGCACACAGAAAATGCTGGCCAGGATTTGAACCTATGACTTTCTTGCTGTAATGTGACAGCACCAACCACTGCTCCACCATGTGGCCTACAGAAATGGTGTGATTAACCACATTTAAAGATGTTATTTCATACCAGGTTGCCACAAGGGCAGAAGTCAGAAGTATAAAAATGAAGTCAAAGTGGTCCGTTTATGAATTGCTGCGGGCGAGAACTGCAAATGGACATGTGATGGAAAAAGAAAAATCACAAATAAGAGTGCAGAATCTAGCCACAGCTGGTGTGAAGGGACAGAAATAGAAAGTGCATCTTTATTCTGAAGAAGAAATCCCCAAAGCAGCAACACTGTGTTCTTAAGTATTTGTATTTACCGCAAATCACATGGTTGCAGGCTCAGCAGGAGTGCAGACATTCATTATGTCATACGCTGTGGACGAGCCCAGACTTTTCCACACAGATGTGTTAACTGAACTTATGTGCTGGATACATTCAGCAGACATCCACCGGAGACAAAAGAGCCTCTGTGTAAAACGGCTGCATTCAGGAAGCCTGGGTTTTCAATGGCTGCCGTTTATTCGCGTCCTGCTGAACTACATTTTTTCACCCAATACCGCAACATACATTCTGACAGATACAAATGCACATGGAAAAAAACAAAACAAAAGCCTTCAGTGTCAGCAGAACTCCCCCCCCCCCCCCCCCCCCCCCCCCCCCCCCCACACACACACACACACAGGGGCCCTTGCATTCACTTGCGTTCTTTAAATGGAAACTCTTAACCTCAAACTTCCCAGTGGGGTTTAACCATGCATTTAAAAAAAAAGGCTTTTTTTCCCCCCTCAAAAAAATTTACCTTTATTGAAAGATCTGTAATATCAAATTATTTTCCTGATGGTGACTTGCAGATCATATCCACAAAGACAAATTCCTACAACGTTAATGTGTGTGCAGATTTAAGCCACACAACGGTGAAATACACAACAGACGCACACAAATTAGAGCTGGTGTTGGTTTGGCAACGGCTGCTTAGCAGTGCAGACACTGAGGGAGCTTGTTTGCTTCTTTGTTTCCTCCTCTGCTTTGTTTCCACTGAATCGTTGCGTAACGGCAGGAAGACGAGAGAGAGAAGAATTTGCTTGCTGCCAATGCTGATCGTTTTCACCCTACATCCATCCTTCCATCCATCCATCCATCCATCCATCCATCCACTTCCTGTTCCCCAGTCAAGCATACGGCTGGGTGTTTTTATAACCTGTGGAGATGCCGGCTTGCATTATTACTCTTTCATGCCAGGTTCAGGCTGTTTTCAGGATGTGCTCGTCGGTCACAACTGACCTGTTTTTACATTCCTCCTCTGTGCACAGTGGCATTCTGAATCGCTGTGAAACGCTTCCTGTCAAACTCTGGACCCAGGAGAGCAACACACTGGTGCTAGCTTCTTCAAACAAGCCACAGAGTCAGTGACGCACTTGAGCTGTGCCCCGACTGACACCAGACTGTGTACACAGAGAGTTAGAGCTGACGTGCCTCTTTGTTACATAACACCCTATATGTGTTTGACAGGTAATTAATGGCTATCCCCAGGGGACGCTAATGATTTGCATTCATCTAAATATTGGGGCACATGGTGTGGACGGATGACACCGCGGATTACTTCTCTCCGCCGGCCAACCATGTCAATAGCTTTACGAGGCGGCCGAACAAAAAAACATTCTGCTGCAGGCTTGTTATCACGTGAAGCCAATGCTGGAAAAATATGTGCAGGAGGGATACCGCCGACTGAGGAAGAGAAGGAACGAGGAAGCAGAGTAATCACAGGGGACTCATGGGCAGTCAGTCAACATCAATGCCACAAAGTCAGAGGTGGAGAAAGCCAGTTCAAACTGCACGTCGCTGACGTTTGAGCCACCAGGCCGGGCTGTAGTATGAACGTCATCACTCAAACTTTCCACAGAAATACTACTGTGAGGATGTTTTACTTTAATCCCAAGAACAGCATCTTCACCTCACGCCAAAGGCTTTCGTCAGTCAGTTTTTCCGTTGCATAAAAACAACTGGAAACAAAACGCTGACCTTTAAGAGAATGCTGAATACACAATGACGCAATGCCAGACGATTAAAAAAAAAGTGTGTGCCGTCTTAGCAAGAATATCATTTTGATGCATTATCATGGAATCAAAGAAAGAAAGAAAATACTTCAAATGACTCCCCCATGCCATGTGACCAAGCTGCTAGTTCAGTGGCAGTTTGCCTTAAGACAAAGATTTGCTTTATCAATTACAATGCAGTATTATCTTCAGTGCAGCTTTGGAATACAATGAACAAAAAAATCAACTAATGTTCGGCCTCTGGCTTTTTTTCTCCCCCATTAGATAACGTGTTCCTCGCTCTGGGTTTATAAAACAAGAGCCATGTTTACCACTGATCACTCCATTTCACAGAGTTATACAAAATTATCTGTAAATGTTATGACATCCAACAATGGCAAAAGGGGTGAATGCTAAATATAAGCAGCTTGTGTTTAACCAAGTCAGTGAATTATGCAGGACCATACAAGTTAATCTCGGGAAGCTAACATGAAGTCACGTTCATGTACGGTATATAAAACATGAGAGAAGTAATGGGCACTGCCTTGGAAGCCGACTCAATTACTTTCCCATGTCAGCTGTGAAAATAACCCAGGTGCAGCGAAACCGGGGACTCGCACAGATAAACTGATTTTGGCATTTATAAAAACAAAGAGCCCAATGTTTTCAAACAGCCTCTGGGAAATCACAAACAATTAAAGAGGCTCACATGCACCAATAACTTCTTGCCACGCTGACGGACGACATTGTTTGGGCTGCGCGTTTTCAGAATGTCTTGCACCCAAAAGAAATCGAGCAGAAGAAAAGGCTCAGCGGAGCCAAGAGTCAGCACTGAAACAGGACAATATGATTGGCTGCGTTTTGTTCCCTTCCCTCTTACTGTTGGGGGGGTGCATGGGGGAGGGGGGAGGGGGGGGGGGGCATTGCGTCATGGCCATCAGAGGAACCTACATAAACATTTCTGTGAAAAGCCATTTCCAAGGACCAATCATTTATCTGCGTGCCATACATTAAATCTGCCTTTGTTCCCGCCGTGTGCAAATACAGATAGAGATGAGAATAATGTTCAAACCGGACAGCTGATGAAATAATTTATGCCAATTATTCTCCTAAATAGGAGCTCACACAGACCATCAGTACAGGACCTATTAGCAATCTGTTTGCAAGAAGGGCAAAACATGGAGAAAACATTTACTTAACTGAAGGTTGCCTGCTGATGACTGAACATGCTCTTATATAACACATGACATCATGCCACCACAGTGTAGATATCAAATATTTAACAGCACGCAGATAATGCACTCGCTGAGTAAAGGCCTGGATTACTTCACAGCCTATGTAATGGATAACAATTGTACACTCAGTCGGCTGAACGGAGTCTGTCAGTAGCAACCTGTTGTAACGAGAGATGGATTGTGTGACTGATAAAAGAGACCGCAAAGCTTTTCTGCAAGTGGCAAAGCAGATGTTGCCTTTAATACCACATAAGCCGTCACTTTCAGTACAGCTGAAAACCATCAGTTCCTGTGACGAAGTGAGCTTTTGAAAAACATTAAGCGAGCGTCAATGATGTCCACAAATAAATAACACAGCGAGTACATTAAGCTGTGGCTTGTTTCCATGGCAGCTGCTGGGTTCAGCCTGCATGTGGCTGCAGTTTATCTTCTGACGCTGTACGACGACGGCACAACGGCCTAGTTTGTGTTGCGTGTGATTGCAGGTGTGCAGTCTTCCGCTGCTTTCTCAGGGTAGTGCATCGAGTCATTTTTCTTCACAGCAAAAAAAAAAACCAAAAGCAGGAGTTGGGGGGAGGGGGAGAAACTCCTGTTGGTGAATAAATGTGTGCAACATTCGAGTATCAAGAAATACAAAAAAAAAAAACAACTTGAAAATCATTGTGACTTTACTCTACTACCTCAAGGTTCCAGTAATACTAGCAACCAGCCGCCACAAGGCTACAGTAAAATCACCTGCCAAAAGGCTCCAAAATAAATCTAAAACATGAGTATGTATGGCTCAATCTGATAAACAAGCTCCTAAGTCAAAGGAAGGCAAGGTTTTGTGCACAGCTATGACAGCCATTAGGTTACAACTTTATAGGCTTGGTAGGTCTATGTAGTCAAGAGTGTGATAGCTCACTGACTTGGATGGACAGAGCAGACAGAACAACCCGGTATTTGACGAGAGGAAAAACCTGGGCAGACAATGAAAATAAACTCGCGAAAGTTCTGCTGGAGAAACAGCTGCAGCAACAAATCCCAGTGGACGGGACAGACCAAGGCTCATAGCGGTGAAGTAGAAGAAGCCATACAGCAACTGCTACAGCCTCCATGCAAACTGAGAAGTCATGGCTCAATAGGAGCCGGCGGCAGCAACATATGACAAGTGGACGGCGCACTAAAACGTACCGATTTACCCACAAGTTTCATCATATGACCCAGAAGGGAAACAAAATAGGCTGGAGGTCCTGGCCAAAAGGAACAAAAGAAGGGAAGCCCCAGGGCCAAACACGCAGCTGGTCGTAGCGTCCAGCCTCTCTCCCACCAACGTACACAAAACAGAAACTAAACCTAAAATAGACACAGCTATGAATAATTACCAGCAATGGGAGGAAGAAAAGGACTGCACTTCAGGTGTTCAGCAAGTAGAGGGAGAGACTCGGCTGCTGCACAAAACAGCAATAGCACAAAGTCTCTCAAAGGTTAAAAGAAATGCTAAATTGAGGACCTCACAGAAAGTGTTCAGCAGAAAATGAAAGAACTGATGCCTGTGCTCAGCGGTGTCTGCCGAAAACAAGATTGAATTTATGGACCCATCCTCAATAAGTGAATCAATAAGGATATTCAGTCACCATCATGTAGTCAGATTGTAGATTGGCAATTACGTAAGTCTGAGGATAATATCAGGTTACTAAAAGGAAATCTTACGATAAAAGTGAATGACGGGCCACTAAATTCAGCACTTCATTAAGCTACAAATCTCACATATCTACCATTTAACATCGTAAGATAACGATGTTTAAGGGATATATGTCATTTGAGATGTGATCATAACTGAGCTTGTGAAGTCAAGACTTCCTGTACTTTTTATGGGTTTATTTAGGAGCCAATTGGTGAATCGAATAAAATCCGCTAATTAAAACATGCATCTGTTGGTATACCTCAACAACAAAACCAGCATTGAGGCTTATTTGTGAAAACACTAAATCCTCCTCCAAGACAATGTGTGACTTTATGTCGATACCTTAAATGGTCTGAGACGATCATAGAAGTACAACAATCTGTAACATCCCTCCAAACAAACATGTTAATCAAGTTTAGAAATGTTGGCATGGACACAGTCGTTGTAGAATCACTGCTAGGCACATTATTAACAAGGCCTCTAATGACAGACTTGCCCGGGCAAGTTGCTCCAATGAGCACAGTATTGTGAACCGAGACACAACAAGCAGTTGCTAAGTGCACCTGTCACTTGACGACATGTACAATCGAGATGACAAATATCTTTGCACCATAGAGATCATAGTGTCCTCTCTCTTTGTGTGCTTTGCTGCAGGATCTTTGACTGTGGATCTGGACGTTTGTAATCTGTGTCTCCTTCGCCCATCAAGTCTGCATCAGGGCCTCAGCTTGCTCTCTGCTGTCAACTTGTTTGCTGTTCTCCGTCTGCGTCCTATCCTGAGCCTTGTCACTATCCCTTAAAGCCCTCTCAGTGCAGCAAACAGCCACCAGGTCTTATTTAATGCAATTCAATTGTGGAACGTGCCCTTTATAACGAGTTATCTCCATTATAATTTTGATGAATGAGTTACGGTACCTGTACTCTGGTTGTAAGAAACAATCGAGAATATGTTTGGTCGTCACATTGGAATCAACACCAGCAAGCTGAAAGACAGGATGTGAAAAATGAAATGACCATGAGATACAGACTATGACATGAAAAAGGTTGGATTAATTGAAACGGACTGGTAACCATACCAACCTTGTGGGATTGGATGATGCCGAGCAGAGCCTGAACTTCTGCTATCTCAGGGGTCGAGGACAGCACACTAAAGATGAAAAACAGCTTGTCAGGAACTATTCATCTGCTCATACAAGTGCTTGATTTTACCACCAAGACTATGACAGCATACAGCAATTTCAAAACCCATTAAATTGTGCCGTATTGGTTATCAGTGTATCCCTAATTATGTTCAGAGTGCTCAGGAAAAGCTCCTTGACACAACCCGGCGAATACTATGCGATGTCAGGAGTTTGCATGTTTTCCCTTTGTATGCATGTTTTTTTTTTTCCTCTGGGTACTCTGCAAAAGTCAATATTGTTACACGGTGATTTTGCACTCATGAGTATTTTATAATGAATATTTTGCAAACTTATCACCATATTGGCAAACAGACATATTACAAAAGACCGACACAAACCAAATCACTAACACAACACTCAACATCATTTGCATGTTCACCTGATAATGAAACCGTAGCACACGTATGAACACACTGCCTCTAATAGAGTTACGGAGAGCTGCACTCAGGGAGCGCTCTTCACGTGGACACAAAGAGCCACAGAGATAGGAGTAGGGAACGAGGAGCAGACATTTGTCATTTGAGCAGAAGCTTGAATTATCTATGTGTATTGTCCACAGAATGAGAAAAATGAGTCTGTACGGAGTGAGTCATGGCTCCGCTCAAACACATGAAAATGAGTCCGACCGTCTCCTGGGCAACGGCACTTGAGAAACCCTACGTGCACAGACGAGTAGAGAAGTGTAAAAACACACATGACGCTAGATCCCAGTAGAAAGAATATGTAACATGGCGGCAATTTAACATCTGCAAATATGAATTGATCCGATCACATTTCTGGATCTGATCATTAGTTTAGACAATGGCAGTTATTTTTATAAGTAACGAGGGAGAAATCAAAAGTACAACTCTGCATGTACAGCCATGTATGGATGCCAGATGTTTTGAAAATAAGTTCGAGTCTCATGTCACCTAATATGCACTAAAAAAAACATGATTGACTCAAGCATGTAAACAAGTATCTGAATTATCCAAATTTTGAAGTGCATGTAATTTCCATATATAAAAATAGAAACACTTCTATTTCATTTAAGCACAAGTACAGTAATGTGTACAAAAAATGTGAAGGTAAACTTGGAACTACAAATTTTTCATTTATGCAAGGTGGGAAAAAAAAAAAAGACTACCAATGTCTTCCAAGTAAAGGAACCAACTCTCTGGGTGAGTTAAGGAAATTTGTATCAGTCCTTTCTGTAGGAAACCAAGAACAGGCCCCCACAATATTGAAGCATTTTTAAATACTTAAAATATGGTGATATATTTGATGAATGAGGTATATATATAAAAAATAAAAAAACACATTGTCACTTTTTTTTTTTTTTTTACAATACCTTCAATAACAATTCTTTCAAATGATAACTGCTAATTTTACAATATTCATTTCAAGAAGACCAACAGAACACAACAAATCTCCAGCCCACTACAATCTGCATGTGCTACTAGTTTATAAAGAACCTGACTAACATTTTTAACTCACTGCTAATCTTCAGGCTGACTAGTCTTACATAGGGAATGTATGAAGGGGCACTGTCACACAGCACCCTCTACAGGATCATCATGCGTGCCAATAAATCAAAACATAGTTGTATAATGATAAAGAGATATCAAACCGGAATTACGCTAGTCATGTGCAAAGTGCAAACCTTGCATGCCTCGGGACCTTACATGCCTTGATGATTTAAGAGGTAATAAAAACAGGACAGATATTTATAACTTCAATGATTTGTGGGGCCTGCGGCGCTGCAACTCATCCATCATGATCGCACATAATTACAGAAACAGATCTGTAAAATATTCTGTCATAGTCATAGTGATAAAAAGGAACAACATTATGAATGAACTTGTTCGTCGAGACACGATTCTCTTGTGTTTAAAGCAGCACATCGAGTTGGGAGCGGTTAGGAGCTCAACGAATACTCAACACAGCAAACAAAGATAGTCAACAAACTACTATAGCAAACAATATGACAAAACTTGGAATAAAAAAAAAGTGTGGCCCTGTATATTCCACATGAGGTAAGCCAACGCAATATAGTTTACTTCTGAATTTCGCGCTCCACACAGGGAATTACTATATAAAACCACACATGCATGAATGCACACACAAAAACAAAGAATAAAAACGTGATTTTCAGATTTCCAGGAAGGTACAATGATCAAAGAAAAGCATGAATGGCTTTGTGACTTTGGCTTAGTGCAAAATTGCATGTTAAGAAATATTTCAAGTATTCATGTTTTTCTTGATTAAATGATAATTGCGTGGCTCTCTCCTCCTCCTCCTCATCCACTTTATAATCAGGGGTAGGTGCAGCTACGAGTGTGGAAGGAGGAAGGACTGACAGTTTTGCGACGGCGGGTTCAGGCTACAATTTAGGGGAATTTGTGTTTAAAGGCCCCTGCATACTCCCTTTCTGAAGCGTTTAAGAACAAGACTAAATTTCAGCAGTGACGTCAGCAAGCTGCCAAAAAAAGGCTTTTTCTGCAGGACAGTTCAACACCGCAAGACGTTGCCGAACACGCAGGCCACGCCCCCTCACAGCAGCCACACATATGAAGCGGCGTTTTAACTTTTCAACAGCACAGTTTATTTCTCACCTCCTTTAACTGAACTGTTTCAGTAATGAGTTTTTGTATGAGCAAGATCTTTAAGTCCGGTTTTAACTGCAGGAGCTGACAGCTTTGAGTGATGCGTTCAGGTGCATCACAACATCTTAACGAGCTGCAGCGCTCAGACAGTAGCGATGTCACGAGCTAAATATGATTAAAATATGACTGATAGCGATTAGTGAGCTGGAATACGCATGCGCAGCACACGTCAGTACCGAAGTTTCGGCAGTGCGGCACCCACACAGTTCGGCACTGCGAACCTTCGTCTTGTTTTTAATGGAGTATGAATTGGAGTATGAAAGTCAACTGCAGAGAATAGTTTTTGTTTGTTTAAATAAATTGTGCACCTATAAAGTGAAACTTTGAAAATCTCTCCATGAGTGTTTTTTTTCATACTGCGAATCAAAAATCTCTTGAAAGGGCGACTCTTTGTTTCGATTGTTTTGGAACAAGAGTAGCCACAACAACTACGGTATGTTAACAGATGCATACTTTGAATATTTACTTAATACTGAATATGCGTCAATACATTTATTCACAGGTCAAATAACATGTCACTTTAACGTTGCTGTTTCAATCCTGTGATAGTAAATTAATTCCCCTCCTTAAAAAAAGTGGATAAATTAACCTTATCAATGATACTCTGTACTTTTTTATATGACGTTGTCCTTGTCCTTCTGTGACTTTATTTTGTTTCGTGTCAGAGAGAGCAACTGTTGACTGTTATTTTGAACTCACCCATGCATTCATGCGAAGCAGTCCTGAACAATGCGGGAAAGGTTTAAAGGACATGAAGGAAAACTGGTGCAGGAAGTCAGAGTAGAGGATGAAGTGGCAATAAAGGATGTGAACCCGCAGTAACAAGCAGGTCCTGCGTCCACAGCGAGTGAACAAGTCCTGCAGATATAACCTTTTCACTTTTTTGGGAAACTTCAGAGTACGACAGTGTAGGACGCAACACCGCATGAAGGTTGTGAAGATAAGGAAATCCAGATTACAATCTGGCCAACATGAAGTGCCAAACCGGACCTACATGCAGAGACTGGCTTTTGAAACCAAAGTGAAACGCAAACAGAGTTTAAATGAAGACACACAAGGTTATGAAGAACTGTGGATGGATGTGCAGCAGCAGCGCAAAACTGACAAAACAATGACTAATGCATGTGTGGGGAACCCTGGTCCTCGAGAGCCGCAGTCCTGCATGTTTTCGACGTTTCCCCGCTCAGACACACCGGAGGTCTCATGACGCTCTGCAGAAAGCTGGATAACGAGACACTAATTGCTGTCAGCTGTGTTGATGTGAGGAAACATTGAAACTGTGCAGGACTATGGTTCTTAAGGACCAGGATTCCCTGCCCCGGCTCTAATGCCAACAGTTTGTTGTTTGCTGAGCTACACTTCAGAGAAGTAGGAAGGGGCGTCCCAGCAAGCGGGGACTAAATTAATATGTTTTCAAAAATTAAACGCTGCATGAACATGACAAAAGTGTCACGTAACATGCAAAGGAGTGAGGTGTCGTGCTATGTTTAAATTAACTCCTGTTATGTTTTGTAGAGCTTGAGCCCCAATTCAAACTCAAGAGACACTTCAATAACGGGAAAAACAAAGGACACAGATGCGGCACACAGGCAAACTGGATGGGGGAGGCAGAGCAGAACAGCTGAAGACACACTAACGAAACACAAACGATCAGGGGAAGAGCAGGAGCCCAGAGCAGAACACGAGTTGGAGCAAATATACACCAAACGCTCAGGGCGTGTAAAACCAGAAACATGAGGGAAAACAAAACATGAAAAGGGGGCAAGCCACAAGGCCAGAACACAACTCCAGCGAGCAGAGTCAGATGACATACCTGCTGAAGCCTTGGAGCAGCTGTGAGACCACGGTGGATAGTTTGTGCAAACAGACCAGAGCGTCCCGTGGCGGCGGCGCGTCTCTCGCTGGCTGTGCACTCTGCCTGGTGTGAGTGTCAAAGCCCAAAGCTTTGAACACCTCCATGCTGAAATGTGATGGGGGGGAAAAAAAACAAATCACAGCAGTCAGTGGAGGAGGAAAAGAAAAACTAAATGCATCAAACAAAAGTTGTTGGTTATGTTCTGGAAAATCCTTTCCTGTAACTGATTATTGTCATCTTTAATAACAGAGTAAATCTTCTTTCCATTCAAAATGTGAACGGGAAGTTTGGATACGAAGCCCATTCAGTTTCATTTTATTTGGGATTTTTTTTTTAATGAAATAAAGAATTACAACATATTATGCAAGATTTGATCTGCTGTAGAACCACAAGTGTAATTTGTCACTGCATTAATTAAAAGCCGCCGTTACACCCACCTTGTCTGAAACACTACGGTCCAGATACTCTCAAACATGGCCCACACATCCTGGTGGGAAGCCTGGCACGTCGGGGATTGTTTCCCTTCATCATCGTCACGACTCCCACCACCGTCGTCGTCCATCATAACAACATCGATGGTGGACGATTCTCCCTCCGCCAACTGATGAGGTTCCTGAACAAATGAAAAAATTCAATCCAAAACAGAATCAGGAAATTAAAAACATCAGATTACATGACAATCAACTTAGACAGTGCAGGTGTCGCACGTCTTCTGGACAGCAAAAATGAAAATGGGAACTTCTCGTGAATCAAATGTATTAATAATGCATCGGTGTTGCTAACCTGATGATGTAGCTTTGTGAAGATCGTGTCCATTACAGACAACACGCGCGGCACATGGCTCGACCGCTCCAGAAACATTTTCACAAGTTCCCTCGCTTCTTCGAGGACTTTTGATGTAGCGATGGGGTCTTCATTGTTACCTGGTCGAGACGGTTAATATGATCAGAAGACCTCACAGAAAACCCTCACCCACATGTGACATAAAGATAAAGAGAATACCGTATATACAGTGGTGTAAAAAAGTGTTTTGCATGTTTTCCACACTCAAATGTTTCAGATCAAACTAATTTGCACATTAGTCAAAGATAAGTACACACAAAATGCAGTTTTTAAATGAAGGTTTTAATGAATGAGGGGGGAAAAAAACAAAGTGTTTGCCATCTAAACCTAATAACTGGTTGGGCAACCCTTAGCAGCCACGACTTCAATCAAGCGTTAGTGATCACTTGCAATGAGTCTTTCACAACGCTGTGGAGGAATTTTGGCAGACTCATCTTTGCAGAATTGTAATTCAGCCACATTGGAGGGTTTGCCTTTTTACGTTTATGCCACAGCGTCTCAATAGGATTGAGGTCAGGACTTTGACTAGGCCACTCCAAAGTCTTCATTATGTTTTTTTTCCCCAGCCATTCAGAGGTGGACTTGCTGGTGTGCTTTGAATCATTGTCCTGCTGTAGAACCCAAGTTCGCTTCAGCTTGAAGTCATGAACAGATGGCCGGACATTCTCCTTCAGGATATTTTGGTAAACATAATGCGTGCTTCCATTTATCACGACAGGTCTTCCAGGTCCTGAAGCAGCAAAACAGCCCCAGACCATCACACTGCCACCACCAGATTGTACTGAAATGTGGCGTTACGTTTACACCAGATGTTATTGGGACACAGAACTCCCAAAAAAGTTCAACTTTTGTCTCGTCAGTCCACAGAATATTTTCCCAAAAGTCTTGGGGATCATCAAGATGTTTTCTGGCAATAATTAGACGTGCCTTAACGTTCTTTTTGCCGAGCTGTGGTTTTTGTCTCTGAACTCTGCCATGCAGGCCATTTGTGCCCCGTCTCTTTCTTACGGTGGAGTCATGAATACTGATCTTAACAGAGGCAAGTGATGCCTGCAGTTCTTTAAATGTTGTTGTGGGTCTTTTGCCACCGCTTGGATGAGTCATCACTGCGCTCTTGGGGTAATTTTGGTTGGCCGTCGGACACTCCTGGGAAAGTTCACCACTGTTTTATGATTTGGCTATTTGTGGATGACGGCTCTCACTGTGGTTCGCTGGAGTCCCAAAGCTTTAGAAATGGCTTTAGAACCTCTTGATAGAATTCAGTTACTTTCTTTCACATTTTTTTCCCTACATTTCTTTGGATCTCAGCATGTCTATAGCTTTTGAGGAACTTTTGGTCTACTCTACTTTTTCTTCAGGTCGGTCCTATTTAAGAGATTCCTAGATTGAGACCAGGTGTGCAGTAATCAAGCCTGGGTGTGCATTTTGTGTTTACTTGTGTTATCTTTGACTAATCTTTAAACTTGTTTGATGATCTGAAACATATAAGTATGGAAAACATGCAAAAAAGTAAGAAACTTTTTCAATCCACTGTAAATGTAGACATTAGCATGTAACTTGTGCAAAACCCAATATGTCCATTTGTGAAAAGATTAGGGTACAAGAGAATGCATTATAACGGTTTCAGAAAGAGTGAGAAAAGATTTCGTTCTAAAACTCAATGACTCAATGTAATTAATGGAGATCAATTATGATTTGACAGTGTAAATTTAAAAGAAGATATGTTTTTAATATAAAGATAGGAAACAAAGCCCAACAGTGGTACCAAAAACTTGCTACCTTGGCTTTGCTGGGAGATTGTGTGTCTTATATCTTATGTTCTGCTGTTCAAAATAGGTGCATAAATTACAAAGAAATATGCATCAGTACAAATCCGTTGGGATTTGTACTGTACCCCCCCCCCTCCTCTGACCAAGGACATACCAAACAAGGGAAAAGCTGTATTGTTTAAACTACGAACATTCTTGTGTGGATTACAATTTATTGTGCCACTGGTGCTCAGATCACTCCGCTGTGTCCAGAGGCGTGGGAGATTGACACGCAGACATGCAGTCAACTCTGTAGACATCAAGTATGTGGACACGACAATGGTATCCAGATCAAGCGCTGCAGTGGACAACTCGGCATCTTCCTGACACACATTTGAGTCACCCACTTCAGCAGATGACCTGATTCTGTATGTAGTTCTGT
This sequence comes from Blennius ocellaris, assembly GCF_963422515.1. Classification (NCBI taxonomy): domain Eukaryota; kingdom Metazoa; phylum Chordata; class Actinopteri; order Blenniiformes; family Blenniidae; genus Blennius; species Blennius ocellaris. The sequence continues at coordinate 10,487,384 of NC_137661.1, read as the reverse complement.
AGGGTTCTCGCGCAGTGCAGGGCGGACCACGTCATTGCCCCTCGAGAGTAAAGCTCTCATCAGAAGGATGACTCAGTATCTTAACACCGCAGTCTGCTGAGGGATAAAAGTTTCATTCAGGAAAAAATACTGGGATTTTTTTTGGGACATTGGTGATTATTGCAATGTGGATTTTTTTTTTTTTTTAACATCCTTCCTTCACCCATCGTTAGCCAAAGTCAACTCCAGCATTCCATGAGCCTGAATTGGAAAAAGCTGTATAGAAGATGGACAAATAGATGGATGGATGAATGAATAGTCAGTTCATAGCTCTATAGCCACTGGATTTCATCTACAATTTACTGGACATGTGATGTTGCTCATTTCTTCCAGTGATAACTGCTTTTCAAACGTACTGTTAAAGTTCAAATAAAGAAATCTCCCAAGTGAAAACCAGCACCAATGGTAATGATGTACACTGTAACAATAATATCAAACCTTTCTAAATTCCAGCAACGCAGGCCAAGATGAAAAAAAAAAAAAACAACAACAAAAAACCTTTGGCATAAGGTTCACGTTTACAGATCTGATGTGCACACAGATGGTGTTGGTTCACAGCCAAATGTTGGGTAAATCTGAAACTGTTGAAAATGTAACCGCAAACTGTAAATATTTTAATACACAATTGTGCTCATGAAAAACAATATGACTAAATCCAATAAAAGCCATTATTAACACAACTATATGGCAAGTCTGTCTTTTCCCCACACATACCTGAGTTGAAGAAGTTGCTGAGGTTCCCAATAGTTTCCTCTGACCACTTTGGGAGAATGTACCGAAAGACAGCGACCCAGTGCTTTTTAAAACACTTCAAGACATCCTGAAGAGTCCAGGGTGGTTTTAGAAAAACTATCTGTGATTGGAATGAGACGTTCAGTGAAAAACTGTTTAATATGCAGAATATGGTGTATGGAGACAGGTTCACGCATTGTTTGCATAATACATTAACCACTTCATTTATCTTTGAAATATTGCAGCATGTTTTGCATGCTTCACTTCCTTGTTTTCTGGTTTAATGGAATAACATAGAAATAAAGCATTGAAATGATTTTACATTCAGATTATTGCAAACAATTATATTTCAGTCATTGGAAATTCCAAAACAGACATCTTACCTCTGTCCATAGGTCCTCATAAATGGCCTTCATCTCAACCTCTAAGACATCAGACAGAACTTCCCGCAGGCAATCTTCAAATTCAGAAATGGACCTACGAAGGTCCCGATCAGCTTTACAGAGTTGTGTGGTATCTGTAGATAATTACATACGCAGAAAAGTTTGTGTAATATCAAGTACTTACGGGTCTTGCTTCCTTTGATATATGAGGGAGGTTCCAATTCATGTCATAGAAAATACAAAAGCGCTTTCACCAGAAATTACATCCCTGATAAAGCACATGTAGTACAGATTTCTCTAATTATTATAATCCAGACATAGCACTGAGTCAGCACTACTAAGGGTGCATAAACGACATTGCCTTGTCCTTGGATGCTGGGAACCCCGCTGTGTTGGTGCTGCTGGGCTTCACAGCAGCCTTTGATACAGTCCTTATATCTCGTCTAGAGCAGTATGCTGGCATCCGTGGCACCGCTCTCCAATGGTTTAGGTCATACTTGGCAAACAGGAGCTTCTCTGTAATGATTGGTGACTTCTGCTCTTCATGTGCATCTCTCCCTTGTGGGGTGCCACAGGGATCTGTTCTCGGCCCTGTTCTGTTTTCCTTGTATCTGCTACCTCTGGGATCAATTACCGGTATAAGAAAACACAATCTGTCTTTTCACCTCTATGCTGATGACCTGCAGATATATTTACCCATAAGACCCAATGAAAGCGCTGCTCTTACAAGGCTAATGGATTGTTTTACTGATGTAAAGCAGTGGTTGGCACAGAACTTTTTGCACTTGAATGACACGAAAACAGAATGCCTTTTGTTTGGCACATCACCTATGGCGAATGTTTTTAAAACACACTCTGGTGCTCTGGCCCCCTATTTTAAACCACTTGTTAAAAATCTTGATCTTGGGGTAACGTTTGACAATGGGCTTAAATTTGATAAACAGATCAGTTCTGTTGTCAAAGCCAGCTTTTATCAGCTCCGTCTCCTGGCCAAAGTGAAGCTGTTTCTGAATCAACAGGATCTTGAGAAGGCAATACATGCTTTTATTAGCTCAAGACTGGACTACTGGAATGCCCTTTAGGTTGGCCTCAGCCAGTCTTCCATTTCACGTCTTCAACTAGTTCAGAATGCCGCTGCCAGATTTCTTACAAACTCATCCAGACGTGAACACATTACCCCTGTGCTGTCGTCTCTCCACTGGCTTCCAGTTTGTTTCAGAATTGATTTTAAACTTCTGCTGTTTGTTTTTAATGCTATCAATGGCCTGGGTCCCTCTTACTTGTCTGATATTTTAACTATACGTGACCATGGCAGGGCCCTGCGTTCTTCAGGTCAGCTTCTTTTAGACATTCCAAGGTCGAGATATAAACAGTGGGGTGACCGCTCTTTTGCTGTTGCTGCTCCCAGACTGTGGAACAAACTGCCCCCCGACATTCGCACCACTACTGAGCTCGGCATTTTTAAATCAAAGCTGAAAACCCATTTTTTTAGATTGGCTTTTAACTGTCTAGGGCAGTGTATTTAGTCTGTATGCTCTGTTTTTATGAATTTCTGGAAGGCTTCCACCAACCTGCAGTACCTCCCACAGTCAGCACCTGTATTTTATTTATTGTTTGTATGTATTACTCTTGTATTTATTTCTTAATGTATTGTTATTATAGCTTTGTTGTAGAGCACTTTGGGTACCACTGGGTTATTGTAAAGGGCTATACAAATAAAATTTGATAGATTGATTGATTGATAATTTCTGTTTTGTTATAATGCTGTTTTTTTTGTTGAACTTCATTAATCAAAGTGATATAAAAATTAAAAAGAATACAATTGAGGCGCGAAACGCAATGGACTGACATGGTAAGTATATTTTGATGGTATTGAAATGCCTCCGTGCGTGGCAAAGGCACATGACAAGTTGCTTCCAGTTTTTGGAGAAGTACGTATATTTTCCTGCCTCACCTTTTTCTAAAAATCCAGTAGAAAAGCCTCCCGTCTCCTGAACATCTGGCTGGATGAGTGAGCAGCTCCTTCTCTGCTCTGGCAATGAGACTTCAGATTTGACGTAAGGTGGCATAAGACCTTGAACGTGTTGCTGTATATGAACACCATGTTGGGATCTCTCAGCTTCAGCCTTCAGATCGTTATTGCTGAGGGCCTTCACCCCACTCAGAAGGGCTTTACTGCACAGATTCTTATCATTACTAAAAGAAAAAAAAACAACAGTAAAAGCACAGTTTCAATTAGAAATCAGTAATAACACAGTTAACATGAATGCAATTTTACAGCCTTCCAGACTACAAACTGTGAAATGCTATACCCGTGCTTCGTCTCACACTTTATATTTAGCGACAATCAATTTTTAGCAATCAATAACAGTCAGTGAAAACCTGAGCATTGGGAAATTTAGGTCAACGGGCCCAGGACAGTGAAACAATATGACAGCCACGGCAAATGTAAGTCAGAAAGAAATTGTGAGCGAAACGAGAAATTCCATGCTCAGCATATCTATTCTTTGCAAACAGCTGTCGCGCCCTCTCTTTCTCTCATCCCAACTGGAACTATCTGGCTGGACCCACTCGCAATCACATGCATGTGCATTATGAGCAGAGGACACACACTCTGCAGCGGCAGCAGTATCCTGCAGGGGGGGGGGAGGGGGAACTCACGTGCAGAGGATGAGAGCACACTCTGGGTACAGACTCTGGTACTGCAGACAGCACTGCAACACTCGGTCATCATTGTTCTCAGCGTTCAGACCATCTGGGACAAAAAAAACGACGGGAAGAAAGGCAGAAGGACACGGCATGAAGACGGGTTTGGACAAGCAAGGCGTCCTCAGAGAAACCAAGGGATGTGTTTACTTCACGACACAATGGCTATGGTTAATGTATGACAGTACAGCAGAGAATAGAAGTTGTCCTTCCATCAAAGACACGGAGAAACAACCAACACATAAAATGGAGCAAAACCTGTAATATCTTCCTCAGTTTTAACAACTTACTCTTACTATGAATACAGAGAGGTAGCCTGCCCTTCAAATGTACACAATATAAGCCATGATGGTGATGATGAAGAATGCTTATGCCACCTAGTTTCCATGCAGGGAACAGTTAAGTATTAAATACTTGATTCAAAGACCGGCTGTAACCTCTTATAGCGGTGGCGGCTATTCCAGTGTGTCCAATTACAATCCTTGAGTGGCAACAGTTCTGCATGTTCCAGAAGTCCGACGGTAACAAATGGCTCATGAAAACGAGCTTCATGCAAAACTTTCTGGTGACACCCAGATTGGATTCAGGTGAAATTTAACAGGGAGATGTTTAAACGTGCAAGACAGTGGTGCTCCAGGGCCTAGATTGGACGCCACTGCTGTAGACAACACAGTGACACAGCATTGTGTTCAGTGGATTACCTTTTTTTTTGTAACATTGCTTTTTTGGAATACATCTTGTCCCACTGTTAATTCTGAATGTATTACTCTGAACTTTGTAAGAAACACATATTTGTCAGATGAGCAGCAGAGCTACTTATGTAGATTACGCCCATGAAAAATAAAACATATTTTCCACCAATGCCAAACAGCTTTACTTTTTTATATTGTGCCGTTTGGTAGCTTGTATGATTAAAGTCTGGGGAAACGAGCCACATTGGCTATTATACAATAAACCTATCCACCTAAACAAACAGGAAACTCAGTGTGGAATTAGGATACACTCCTCCCTCCTCTCCACCACTTGGAGGTAGTCTCAGATTGATCCTGCTCTGTGAGGATGGCCGCTGTAAATTTGGAGTACAAAGTTGAGCCCAAGACTTGGGAGACATCAGTTTGCCACTGGTTGCATATTTTAATCTTGATATCTCTCTGCACTGAGAAAATCACGACTGAGGAGAAGCCTTTCCATCGTGCAAAACAGCCGCTGACTGTTCTGTTTGGATTATTAATTCATTTCAGACGTGTGATGACTTAGCATGTGTGCAATCATATATACCGCACACACACAATGCAACTGTGTCTGCAGGTCACGAATCACACACCTTTTGACATACGCAGTTACACACTGTTCTTCTGTCACTCTACTCCCTGTCATTTGTCACTTTTCTAAACGTATTTGAAGACTCATGGGCAGTTTAAGTCAGGTATTGACTTCTTCCTAATGTACAGTATCTCTTCTATCCTTGATTGTATCTCTTAATTTCTTTAACTCAGCACTCACTCCTTCTTTCAGCAGCCTGCTGCATAGACTGGCCCCAGATGCGAGGTTTCCGGCTCCTCAGGGAGTTGTAAATGAAGGAGATGGCAGGAATTGCCAGGTGAGCCACAGAACCAGACAGACCTCTTCCCTTTTTGAGGGAGTCCAGCTCCTGAAGCACCACCCAGGGTATCAAGATGCGAGGAAAGCCTAGCGCTAAGGGCACATAAAGTACAAATACAAAGAGCTGAGTTTTACTGCATGCTGTGAGAAGCAATACATTTCAAGCGAAAAACAAACAAAAAAACAATCCTTGATGACTCTAATCTCTAATATCACATACCATTCAGGCCCTCAGAACTGATCTTCTTCACATAATCCAGATGACTGAGGAGAATGTTGGTGTCCAGAACAAGGATTGGGTCTTGCTGAGGATGTTTGCCTGTAAATACAAGTTAGTTAAATGAGTTCTTATTATCAAACCTAGAGTGTTCAAATTCAATGTTAAAAAGAACATCTCCTCACGGTCATCTCAAAATGCCTTTCACTGCGTATGTGAAAGAGTTCCTTAAAAAAGGTACCGTACGCTGAATATAATATTTACAAAGTCTTAAAAAAAGAAAACTACCCTTACATTGTGTGTAAGCAGACCCTTCTTCTGGAGGATCTATATCCATGCAAGTGAGTTCCCCATAGCTCTCCATGACGTTCACTTCCAGCTGCTTCTGTGAGCGAGCTAAATACAGCTGTTCGACCACATGAATCTGCAAAATAATGCATTCAAAAACAAACCAAATATAAAAGACCACAGTGTTTGTGACATTTAAAACCACGGGAAGAAATATTGTGAAGCACTATTTATTTACAAAAAAACTACATTTGTTCATCAGAAAACCATCGAGGAACTGCTTTTCTGAAGAAAACGAGTGTTTTCCATTACCTGGTCATAAGATGTGTCCGCGTTGGTGTCGACTGGAGACTGGAGACTGGAGGATGTGGATGGTTCTTCAAATGAACCATGAGGGGTGACACTCAAACAGCTTTGCACTGGCTCAGCGGTTTCTTGGTTAGAATCAACTGCTAAAACCTTAGTGTCTGGAAGTTTAATCTCCTTTTTGAGATCTGTGTTTGTAGAAACACGATAATTATTCTCATCCACTGTTTCTACGGTACTTTTCAGAATCTTTTTTGGTATCTTAAAATTGAATGGTGTTGATGGTGTGAGAGAATGTATGTGTTTCTGGATAGATGATGACTCGGGTGTCTTTTGTAGATCTGACTTAATGCCTGAAAGTGAACTGTGCTTCTTCAATCCCTCGAAGCGATTCTTCAAGGCGGTGTGCTTCCCAACAATGGAAGACATCTTTGTTGAAGAGTAAAAGGGGCGCTTTGTATCTGTACAGGAGCTTTTCTTGTCCTCCAACACCTTTTTTTGACACCTTATGCGATTCTTTTTAATCAGGTCCTCTTTATTCTGCTGTGCAGCATCCTTAGAAGAAGTGGAGGGAGGCCCCTTTGTCCTGAGAGCACTGCAGTCATTTCCAGTCCATAATGGCACCTCAGCGTTGCGTTCCTTCTTCTTTGCATGCCGCCTCCGTTCTTCCTGCTTTGCAGGAACAAAACGAGAAGTGTCTTGGTGTTTTCGTGACGTGGATGGGCTGTGTCGGGAAGACTCCTTTTTTGATCTGGCTTTGGTGGTCTGTATTGATGGAGGGACGGTACTTCCATGCTTAGTGGATATTAGTTTTGAAGGGATCCTTTCCTCAGTCTTACTTCCTTTGATGGTTTTTTCTTTTTTTGAAATATAGTTTTCAGCTTTACTTGAGCAGACACTCGCACAGACACTTCTTGATTCTGCATAACATATATCTTTGTTAACAGGGCTCTGCTGGGTTGCTTTTGTTTTCGTCAATGTGCACAAACGCTTTCTGACTTGGCGAGGACTTTGGGAATCATCTTTACGGGCAGAACATGTTGATTTTTCTCTTTCATCTGCACAGCTACAGGTTGAGAGGGAAAAGGAGAAATCAGAACTCTTTTCTAACAAGATTAAGTGAATAGGGCTAAAGAAGCAAGTGTAAGTAATAGACGTTGATTGGAAGAGTCACATACCGTCTTTCTAAATTCCCTTGGCTCTTTACATCACACTTTTTCCTGCCACTTTTGTGACGTCTGCTAACATCTCGTTCAGGTGACACCTGAAATGTGCAAAATCAAACAAAGTCTTGGCAAACGCTGTAATCATACCACACATGGAATTATAAGGTTGACATTTCTCACGAGAGAAATATAAACACCAAAGATTCTAACAGAATCTCATCAAGCAGATTTTCTTTTAAACTTTCACTCTATGTTTTGTATTCAACACGATCTTGTGGTTATATCTGCTACTTCATGTTGTATTCGACAGATTGTCATCCTTTACATAATTCATGTATGCCTGAATGTTTGGACCTAATTGAGGGCTCCATCGGAAGAGGAAATTCTCTTTAGCTTTTTGATATTACAATGCATTCAGTTGTTCACGTGATACTACATGCTTGACTTGTATCTTTAAGTAAATTCAGAATTTCTCCTCACCTCATCATCATCACTTGAGGATGAAATGCGTCTCCGGCGCTTTCTCTTTTTAGACATGACTCTGTGGAAGCAATTTTGAAAAGGTCAGTATGTAGTTGAAGTCAACTCAACATATACATATATATATATTCTTAACAGAAAGATTCACATTGTTTTCTTATGGTCTTCAGATCAGTGACACACAATATTTCACACTTGAGCTGACTGACATGGTGCGATGAGCCAAAATAGCGGCTCCATCGATGTTTAATAAGTTTGACACCTGTCAGCTCAGACTAATTGGTATGACCAGATATATACATTTAAAACACAACCCATATTGAGCTCATTTTATGGTGTCCTACTACTCATATGAAGAGTGAAGTATAGGAATAGCTCTCAAACACAAGTCTAAATATATATGGAGCCGTGAGTTCACTGAATCAAGCTCAGAAAACAAACGGCAGAACAGCATAGCTACATGCTAGCAGGCCTCAATATAGTCTAGAAAGTACGCGTACCTTATTGGAGTGAAACAAGGCGCCTGTAACCTCTATGAGTATGTGCGTTAATGGTAAATAAACTTTCCTTGGCGATTAATACCAAAACATCCAACATGCTTCCTGCTTTTCTTCTTCTGCTATTCCTTCGTTTTTCTGCTTACACGACAGCGCCCCGGTGCGGCCAGGAGCTCAGTGCCAGGCTCATTGACATGTCCAGGCTTTACACACAGACACACACACACACACACACACACACACACGCACACACACACACACACACACACACACACACACGCACACACACACACACACCCACACACACACGCACACGCACACGCACACGTACACACACACGCACACACACACGCACACACACACACACACACACACACACACACACACATACAGCTGGATATCTCAGAGCTAAAAGAAGCCAAAACACAGACAGCTGTGGTATTAAACTCAAGGTCAGTCGGAGTCAGTTTTGCCATGAGAGCCATCTCGCAAAGCAGGACACATGAATCTTTCACCTGTTTCCCACGAAACAAACCCTTTACTGCGACCCAGCGTTTCTCACAACAATGACCCTATACTCACACTCTTTCTCTGTTATTAGATCAACTGAACACTCGTGTTCTAGAAAAGACTTGACACGGGGAGCTGTTGTTCACATCATGGGAATAGAACCTGTTAAGACTTAGTTGACATCCTGATGCCATTTGGAGAAGCAACTGATTTGACAAAGGGAGGGAAAAAATTGTCACCACCAGTTCAGATGTACCTTCTGATCTGTTCTTGATGTGATGATGACAAGCAAAGAAGAAAGTCAAATGTTTGTGAAAACTAGATCTCATGCATTCATGGATACCTACAAGGCTCCACTTGTACCTTGGAAAGACTTTGCACACACCGAGCATTGAGATTGAGACCACACCTTTTAATGTGAAATCCTAACTAACTGATTATCATTATGAACTTTTCAATTGGATCTATCTGTCCTTACAAGCTGTTTGCTTTGAAATTGAGCTTCAGCTGATGTCTTTATGTGTATTTTTTCATGAAGCTCCTTTTCATTGCAGGAGGACCGCCTCATTAACCCTGAACTAACATTATTATCCTGATAACGAAAGGAAAGTATACGTTGCATTGACCTGTGATGTACCAGCAGCTGTAAAAAAAAATAAAATAAAAATTTGTTTACCTCTATAACACTTGTCTGCACACAGTATTTCAAACTGAGATCCATTTTATTGTCATTCAGTACTTCAAAACACAAACATGAGCCCAGACAGAACAAAATCCTCTCACCTAAACCTTCTAAAAGAAGAAGAAAATAATGTTCACATAAAATCACCACATACCACTACATAAAAATTGTTGCACAAGAATGATGTCAATTTTACATTAATATGCACTATGTATTTGACAGTCTGATGACATGTGGGAAAAACTGCTTGATTTTAGGGAGTAGTACCTGAAGGGGCATTGAGAAAACGGTTTATGTTCAGTCAAGTCCTGATAGCACCTTATGATGTTAGCTCACACGCACTCTCTATTGGTTCTCATGTGATCTTTGATTGACCCAATTATATTAACCTCTTATCAAAATATAAAAGTCTAACCAATTGATGTTATTGTCTGGTATGTTTGTTTGGGGAAACCAGAGCGCCTGCAGAAAACCCCACACCAGCAGAGGCACAGCTTAGGTTACAGCAGCTGATCGCCTGGTGTTAGAGAGTTACAGGAGAACAGGAGACAACATAGCAAGTAAAAAGCCACTTACAATCAGTGCAGTGTCAGTTAAAAGAATCCTGTGACCCATGTGATTCCCATCTGGTTTTGTGGACCTTTTCTTCAACCCGGTGTTGGAATTCGTACCCGTGTTCCCCTGAATTCCTGCGTGTTCGTTTGATCCGGGAGAGGCAGAAACAGAGTTAACTTCTTCAATTGTGAATTTAATAATCACACAAACAAGAGATTATAAAAATGCATATCAGATTACATAATGCTACAAAATCCCATATATCAGAGTTGCATAATATGAGCTTGGACAGTTCTTCCTTGCAGACCCAAATGTGCAGCCTGGGTCTACAACCGAAGAAGGGCACAACTGCAACGCGGGGTTCATATTTATACATTTGCATACGCCACCTCAACCTCACATTGGTCAGTTCCTTGTGATGTATGCGTTGCTATGGTGAAGTTGCTATTCCTTTGTCTCCAAAACTGCTTCAAACTGGTTCTTCTCAGAGCTCGACGTTCTGTAGGACAAAATGACCTCTGTCCTCTTATCTGTTGATCCAATCTTACCTTGACCATGTTTTTGCAAAGTGCAGCACTGAGGAGACATCGCCAACCAACTTGGAATGTCCCTGAAGATGAATTTATAGCTTTGTTATTCCCAACTTTGGCAGTGGGAGAAATCCCAGCTGTGTAGAAAGACAACTGAATACAATATGTTCAGTTTTCTCACAGAAAACACGTTTAACTTCTATATTCCTTCACCGGTCAATGACTTTCTTTAATCATGTGGCTCTGCTGTGTTTTGTCTCAGTCTTCAGTGTCAATGTCAGCATCCCAAAGTTTTGAGAGTTTTTCGTGCGCGAACTGCACCATAAGTCCTTTTGGTGCCAGTTTAACTGAAGGAAAACACAAGTCAGGTTCCTAGAAATTAATCATCAGACTATATTGAAGTGCAGTGAGCAAGAAATAAAATTTACAGAATTCCGGGCCTTTTGGTTCCTACTCTTAAACGAGCGACGTGAACTGCTCGCAGTTCACAGGAAGAAAGACATGTCTATCTATGCAAAATGTGTATTTATGCTTTCATCTGCTCGTAGGCAGGGCGATCTAGATGATGAGTCTCGTGGTCACGGGGTGTCACTGGGTCAGCCGTGGTCACGGGGGTGCTTGAGCGGGGTCAGCCAGTGGAACCAGTTGTAACGGTTTCCCCAGATTGCAGTCAAGGTTTCGATCTCCCCACTCAAGTTTCTGTTTCATACGCTAAGTTTTCCTGCAAAATACTAGAATAAGCAGTTTTTACAGACAGCATTGCACAACCATGATCACTGTATCTAAAGTTGTTTATCATTAGACCAGACATCAGCAGATCATTAAAGCAGACATCAGCAAACTGTTAGAGTCATGTGTTAGCAAATGTCCTCATTAGTACCTTTCACACAGTTTTTAAGCGGAACAGTTATATTAAGAATTAATATCTTAACAAGTTCGTTTTCTAAGCTTGATTGGACTAAAAATTGAGTTTGCTTTATCTATGTGGATGAAGAGTATTTTTTTCAGTGGCACAGTCTATTTCATTGGTAACTCAATTCAGTACAGATTTCTTCATTTATTAGCATAAATGAATGATTTTTGTTTTTGTTTTTTTTCCTTCAAATTGACAACAATATACAGCATTTTTTTCTGTAGAGCAAAACTATTTAAACATATCTTGAATGTTCCAAGTGTTTTGAAAATGCATGTGTCTTTTCTTAACATTTCATGATAACTGTGTTTACAACATCTGATGCACCATGTAACATACTTTGAGATGCCTTTGTGTGCAAATCATTTGCAGAAATATCCATCGTAATATGGTAAGTCATGCTTAAAGTGCCTTATAATCTGTGCTGTCCTCCAATGTTAAATAAACACTATCCCACAATCAGTACGCTGAAGACCGTCATTCTCTTGTCCATATGTTTATTGACTTTCAAGGAAAGGTGAACATAAAACACAAAGCATGTCGAATCAACTCTCGGCTTCCTGTTAACATGTACTGACGTTCACAATGTAAATCAATATCAGTTCATTGTCAATATGAATTAACCTATATGTTTTCACTGTAACTGTTTTTATGACATGTTTTTAGCTGAAATACTATAAACTACATCATTCTTTGTAAATGTAATCAATTGTTTAATTGTGTTTTTAACTGTAATAGTTGTTTAAAGAACTTACAGCAATTAAATAACTTTCTATAGTTACTACAACATAACTTCCCATTGCTCTAATAATTAACTACAAGCCTTGTTAAAGATTAAACAAACATATATGTTTATAACCATGATGCTACTTTACTCTGAAGAAATTCTTGTGCTGTTTAAAACGCCAGTTGTCCGAGGAGCCTGAGGAGTTTATAATCATGAATAAAACAAACATTAACACATTTTGTACAATTTATTTTGAAGTTAAACACAAACTTAACACAAAATGTGAATGCATACATTCTATTATTTCAATCTTTTCAAATATTTTTTGTTTGTTTTTAAAGGTTGAACTGTAATTGCTGAAATGTGCCACTGAGTGACACTGTCGCTCCAGTCCCAACCATCCTGTGACGCTTTGGCCTTAACGCGCCACAGTGTGAGCTGGTTGTGGGGTTGAGTCTGGGTTGGGCCTTTCAGTGTGGGCTTTGCATGTTCTTCTTTGTAGTTGAAGGTTTTCTGCACTCTGGTTTCCTATCACAATCTAAAAACATGCATTTTGGGTTTATTGATAAAAATAGAATTGCCTGCATGTGTTATGTGTCTGTGGGGTTGGCCGCTCTGCTGCATTTATCCTGTGATGGATACTTACATTGTCCAGGGTGTTTCCTGCCTTCACTCATAGTCAGCACCTCTTGGCCCTGAATGGGATTAAGCAGTATAGAAGACGGATTGTTGGTTTATTGGACAGGGGTTCAATCCAACCATCTTCAATATTGAACTGTAGATCTAATCATCTTACTCCACAAGCCTCTATAGCTGCAAATGAAAAAAAAAAAAAAAGTTTGGCTTTTCCACAATGATATGGTTTGGAGAGTGTCTGCACTCCAAAATGTGTTTTTCTCATTGTTAACTCAGAATATTTCAGTTCTGCATTGCAAGGTTCTAAATGCAATATTTGGAACGGGTGCTATAATGATGAAGAAGGTATCACATAACCAAAGGTTTAATATTGATCAAAATATTACACGTAACATAAAAAATGTTAACGTCTGGCAAAGCTACTATTACTTGCTCGGGAAAACATTTAACACCTCTTCTATCACTGTGAAAAGCTTTTTCTTTTGGACCCCAGGATCATGGCTTGAGAAATACTCTTGCTGAAGACTGAAAAGGTGACAGAAATGAGATAACCAACAGACAAGCTCTGAGTAGAACCAGCTGGACAGAATAATGTCTTACCACTTCAGAAATCTTGGACAGAAACTACAACAACGTCCAGAGGCTCTCACCAAATAAAGAAGCGAAACTCACAGTGATTCAGTCGATGACAAAGTTTGGATTTGGTCGGTGACATGTTAAACACTCAACCCAAAGCATTTACTGGTATTCATATTAAAGTGTTTCTCTTTTTGCATTGATATGCTTTATTTTATGGCCCCGAAAGGGTCATCATAAATCACAAAACCACAGCACGCAAAGAAAATTCTCAACACTCATGCAAAATGTGTGAAAAATCCAGTAATGAAGGCTGCGGAATGTTGGCAGTCAAAATTCTGCAACAGACAAGAATGGGGCAATATTCCTCTCCCAGAACTCCAGTAACTCCTCTCACTTCCCACTTGTTTGCACCTGTTCCAACTTTTTTTTTCTCTTCAGATGTGCTGTTGCCATCAAATTCAAAATACACAAATGTTTTCCATGAAATAATAAAATGTCTCAGTTTCAACATCGGATATGCTGTTGCTGTTCTATGGAGGATAAGACCTGCAAGTTTTTATTTACATACAACATAGATATCTTTTTTTATTTATTTATTTTTATTTTGGGGTTGTGAAAAAAAGAGACCTAGAATCTCCTCAACCTGAGAACATACTTGGTTTAATTCCTGACTTTTGAATTTGAGTGCGAGTGGAAAAGTTGTCTGTCTCTACATGTTAACTCTGTGATGGACTGGTGATCTGTTTAGCCTGGATTTTGAAGAATCATGTCACCTGGAAGGACATTTTACATTGCAGCTTTTTTTTCCCATGCTTCCCTAAAGCTCCTTTGTTTTTGAGTGAGTTGAACTGCTAGAGCTCAAGTATAATCAACTTTAAGTTAAGATAGAAAGTTTCTATATTGGTCTGCTTTCAAAATGAAGCAAAGCCCATTTAAGTTTGGTACAAACAGTATGTGTGGTGACAAATTATCACTGATATTGCAGAGAAAGGCAGTTCAGTATACATTTAAAGATTTAGTGTTGCGCAATTTCTCCGTGCAGTGGAAAGGCGACATGAGCTTGAAATGTTCAATAAATTATTGCTGTTGTAGCTGGAGTCAGTTTCTGGCTCGCTTCACCAAATATATGCCTCTATTGGTCAGTCTTTTCCTGTTCTTCAATGTTGCTGTCTCTCTGCATTACTCTCTCCCTCCATCCCTCTTCGTCTCTCTCCTTCTCTCCTTCCTGGTCTTTCTATTCAGTCCACAGACATTTGGCTTCAATCAGAGAGCAGATTTTAACAGATGGCTGTTGCTTCTGTATGTACGAGCATGTGAATGGGCACATGTGCCTGTGTGTGATGTTTGAGTATGTGTTGGGGAGGGTCTTTACTCCACTAATGGTTTATTCAGAAACCTGAGCCGGGTGTTTTATAAAAATATGAAAATATTATTTTGGTCATTCGGATAATTGCTTGCTACTCTGTGTGTATGTGTGTGTGTGTGTGTGTGTGTGTGTGTGTGTGTGTGTGTGTGTGTGTGTGTGTGTGTGTGTGTGTGTGCAGGCCCTGATGCAGATAAAGTGGCTTCACACCATATAACTTCTTCACTTTGGCACATCCATTTCAATGTGTGGCTAAGTTTTATTGATGTACTAATACAGCTCTGATTAGGTGCTCCCATAGATGTCTAGACCAGTGGTTCCAAATCAGTTGGTTGAGACTCCCTTAAATCCAAATCTCGGGTGGTTAAAAATGTTTTATTATGATTTGAAAAACTAGAAAAATCATGTCCTTTACATCCAACTATGTATTTTCTTAGATTTCTCCATTTCTCATTACTGTGATCCATCCCTTGATATCTCGAATAAGGGTCAGATAAGGGTCAGATCTCTTTCTCTGTCTGAGTAAAGTCTGCATATCTTTTGAGTCTCGTCTTCATCAATGTGTACTTGGCCTTGTCTGTCCTCCCTCTGTATTTCCGTGTCACATCTATGTCGTCTCCTTTTCCAGTTTGATACATAGAGAGCACAGCGAGGCCTCCCTCGCTGCAAGCCTCACTCAGCCCACCCTGTCTCCTGCCGGCGTGGGGTCCTTCTTCATTGAGAAGAAAAACAAGATGCTCTGTTCCTACATTGACTACCAGGAGCTGAATTAGATTGCGATGAGGAACAGGTACCCTTTTCCTCTCATCGCCTCCGCTTTTGAGCTCCTGCAGGGGACCAAGGTCTTTATGACGCTGGACCTCTGCAGTACCACTGAGTGTGGATCGAGGAATCAGATGAGTGGAAAACTGCTTTCAACACTCTCATCGGACACTGACAGCTTTTATCTATGCCATTTGGTCAAAAACCAATGCAGTATTTCAAGCCCTTGTGAATGATGTTCTCCGAGACATGCTCAACATCTGTGTTTTTGTTTATTTAGACAACATCCGGATCTTCACTCCTAACCCTGCATCACACATCCTGGATGTTCAGCAAGTTGTGAGCAGGCTCTTGGAACATCAGCTGTTTGTCAAGGCTGAGCAGTCCGTGTTCCAAGTGGCTCAAGTCTCCTTCCTCAATTGAACTCAACTTTATTTATAGAGCGTTTTAAAACAACACAGTTGGTCACTGACCTTCTGACCTGAGGGAGCACGGGGTAGTGACGGGCCGGAGCAGATCGGACAAATACTGTGGGGCGAGGCCACGAAGGCATTTAAAAAATAAACAAACAAATTTTAAAATCAATCCTAAGACAAACAGGGAGCCAGTGAACCGATGCTAAAAGTGGTTTGATGCGCTCATGCTTTTTGGCACTTGTTAAAAAATCAAGCAGTGGCATTTTGGATCAGCAGAAGGCGAGAGAGGGAAAACTGGCTAACTGACTCCTCAGGACTTTACATTTTGCTCATTTCTATAAGTGATTCAGCTGTGATTTCAGCACTGTTGTTGCTCCGCTGCATACTCTACCTCTTCTCAGATTTGGTTTGCGTCACTCCCTCCCCCAAGCCGATGCCATGCTTAAGTGACTCAAGGCCCTCTTCGTGTCAGCTCCTGTGCTGGTGGTTCCTGACACAGATCAACATTTTATTGTGGAGGTGGACACCTTGCGTCTGGGAGTTGGGGCCTTCCTGTCCCAGCAATGTGCCAAGGACTACCATGTTTATCCTTGTGCTTTTCTGTCCAGCAACAACTGGCAGTTGTTGGCTATGAAAGTGGCCCTGGAGGAGTGGCGCCACTTGCCAGAGGGATCCAACCTCCCTTTTATCGTGTGGCTGGACCAGAAAAACGTGACGTTTCTGGGTAGTGCTTGGAGGCTGAATTCCCTTCAGGACAAGTGGGCAGTCTTCTTTAATATTTTCAACTTCACCCTGTCTTACCATACCAGGTCAAAAAATATTAAATCTGATGCCCTCTTGCATCTGTTTGATCCTTCTCCTGGCTTTGAGAGTTCGGGCACTGTTCTGCAGTCCAGGGACAATATCTTGGGAGTTTGAAGAGAGGGTGTGAAGCATGTGTTTGAGGGAGAGATGGGACCAGAGAAGCTCCCACCCAACCACAGTGTTTGTCCCCGAGCCGTTTAGATCCAGGAGCCAGAAGAACTCACTTTGTGTCTCCGGTCTGGGTGTCTCCAGTCTAGTCTCCTTCCATGTCTTACTTGTTTTGTCTCTTCAGGATTTATTCTGACACTCACCTGTCTCATCTTTGTCAATGTGCACTTGACCTTCCTGTCTGCCCTCCCTCTGTGTGTCTAATTACCGTCTATATGTCTCACCTGTGTTTTCCCCTTCTCCATTGGATATACACCCCTTTCACCCATCTGTCCATTGCCAGATTGTTTTTTGCCGTCAAGGCATAGTGCAACCTTCCTCTTTCAGATTCTTTGTGTTTTGGACGCTTATGATTTTGGACAGTCTTTTGGATTACCTCTTTTGTAAAACTCTGCCCTCAGTCTTTTGCAATGAACTCTTTAAGTTTTCAGTTTTGTGAGTCTGCTTTTAGGTTCATCATGATCCTTGACAATCAGTATGTTTTCAATGCTCAAAACATTTCTAACATATTTAGGGCCAAAAGTTGATGATTGACTTAGGATGGATGAAGTGACATAAGAACATGGATGGATGAAGGTTATGCTGCATTATGTTTAGTGTCAGCTGCTGTAGGGTCCGTCCTCCAACATTGAAACTTGGATAAAGCATGCTTAGAAGATAAATAGCTGGAAAGAATAATAGGCCAGTGTACAGTAAGTGATTCATTTGAACAGAAGTAAATGAAACAGAAAAAAAAAAGAATTTTGTAGCAGAAATGCCAACTATCTGCTTGCTCTGGTTTCTCATACTGTATGCCTGGCATTAATACTTTCTTTACATGATGACTATATACGATGGGGTCTTGACAGCTGGTTCAATAAATGAAGCCAAATCATCGAAATCTGCCTCCACCTGCTGTGGGAAACTATTAAGTAATTAACCTATAAGACAACTAACCTAATATTTAGTTGCAGCCCTGAATATCTAAGTTCTCAGGGTTAAAACCAAGTAATCTTGTAATACCCTATAACATGCATGCTTTTCCATACAGGACAGAATGAAAACTCTGGCTTCCACAACAGGGCCAGCAACAACTGTGCCAGTTCTTACTAAATATTTATATGACTCCATTTCCCCTCAATCAAAACCAAGGTGATTCTTTCTACCTCTCGTTGCCAGCAGAGATGACTCTTCTGTTGGGTTACAGTCTCATGTAAACAAATAGGGCCTTCAGCCCCGTGTCCGAAACATCTCAACTTGGCTTCAGTCCTAGAAAACCCCACTTGGCTCTGAAGCCGCTGTCAGAAAGTGGTGAGTAACACACTGGCTGGCTTTGTGACAGACACCTACCTCAACACATTCTTCAAGTCTCCTTCCCATTAATAAATGCACTTTTATTAGTCCAATAATTGCCCTCCAAGCGAATTCCCAGACAATAAAGGAGATTTTGTTTTTACAATAGTTACAGCAAAATGTTAATGGGTCCAGAATCATAGACTGCCATGCAAGCTGTTGGCCCCAAAAGGCTTTCTTTTGTGCATGGCAGTTTATCTCTTCATCTTTGATATAGTTTGTTTGTTTGTTTTTTTATCCTAAGCAGAATTTTTCCAGATAGGAAAGAGGTACTGGAAATCATCATGCCTGAGGTTGAGATGAAGACAGAATAAAAGAAGCCCAAGTTGATACAAGAGAAAATATGTATAATGTACGTGCAAAAGTGTGTCTTGCCGTCATTAGATATTTGTCCAATAATTATTTATGTTTGACTGTTCTTGCAGAAGCGTCACTCCCACCTGTGCGATGACCTGAACTCCACCTTCCATCTTCCTTCATGTAATCCCTGCAGTATTGCTTACCATTGGCTATAGCATTGATTATGTTCTGCACGATGACGAGGGTGAACCATTGTTCACATTAGCGTAAAGGTGATGGAATTAAATACCGTATTGAAGATTGTGATGAAGAATTGACCACCAAAAAAAGAAGACAAAAGAAAACGAGGATCTCTGTAACCATGACCTACATTTCTGGGTTATTGATGATGAAGATATTGAAAGTGATAATGATCATAATATGATAGTAATGGTGCAAATTAAACAGCAAAGATGACCTTGAATAGACTGCTTAAAAATGTATATGGAAATGAAAATGTACAAATTGCTCGTCTGAACTTTGTAGTATTCAAATTAAAGTGTTGCAGTAGATTATTATTCACAGTATTCCGGGCATTTTTACTCTCACAGCCAAAAACTGGATTCAGCGGGTGTAGTAGATGAATTGGTTGTTTTTACTTTCATGTACGGAACTTGTCCCCTGTCACATACAATAAAATAGAAATTGTTCATGATGCAGTGTGCAAAATGTGATGTATTTCAGCTCTATTATGCACCTTACTTTGACAATGTGCATTTATTTTTCTTTGTATTGAAGTTGTATAGAAAAAGAGAATATGATGTGATCAGTGAGGTCTAATCAACCTTTCGGATCACTCCTAAAATACAACCACATCAGACAGAAAAGGAAGTTAGAAAAAAGGTTGCAGCAGAGTTCACAACATTCATTCATTTAAAAAAAAGAAAAAAGAACTCAACAATCAACACCATGGAGATAATGGCACGACATATACAGTGCATTTATAAGTGAGTGAGAGGTAGGAAACGTCCAACCTGCCAGTAAAACAACACAAATCATATCTTCCTACTAGGAAACTGGGAGGGTTTCAGGCAGCTGAAAGAAGCCAGTCTGACCTCATTCAAGATGTCATCAGCTTTGCTGAAGGTTAAGAAATGTACTTCCTCAGAAGACAAATACAGTTAGCTTTGATTTATGACTGTGTTTACAAAGTTTGGAAGGATGAGCACTTTGAAAGTCACAGATGTGGAGAAACGAAAAATAAAATATGCTTTTAAACACTGCCTGTGGATTTGTGGGTATGCCACATGGAGGGTGACCTGCAGACACTACACATGTGATCGCTCTTGTCGATGATGATGATGATGATGATGATGATGATGATGATGATGATGATGATGATGATGGTGATGCTGCTGATGACTGCTGCATGCGTTCAGGTGATGATGATTTGAGTGACGATGATGATCACGATCACTTGGGAAAACGAAGATGAAGACGAAGCCCGCAGTCACCCCGCGCGGCCGCACTTTGTGGGAGTGTCCGCGAGGAGGGAAGAGCCGCTCCACTCCCCTCGCGCGGCTCGCTCGCGGGGTAAGCGGCAGATAAGGGGCAGATATCCTCAGTCCGCTCAGTCGCAGAGCCGCAGGAAGGAGCCGAGGCGAGGAGAAGCGCGCAGTGTGATCCGTCTGTTTTGTCGTGCGTTCTGCCGGCGCGATGTCCGCCCGCCGGGCCGGTTTGGCGCTGCTGTGCGCGCTGCTGTGCGCGCTGACTCGGGCTCGCAGGAGTTCCCCGGAGCAGGAGGATGTTCAGGAGAAGATGAACTCCGCCAGATGCACTTCCAGGTGCCTCACACTGCACATGACCCAGCTCACCGCCGCGTTCAGACACCTCCAGGTACCTCCAGTCTCTCCGCCCCACCGCCAGGTTGGACGTGTTCACTGCAAAATGCAAGACAATATATGTCACCACCATTGCGCACATGTTTGTCACTGACATGGTTTGTACAGTTTTATACTGATTAAGAATCAAGATCAACCTGTGGATCTTTAGCCAAAAGAGACTTTTTTTGTGTGAATTTCCATCACATCCAATTTAAATGGAGCCACAAAAAACTTCTGATCTTTAAAATGAGGCTGAACCAGCTCCTTTGATAAATGAACATAAACTGTGTCTTATGTTGCATTTATGAAGTTTCAATTACAAATTAGGTGAATATTTCATTTGTGTTTGTGTTCGAATTTATTTTTCAACCTTCTTTTGCTGCATTTTGTTTCTTTTTTACACAATTTGGACATTTGACACTTGTTTTAAACATTTTGGCTCCGTTTCAAACAGTTTTAGGAGTTTATCCCCATTTCTAAACTTTTTAGAAATCCTAATCATTTTTTTTAAAGCCATTTTAGAAGTTTGTCACCCCCCATTTCTTGCAGTTTTTGCTATTTCCCCCCATTTTAGCCATTGTAGTTGTGACTTTTTTTTAAAGCCCCTTTTAGCCAAGAGATGAAAGTCCTTTAGAAAATCAGTTTGTGTGTGTAAATAAAATGTATGTAAGATGTACATAAAATGTAAGATGAAATGTTTATTTCGGTCTAATTTTGTGAAATGTTCAGGGAGCCACAACAGAGGGACTCTGATGTGGCTCCAGAGCCGCAGGTTGCAGACCCTTGCCTTAAACAGCAAAAAAAACAACAACCCTATATTATAATCTATCTATCTATCTATCTATCTATCTATCTATCTATCTATCTATCTATCTATCTATCTATCTATCTATCTATATTTCAAAGGCACTTGGATTGTTTAATTTAAAAGGTAAAAAATAAAGATAATGGTAACGATAACTAGATCAAGCAACTAAATCCACAAATAACTGCTAAAACAACAAGATAAAACAGCTATAACAGGTAAAAGTTCTACAATCAAAAGTACAATAAAAGAATATTGGCCAAACATGGAAAAGATTAAAAATGGTTCAAATAACAAAAACAACAAAAAATGGCTAGAGAAAGTAAAACTGCCCAAATTTAATACGTCTACTGTTCTGATTTGTGAAACTTCATAAATGCAACCTAAGATATGTTTTTTTCTGTTTAAACTGTATAAGCAGCTCTATGGGTGGCGTGAACCTTATTTTGAAATATGGTTTGTGGCTCCAAACAAATGTAATTTAATGAAAAGGGCAAAAGCGGCTCTTGTGGCCATGCATGTCTGAGACCCCTTCTCTCAATGCCTCTCAAATGTGTATTTTGTGTATCTTTTGAATTTACTGCTGTGACAGCACACTGGTGTCGGGTTGTGATCACAACTACTGCAATGGTTGGTGTTTTTTTTTTTTTTTAACCACCTCAAATCTGCTAAGTTATGTTAGGGCTAGAAATTGTCAGTGCACATAGGGACATAGCCAGATTTGAAAAAAAAAGAAAGAAACTCTGTTGTTTTGTAATAGCTCACAAAATTGCTCATTTCACTAGAATCGATGGCCCATGCACTGTGGCCTTTGTAGTTAGGAATGTGAGATTAACAGGGACATTAGGACGTTACCAAGTTTGAAAAGCCACTTATCGTTAACGGCTTCAACATGTGCATGCTGTGTAGTGGGTGGGAAAGCCATTAGCCACGGAGCTCAGCCCCACTGGCTCTGAGGTGTGTAGAAGTGAGTGTGTACGTCTGTGTGGATTTGCATTATGTTCATGCATAGAGCAAAGGTTTGGCCTGGTCCTTGTCCATCCAGAAGAGACTCCCACCACCTGCGCATTGGGTAATTAGGGTGGCCCCTGGATGACTCTCCAACTCTGAGATGTGTGTGCGTGCGTGTGCGTGCTGTGGGGTTTCTGGAACAGAGGTGTGAGAAAGGGAACATTTGGTTTAAACTTTATGAGGTGGGGTGCAGTAGTCAAATGTGCACCATCAAAAAGCAGCGATGGAAAGCAAACTGGTTGACTTGGATGTTGCGAACCAGACCAGACATTAAGTTTCTCCTCAAGTTTCATCTAAAAACAAATGTTAAATTCCTCTGTTATGTGACTGTAATGTCTTGTGTGTATTTTGTGCAAATAGTGAGCTGTCATAGTGTGTTTGCACATCCAGGACTTTATAATTTTGCAAACAGGTCATTTTGACTTTGAGAAAACATTCCTAAAGTCTCCGAAAGGCTTGTTACACTCTACATAAAATTATCCACCTCACATTTAGGGTAAACTTTCCTTGAAACTTCCCGTAAGTACACCAGCGAGGACCTGCCCATGTGGTGGTTAATGATTAAATGTCCAAAAAGCAACAATTTCTTGGAAAAACACCCATTTGTGAGTCATATCTGTATTTGAATGCCTCAAAACTAAAAACGCTAGAGTGCATGTTGATTCAGTTTTAAATATCCAACTATTGTGGGATGAAACCAGGTAATCCGCTACATATCAGGAAAAGCAACATGTGCAGACATTTTTTCTCATTTTTCAAACCAGTGTATAAATGTTCCCGAAATGTACAAAACCTAATTTTCTATGAATAAATATTGTATTTCTTTCAGCCCTTCTACAAACTGTTGGCCATCAGTTGGTTTATCTGATGGGCTGAAGAATCGGGATACTTTGGAGGTATATAACCTGCTTGGTAATGAAATATAGACTTTTTATCCTTATGTTAACTTTATTCTGACACAACAATACAACCTACATGGATGATGGGCTCTGGCTTGCACCTGCAGACTATAGCGGCTTATGCCTGACTGTCCAAGATGTAAAATTCCTCTCCTGACAGAAAAATGACATTACATTATTTACGCATTATACAGTCCAGAGGCTAAGAATTTGACATATGGAATGAGAGACAACACGAGCCAGCAGGAACTGCCTTCCAACCATAATGAAATATTTTAACGGACACCATAAATCAGAAACGCAAAACTGTGCTTATAAAAGAAAACAAGTGAGTGATTGGCTTTATGATCTCTAAATCTGTAGCCTTTACAGCACCTCTGATGATGTTGGCTTTTGTCTTTAGAAATGCATTTTAAAGTGAGTTTATTTGGACTTTGAACCTTGGATTGGATCCAATAAGACATCGGAAAAATGTCACTTTGGGTGAATAAAGTTGAGACAGGCACAAATTAACTCAAACTGCCAGTACCAGTACAAACATAAAGATATTCTCTGTTGGCTTTCAGAGTCGGGACATCATATTTGAGAAATTGTTTTGTGGCATGTTTTAAATTCTATTTTGAGAAAAAATCATTGCGTAAATGACCAATAATATGAATGAGATGCAACAAAAGGAATAAAAAACATTTTAAAAACTGCAGCAGTGACATAATTATTGAGCAACAGGACAGTTTTGAAGTTGAAAAGCTCATTTAGGAATATAAAGAGGTCTTTGAATATGCTGCGTATCGATGCCAAAGTAAGGAGAACCTCCACGGTTTGGGCAAACAGGGAAGCAAGTTTCCTCTTCGCCGCATCCTGGAAACAGCATCACTCCCTGAACCTATTATGGGACAGTTTAGCGAGCACACAGGATGATTGATGGGTGGGAGAGGCTGCGTGTAGCAGCATTCATTCATTTAATGAACATCCCTTTTGATAAAGGCAGCAGCAAGCTACATTAGCGAAGCCAAAGAGAGATTTCTTCATCCTCTTCTGTCACCACACTCAGACTCAAACACACACAGTGTGTCCTCTGGCCTCATGTGGGTGAACCCTGTTTTTGTCTCTCTCTCTCTCTCTCTCTCTCTCTCTCTCTCTCTCTCTCTCTCTCTCTCTCTCTCTCTCTCTCTCTCTCTCTCTCTCTCTCTCTCTTCTCTCTCTCTCTCTCTCTCTCTCTCTCTCTCTCTCTCTCTCTCTCTCTCTCTCTCTCTCTCTCTCTCTCTCTCTCTCTCTCTCTCTCTCTCTCTCTCTCTCTCTCTCTGTGTGTGTGTGTGCGGCTAGTCTGTGGCCACGAGAATGTGAGTCACCAGTTTTCTATTTACACCTCTCTTCTCTGCTATGTCTCTGGGTTTTCCACTACTCTCCCTGTATGGTGTAATAGTGTAATTATAGTGCTTTTGTGAGTGCATGTATGCGTGAGTTTGTGCGTGTGTGTGAGAGAGAGAGAGAGAGAGAGAGAGAGAGAGAGAGAGAGAGAGAGAGAGTATATATGTTGGTATGTTGTCATACTCACAAATTCCTCCTTGATGTAAACTCCCAAAAATAGTGAACTGGATCTTTTTGCACAAATGCGGCGCTGCAGATGAGATGAGACTGTGTGTCTGTAACTCACAGGTCTATAGCACTGATGAGCAGCGGGCTAGTGGGTCGAGCCAGGGCTGAGGGCCAGAGGGAGGCTGAATGGGCTGTGTGTGTGTGTGTGTGTGTGTGTGTGTGTGTGTGTGTGTGTGTGTGTGTGTGTGTGTGTGTGTGTGTGTGTGTGTGTCCTCAATGCTCTGCGGTAGGTAACTCTAATCAGCCCAGAGGTTGGTCAGCCAGCCAGTCACGCTCTGAAAAAGACCAGAGACAACGAGCAGGTCAGGTTGCACAGAGACAGACGAGATAAACGCAGGTAGACAAACTGGACACAGACACAGGGATGGAGAGATGGTAGAGCATGCGCACACACACACACACACACACACACACACACACACACACACACACACACACACACACACACACACACACACACACACACACACACACACACACACACACACACACACACACACACACACACACAGGTGTGATAGACATATATGAGGACAGGCGGCTTGGCAAGCTGATACACAGGCTGTAGATGTGGTCTGATTCTGCTGGTAAGAAGATAGAGAGACGAAGGGGTGAATGACGACTGAGGACAAAGCCTTGTTTGATTCACCTTGGAGATAAAGGGCGCACAGCCTTGGGACTGCCCTGTCATTTGATCAGTGGAAGTGGGGACAATGGCGATAAAGTTGTGGTGGGGTAGACGTGACTCTCGCCTGAAACCGGGAAAAGAAATTCCAAGACGGTAAGTCACAGCTGGAATGGGAAGGCTTTGAGCTTTGTTCCCAGTGTTGAAGTGAGAGAGAGAAAGAGATGGTTATTACCGCACCAAGACTGGGATGGTCTGTTATATAGGTAATACTTAAATCCATTCTTCTTTTCATTGTTTGCTCCTTGTGGCTGTTTCCTACAGCACAATCATAACTAAATATTGCTGAAAAAGTTGGAACATTTTGAAAAAAAAAAAAGATCAGTAATTGCTGCATCTGATGAGATAATCAGTGTCTGAATGAAGATGAAAGCAGGAAACAAGAATCTGTCAAAAACCAAGACATTTAACTTGCAGAGTATCTTTTTTTTTCATGGGTTCATGTGTGAGATGACTTCTCTGATCCAAATCACTGTGAAAATGGACACCAAAACAAAGATATATTGACTGAAGTGGAAGTATACTTCATAAATCTTTCAAAAGAATAGCCATACCCAAAAAACCTGAAAGTAGACTTATATCTTTGTTTGCAAAGCTGATATCTGTCACTTTAATTCTCTCGCTGGTTTTTATGTTTTTGGTGGGGTTGACTTTCATCTGCTCTGTTAATGTCCTTGTATTGTGACTGACAGTCTAAATGATGGGTGGGCCTGATGATTGACAGAGATTTAACAAAATGCCATTGTTGCAAATAAGATCACCTTCTCAGGATGAGAACATGCATCCAGGAATGTTGTTCCTTCAGTTTAGTGTTACATTCTGCACAGTCTTGTACTGCTGCAACAATGATAATGATAATTTGCCCATTGTTGGACAATAAAGGATTATCTAATTGAATATAAGCACGCATAGATGCATCATTTGTTTTTATTTACAGTACAGTATTTAGATGAATACGTGTGTGCGTGCATGTAGACGGTACTTTACCTCAATCTGGATGTCTGAAGATAAAATTGGTTACTTTCTTTACATGGATATACTTATTTGGATTTTCTAACGGGACTGATTAGGTTTTCATTGTTTACCAGTGTTGATTATGTGATGGGAGTTTTCTTATAAAACATTATTCTCTGACACTGTTGGACTTCTTTAATTCGTTGCTCTCTTTGTCAACTCACAGAGATTCCAACCAAAAAAAACCAGATGTGAAAGTCAGAGGAGGTTGAAGGTTCAAGGCCATATAAAAACCACTTTGTTGTGATGGTTGTTTACAGGATGTGGAGCACCACAAACACCAACGTTGACACACAACTACGGAAACACATGGGCGCGCAGACGAACACTAATTAGGGGCTTCTGTCGGGAATGTCGGGACCTGGACGTGGACTTTTTGGGAAGAGTTTTGTATTCTGTTGGGTAAAAGTTCGTCATACTTACATTCATCACACAAACACCACACACTGTGGCTGTGTTTGCTTCTGGTCATCTGGGTGTGATTAGTGGAGTTAATGCCTCATGTTAAATAGACTTTCTACCGCGCCTCACCGCAAACACTGACCACAACACACACACACATAATTTGCACACACACTCTCCCTCTTTAACTCTGCCTCTCCTGCACACACTTTTTTTTTTTTTTTTTTTTTAAATCGTTGTATCTGTCAGAAGTCTGATTTATTGCTCACTCTCTTTCAAGCATCGGCGGGTGTGTGCAGCTGTGCATGTGCACTTCGGCGCTGCACATTTTTCTGTGTATGTGCACGAGTGTGCGTGCGTGTGTGTGTGTGTGTTGGTGTCCGTGGCTAATATCAGGTTGTTTTTCTTCAACAATGATTTCTGTGGACTCAAGAGCCATCAGAGCCATGTGGAAGTCCTTTAGTGTGAGTGTTCCTTTCTCCGCGGGTCAGTTCTGTGTCTGATGGCTCTCTTGTGTCTGAGGCCCTGACAGATTTCTCCCGGTGAGAAATCTGACTGGTTTTAAGACCCAATATTTTTATTGTTAGTACGAAATCAAACCAAGTGGAAATCCATCATAAAAATGAAAAGCTTTTTTTTTGTTTTTATGCACGTTTTTCTAACTATACCTGTATTGCAAATTTCCATAGCGCAGGAGATTTGTTGGTGCATCAACCATAGAAGCTGAAGAAGATTACTTGAAGTCTTTATGTGAGTTTTGTTGATTTACTTTGAAATATTCTTCCACACCTGACCTC
The DNA here is from genome assembly GCF_963422515.1 of Blennius ocellaris. Taxonomy (NCBI): domain Eukaryota; kingdom Metazoa; phylum Chordata; class Actinopteri; order Blenniiformes; family Blenniidae; genus Blennius; species Blennius ocellaris. Next base: position 10,459,620 of record NC_137661.1, on the reverse strand, counting down.
CTTCAGTAATAGCTTTCAGTTAATAAAGTTACCCCTGGAGACTAAAGGTCCGCCAGCAGAATAACAGCCACCAGAATTTAATGTCTTATTTCACAACGATCACCTTTCAATGCTTCAAATCCTCCCAGATCACAATTATGATATATTTATTTATTTATTTATTTTCACTTTATATTCTGCTCCTCCTGGTGTCTCCCTCCTTGTGTTTCCTCTGTGTCTCACACAGCCAACGTCTCCTCCTCCAGTAACCTTCTGCCAATCCTCTTTCTTAGCCTGTGCAGCTGTTTTACCACAGAGAGACTCACACACACTCGGAGACCCTACAAAACCTCACTTTGACCACCGTTTAATAGCCGCACAGACTCGTCTAAACTGCCTTAATTGGGTTTGACAGCAAGTATGTCCCATGAAATTGAGTTGGGATGAGTACGTATATGTGTGCGTCCATATGTGTGAGCACTAATGTGCTGAAGTGGCTTCAGTGGTGTTACTGAGACAGGGAGGGAGTGGAGGAGGGATGTTATGGCGAGGAAGCCAGAAAAAAGAAAGACAGAAAGTGTGAAAAAGATTAAGTGAGAGGATGAAGATGTGAGGCCAGCAGGGGGGGGACATGGCTTTATATCTCCTTTGTGAAAATCTGGACATGTTTAACCGGCCCCCAGACTGTCCTCCGTTCTTTGAATGAGGCATCGGCAGTTTATCATCGCCATCATTTTCAAGCGCTCTCCTGTCATCTTCGCCGGTGTTGGCAGAGATTTTGAGCTTTCGTCCAAATGAAAGACAGAAGGAGTGACGGAGTGACTAAAAGAGGCTGATGTGGATGAGTAGCTGCACAAAGTGAAACTATGAATTGTGTGTTTTTGTCTCTTTATCGAAATGAGATCCACCTACTCCATCTACTTTTCATCCGCTCATGTATAGACACAACACACACTGATACAAGTACAATTCAGGGGAAGGATACCTGGTGTATTTTTAAAGGCGTCTGAATGCCTTACGTTTGTATGTGGAGTGTGATCGTTTTAAAAATTGAACTCTTAAAACAGCCTATAGTCCTTTAAAATGAAGATTATTGCTATTTCACAATATCATATAACCAGTTAAATCTCTGAAAGATGTTCTATACAGAACAAAAATAGGAAATTCTTGATAGATTTATGGCCGATTCAACATTTTGTTCCAGTGTTCAACAATCACTTTGGGAGGAATACAGTTTTTATGGGCTCCATACAGCAACATTTACACACTGCACTCCAGAGCAGCTCTTATCATTAGTCTCTCGGAAACTCAACCTGATACCTCACAGTTTAGGGACATTCACCTTTTAGCTAAGGGATGTAATTCTTGGAAATGAGAGGAACAGAAACCGAGGTACTAAAAGAAGAAAACTTTACACATCCCTTTCACCAAATAACACCAGTTCACGGAGCATTGCAAATTGTTTTAATAAGATTCACTTCACCGCAGCGAATGTGAAAAGAACTTTCACTCCGACAGTAGTCTGCAATAAAACAGAGGGATCTCATTAATTTGAATGGAACCAGTCCACTGATGCAGTGTGTGCCAATACACAGAGCTCCAGCACAACAACATGGAGTCATTCAATTAATGTACCACAGCAAAAACCTCTGACATGCACTGTGTTGGGCAGTGACATTCATTGCCAACGCACTTCAGTAGATCACGCTAAAGTGCATCTCCTATTTTTACTTTAGTAGAGGAGCTTTTTGGTCTATCTATGTTCTGGCGCAAACTCAAGCACTGACGCACGGGCGCAGAATCCTGCCAGCGGTTTCTCATTATTCAGCTGAGCAACAGGTGGTGGTTTGCCTGCTTCCGAAGGTTGGTGAAGAAAACAAGCAAGTAAATATAAATGTAAACAATGTCATTTTCAGGATGTACAAAAACGTTTTATGAGAAAGGGAAATGTGTTTGCTGGACCTCAAGAATGCACAAAATGTTTGCTGGCCAGCAACACTGCCGGAAAGGCACGTAAAAAAACAAAACAACAAACCCCACAGAGGCTCTTGTTTGTATTTAACAATGATTTTTTTTATTTTCAACCCTTAAAAACATTTAAGTTGTCTTATAGCCACAGTCATGCCTGTTCAATGCTTTGCTGAAGTCTTGATGTGTGAATTTACATGTCCTTAGAATCAGTCTAGGGATCAGCGCCTGTATGGTTGTTATAATGTTGTGGCTAAAAGGTTGTGCACCCTCTTTACTTTGGAACTCAGTAGTTTAACTACACCTGAAATTAAATCTTGTCCCACCAAGTGTTTACATCAAGAAACGCCACTGATTTCATGCATATATTTTTTGGGTTTGGATAGCAAAGTGGTGTCGTGGCTGCCTTAGCTCTCATATAAATACGGGTTCAATTTCAGGCTGGTGCCTTTCTTTGTAGTTTACACATTCTCCCTGTGCTGATGCATGTTTTTTTTTCAGTTACATGGTCTTTCTCCCACAATCCAAACACATTAATTTGGTTAATAATGACTCTAAATTATGTGTGTATGTGTGAGTGTGTGCGTGCTTGTCGTCTGAGTCTCTGTGATGGGATGACGATGCTGGATTTTCTCTTATCAAGATAACTTCAAGGATTAACTCTGGTTTTGCGCACTATGATGCTCGCTCACTTCTTACCGGGATAAATCACTGTGATGAATTACATTCTGGATAAGATCAGTGAGTGTAAAGCTCCGCCTCCTGACCAATCAGATCCTTTGGAAAATGACCTTAAATGATGGTGATTGGTACACGGGTTCAGCACCGAGCCGCAGCGGAAAGGAGAAACTAATTTAGAGATCTTTTTGACAAGATGAAATAAATCCTTGTCCTTGACTTGTTCCAGGTCTATTTAGCTTCACAAGGTTTGCTCTGGAAAAATGAGGTTAATGATCACACCCGACAGAACTGCAGAAACATGAATTTATGGAACTCACATCTTCTCATGCTGTCGCGGTGATGAATTCATATTCCAACACAAAACACGCTCACAGGGGAAACTCGGCCTCAAAACAACTGGATGTGAAATATAAACTAAAAGAAGAGTACTGAGGAAGCTCTGCCTGAAACGTTTCTGCCGTAATAAAGTGAAACTGAGTGATCACACTGCTGTTCGTTTATATTGTCAGGAATGTCCTGGCTTTGAGTGCAGCGGCAGTGTTGCTTTTTGTTGCTGGATGTGTTTTAATTCTTCATATTCTCAGAGAATAACTGCTCCTTCAGTAATCTGGAAACTGAGCTGAAAACATGCTTTGTAGTAACAGTTACCAAGATGTCTGGATAAGTTCAACAAAGCGAGATCGTGGATATATTAATCACGGTTTGTGGTACAGGCTTCTGCAAAATGTCTAATAGGATAATTCCAATTGCTCCTCGAAAACATACTTGAATGGAGCCTTTATAGGTGAATAAAAAGGTATATGGTGATATATGGTGGCTGGTATCTGAATCGTGCATCCAGTTTGAAGCTGGTTAAATGTCGATGGTTGTGTGTATGTTTGGCCACATATTGATTCAGCAGGTTGGAGGAGTGGAAGTCTTGTCGGTTAGTTTTAAGGTTTTACAGAGTTGAGAAATCCTCTATTGTGAAGTCTGTATTCACGGCTGCTGCGATATTTGTGATGCTATTAGTAACACCTGGGCGGCGTCTGCTTCAGGAGCCTCTTGTAGACAGGAGGAAGCTTAGAATGTGAAAAGCAAGGGCATGTTTCTGTTTTGGTCTCTCTAGTGATGCCATGACACTGGATCCTCTGTTCTTTTCCCCACAGTCTCGTTACTAAATCTACTCATTCGGGACTAAACCTTTGCTTTAATGCTCCGCTGCTTTCTTCTTTCTCTCGTCTGTCTCCAAAGCAGCCTGGTTTAGCTTTAGCACCAGCGTTATCCCTTTTAACAACTAACACAGATTACTGTTAAGCCAAGGGTGTCTGTCCCACCAGAACTAATTTAGTCTTAAAGGGATACTCACATGCCGTAGAAATCACCCTGGTGTTTCTCTAACGACTAGACCCTTCTTTGTTTCAAACATTTAGCCGATATTGAGTATACACCCATCAGCACCGATCAGCACTTCAAAAATACTGAACGCACAACAGCAGTCTTTAGACCTTCATTGACACTTTTATGTCAACCTTCCTGGACTGCTGCACGTCTCTTTATAATGTCTTTATCAAAAATAGATGACGGACAGCCTGTCTATAACACAACACAATCCCGAGCGAAACCAAAAATAGTACTCTGAAGGACAGATGGACAGACAGACAGATATACACCTTTAGGATGCGAGTAACTAGCAGGTGGAAAACATTGATAAATGGCTTTGTTCTCATATTTAATGTATTTTTTGGAGGGAAACATAAATTTGACACCAGCTTAAACAAATGTACTTTGTCAGTTTACCTGAATCCTGCTATCAGGATTGGTAAAAGGCGACTACAGCAGGATGTAGTAGAATGTGAATATATCAACTCATGGATATGATGAATAAACATTATGGGTTGTCCATCTATCGATCAGTGTTTTTATTGAGTTAATCTCAGTCATTGTGAGTTAGTCAAATTTTCCGTCATTTTCCATTTTCCCATTTCACAATAATTTCTTAGGTTATTTCAACAATACAAAGGAAATATTCCCAGTCGAGGTTTCAGTAGAATCTGAATGAAAGTAATAGTAAAGTAGTTGTTTCTTTAGTCAAGAGATGGCGACTTCCCCAAGGACATTAACAGGAACGTGCATACAAAACAGCAGTATGATGTTATATATTGTGATTTCACAAGAAAACAATAAAAGCAATCAGATAGTGGTGTGACTGCTCGCTGCTGCTGAATGCCTTGCTTGTAGGAAATACGTCAAACTCCAATTACTTTTGTGATATTCTGAGTCTAAATTACACAAGCTCTAAACTGCTGTTCACATCGCGGCGAAGTGTCGTTATGCCATAATTGAGCTGATTGTTGACGGGGTTGGAGTCGGTGGCTGCAGTGACTTTTCACAGATTTCACCTTAACAGCCGACCCAAGTCTAAATGACAAGAGACGACATTATTAACATTTTAATCTGCAGTAACACCACTGCACTACAGATGTGTTGATGATGATGTTGCATCATTTTAAATATAACAAATTGTTTAAATTCAGTTTGTATTTTTTTTAATAACTTTTATAGCCCAATCGGGAGAGGAAAGTAGTTTTCTATCAAATGTGAAGGAGAACCAGCAACAAGGAGAGTGACTTCTTTGATTAAATCCCTTTTTTTAAATATATTCTTTTTAAAAGTTTGTAGTGTGAAATATATATTTAGATTTCATAACACTTGTTTATTCAACAATATTCAATTAAAATTTTTTTTTTATCATACTTAAAACTTTTATTTACAGACAGTTTCTCATCTCTGCCCTTTTACATACAGTACATTGCATAATGCTTTTTTGTGATTCTGCTTTGTTTTCACAGTAATATTTTCTCGTATTATATATATCAATTAGTTCTCTTAAAATGGACCGAATTAATGCAGTCAGCAGCTGGACTGGGGGCAGTAGTCAGCAGCTAGTGAGAGAATATGAGCAGAATGAGGCAAACAAAATTTGATGAGGACTCAGAGTACTAATCATTTTCACACAATTCGAAGTTTGTTGGCTTAGTAAATGTCAAAAAAAACTCTGGTGAGGTGGATCTTTCTCTTCTATAGTCAAAATGGAGCTTTAGATTCTTCTAAATAATCTGTCTGAACACTTCTTTAAAAGTATGTCACAAGCTTAAGTCTTCCTGAACTAAATATAACAACAGACGGTCTGGTGTCAGGAGTTCCTCTTCTGAGAGACTTGTAGTGAACAACTGAGGGAATAAAGTCACCGTACATATATCAAGGTGTGGTTTAGGTACATCTCGTTTATCAAAAACAGACAATTTGGATCTGTGTTGAATGTTAAGGATGATTGAGCATCTTCTGTTCTGTGTGTGTGTGTGTGTGTGTGTGTGTGTGTGTGTGTGTGTGTGTGTGTGTGTGTGTGTGTGTGTGTGTGTGTGTGTGTGTGTGTGTGTGTGTGTTGGATAAGCCCCATTAACAACCGTTAAACCTTCTCTTGAGTGAACTGTATTTAGCTTGAACCAAGATCAGCTCTTTATACATGCACACACACATGCACACACACACACACACATGCACACACGCCAGACCAGAAGCAACACACACCACATAAACCAACAGGCCGACACAAATGCGCACACACAGGTATTCTAATAGTTGTTTTGAGAATGCACAATAGCATCATGACAGTGTGTTCATGATGACAGAGGTGGAAGTAGACGTATTGCATTTATTAAAAATGTCTTGTTTGATTCCATAATTATATGGAGTCTGAGCGATGTGCTCAGAGGCATTGGAAGGTCTCCAAAAGTATATGTGCCCAAAACAGTCAAATCCACAATGTAAGACAACGGACAGCATCATTGAGCAGATTTACAATTCCCATTAACAGACTTTCAGACAGTTTTTTCATATATGTGTGAATAGCTTACAATATATACGCCTTAGAGACACTAAAATATTATTTTCACAGCCTGTTATATTTCTGGCCTGTCGCCAGTCAGTCTGGCTAAATGCAAAATGTTCCTCAGGTACATGAGGCAAACAAACATACGTCAACGTCTTTTGCAATTATTTTGTTGTCTGAACGTCTGAAATGTGCTGCTGCAAGATAACTTAAAGGTATACAGGAGGATTTTCAGGAATTTTAGGAAAGAACCGCCCTCTCCACCGTTTGAAAAAAATGCGCATGCGCAACGCTGTACCTGCTCCCGAGACGGAACGCCTACTAAAACGCGTGCGAGAGACATGCACGAGCCCAGTTCTCCTCGTGCACGCTCTGTTTACAAGTCACAAGTCGGCATCGCTCACATAAGCTCACTTTACAAGAAGATTTGCACCAGAGGGGGTGAAACTGTGTAAAAATGTCTGAGAATAATGCGTCGGGTCGGCCACCGGCATGATGAGAACCGTGTGGAGTGAGCTGCGTGCAGGGACGAGCACGTACGACGGGCTTACGTCATATATCACCAGAATGATTGACAATTGGGAGGACCAGTTATTTTGATGATCCACCCGGAAGAAGAAAATCCTCTACTATACCTTTAATATTGATTGATATTTTTCATGACAAAAAGAAATTATGAAAATGTTTGCCTCAACATCAGAAATGTTGTCAGTGAACAAATATGACTAATATGTAGGCATCTGATTATTACATCCCGTTTGAAAACCTGAGTACCTTTGCATAGTTATGTGTATACTGTAAGTAGGAATAACATGGATGAACCTTTCCATCTTTCACACGGAGTACAAAGGGGTTCATTATGGCTTCTTCTGTATTTCTGTTGCTGTAGTCATGAGGTGACATCTGCCTCTGTCACAGGTTGTAAGCAGCCATGTTTACTGGTGGTCTTGAGCAGTGAACTGCTCACACATACGCCCGCACTCACATATATACACATGAACATATATCTTACCAAGTAATACAGCCTCCGCCTGTCTGTCTGTCTGTCCTTCTGTGTGTGTGTGTGTGTGTGTGTGTGTGTGTGTGTGTGTGTGTGTGTGTGTGTGTGTGTGTGTGTGTGTGTGTGTGTGTGTGTGTGTGTGTGTGTGTGTGTGTGTCTGGTTTTCCAGCCACAAACACAGTGTGTTACGTCATTTTTCGCCCAGAGGATAATTACATTCATAAGAGGTTGAGTGTGTGTCTGTCTGAATGACATGTTTGCTCTGGTGAACTAATTTTGTCAGTGACTTTTCGTGAATAATATTTAGCTTTCTGACTTGGTGTATGTTTGACTGTAGTTTTAAATGAATCATCGAAATTTGAAGGAAACGGTGTGAAACACTGGCTTTGTCTGTGAAAGATTTATTCAGTGTGTGTTTGTTTTAATCCTTCCTTTTCCTCTCTTCCAGAGCGACCAGGTTCTGGCTTGGTGTGAAAGCCACAGACGCTGTTCTCAGGTAAACACACTGTTAATATACTGCGACTGTCATCACTGTCATAAAGCCCTGAAGTTCAGGTTCACCCAAAACATACCGATAATTCAGTTCAGTATGAAGTTGATGTACAGAGTTATGCCCCACGTGACCTGAGTGAGTCATCTGAGGGCATTTCACCCAGTAAGGGTAATACCTTACAATAGAATATCCAACCAGCATCATTTGTGAGTAATCACATCCCTTTGCCTAAGGGATTTTGATCCAGTCATATCCCAACCCACATCCCTCTAACTAGGCCTCTGGCATGAGATTAAAGACTTAAAGACTGTTATTCAGCCATACCTCATACCTGTTTGTGCATTTAAACTTTGGACTTGATTCACTGAGGTCCCAAATAACACAAATAAACTAAATTGCATGTTCACCCAAACTGGTCGACTGATTCACTTTGCCTGTATTTGGCTGTGAATAGTATGAGTGGCATAAATGAGCTTTTTGCCTGTTACTGTTGTGCATACACTATAGATAGACGTTGCCTGCGCTTGCAAAATAAAGTGTGGTCAGTGTTGATGGAGTGGTGGAGGAAGTTAGCAAAAATACTGCAGGAAAAACAATCAAAACCAAAAAAATCAACTGGACCACAAAAGACAAAATGTGAAATCTGAGTTTGAGGTCACCTTCTATATTTGAACTCATGACCTTCTTGCTGTGAGTAGCAAAGTAATAAACTTAAGAGTGTTTCGAAATCAGAAGTTGTAATAGTTATTTTTTTAACCTGATTTAAAGAATGCAAACTGAATGACCTGCAAACATCAATGTCACATCAAAGGTAAATGCGACCACAGTTTTTGCTTTCAAAACTTTGCTGCAGTTGATCACACTCATCCAATCCCGGTGCATATGAATGGAAAGTGTGTTTCTCATTAGTTGATACATTAAAGGCGTAAATCATGCGGATTAACAGTACGTGTAAAAATTAATTAAGATGCTTTGTGATTGATTAACCCCCGTCTGTGGCCCTCATTAGTATGAATTCAATTTGCCAAAATAGTTTTTACTGCTGTCTTAAATGAAAATGAATGTAAAAATATACATCACAGTATGGAGAGTGTATAAAAACTGACTAAATACTAAATACACAGGGCTAAGCATTGTTGTTTGACTCAAAGAAGCATACGTCTTTTTCTCTCTTCACCTTTGTGCAGACTCTAAAAAGCCCCCACATGGCTTCCATAACCTCACACGTTATGTTTTCAGTTAAAATAATATTCTCCCCTGCATCACCTTCATTCATCCTCTGTTCAGAGAAATTACCTCCTGCTGGTTCACTTAACACTGCCTGCCAGTAGGCCGAGAGGAGTTGCATTGCATTGCATTTTTTGCTCAAATTCACATTGCAGCGGGTGTTTTAGATTATTGATGAACGAACAGATACGTGCACATTCTGTGGAATCAGACATCTCTGTGTCTTTATGCAAATAAAGAGCTTAATCATGTGATTTCATAAAAATATTCCAACTTTCGGGGAAAAAAAATCATAGTAAAGAGTGAACAAAATGAATTACTCTGGGTGAAGGGTGTATCCAACAGATGTCTGTTAAATATCTGTTTACCCTGACCGTTTCAGCTTTGACCTTAACTCACTTCCGCATTAATGGCATCTTGAAACATTCTGTCGAGGGTCTTATTGGTGTGTTTTCTGAACTCTGTTTGGGTAGAGACCTACTGTACCTAACGGCTTCAGTCCAGCTGGAAGCACACCTGAGTCCTATTTTAGCTTGCACAACATTTCCAAGCTTGGCTACAAATTCACATGACAGTTGGATAAAGGGATTTTTTTTTCTATTTCTCGTGTGTATTTCAGTAGTGTGTGTATGCATTTATAATAGGGTCAGCCCGAGGTTAATGTCAACAGCAGCCAAGGGCTCGCCCCCTTTGAAAACTTCCACCACCGCTGCTGGTGATGCCCCATCAGATGTCATCTTTCAACTATACTTACTCCCACCACCACCTCGCACAAAATACTCAAACATGCACTCCCTTGACCCTTTCTGATCTGTATCTGTGTGTTTCTTTTTGTTTTAATGTCCCGGCTATTTGAACAAAAATTCTAAATTAAAAGAAAGAAAATTGTAGATAGATGACTTCTACGCCACACTGTGTCACCCCTGCTCTGCCTCTTGCTGTTACATGTGTGAATACTAGTGGTGCATCATGTCGTTACGTCCATCCACAGTAGTATGACGCTGTATAAACCACAAATTTCCTTCCAGATGGTCCGACACTGACATGCCCAGTGTTCACTTGTGCCCGTTTGAATTGCAAAGTTATACATTTTTCACTTCTTTTTCTCACAGTCTGTTGAAAACGAAATACTATCCAGTTTGTAACCATGGCAGGCCAACCAAAATATATTTGATGGAGAAACCCATATCTGAGTCTTAAAGCATGATTACCAAGATTAATCAAAATAAGGATTTACATTAACAGAGACAGTCCACTACTGCTTGAGGCTCTCAGGGTGTGTGTGTTTGTTAACAGCTTGTTTGGTCGGCATGGTTTAAACATGACACACCATTGGATCAATGTAAGTTTAGGTTTTTTTTTTTTTCAGGATTACAAAAATGACCCTCCCTAAATTGCACTCTATTTTGTTGTATTGATACATTTTAAACAACAACGGTCACAATTTAAAATGTTTGGGGCAAGAGCACTATTGTCGTGTGAAAAAAACAAGAATGCAAGTACAGTGTGTAAAACTGGCTGACATTTTCACCATCTTTTCAATTTTTACTTTGCTGAGTATAGGGAAATCAAATTTTAAAGCTGACATTAATACCATCTTTGTTATGAAGGGAAGAAGTTAAATAGACTCAAAAGAAAGACTCAGATCTTCATTTTTCTTGAGAGGAAAATATTTAAAATAGGGCAAATATTTGAGGCCTGCTCAGTGTTGGAGTGGTTAACACTCTGGGTTTGGGTGCCTGATGAGTTGTGCTTCCAATTTTCTTTGGATACTCCAATTTCCTTCCATAGTCCCCCCCAAAAAAAGACATTTGACTTTAATTTGGTGACTCTAAAATGTCCAGTAGGTGTGAATGCCATCCTTTCTGCTTTCTCGTATGTTTCCTTTTCTTTGTGAAAGTGTTGTGGGATGCCTATATTGTTGTCGGTACTACATAAATAAAATGTAATTGAATGTTGTTAAGGACAACAGTCACTTTAGGAATTAAACTCTGGCTGATATGGACGCTTCTATAACCCAGTTCTGTACCTGCAACCTGAGGTCAGTGGGGTTTACACATTATTGAGAACATGTGTGCAATCCTGCCTCATTGTAGTTGTAAGGTGTTTAATGTCCCTTTAAGTTGGTGAGAAATCCTTTTAATTATTCATGTGAGTTTGGTCTGGTTTTTATCAGACACCATGCTTTAGAAGCAAGACGAACCTCCATCCATCCATCCATCCATCGCAGGGCGAGGGCAGGTCACAACACAGTGACAGACAAATTCACACACTCACATTCACCCCCAGGTTCATCAATTAACTTTAAAGAACAGAGGAAACACGCACACACGGGGAGAACATGCAGACTCCACACAGACTCCACACAGAAAGGGCCCATCCAGTTTTTCCACCCAGACCTTCTCACTGAGCATTAACTATTGTGGAAAAAAAATCCTCATTGTTTAAGAAATTGCAGCTAAGATGAAATGTTTTACTGTGAAAGTCAATCTGAGCTCTCAGTTGCATGAACAAACGCATGCACGCATTGTAATTCATTCAATTTGCGAAAGTCAAAGGGGAGGAAGTCCTCTGGCAATTAGTTGTTGATCTGTTGAAGAACACACATGGGTCTGCTCAGTTTGATTCACAAACCCCTTTCTCCCGTTTATGTTTCCGTTTATGTTTTATCAACCCAATTTTAGGGCTATTAGTAAGGCTAATCTAAAAAAATGCGACTTGGTCTGAACCCGCGTTCCACTGGAGGATCTCATAAAGCCTTTTGGCAGTGAAACATGCTCAATAACATTTGACAGGGATTTTTACCGAACAATTTGGGGACTCATATTAGTTTTCCTTCAGCTCCTTCTCAGGTTGTTGTGCAGACTTGCAGCTGGGCTGAACTCAGTTGTTCTCGCTGAGTTTTATCATGTGTAACACGTAGTAACTCTCATCACATACAAGTCACACACACACACACACCAAAGGGTTGTACTGCAAGACCTAAGGTTGGTTTATATTTCCCACGTCGTCTATTTCACTTCGGGGGCGAAAATTTATAATTCCTAATTTCACATGGAAAACTATTTGAGTTTCAAAAGTGTGTTTAATCTCATACTCTCACTTGGGTGTGCCACAACAATGCAAAAAACAGCCATTATAACACTATTCAGAGCAATGTTCTCATAGCTCAGGACTGAAACTTTCTCCAACAGTGCTTCTTGAGACAGTAGAATTCCCTAACCAGGGTAAGAAACAGGGTCAAAACTAAGTCGACAGCAGGTAAATGTATGCACACCTGTGGAGCTTCATATTTATCTCTACATGCTCTTTTCAAACATCAAGACTGAACATTTCGGTGTTTAAGTTTCACAAACACTCACCAGACAGATGTCGGCCTGACACATATGGTTTGTGTCACATCGTCAATGCTCCCTCCTTTCTCTCTTTCTCCCTCTCTCTCATGGAAACACACATGGAAGTTCACAAAAAAAAAGAAAAAACCCTAAACTGCCGGCCTCACACAATTCCTCCATCTGTCCATCTCGTCCTTCTTTTATCTCTTCTTCCCCTTCTTGTTCTGCTACGAATCGCACGCACACATGCCTAGAAGGTGCGGTAATGTGTACCAGGTGTGTGAGACAGCAGGATGTCCAACAACAAACAGTGAAGAAGGGTGGAACAAGGGAGCAGAGGTATCAAGTAAATGCGATTCTTCCTGTTATCGTCATCTTTTCCTCATTCATTCATCAAAAACGAAACAACATTTCCCACAGTAACATATTGATATTTAGTTTGCACTTCTTATAATCAGAACCTAAAAAAAAAACCAAGCACTACCTTTCCCACGAGGTCCATTTCTGTTAAGTTATTCTGATCCACTTCCCTGGCTCCAGGTATGTATAAGCAGATTCTAATAAAGTGAGAAGATTTCTCTTTTTTGTTTGAAATAATTGTGGTGGTAAAAATCTGACACGTTCCCCCTGCGCCCCAGCTTACACGACATGTTTCTCAACAGCTTCAATCCAAGGTGGGGTGAATTCATAGTGCCTCTAAAATCTTCTGACTTCTGTTTTATTCTATTTATATCTATTCCCCTGACCTGCAGCACAGTGATCTTTTAGGGCAACGGTATGGATGAAATTATCAAAGAGAATACAGTTTGACTGTACAGAGACTCCCCCCCCCCCCCCCAATTGTCTATATTTGCAAATTTGTCTGAAGCTCCTAAAACAAATCAGTGGCTATTCCTTACTTTGCATAAGCAGCTTATAAAAGCCAGTATACCTCAAATCATTCCTCTGGCTCACAGTTGTCATGCAATGTAGTATCAGTTTGATATAACAAACTACGTTCAACATTTAGTCAAAACATCTGGAGAAAAATGCACCGAATGCCGACAGCATTTGAGGAAAATATTTGTTCTTGTGAATAAAACATTGTAAATCATCATTTGAATGTAACATTGCTATTCGGATTGAGGGTTTCTTACCTTATCACTTTTTCAAAACTTACCATACAGTTACCGTTGCTAAGTCGTAGAGATGCAGTCGCGAAACCTCTGGCAAAAAAAATAATAATAATCTGAACAATTGCTATTTCACTAAACTCCAGTTGACAGTAAAGCCAGTGATTAATTATTCTGGAAATCATTAATACTGGCAGCAATGTGAAAAAAGTGATGGGCCATGCAATAACAACATTAGCCTGGCTATGTGGCATTAAGCTCAATGAGTGAATCAGTCATCACACTGTTGTTGGTTTTTTGTTTGGTTTTTTTTGTTTGTATCTTTGTGTGTGACTGTATGAGTGTGTGTGTGCATTTTCATTGCCAACGCAAGGATCCCTGTAGTGCACCCTGTTAAGATATTAGTATTCTATAGTTATTTGGTGGTTCAATTTTATGTAATGCTTTTTTTTAACTTATTTTATTACTGTCATTTTGATGATTGCATCAGTCTGGCTTTTACAATGTAATGTTTTAGGGGGCGAAGAATATCTACTGCATTGCTTGAAACAAGTGTGACAACAGAGGGTGCTTTTTTTTTTACTCCTCCAAATCAAGCTTTTAATCATTTACAAATATTTTTTTTGTTTTTAAGAGCATGATAAAAAATACCATTAATTATAATGAAGAAGCGGCTAGTTTTATTAAAAAATTGGTTTTAACTCAAAGGTCTAGCTGATACTTGAACATGTGCGTGCATTGCAGGCTCGCATTTTCATTTGTACATTTGAAAACTTGTCAAACAGAGAAATGTGCTTTGCAGAATCCACTTTAAGCCATGTCGTCTTGTTTATTTGCCAAGACTAAAAGTACCGTGAACGGTGCACATATGGATTGTAGCTGATATATATACCTGCGGCTTTTAACAATTGATGACAAGCTGAACACATATATAAACAGCCTATACTCTCACATTGCGTAGAGATTCAGCACATCTGGTGGTTGTCTTTCTTTGTCTTTCACTCTGCCTCTTTGCCTATCCTCTGGACCTGTTTCACAGTTTGTCTTTCATCTCGTCCCTCTTTTCAACTGACACTCAGTCCCCCCCCCCCCCCCTTCATGCACTCTGAAACCACATCTCTCCTCCCCTCCCTCTCCCATTTCCTCAACGCCCTCTGGGCCGAGTGTAGCTGTCATCCCTCTATTGTGGCAGGTGATGCCATAAAACAGCAGGAGAGAACGGCGGAGGGCCGAGAATCATTGTGTGAATAATTATTACTGAGATATCTGAGGAGCTCCTCGGAATACTCTGCACACGTACAGACACATAGAATCATTAATCTCGGCTCTGTTGTTACAGTGCGTTGGTACGTTGAACAGTAACATCTCCCACCTCTGACCCAGACTGTGTCTGCAGCTCTCTCACACCCTCATAACTCATTGTGTTGTCTTTCGGTCCAGAGGTGTCCACTCATCTCTCCGCTCCTTATCCACAAATAGAGTTCATGTACTGCAGTGATTTATGCCATCGAAGCTATAATTTTGAGAACTTCCTCATCTTCTTAGTTATAAAGATCTTTTCAGTCTTAATCAACATATCAGTATTTCTTACATAAAACTACACTAATGAAAAGCTACAGTGTTAAAGGTTAAAACAGACATTTTTGGAGCTTTTGACCATCACCTGTGATACGTTCTAACACATGTCAACCCCTGTAATTGTTTCACGCAATTTATTAAAGTTGCTTTTGATAGATCATTATTTATTCCAAATCAAATGCATATTTTGTAATACACAGTGCACAATAAAATGTTGCATTCATTAAGTTTACATACAGTCCTGTAAAGTATCAATGAAAACGTGACATCTGTGTAAACTATCAGGTACATGCTGAAGCCAGTATTTAAAAACTATACAGGGAAAAGTTTTATTGCGAATAAATTGGCGCGTAAAACCTGTTTTCACGTGTACATCGATTTACTGTATTCATCTTCTCCAGTCGTTTAATCTAAGTGCCGTGGGAGGCTGGAGCCGTTCACAGCTGACTGGATTGAAAAGCAGAATACACCTGGAAAGGTCACGAGTCCATCACAGTGAGAGACACACTCATGCACAGAGTCACACCTGCAGACAATTTACAGTGACAGTCACCAATATATTTAACCAGGAATGCTTTTGATTATGTTGAGAAACAAGATTACACATAGACAACCCATGCATGTCAAATTAGACAATTAATCCCACACAGAAAGGCTCTGTGCGGCGATAGAACAAGGGGTTTATCACTGTGATGCAACACAGTTCTCCACCATGATGACACATGGAAATACTTTGTTAAACTTAAACCACAAAAAAATACGACTAAATTATATTTCTGATAATCCCACATATGGAATCCAGTCTTGCGTACTTAAAATAAAAAAATTTCTTCAGATACATCATTTAGAGGCAACATTTACTGGAATGAGCACATCCATAAACAAATCACTTGTATTCAAACAATGATTTAACATTTTTTTCCACCAAAAATACATCATCATTAAAAACAGAGTTACGGTTAGACTGCACACCTTACGGTGGTTTTACTGACTTCTCTCAAACAACGCTGGTTTTATTCTGACAGTTAATATGCACGTACAGTTATATCTACGTATTCATGGTTGTTTCTAACATCAATACAGCTCCGGACCACCCAACAATGAACTTCAGTGGGTGTAGGAGACGTTGTGGTGTTTGATGAAAGGTAAATAAATCAGGGAGAGCAGAGGAAGAAGGGGAGGAAAGGTGCTGAAGTGAAACCAGAGAAAAGCGGCACTGACTCCAGAGTGAAAGGTCACTGAGGAAAGGAAAAGCACGAATGATGTGAGAATTAGGCGAAAACATCTAAAATAAAGAGTGGAAAATCGAGAACTGTGGAGCAGGAGAAGCGGGACATGAAATGAAAACATGGGAATGAGAAAATTAACATTTCTTAAATTGATCAGAGCCAGTACAGACGGAGTGGAGAGAGATGGAGTAGCTGTGTGTGTGTGTGTGTGTGTGTGTGTGTGTGTGTGTGTGTGTGTGCGTGCGTGCGTGCGTGCGTGCGTGCGTGCGTGCGTGCGTGTGTGTTTGCATGGGAGGTGTTTTGCTGTGATTTTGACAACCTTAAGCTCAGAGCAGCACGTGGTCGGGTGAAGACACCCATGGGAGCTCTATGAAGAAATACATCAAACTTCAGGAATTAGTTTTGTGTGTGTGTGTGCGTGTGCGTGTGCGTGTGCGTGTGCGTGTGTGTGTGTGTGTGTGTGTGTGTGTATGTGTGTGTGTGTGTGTGTGTGTGTGTGTGTGTGTGTGTGTGTGTGTGTGTGTGTGTGTGTGTGTGTGTGTGTGTGTGTGTGTGTGTTCTAGTCAGGCTCCTTCTGGAATACATCATTGACTAAACAGAGGAGAAAATGGGAAAATAACTTAAAGTGGTAACTCTGGACAAAGTTATTTTTTGTGGATAAAGACTTCAAGGTGGCTGTGGTTTGCTCCCTTATGAAGAACGAAAGCTGCGGTTGCTCGGATTAGTTGTGGTTGTAATGCTTTCAAATATGACAAGTTTCCATGGTAAAGGGAAACATCAAAATGTTCATACAATCTTGTAAAATACAGCACACATTACATCATTACCGTATGCTCAGATAATAAGGGTGAGGTTGTTCATAATGTAAAAAAAAAACCCCAACCTTGTTCTTGTTGATAGGTGGCGAAGTGTGGTATGTGGCAGGTATGTAGCAATATGTCAGTAATCAACTGTTAAAGTATTCAAACATGCTTCATCTCTTGTCTGAAAGTCATTTTGATGAAGATGGTGGTGATGAGGTTTTCAACTTAAAACCCACCAGTAGTGTCAGTCTCAATGACAAAAACCAAAAAGAACATTTCCCGATATGCCAAATATTTAAATGAGTCTACATTGACTCAAATGGTGTAGTGGTTTGATCAAGGTCTTTCTACTTGGAATGCTATGGGATTCACTATGGACATGTACGATTGTCTGCGTCTCTTAGTTGGCCTGTCCAAGGTGCACCCTCACTTTATCAAATGTCAGGTGTGTAGCTTGCCTGAAACAATATCGCAGATATATGAACAAACACATTACAACTTATGAAACTGGGGATGTTCATGTTTGAAACATCCACAGTATCCAGCTCCAGGTAAACAGGTAGCTGGACCATCTCTGTTATATTCTGTTTATATCCTGTTCAGTGTCTAATCCCTGTGACTAATCCCAGGTAAGTATGGGTGAGTCCAGGATACACCCTGGACAGTCCATCACAGAACAAGCACAGAGAGACACACACTCACACCTACCTATTTAGAGTCACCATTTAAGTATTTGAACACAGAAGATGTTCAAATGTTGAACATATGAAATGCGTAATATGAACAGGTAGCGCTGTTTATTGTAAAATTCAATATTGTTGAGAACAAGCCTCTTACATTGTAACTGATAGCTTCTACTAGCCTTGCAATGATGTACATACACGTATATGTACATTTGCTGTGTCATAATCCTTGATCCACAGGTTTTTCATACCATAAATAGGCTTTTTAAAAACATTTCTGATGAGTTGTGACCTTTTGAGAAAGACGTTTTCCCGTGACGAGCCATGAATATGTGCTAAAAAAGATCAAGTGCTTTGTTGATTCTGCTCTGTTGGTCTGGACTCGGTGTGATGGAGTAACGTAGAGGAATGATTGAAGCCAGGCGCACTGGTGAACCGACGGAGGCAGACAGACAGCGAGAGCGCGAGGAGGGGGATGAGGTTAAAGGGGGAAACCACAGTTTTTATATGTTGTCTGGTTTGAATTTTGTCAGAGCCATCATTCACCAGTTCACTGAGGTGGCAAACCAGATGAGTCGGGCTTATTTCTTTTTTGATTTCTCGCAGCTTAGATTTCCCCTTTGAACATCTCAAAACCATCTGATACTTGATTATCAAATGTTTCTTTTTTTTAAGTGTGTTGATGCTTGTTTTTCTGATTAAATAGTGAAATGAATGCTATCATTTACTTTAAATTAGATAAAGAGATTGGTGGGTTTTTTTGTTGGGTTTTTTTGAGTAAATCTGAAAGTGTACATAGTTGATGAACCATATATATATATATATAAATATATATATATATAAATATTTCTCCCAACACTCCCCACAATTTCTTCATCCTTTTGCATGCATGCATATTTTCATGCCCTCATTTTATAATTGAGTTTTAATCGAAGGTTATTCTATACTCAATAACATAGCTAACTTTCACTGCTGCAATTTTCTGCATGCTTCCATTCATGGCTCAGTTTTGTATCTCAGGGTCATATTATGTCTCATGTTAACAAGTTAGTTACCTTCATTTAAAAAACAAAACAAAAAACTCTATTAGTTTATTTGTAATATTTGCATGGTAAACTCATCCTGCAGGCTTGATTGGACTCCAGTAAGCTAATCTTGGCCTGTGAGCCATATCATATGTTTAAGACTACTGGTTTGACTAAAACAAAAAAAAAAGATGTTGGGATGAAAACTTGCTGTTTAAATGTCAAAAAGAAAAAGACTAACAAATGTATTGTGTGAATTTTAGAGACCAGGTGCTTTCTGTTTTTTTTTTTTTTTTAAAAGGGAAATACATTTGGATTAAATGGTCTGAACTGACAGAGGGTTGTCATTTTCTCACTTTTCCATTATTTATGCTACCCTGAGCTGTGACTGCAGGCAGTAGCTTTGTTTTAAGCATACAGATGTGAGGCTGACGACGATCTACTCTCTGGGTTTTATTTTTTCATTTTTTTCTGAAGCAACCTAATCCTACAAGAGATAAAATGACACTTTAAGATGGCAGTGGTGCTTTTACCAATTCAGTTCAAATAATTCTAAAGCTGTCAGCAAAGAGTAATCGATGATTTGTAAAACCATGACTTTATGTTAAAATTTTGTTTCATTCTGTTCGTTTATGTGCAGTGCCTTCAGCCGTGCAAAGAACTGTGGGAAACTCGAAAGGTGCTTTCTCCAAAATCCTGCGAGGTAAGGCAGAAAGAGCGTGTGTGTGTGTGTGTGTGTGTGTGTGTGTGTGTGTGTGTGTGTGTGTGTGTGTGTGTGTGCGCGTGCTCGCATGCCATTAATGATGAATTCCAGAGCCAGTTGGTGTTTTGTTTTTTTTTGTTTTTTTTGGTGGGAGGTAATTAGTTTTTCATCACAATAGCTGAAGCATGTTACTGGCTGGACGGCTGATTGGTTGGCTGGTTTTAGTGCTATTAGCTCAAGCATTTGTTCATGTTTTACAGCTCTGTAACTAAATACACAGACAAGTGAATATGGACACATAAAATGCAATATAAAAACAACAATTAAAGCTTTAGCCCGTTGACTGCTTTCAAACAGCCAGTAAGGAACAGTTTCCAATCTGCTGAGTTTTGGTATTCGTTGTACACTGTTGCTATCAGCTGTACTGTTACAACTGTCATATTATTATTATTATTATTATGCTTTCAGAAGCAGACAGAGTGCGTGACAAGCCGGGAGTTTTTGGCTTCCCTGAGGTCGTCTCGCCAGGGGGACTGCCCTCCCCCTCAGCGAGCCACTGGATTCGCTGCTGCCTGCGTCGAGAGCTGCTCGTCAGATCAGCATTGTCCATCCCCAAGGAAGTGCTGCGCCAATGGCTGTGGACACACTTGCCAGGCACCAGCCAATCTATATAAAGGTAAATGTCACTCCCGACAGCTATTTGTGCCCTGAGTATTGCAGTTTTTGTTTTTCTTCAATACAAGGAAGAAAACAAATTCAAAGAGAAAGCTAGTGTTGACTGTCTATTGATTTATCCTCATAATATTTAAGGAGCCTTTTTTAATGACATTAAATAAAAACTGAACCTGCCTTTATTGCTCAGAGAAAGACAAACGTGAATTGTTTGCCACATCATCTCGCTCTTAGGATCATAATGTTTAAACACACTTATTGTCATGATTGAGAAAGTAAACTCCGTTTATAAAAGCTTCTTTGAAACTGCCGAGCAGCATAATTAAATATAATCTAATGTAATAAAGGTCTCTGAATCCTGCAAACTTGACTGCTTCTGATGCCTCAGACTGTCCTACTGTGGGTAACATATCTGCCTTCAGTCTACGTAAAGCTCCCCAGCAACATGAATCACCGCACGTGTGGTTAGGATTTGGCCACTGCAACAATTTTACACAATATATTTTCTTTTAACAGTTGTTGATTTCTTAAAAATATTTTGATTTGCATGGTGGAACACCACTGCAGTGGTAGCATACCTCAAATGTGTCCATGGATTGCTGGTTAAGTTCAAGCTTGGAACCTCAGAGAGTTATGTGAAAATCTCAATTCCAAGTTGGAAGCATTCAGTCAACAAGAGATAGAAATAACAAGAAAGTTTCCACATTTTCAGCAGGAAAATGTTGTCTTCACCCATGTAAACCAATGACATTGGTTGATACTTGTAAGGTCAGAATGACTCAAACATGCACATATATGGCAATATATGTGCAGAGATAAGTCTGGGAATTTTCAATTTAAGTTTGACAGGCAGGTATATCTTCCCCACTGAAAAGTTGTGACTTTTCCTTTGCCCAGTTACTCATGAATGCAGTCATTTTTGCTGCATTCATGAGTAACAGCCAGCTATGCCAGCCAACTTGACCTTCATTTTTTATTTATTATTGATTGCACTGTGTGATTCCCTCCTCATTTAACCCACATTTAACTCAGATCGGCTCCATCTCATGTGCAAGACTCCTCTCAATCTAACAAGTTTTCGAAGGTGAATGAATGAATGTTATCTTAACCCTTTTAAAGTCAGTATTTTTTCTTCCTTCTCTCTGCTATGCAGTATTGTTTCAGGGATATTTGAGTCCTTATATCCATGTACTTTTGGTGAAAATCCCTCAGCGTACATGAGCCATGTTCCAGATTTAATTGACTTTTTTAGTGCTTAAATGTGCATTCTTTAGCCATTACATCAATATCAGGAGCTGATACGGGAAAGCTGCAAATGCATTTTTATTGGATGCAGAATGAGTCAATTAATCCTGCACCAAAGGACAGAAAGAACCACAAAACATTTGACTTTGTTTTACAAAAAGAGAAAAATGGCCTGTTTGCGCCATTGAAAATCCTAAATAATGATATAAATGAAGAGTTAACACATAGTCATGTAGAATGTTGAAACTGTAAATGTTTTATTCCACGGGATCTTTGATTGATGTAAAAAAGAAAATAATTTAAAAACACTAATTTAGTTAGAGCCTCTCCCTCTATCACTGTACATCATCATGTTTTCCCTTCACACAGACATCCTGTCTTGTCCATTCAGGTGTTCCCTTGAAGCCTCGCAGAGAGATGAGCTTCGTCGAGGACTCGGAGGGTCAGGTGAGGCTGTTGTGGGTCTCGAAGTTCAACATCAGTGTGGAGCCGGTTGTTTACATGCTGCAGTCCCGCTGGAACATTGGCATCCACCCCAGTGAAGACCACGCTTCTCCCTGGACTACTATTGCCATGGTAAATGAAAAGCAGCCTCTCACAGTGTCTTTATCATGTAATTAGAAACTTTGAAGGAAGAGCATCATTACTGTCGAGGAAGAAATTATTGGCTAAGGAGGCGGTGTGAGGCACACAGAGGAAGCTGTAGAAATTTGTTTGCAGGTAATATCAGGGTTATCAGACGCGACGTGACACAACTGGTGGTTGACTGTATTAGAAACGGTGATAATGGAGAGCCGTCGCAGTTCTGAAAAATGTTCCCTGTGTCTTTAAGCATTGAGGCCATACTACAAATTTTGTAACCTCACAACTCTCAATTTGCCTTGAATGATGAAACGACTCAGCTATGGAGATGGATGTTAGCCTCTGTTTCCACCTCATCAGTCTGCTGCCTTGCTGTCTAAACCTCTCCGCCCCAGTCAGCCTCACGCTCAGCCAGGGTAAAGCCTGCGTGTGTGTGTGTGTGTGTGTGTGTGCGTGCGCTGTACATCCATGTGTGTATACGCCTGTGTGAGGTTAGGTAAATAAGCAGAGCTTAAAAAGGAACCACAGTCAGCCACAGTCGTTCCACTGGCTGACTCTGAATGACTGAATGCTCATTATGGACTTAAAAGATGGCAGCTCGTGTCTGAGTGTGTGCATGTACCAGTCATGTGTGTCACTGCCGATGAGGAGATCTTAGGTAGTGGATATATTTGCAATGTCAGGGATATGAAATGCAAACATTTGGCAACTTCAGCCGTGCTTTGTGCCAACCATTTCACTTCAAGATTGTCCGACGAATTGACTGTCCGACTGTGTTCGTCTCACTTCCTCCAATCATGCTGCCAGTTTGTTAGTGACATAAATCATTTATGATATTCATGATAAAACATTTATGATAAATGTAAAACGGATCAAGATCTACCGCAAGAGCGATGTTTGAAAAATGTAACATCAGAAACGGTATATTATTTAATTTATTTAAAACAGTTATAAAATCAACCTCATGTAGGCTGTAGTTTGTGTTACTGTAACTGTATCATGCCAAGAATGTTAAAGTTAATTTGTTCAGCTTCATTTATTAAAATGGAAACAAAACCCACCTGCTGGTCAATATATTTACAGATAAATCAGATTACCACATGAAAAAAAAAAAAGAAGCTTTTTTTAAAAACGTTTGTGACCACAAGATACAATACTGATTATGAAGTAATCAGTACGTTACATCAGGAAGTAGATTACATCAAATGTGAGCAGAATAAAGTTTCATGTGGGGTTCCCCAAAGCTCCGTCATGGGCCCTACTATTTAACATATACATATTCTGAATGACAAGTTAAATGCACAGTGACAGACATAGATAAATATTTAAGTTACTCTTTCACCCGGAGACCAGTATGAGCACTGAGTACATGTAATAAACTGTCAAAAAAAAGTGTCAAACAGCTAATTAGGATAATGAGTATTGTCCGCATAACTCCAGAGCTCAGGTCTTTGCACTTTCCTAATGTCACTCAGAGAGTTGACTTCAAAATACGGTGTATAAAATTTAGGCCACAAATACATATACGATATGTTTGTTATCAATCAATAGGTTTTCTAACTACAATTTTTGCTAAGTTTTTAAATATTTAAATGAGACAGATTAAAAATAAGCAACACACACTTACATGATAACACATAATATAACACAGGATACTTGAGCTATTTGATTCGTGTCCAGCATATTGCAGCATTTTAGATACTAACTGAAAAACAATACATCACCACAGTTTTTGTTCAGCTTCTCAAGTGTATATGTTTTTGGCAGGTGGTATTTTCTCATGTGGTTTTATGTTCAATGGTAATTTATGACGTAGAGATTGCGGCTCTGTTTACTGTTTTTAGATGTAGTTTAAATCATGTCATTGTTATGCTTCAGAACAAATTTGGCATTTGTGGATGTCTTTTTAGAAATAAACACATTACACGTGGCAATAAACAAAAACTCAGTGTCTCATGTCCACTGATCGACATGTCATTTTGTGTTTTCAGACTCTTTCTGAGGACGTGGTTTTGTCAGACCTGAGATCGCAGCGTTGGTACCAGTTCAGAGTCGCTGCCATCAATAGCCACGGCAGCAGAGGTTTCACCACACCCAGCAAACACTACATCTCCAGTAAAGGTAATCCAAGTGCTTTTAAACACATACTTTGGTTTTTCTTCAGAGAGTTGCTGGGAGTGTCCCACTGAGAGTGATGGTTCCCCTGCCTGTTTCCATAACCCGATCTGTGAATTCTGATATTCTGTCTCTGAGCAAAACACGTGTGCTTGTTTTGTGTCATTTCAGAGAGATATTACACCTCCCCAAAGTAAAGTCAGAGAGACTCGGGAACATTTCCCTTTCCTCCCTTTCCCTGTTCTTTCTCTCCTTTTCACTCAGAGTTGATGGATAAGGTACACAGAAAATACAGCCAGGGACCAGAAGATACACACAAGCACACATATTTATACAAACTGTCAAGACATGCAAGCACTTGCAAACAAATGCATGCATGCATACAACAGCACGTTTTACATGTTTATGGAGATGTTACAATCACTTATTTGCTGTCGGCATATGATAAATGTAACTATAACAAATATAACTAACCTCACTTGATAAACCATAATCATTATTCTCATCTTAATATGTTTCCTCCTATAAATTTCATGTATTCCCTATTGCCTCCTGAGGACATTACATTGACTTAGATTCATACGTAGTTTCTCTAAACTGCACCATGACACCACTTGTATAACCCTAACATTTAACGTGAATCGGACCTCAGCCCGGAGCAGGCGAAGCTAAATTGGTGCTCAACGGCACCTGATAGTCCTTGTGAGGAGCCCACATGGCGTGTAATAACTACAGTGGTCACTATAAACAAATGCATATTGAAACTGTTATTATCCAGAAAGTGTATAAACGTTATTATGATTTGATTCTGGTCCTCACAGTGATTACTAGTCCACACAATGTAAGTGTATAAACTAATGCAGGTCCACCACAACAGGAATATTTACATGCACACACACACACACACAATCACACATCCGCTCATACGTGCACACACTGTAGGAGGTTGTAGCTCTAATGCTTAGCAGACTGAGGTCATCCTGGTGTTACGCCAAGTCTGGCTAGTAATATGAATCCCCTGCCAGGATTGGCTACAGTGTGTTTAAATGTGAGTAATGACCTCAGGTTGGACAGAGGTTTGGGGAAAAAAAATATTCTTTATCAGCTGAGCTGTTACAAAAGATTATGGAAAGGTGTTTTAAGATTTGACTTTCCACATTTGCAATAAAACAACAAATGATGATGTATTCAAAAGCATAAACATTCCGTCTGCTGAGGTTTCCTGAACTGTCTTTGGCAGCTTCAGATGACCCATCCAACGACACAATAACATTTTCCAGGACATAAACAAATGCATACAGGTGTAATTTGGTTGTCATGGGTTGACATCAACACAGAGAAAGCAGAAGAATTCTAAAATCTTTCAATTTTCAATGTTAAGACAAAAGTTTTTTTTTCCAGCACAACAGAAAACTGAATATTAAATAAATCTCTGTAATCCTATTTTATTCTCAAGGTTAACGTCTGTTGATTAACTTAATGTTCTCTCTTGTTACTACAAACAGAATGAGAAAGAAATGAGCACACTGTGCTGTAACAAAATTATGACTAAACCATAAGGACTAAATAATTACATAAGGTTAGATTGTGCATCCAGATTGCTGTTACGCCAACCTTAGCAGACCCAGTGTTGGCCACCACAGTCTTATACACAAAAGACGGAAAAAAGGAGTGATATCGATCTCCTCGTATTACTCTGAAAGAAAGCAAATAAGCACATTTGAAGAGCTGTGTGTGCGTGCGCGTGTGCGTTTTGTATTTTGAGATCTGGGGTGAAAGGTTAAAGACACACTTAAACATTCCAAATACCATCTGATCACAGTCAGCGTCTTGTGTTTCCACTTCATTAGACTGATTAGTCAGGGCCTGGAGGTCAAGGGTCACAAATCAGGAAGCGAGCAGATGTCAAGATGGTCGTAGTGCCTCCGCTGTGACCTGAAGCTTACCAGAGCAGGAACGTCCAACGTGAACACGACTGTTCCCACTCCACTGTGACGTCAGCGTTGCACAGAAGCTGCCAGTGGGAATTACAGGGGAATGTCTGAGTCAGGAAAACTCATCTTGATGTCTTCATTTCATTAAACAATGGATAAAAATTGACAGTAATCACTGACGGTGACACCCAGCTTACAACCGCACATGCAGGCACACACACACACACACACACACACAAAACAGGTCGGGTCCTGCAGCCTCCAGCATGTTGCCCTGACTTTGATCTGTACATGTGGGGCAGCCAAGAAAAGCCTGTAGGAGGCCTGCCACAGGGAATGTAGTTCTAATAAGATACATTTTGTAGTTTTAATTAAATACAGCGCCCGGGTTTGATGCACTAACGAGACACAGAGTCCGTGTTGAAAGACCAGCGACCTCAGGATTTCATTTTGGAGGCAAACAGTGAGGAGTGGTGGTCGACTTTGGTCTGTGTTGTGGTAGCTACTGAAAAGGGCTTCAGCGTTCTCCAGTATCACTCACCTTTGATGCCGTAAATTCAATTGGCTTTGTAGACTTCAATAAGGCTGAGAGGAAGTTCGCCCCCCCACTGCAGCACATTAAATATTGAGGTATTAGACAATTCAGTCAAGCTGGTGAAAGATCTCTGAAAAGAAATAAAGATCTCATCACAAATACAGCAGAATAATAAACAATTATGTATGAAACGCAGATTTTGCAAATTGGTAGAGCTTTGATCATAGTTACTGTCAATGAGCGATGGTAAGACAACATATATAATAGCAACTGTCGTTTTGAAATAATATTTGATATATAAATGAAAACTCAGGCAACAGTTTTTTCAACAGTTTTTCCATCGTGTCCTGACCATGTTGTTCCTCTGTTTGCAGATCCTTTACCTCCCGAACCTCCAGCTAATATTAGAGTGAGCAACCAGACTCTGGACTGGACGGGTTCACAGCCAGTGTCTCCGCTCACAGAAAGGTATTTGTCTGTATCTGTAACTTTGATTTTCACTGTTGATACAAGTACATTTCAGCACTGCAGGCTGGGGGATTAGTCATGAACTGTGTCGGGTACATAAGCAGGTCTTATCAGATCTGATGTGTGTTTACTAATTACAGTTTATCCCTGTTCAATAGAGACTCTTTTCTATGAGTACACTGCAACACAAGGTGATATAAAGTTCACACCATAGGTTGTATCAATAGAAATATATTAAGACCATTTAATTGCAGAGATGATGCCTTAAATTTAGCTAAATTTAGTCACCATGATATAAAGTCTGAACTTGTACTTGTACATCCACAGAGGTTTGTGAAGCCAACATTGAAAATAGCTGAGGAGCAAATTATTAATGTACACTGGCAGAAATAAGTATGTGAAGTCACATTTTGTCATTTCTAGCATACTATTCACTACATTATGATCAAATCTGCAGTCACAGAAAACCAAAACTGTTTCTTTTAAATGATTGCTTATAAGCATCCCCAAACCAGGTTAAATGGCCCAAATATTTGGATCTAGTTTTATGACCCAAGCTGAGCAGTTCAGGGTTGAGGGACCTATACTGGTAACACGTCAGCAGGTCTGCACCACCCAGCGGACAGGCCACCACTGTAAGTCCCTGAGCCAGACCCTTGACTGCTACAGTGACAACAAATGGTGGGATACCTTGATGAATGATGCAAATAACTTTCCTTGTGGTCATTGCAACTGGTTCAAGGCATCCGCCCTTAACTGAGCTCACCTGTAAAGATGGCGTTCTGATGTTTGCATGTACTGCCCACAGTATCTAGCATCCATCTCAATCATTTGGAGTCTATTTGATTAGTCCATATAATATCTCCAAAGGTCAGTCATGTAGTAATTATTTTCGGGGACAGCAGCAGGGTGGTCCTGTGAATACATGGAAATGTTACAGTACTTAAACAACTCTTTTAGGTCAGCAAACAAACAGTTCATGTTGTCATTAGAAATCCCTCTTTTTTGTGAGGCGTGGTTCCCTTTAGCAGATGTTTTTGTTTTGTGTGAAAAGCAAACTCACAAAGCATTAAGTGTCTTCATTAGTCATTGGCTCTACACCAGGATCAAATACCATTTAATTCAATGAATTAAAGTTTTAAAAACTTTTGATTATTAGTTAACTTTTTGTATTCATTAGCCCGAGAGTACAGACATTTTTTTTTTCCACAGAACAAGTTTAATTGCTATCGGTAAGAAATAAATGAAATAGATCACTAATATAGCATTAGGCATAACATATTGGGTTTCTCTTAGAACAAATTGATTGACGAGAGCATATTTTATAAAAACTAGAAAATTTGAGTAAATTAAAGAGCTTTTTATCTAATAAAATATTTGACTGCTATTCAGCAGAACCTCTTCAAATATATCTCCATGTATGTTCAGGAAGTTCTAAATATTTGGGTTTCTTACCATGTTTGTTTAGATTCATGCTCGGTATCAATTGGCTTTTTACATTTTCTCCTTAGGTCGAGGGGAAACGGGGTCACAGTGGCGGCATTATTACACTGGGAGCCCCCCAGGGAAGGAGACCTGCCTGTACACAACTACAGAATCACCTGGATATCTCAACATACACACACCGCGCACAAACACACATTACAAACGCAAACAGCTCACAGCAATATGCACACACGGCCGACACACTCCCGCTCACAACAGGGGAAAATGGAGAGCAACACCAGGCTGACTCAGGGGGTAAGACAACTTTCCATATGACAGAGAATATCACAAAGTTATGTCTTCACATGATTTTAAAAAACAAAAGATTAGAATTGGATAATTAATATATTAATAGGTGCTTGTTAAGGAATTAAACTTGCAAGTTGAAACCAGTTCCATCAGTGTTGATATAGTCGCTGGTATGTCCTGTATTAGTAAAGGAAGTTTCGACGAGTCGTTCTAAAATTGCAAATTTCCACTTCCATTTCATGGGTTAATGAGGTAAATGAGTTCAAAGAAACACACACACACACACACACACACACACACACACACACACACACACACACACACACACACACACACACACACACACACACACACACACACACACACACACACACACACACACACACACACACACACACTGAAAGAATTGCATGCTTGTTACCTCTCCCTGTTGTATAAACCATAATCTAAACCCACTATCTAATATAATCCTGTAACCGCTCTCTTCTTTCTTCATACACTGTTCTCACACAGTGGGTGAAACAACACGCAGCACATAGAAGATTTTTAGCCGCACCTGAGAAGTTTTACCAGGCCCATAAACATATGGACTTTACACACATGTGCAATCACTCCCACATGTACAATCCCTGTTTTGTTTTTGTTTTTGTTTTTTTTTGCTTTCGATCCCTATAGTAACTTAACAGGCCAAAGCTGAGCTATGACAGCTTCAGCCACTTTGGGCAGGTTTTCTACAGAAAACTGAAAATATCTGGGAAGTAGTGAGCATAAGGAGAAATGTCAGTAGCCTGCAACACAGGAATGGAACGAGCCCTTATAAAACACATTCAGATTATTTTTATGTTTAAAGAAATATTGTCCTCCTATTTTCCTAGCATAATTTAATTGGTGATCCTGAATTGCCTCTAGGTGTGAACGTGAGGGTGAGTCTAGACATTCTGTCTCTCTGTGTTTGCCCTGTGATGGATCAGTTGCTCGTCCAGGCGTACTCTGCCTTTGCTATAGTCACACTGATTCCAGTGTGCGGAAGAGGATGAAATGAGTTGGTTGGAGGATGTTCACCTCAGGCCAACATTTGTCAATACAAATGTGACAAATGTGAATCAACTGGAAAATGTGCTCTTGTTCTGGGATGTGAATTTGAACAATGAGCAAAAATGAGACATTGGAAAAAAAACATGGTCTCGCTGTTCTGTGTTAAACTTGCATGAGAGTTTGAAACTTGCCAAAGTTACCAAAGTTTATTCAGCTGGGATTTATGGATATTTAGGTCTGGAGGTGTGGTTTCATTATTTTGCTTGCAGACATTATTTAAAGTAAATCACTTTATGTGAGCGCTATTTTGGATCTGTTTTGACATATTCACCCTGAAATTGTCGCCTGCCGTGCGCTCCCCTTATTGATGTCTTCTGCAGACTTCGTGCACACGCTCTATGTGGATCTGTAAACACAAGGTCATTCACAGAAAGGCACGCTATTATCTCTGGGGGATTGTAACGTTGTTAGAAGCTCTTTGACAGCACGTATGTCTGGGCTTTATGCTGCTGAAATAGCATGACAACCGAGCTGTGGAGATCGACTGACAAGAGAGAGAATTGGCTCTCCCAGATAATGTGTTCAACTCAAGCATCTGGGAATGTACTGACAACATGCCACTCACTGCAGCGTAATGGCATTACTGACTGGGTGCATCGGTTGAAAAGCATACGTTCCTTGTGAGGAAAGTGTTATATGGCCAATATTTAGATGTTAATGTGGTGCTTTGGCTGCCAGCATTCTACTGTGGTGGGAAGAATTGGCTGTCAGACTGAGGGGATGTGAGGTTATTATATACAGTAAAACAGTGCTGTCTCATTTTTGCTCTTTTGTGTGGTTATACTTCAAAGGGTGGATTTTGTTATTCTGATTATAGGTGTGATGTAATACATTCGCAATGCAGCTGAGTCCAGTCAGCAGCACCAAAATACCCATAATCACAGCAAACAACACAAACAGATATTACAGCTTTGACGCAACAGGTATGATTGCCTCTGTACTGACTGAACCTTTTTTTTTTTTTTTTAAGGATATAATGAGCAAAACAGAGAATGCTCAAAGTATTTTTGCCCCGTTCATCTTTTGACCCTCTTGCTGGAAGTATAATGTGAACGTTTACCGCAAGAAAAGAAAAAAAAAGCTGAAAAGTAAACATGTGAGTTTCCAGGTTGAATGCAGCCTCACTCATATGGACCTACCTATCCTTAAGTAGTGATGGCGATCCCAGACTGAGCCTGGTGGAGCCATTTATCTGCAGTCTGGTCCTCTGTTCTGCTTGGCTGGGAGGTCTGGAATTTAAATGAGCCCCCCCTAACTAGTGTTTCCTCCTTGCTTCCGCATCTAGACACACAAACAGCAGCATCGCAACAGGTAGGTATGACCAAGAATAGCATAGCCATACAGCTTTTGTATCACTGAAATCATTGATGTTACATTACTGTCAATCAGCACAATTCCCTCGGTGTGAATGTAGCACATATCATGTCATCCTGTCAATCAGGAATTTATGGTGGGCTACAAAATACTTTTGTACTGAACCTGATGGTAAAAAGGGAATTCAGGGGAAGCATTCAAATGTGGAAAAACCTCTGCTGAATCAGTGCTTTTAAATATACATCCCTTTCTTACATATAATGTCCACTGACATTACTCGCCAGAATAGAAATCCAGGCTTCTCTTGCTCTCTCTCTTTGTTTTACAACACACACTCACACACACACACACACACACACACACACACACACACACACACACACACACACACACACACACACACACACACACACACACACACACACACACACACACACACACACACACACACACACACACACACACACACACACGTACAGCTGTACAGGCCATATGTTTTGGCTATCTTCAGGATAATGGGAATACTTTTAACCCATTTTGTCCGTCGGTCACCAAGAAACTGCTTTTAACTTGTTTTTGTCACAATGTCTCTAAAGTGTACACACATACAGCGCCGCACACACACAGACTCTTTATCGTCCAAGCATCTCTTTGTTGTGACTAGCTCGAATCCACATAGGCAGGCAGAGCTGATAGACTGAGAGCCTGTTAATGAGCTGTCAGTCAAAAAGCAAGCTAATGCAGAACAGGTCTGGACTGTCAGTCATAAGGCAGAGCACACAGCTACGGCTGCTGCTGTTGATGATGATGAGGTTGATGTTGATGGTTACGACAATGATGACAACGTGGTTTGTAATGATAATATATAATAGAAAGAAGCTGGCTTTAAATGTGGTATCCCCAGTGTGATCCTGACTGGGCTTCTTTGTTTCATGCAGAAGATTGACTTTAAACCAAAAGGAGGTGATGGTTGTTGTTGGGTTTTTTTTTTTGGTTGTTTTTTAGATATTCTTACAGCTTTGACAATACTAGAAAAAGCACTCTACAGCAGTGTCTGACCTGTTGTAGGTTTTCTTAATTCATTTGTATCTCAATATTGTGCTTCTGTTGAGGAGGTGGCAGAACAGACCTCATAGCAGCTCACTGTTGTCAAAGGAGACCAGATGCATCCTGGACAGGTACAAGTCCTTTGGTATCTCTGCACCGCAGACTGGCAACTACAGAAATAATTGAAATATGAATCATCTTATCATGCCCGCCTTTTGATTGTGGAAGACAGAGTTACCAAATATAAGCAACATGCAAACTCGGCAAAGTAAAGCCCTGCATGAAATTGGACGTGAGTCTTTTTTGCAATGGTTGCTACTGTGACTAGTTTCATGGTCCAATACTGTTACCGTCCACGGGTATACTCAGTTCCAGCTGTAGCTAGAGTATATATTTTAAGTGTTTTGAAGTAGTCATGTGAGATGGCAAGCAAATGGGCAGTTTTTAACACACAACATGTTTTCCTATTCCTAGCCTTAAGGATGTACAGCCTCACCATTTTCATTTTCAAATTCAGTCTGTGTTTGTCCTTAAGAGTTATGTTTTCATTTTTTTAATGATGTATTTATGCATTCTAGGCACAGTGCGAGTTGTGGCTGCGGGGCCTGCTACCTGCCACATCTTACCTCCTATCTGTCCAGACAGTGGCCTACTGGGGCCAGAAGAGACTGAAGAGCCCCAGATCCCAGCTGGTTTTCACCACTATTGCTCATGCAGGTAATACACAAAAGAGGCCAGCTCACAGAGCTCAGCAATAGCCACTTAAGTCACATATTCTCATTTATGCAGCACTTCAATGTAATCTAATATATGCAAACAATTGTAATGAGACTGTGAGAATTTCCACAGCATAAAATGGGCAGCAGACAAATATATTAAGAATTTTAGAACGTTGTGTATATTTGACAAAAAGAAAATGTTAAGAATTTGGGGAGAGTATAATTATTATACTAATCATTTTAAGTTAGTATTAATGAATTCCAAAACACCACTCAATCAGATACATAATTCAAGTGTGAATTTTGTCTCACCAGTTATGAACTAAGTTGTTTGATGCTGCATCTCTGAGAAACAACGTTAGAAATATTTCTGAACTTTGTGTTCATTGTTTTCATTTAATTTTAATGAAACAATGGTCAAGTAGCCTATGCTTTACTGTAGTTATAAATGAAGTGTGGTGTAACTCATAGGTGACAAAACTTTAATCACGTTTGTGAATATATGTATTTATTTTTATGTATGAAATGTGCAAATGAAAAATTGTTTTCGATTAAAAAGTAAAAATACAAATCTTACAGTCAGAGGCCCTAAAGACATCCAATAGATGTATTTCATATTTTTCCTGTTTTGTTTTTAACACCACATAATTTAACTAAACTTAAGATGCTCTCAGTAAAGACAGTTTCAACAAGTTTATCTGCACTTGTTCAGTCTGTGATGCTGTTATTTAACCAGACACACATCTAATGCCAGCCACTCCTTCAGCAACCAAGTACCCATATCCCACAAACTGCTTCTTACATTCCAATTTTACACTTTTCATTTATTATTGTCAAGACAATAATGAATACTGTTTATACAGCACAGTCCACAGCGCTCATTTGTTAGCAGTCATACATTTTTTTTAAGTTAATGATTTTCCTGTTCGAGTTAGAGCTACTGCATTTGCTGACTGTCAGCACATTTTGTCCACCTACAGCTGCACTATTTAAACACAGCATACACTGGAAAGTAATGGTCCTTGAGGCAACCGAGGTATTTATAGGTGACCTATCGGTCAGTCCAGCAGGGGATTATAGCCAGCTGCAGCTCCATTACTAATCCACATAACAACAACTTCATATGGAACACATTATCATTTCTAATTCAGAGGTGTTAATATTTGACTCAGTCTCAGTATTAACTTGCAGCCCAATGCCAATGAGGGGCATTTAAGCCATATACAGCCTATTAATGCTTGTACTTAAATGAAACCACAGGAAAGTAGCTACCTGCTGCAGTTCAAATTTAATATATTTTAGGCCTAATACAATTATAAATACCATGAGCTTGGCAACAGGTTTTATGTATTCACCATGCAAAATTATTTAATTTAGGCTTGCAGTGGCAATTTAGAGACCTCAGTTAACTTAACATACAGTACATGTCCCTGGATTGTGAGGGGAAACCTGATGAGATACCTGATTAGACTCTCGAATCAAAGTGATTGTAAATCACTACTCCATCATGTTCAGCCTTTTCAAAGAGAAATAGACAATTTAACAAGGAAAACATGCAAACTACACACACAGAATAACTACATTCACTTTATGAAAATGTGAAAATAAAAAAGACTACTTGTCATGTATGAGCTTTAAAAAAAAAATTGACATTTTACAATTTTGATCCATGTCGTTCCAATAAAAAGCCTTTAAGTGAATCAATGTAATTAAATGTATCGTTTTCTCTTCTTTCAAAGGTGAAGACTTCTCCAACGAACTCCCCTCTTCCTCATCATCAGCTTCGTCATCCATTGCTTCCTCTTCGCCTGGTTCATCCTCCCCATCATCTTCCTCGGACCTTGCTGTGTCCTCCTCTCTGCCTCACCCTGACGCTTCCCTCAACCCTGGAAACCTGAGGCTGGAAATTGCTGCCCCTCATTACCATGACAACCAGCTGCAGGTGAAGGTGTTCTGGAAGTGGCCCCAACAGGGTGAGTTTCTCCTCAAAACGCCATTGGTCTGTGAGTCGGTGTGTGTCAATGGGTAAACTTAACTAACGATGTAAATCACTCTGGGACTGCTCAAGCAGTTGAAAAGTTGAAAAGCTCTATAAGTGAAATCTATTCACCATTTTTACCATGTCTCACTTTAATGAAGCGCAATGTGTAAACTGAAAATGATGATAATAGAACGTTTGTTCCATTTATGAGGCACTATGGGGTTGTGTGCATTGTTCACCTCGTCGATTGACCTCCTCGACGGTAGAGCTGTGGATAAGACCAATTACTACATTAAATATGTGTGTCATAGATCTTTGTCTAACGGTTTAAAAAATATTAATCAGATTTCGAGTAGTATATCAAAAATATAAATAAGTCGTACTGAATATCAGTGCCTGAACTCAGTTGAAGCAGCCAGGATTTTAAGATAAGATAAGATAAGATGACATGACATGGCATGACAACATAAGCTTTGTGGCACATTGGGAAATTTTGTCGTCACAATAGCTTTTCATTGCACAAATGAAAATATTAAGGAATCATAGATATAAAAATACCAATGAACTACATGCTCATTTGTGCATTTTGCAGTAGTGCTGAAGAAATTCTGAAGAGGAAGGAATTGACTGGACTCGAGGATGATGCAAATCATTTATTACAGATGAACTGATGATAAAGTGAATTAGAATTGTAGAGAATAGCTGAGAGGATTCAGAGAGAGGAAGACCAGAGGTCAGACCAAGCGGGAGGAGCTCTATATAGAAGAATGACGTGGTCAGTTTTTCTTTATCATTGAGCAGCTATGCATCATACTGAAAGGTGATACTATTTCCTCAACCACTGTAATAACATGAGAGGAGTGAGAAATCATGAAAAAGCTGCGGCATTGTACCAGATTGCATTCCTCGAATGAAGTTGCGAGTGGGAGAAATTTAACCAGAAAAACAAACATATATGCAGCTAGAAATGAGAGACAGCCTGAAGAGCGGTGAGTATTATGATTAAGTATCGAGACATATTTTCCTCAGGTTTCCAGCCATATCATCCATCGCTACCCATCTTAAAACAAACACAGATCCTAGAATGTACGTCTGAGCCCTCTTTTGTTCTTCTCTATTTCAGCCAGACAGAGACACCCTGGCCCATACATTTTGCGGTGGCGTCCACACATCTGCAGTACTAATATTACAGGCACTGAGAGAACAACAATAGTGCAGGTATGAACACCGCAACTTGGATTTATGTGCATCTGTGTGTAGATGAAATTTTGCAATGGTGTCTTGTTTCCCTGGTGCTTGCGTGTGCATGTGCAGATCACCGATCAGATTTCTTCACCATAATTCAGACCAGTCGAGCATGTTCTCATCCTCTGCCTGTGTGGAGCTTTGTCTCTGTGCTATCACCTCGGTCTTTGTCTAACATCACTCTTACTATAATTCTGTCAAACGCCTGGGAAAGGTACAGTCACTTTTGGATAATCTAATACTGCCCAATCAGCAATTGAGTTCCACAAGGGCGCACATGTGCACTGAGGTTCCTTTTGGGTATGCTTAAAGTACTCTAAACTAAGATAAACAAGCTCAAGAAACACTTTAACCTGCGCCAATTTTCAATGCAAAGTTTTCACAGGTGTGCCTTACAAATAGGTAAATCAGTAAATGTCAACGTTTGACAGAAAGTAGAATCGGTGCTGAAGTGCTTTATGGACTCACTTCAGTAATAACTGCTAACCATTAAGTGGGTTGCCAAAACCAACACAGGCAAATCTCATGTGAAGTAACTTTATGCACAATGCTCTGTGTAAATTACAACGGTTTTCAGTATACATTACAAATTGTAGCTGCTGCAAAGCATTGGCGCCTTCCAAACAGATAAGCTGCCATAAACTGGCCGTACTGTTGCATAAAACCCTAACTGGACTCACCGTACTTTCATCTTGTCCCATTGCTAACCTCTCGCCCTCAAATGATCGCATACGCCGTCGCCTGATCAAATGTTGGAAGATCTGTGTACTTTTTGTTGAGGTCACCAAATGTGATTTTCTGCTCGTTGGAGTTATGACATTTCTTGCCATTTGAAACGGCCAACCTTCAAATTTGCCAGAGGCCGTCAAAATGTGTTTATTTTCACATGATGCTAACACGATGCGCATGAATCAGGTTCCAAGACCAAAAAAAAAAAGTGATAAAATGTGGATTTTAAGGCGTTGGTTCTCAAACCTTTTACACCATGTACCACGTAAGGAAATGTTGAAGTACCACCACTTTGACCAAGATGAACATTTTGTATTAGAGGCGAACATGATTAGTGCGGAACAGCTCACAGCGAAACATTTATACTGCTCATATGACGATTACTCACTGATACTGCACACAAGTGTAGTTTTAACCTGGGGGCCACGCTAATGTGCTTGCCAGCGACTTCTCTGTCACAACGATGATTCACTGCTGTCACTGTGGTGCTGATGGGAGAGGGGGATAGAGAGAGAGGCAAGTGCACAAAAGGAAGGAGACAAAGGAGGACTGAACATAACATTTTGAAAATAGTAGTTATTCTCAGTTACTGCATTTTAAAGTACACGACTTTGCTACATGCATTACGAGACGGAGCTCAGGTGCCACTGGTGCTACCACAGTACCACCGTTTTGCTTCAAAAGATCTTCCCCTGGAAGGCCTACCAACTATGGTGTGTGTCACACACACCTTATACATTCATTAACAATAATATATTTAACTAATAATGACGGTGTCGGAGGTCAGACACTCAAACAGAATTTACTACCTGTTGTGAGACAAACCATGTTGCATGTGCGAGTGGAAAGGTATTTGTGTTTCACTGTTTCCATCGTTGGCCCAGTTTTATTCAAGTGTGACTGAAAGCTTTGTGCAGTCTGCTGGTGAAGTAGCTTTAATCACACTGAAGAGTGGATGAATTTAATAACCCCCATACCCACTGGCAAATTGCTCCCTGCTCATAACACGCATTTATTCCAAACTTGACTTATTTCACTCTCGCTGCAGGGCACCCATCACACTATTACAGGCCTGCTGTTTGCCTGTAAGTACCGCGTCTCTGTGGCAATGAAGGCCAATCCGGGATCAGAGGCTGTTGCCTGGCTTACAACTCCCTCATGCTCCTCCATCAGAGTCAGAGGAGGCAAAGCGTTGCCCTGTAACGTGGAGGGTAAGGGTAACCGAACACAGATGTCAAGCAGCGTTCATTAATCCTTTCACTCCTTGACTATTAAGAATAGCATAACAGGCTTGTTTTATTTGCCATTTTAATTAAAGTCATGGTCATGAACTTTTGTACAGAGACTGAAACATTCTTTTTTGTTGATGTGCCCAGTTGTGTACTTTACCAAAGAGATACTTTGTCTTTTTGCTTCAGAGCGCCTCCTGGCAGGCAGGAAGGTGGTACTGCGTCCAGAGCGGCTGACCGCTGACTTTCAGCAAGTCAACGGCTCCCTCGTCACCAGGTTTCACTGGAGGATGTCCCAGAATGCACTGGACCCAGAAGCTATTGAGGGTTTCCAGTTCACCTGGACTTTGCAGTCTGAGATCGCAGCAACAGCAGAAGGCCAGGAGGACACGCTTATCTCCCAGACTCAGACCATTGCCCAGGTGAAACAAAGGGTTATCAGAAAAAAATGATTAGGTTGTGTACAAATTATGACAGATTATGTATGTATTAAATTTGAGTAGCTTTATTTTAGAAATCACCAGTTGGAGTCTGTGCTTTATTTATTCCATTTTATATATTCTGAATTTATTAGGCCAGGCAATACAACTTTATTTGTATAACACATTTCAAAAGGCAATTCAAAGTAAACCTGGTAAGAGCAATGCAGTGAGAAAGGTGGCTAAAAACAAGCAAAGATAAAAACATAAAAGCATTCAAGCTAAATAAGATAAATCAGAAAAAGACAAATATAAAAAGAACACAATTCTTTAAAAGCATGAGTAACACCAGGGCTCAGGTTTTCTCTTCAGACATATATCATTGATGACTTAAACAAAACTCACCTCTGTGCTATTTAGGAAAAAAACAAATAGGAGAGAAAAGAAAGCATACATTTTATTGATCCCCTCGGGGAGATTACTTCTCTGCATTTACCCTCTGTGGTAGCGTGCCGCTCCTAGCGCCCAGTGGAGAGCTCGGCCAGCGGTTGGGGTCAAGGGTCATGCTGAGGGTCCTGCAGCGGTGACCTCTTAGTCATGGGATTCATACCTGCGGATTTCCAAGTCCGCTTCTCTAACCTCTCGGCCACTGCCACCCGAAACCTGACAAAATGGAAGAGAAGACATTTTTACAAACCATAAACTTGTGTAATTGTTGGAAGATATATTTTTCAAGAATGTTATGGAAGATTTGATATTTATCTGTAATTATGAATGAATCATTGATGAATCTAGTTTTTGAGACGCAGATTTAAGGGCTTGTGGAAATATCTCAGGGGTTTGAGATCATAATGTCTGAAACAGTTTTGAATAAACCAAGTCGGGAGAATGTCAGTGCACCAGGAACAAAACTTTCGATAGTAATCATCTCCGTCAAGCAAGCCTGTAATTTAAGTGGGTCATATGAACTGGCCAAGCTGTGAGGACACAGACTGCTCCTCTGATGTTTTAGTTTGTTACTGTAATATAGGAATTAATTGCAGGCTGTCTAGTGAACCTGTATACAGTGGATGGAACTGTTTTATATACACTTATCTACTTCTAATATGGGCAGACAATACTGTGTCTAATACTCGTGAATGAATATGAATACATAAGTATAAGCCTTCGTTAGAGCGAATGAGATTATCTCAGATTATAAAATATGATATACCAAGTTTTATTTTTAAGCATATGTAATATGAGCCCCCAATCTCATCTTCTGAACAGTCTCACTTTAATGAAGCACAGTCATTGTTACACACTCCTTTAGTGAGCTAAAACATTTTTTATTGATAATGTTGTGGTTTTGTAAACTCACTCTGCTTCCCTCTTCAGTCTCAGCGGGAGGTGACGGTTGAAGGTCTTCAGGCTCAAAGTGTTTACAAGCTGCAGCTCCAGGTCCTGACAGCAGGGGGCGCTAGTGGAGCAGCAGTCTCCAAGACCATATACACTCCTGCCATCAACGCCTCACTTGGATAGGTAGCGACACTTTCTCATCAAAGCATTTGTCTTTAGCGCCAATGAATACATACATCTGTTATTAAGTGATCATTTGTATAAAATTTACTTCATATTCTGAGACGGGTTCAAACTTCTGTCTACTTAACTTTTGTCCATGTTAATCTCTTTCAGGCCCCAACCTAGAATCTACTACTATTCTGTCATTTTTACCCAAACCCACTGTCATGCTGTCTTCCACTGTGCAGGAGAGTCTCAGTAAAGGTTCAATGCAGACGCTAAAATTGCAAAAAAATTGGTTTTCCTTGTGAAGTAAATTTTTCACTCACAAAATGTATTCCCTATGTCGACTGTCTGCATATTCTCATTTGTCTCAGAGTGCCAAAGCAAATTAATCAGCTCATGTGGCCTCGGTCATGCATCTTTGAAAGATATTTAATCTCTTATCCAAGTCGTATGATACTTGATTAATGGGCAAAATATTTTTAAAAGACAGAACGCGTCCCGTTGACCTGACTGAGCTGCTTTGAGTTACTTTGTATTCTTTTTTTCCTTCATGAATCCAGCTTGATCAACATTGCTTTGTTAAGGTGGTAAAATTCCAATTTTTGGATAAAGCACTATATGCCTTGCCACTAAAAAGCTGATTCCCATTTGTAAAACTGCTGCAAAATTGAAATGATGGATGGATTGTGATACGTTCAATTCGATTTCAGTTCAGTTTTATTAATATAGCAAGAATCACAGCAAATCTACTTAATGGCACTTTTACAAACAAAAACTTCCAACACTTGAACATGCAGAGATGACAGTGGAAAGAGAAACACAAAAGAAAACCTTTGAATAAACTTTTGCAGGAAAGGACTCGAGAGGTAGCAGTTTTCCCCAAGTACCAGTCACAGGTTAGGGGATATTAAAAGTGTGAAGGACCAATGAGAGACAGTGAGCAACACACACACTGCAGACGTGATGGGACAAGGAGGTCCGGATCACAAACATCCAGTTCCACAGTCCTGAAGTCCACCCGGAGCTCCTGCAGGAAAGGACACAGAAACAAAAAGAGGATTTCAGTCAAATAATACAATTTAATCTCTTTACACCACTTGAGCCGAAGGACACTCGCGAAAAGACATAATATGTCTGTTGTTTTTGATCATGCTAGTAGAGACTATAGCACTGACCTTATGTACAAATAGTTCAGCAACAGAACTTTTATTTGAAATGTCTTGCTGCGTTATCTTTCAGTGGGTGTGCAGAACTCCTGATAGAAACTCAGACATGTTATTATTGTGCTCATATGTTTGTTGTTGTTTTTTTTACTGAGCTGGAGAAGAATTTGATTGTTGATTCTGGAATTCAGGTGTATCACCAGATGGTGAGATGGGACACTTTCACACGGCTATCATACCTGCGGTAGACTTTCACACAAAGATATTGTACCATTGCTTCAGATAAGCTGAACGATACCGCGATCATACACCCGATAACTACTATGTTAATATTCTCTTCATGTAACTTTTTACTGTTTATAATTTTGTAGTTGATTTCCTCACTAAACTGTTGGTTTTATTTATTGTTTTCCTGTATAAGATGTTTTGTAATTAAAGGTGACAAAGACACACCGTCTGCTGTGTCACTGGTGTGAAGACCAGAAAATAATTAGAAAGTCAATCATTCCAAAGCCTCTGGCTTGTCTGGCCAGACCACGACTCAAAACACACCTATGTACTTTGGCCAACAAAAGTATTAGCTGTACGGGTTCAATGGCATCGGTTTATTAAAAAAAAATTATACATTTAACTCAAAAGAACCAAGTGCAAACATGCAAAAAGCAGCAGAAGGCTTTCTAAATCTGAACTAAGGAAGAAAAAAACACTAAATTGGTTCACGGCATTGAAGAAGAAAAAGATGAAAGGTCAAAATATATCACTGCTACAGCTAAAAGGCCTCCCGAGAGTTGATTATTCCAGTTGAGACGAGGCAATCATTCTGACCTGCAGCTCAGCTAACCACCTTTATGCTCGGCAAAATGAAACAGAACCACAGACACAGAGGAGAAAGATGGGTTAGGTGCAATGTGCAATGAGATGCAGTTATCAAATATTGTAATAAGTACATGATTTGAGATGGATACCAGCACGTAAAACCCTGTGACATGACGTTTCAAGTGAAAACGAATTGTTCTTGTGCTCTCATTACAGAGAACTTTCACGTTTAGATGTTGAGAAGGAAGCGTTGTGAAAACGACGCTGCAGAAACACTGAAGATCATGTAGTTTTCATGTGGGGCCACCAGTGGGTGCTGTTTGTATGTATTCTATGTATGCACAAAGTGAACAGTATCAGTATCCCGATACCAATATGATAGTTATTATTCAAGGTAAATGCATCATCAAATCTGGATGATGTTTTATGACTGTGTTTTCATCATGTGCATTTGTCCCCCAAGGGGAAAACGAGCACGAGCCTGATGACTGTGACGCGTAGCCAATCAGAAAGCAAGGTGACGTAGTGGCGAGGAAACGCCTGACCGGAAGCATGCGTGGAATCCAAAAATGTAAACAGTTGTCATGATGAACCAACACCTCTTCTTTTTAAAATGTGTTTTTTTGGGGGGATAAAAACACACCACAAATGATCGCCATTGCATCCTCTTCGTCCGCCATGTTTGTTAACACTGGAATCACGTTTGATACCGAGTGGCTCCACACCACACACTGTACAACCAAAACCTGTTAAAACTGTGATTATTTATCACATGTGGTCCCTTAGGTTTGGGAAATCTGCCTACAATTTTAAAATCCTGCCGTGTGAGCCGGGCATGAGCATCGATCTCATTGGACTGGTATCCTTCGATATTGATACCAACATAGGTATCAATATTATCGATATTTGGATCAATCAGTCCACCACTACCATACATGAGGCCCAGGTCTGAACGACGAC
Organism: Blennius ocellaris; assembly: GCF_963422515.1. Lineage (NCBI taxonomy): Eukaryota > Metazoa > Chordata > Actinopteri > Blenniiformes > Blenniidae > Blennius > Blennius ocellaris. The sequence continues at coordinate 10,416,425 of NC_137661.1, read as the reverse complement.
TCGTCATGTCTGTGGGGAGTTAGAATGTTTACTGGAGTGTGGAAGGTTGTAATGCTAAACCACAGCGCCAACTAGAGGCACGTCATGCAACCCACGCCTTTTTAATCGTTTCCACCTTCGTTTTTAAAGTCTCTTTAAAGTCCAAACCCACCCCCAAAAAAACGTTTTTACAGTCGATCGCTGTCTCGTAAACGAGATCGCAGGCGAACAACTGTTTTCACGAGAAATAAATTAATCTACGTGAAAAAAATCAGCATCAAACGAAGGTTGTATGATCCGTGCTTTATTAGAAAACATCCAGCACAGTAAAAGAATCAACTGGCAGTGAAGCTCGGATTGTGAATAACCCCGGAGTAACATTTTTGGCCAAATATTAACCATTCTGCAGCAGCTGACGGTGGAGTGAATGATTACCACATAATGGTTAGCAGTAGCCGCTAATCACGAGCCGCGAACTGCAGCGAAACCGAGGTAGACCACGCTTCATCTCTTCTGAAATCACGTTACTGACTACACAATTGTCTGAATAAGGATATAAAACAACAATAGCTTGCACGTTGTGCTTGTGTTGTCCAAATCATAAAACACGTGTTGTCGTTACAACTTCATTCAGACATTTTTGAGAAAGGCGATAAAATGCAAATCAAGACTCGAGTAGTCGAAAAAGAGAACTTACCCCTCTCCCGAAACATTACTGCAGGATTGGACGCTTTTTGAATGGGTTCCGTTTTTATGTTGGCATTAACGGGGGTGGTGCAACGTGGATTGTATATTTGTTTGCTGCGCTGTATCTAAATTAAGGTCGGAAGACAAACCGAAAAGCCGAAGGTGCTTTCGGGGACCTCTCCGGAGAAAACCGAGGCTGAGCGCTGCGTTGTGACGTATTAAGTCAGCGACCACAGCTTGAATTGTTTCTTGAAATCGTGGCTGGATGAAACACTTTGTCACATCACTTACAAGTAAGTGGATGTTATCATTTCTGTCTGCTTGGTATCACATATTTGGCATATTTGAGTCCAGACTTGTTTGTATACGTCAAATACGCTCCCTTTTTGGTTTTAGACGCCTCCAACTTCCCACTAAAATGGAGGAAATGTGTTTTGTCGTTGCTTTGTGTAGTCGTCTGTTTTGGCGAAAGCTAGCACGTAGGGCTACTTCCCAAATATTTACTTTCACATGTAAATATGTATACCTTGCCACAGTAGTCTGTTTTGGATTACGATATGTACTGAGGTGTTTATTTGAACGTGCTTAGTCAATCTGGCGTTGAAATGTTGCATTCTTTCCGCTAACAAGACCGTTTACATTAAACCCAGTCACTAACTTAATTGAATATACCGTTTTTAACGGCTGGTATTTAAACGTAATGACTGATTTGATCTTTCAAGTCCCGTAAAATATAGCTGCTGCAGGTCGTGTTTATTTCACGGCGACTTCAATATTTAAACATGACGGTGGCTGCTTTTCATGTTTCTCTTCCATCGAGAGTGGAACGACATTAAATTCAAGTGTTTATAATCATGTTATCGAGGTTAATATGCACTGAAATATGTCAGTTGTAAAATCTGAAATGTGGCAAACGAGTCTTGCAATTTGTATTTGTATTTGGAGAAAAAAACAGACTAATTGTAGTCACTTTTACATAACTCTTCTCTTGAAATAGTTTGTTTTGTTTTCTCTGCCAAGCCATCCATTCATGCTTATACTAGTCACCTATAAGCCTTGTGCATATTAATATTTACTTATTTGTTTTTTTATCCTTACGTTTAATTTGTCATTTTAACTTTCTTTTCTATTTATTTTTTTTGTATTCTGCATGGAGCAACTGCAAAGAATTTCCCTCTGAGATTAAAAAGTCTATTTTGAAATGAAGATGGACATTCATATTTATTTAAAAAAAGATCTTTTCATTTTACAACAGGTAGTTTTGCAATATTAATTTAATTCAATACAATTGTATTTATACAGCAACAAATACAACAGTCATTTCTCGGTGCTTTTAACGGAGAAAAACCCAATGAATATCATTAAGCGTTTTGAAAGGTTTTCTTAATTTGGGTCTTGATTTCCCTCAGATAACTGTATCCATTCATATAAAATGACGGTGCTGAGCAACTACAACTTGAGAGGTGATATGATGCACCTGCAGGATTTACATATTGCTCAAAGTTATTTCAACCTATTGCTAAAGTACATTTAATTTACAGTGAAATAGGTGGTCCATGCTATCAGATGGGCCTCGACATGATAGCTAGTGCATTGTCATCACAGATAGAAAAAATGTATGTGTGTATATACTATATATATATATATATATAGGTGAAACTTTAAAATGCTTAAGTTGTCCCAATGACACTTGCTTAAAAATGCTTTGAAATAATGGACGTATTAACTTTCAAACACAACAAATCAACCGTTGGAGTACGATGACTTAATGTCATTACTTCACATGTGTTTAATTCTCTAAATTGGTTCACATTGTCCTCTCATTCCATTTAGGAGACCAAGATGGTGAAATCTTGACACTGAGGAATGTTTGTAAGCAACAATGTTTTAGTCGAGGAGCATTGGTCTGTGGTGAAGAAGGCTGAAGAAAACCCACCTCCGTTCGCACTGAACCTCCTTCACAGAAGAAAACAAGTTGGATGCGTGAGGATAAAGGAGGAAAATCCTATTTGCAGTCCACCGAGCTGAAAGGAAGAAAAGGGCAGAAGTGCAGAGAGGAGCGTCGGGGATGGGGTTGAAAAGCCAAAGAAGGGCGTGATGGTTCACAGTGACTCTGCCTCCCCAATGACAACGACACCATCAGCCTCACCTCATTTAACTGTCCCTGCTACTGCACCTCCTCTTATGCTTTCCTCTGGAGGCACTGTGGTTCAGGACCTAACCCATATTCAAACCCAATTCCTCACCACAGACCTGAACTCCAACTCGGGGTTTACACAACCCTCTACTGTCACTCCTGCTGATGCAAACCCCACTGTTGTGACCCAAGGAAAAGCATTAAGCACAACGCCAGTGTCCAGACCAACTCCTTCCACGGATCCAATCGGTGGCCGCACATCAGGCAGGAAAAGGACTCCTAAGGCGTGCAAGTGCTGTGGCCCAAACAGCACAGGACACAATGTTAAAACCTCAGCTAGCGGGAGGGGGAGTGGCAGGGGGAGAGGTGCTGGTCGAAACATTGGGCACACTCTAAAAAGAAACTTCCAGGTGACCCCCATTCAGAGTCTTGATTCTGCCAATGAGAAATCGGCAGATGAAGATGACGCGTGTGAGAAGGTTCATCAGTCCGGGGCAGTGGGTAGCTCTCCATCGCAAACGCCTGAAACTCCTGTCTCCCTAGAGGATGAAAAGGTTAAGAACTGTGTTGATTCTGAAAATGAGGAAGTTAAGAAAAAGAAGAAGTCAGTTCGGGGTTCAGAGGCTGGTAGTGCAGTGCAGAAAGAAGGCAGTCTTAGCCCAAGCACAGAACGGAGATTATCAGGAACATCAGACCAGGGAGGGTGTATGGTTAGAAATCAAAAGAAAGAAGGGAGGGAGATTGAAATAAAAGGAGGCGTTAAAGGTACTACCATCACCTTTAAAGCAGATTCCTTAGGTCAGTCATTGCCAGGGGGAAACCAAAATAAACAGAATTCACAGCATAAAGTTAGAGGTGGGTCAAACTCGGGTAATAGTTCGTTTAGAAATGGAGAAACTGTAAACCTTTGTGACCCGGAAGAGGGGGTGCAGGAGGACTACGTGATTGTAATTGAACCAGGAAATGGTCCGCTGTCCACCTCATGGCCGATCACACCAGGAACACTTCAGGACCTGGACTCTGAAACGGAAGTGTCCCACGGCTCTGAAAGAACAGATCTTTTTTCTTTAGCATCAACACTGTCCAATGGAAGCATTACCGCATCGAAAAACAACGACCACAGTTCCGAAACCATCGAGCTGAAATCTTCGCTTCCATCCGAGGTTTCCTCTCCAACGCTCAGCCCGATAACGGTTTGCAGAAAAGGGAACCCATGGGCCTTATGGGACCACATGCTTTACCCTCTGTCTGGCACTTGGGAAAATATTGAGGAGGAAACATCGGGTAAGAATTCACAACAAGACGCGGTGATGGATGGAATGATGCAGAGAGAAGAAATCCTGGAACAGCGCATCCATATGGTCCATGGTAAGATGTCTTCATTGTTTTTTTTGTGGTTGGCCAAATAGTATTCAAATTAAGATTTCTTTCCTAAATTTAGGGGGGAAATGTCACCATTAAAAAAAACAAACAAAAAAGAAAAACACATCCATACACAAAGATTCGATCTGAACTTATGTTTATTCACTAGTAAAAACATATACAACACATGTTCTTATTTCCAAAACCTATTGAAATTCTGTCTTCTGTAAAATAAATTGAAATTGGACTGTTTTTTTTAAACCCCTTTTCAACAACACAAACAAGCCATTGTTGATCTAGGTAAAATGAGAAAAGAATATTTATAGAATAATATTCTGTAGATTAGTGGAAAATCCTTTTAGTTCAATCCTGATTCACAACTATTTTGATATTAATTTTGTTTAAACCCAAGCAATTCATTTCTTTTAAAACCTGGTTCTACCATATGAATCCCCAGGTACACTTTGGTTTTTTTCCCCCCCAAGTCTGGAGATACACACCACTGACTGAAAGGTGTTTTAACTTGTGCTCGTACACGTCCATGAAGATGGCATGGTGCCCAAAGCCTCCATTTAGGGCATAAATACAGTGATGATTAAGTCTGTTGCCATCATTTTCGTAGGTATTATAACTCAGTGTCTTTTGTTTTAGAGTTTCTGGAGCAATTCTACATAAAATATGGAAGTTTCATTCCTCTCACCGAGACTGATGTTCTGGAGCATCTGAAGACTGAAGGCAAGCCTGACCTCATTGACAGGTTAGTACACACAGTCTAGTGTTAGAGTGAAGTGGAATCTTTAAAATCTTTTAAACCGTGTTATTGAAGTAGCTGTTTGTGTTCAGATGAATTGAGTAGCGATAACTAAAGATGTGCGCTATGGACAAAAGAAAAATAAATCTCTATTTTACAAACACTTCCAATGATGATAAACAGACGATATCCTTTAAAATGTGATTGGTTTTTTGTTTGTTTGTTTTTTTAATTCACAAAAAAGGGAAAATTGTTCTCGCTTACAGAACAGTAGCTCTTGATTATTTAAAGATGTATATTCCAGACACCCACAGTTAAACTGCAATGTAGAGACATTAAATGAATAAACATTCAGGTTCTCTCTCTTCTGAGGTCTTGTGTACAGAAATGCAAGTGCGCAGCAAATACGTATTATTATCATTTCTTTCACGTTAATAAAGTGCTCCATGCACATTCCGCAAAAAAATTGCACACAGAGCTGCTCTTCACGACGACAGTTTTCCAGAATATTTTGCAAATAACTTTATTTTGAGCGACCCGAGTCCGTTCAGCACCAAACTATTTCCAGGCTAGAGAGGTAGACCCACGCCTTGCCACTAAATCATCCGTTGAAGAAAATCTCATGTGTTTTGTTGCCACCGACGCTGCTTGTGGGAGAGGGCGCGTGATCGCCATGTGACTGCAGCGTGCCCACTGATTGGCTTCTGAAGCACCTCTCTGTTACTGTGTGCCTTTCCTTTTTTCTTTGAGGTGGTGTAAATACTCAATAACGTAAAATTGCACATCGTCAAAGCAGTGTTTATGAAACCATCGTAGACGATGTATACCTCACAGATCCCGCTACAAAAACGCTAACATTTCCCAACCAATCGTGTTCTTGAAGGGCATTGTTGAGGAAACCTCCGCTGGAAAAAGACTGATCAATTATGAGGAAGACACAGAGTTAAAAAGCGGAAGGAAGATGAATACAGACAGGCGCACCTGTAATAGGCTGCACTCAGTGTAATCCAGTTTACATTGTTCCTCAACAGGTTTTACAAGGATGCATACAGGAAGCAAACAAGTCAGAATCATTGTGGTTTTGCAGAAGGTTCCATTGTTTGAGTCCTTGTTTTTGTTTTAATCGATCCATTTTAGTAGACTGGACATCAAAGGAGCCATCACTCGGTACAGGGCAGGGCTGGCCTCTGCTCCTGTCGCAGGCTTCATGGTCACTTATAACAAACACACACTGAGCTTGGAGGACCTCGGCACACTGGAGGAACAGAACTGGCTGAATGACCAGGTAAAGACAAGGCTACCATGTAGAAAATGTTGTAACTGCTTCAACGCCCCAGCAAGAAAGTTGTTTTTTTGTTGTTTTTAATATAAATGACTTTGTCAAAGGTTTGTCCAGTGAAAAACACCCTCATATTTGTTCATCGTTTCTAAATGTTATTTTCTATATTTTATGTTCAGATAATAAACATGTATGGCGAGCTCATTATGGAGGCCACAGAGCACAAGGTAAGTCAAGATGTTGTTTTAGTCTTCTGCTGCAGATATAATGAGAATGTGTTCATGTACACAAGGTGCCCCTTTTTGATCTCTCCAAATCGCATTTAAATAGTGAAAACTTCTTTGTTGTGTCTTGACTGACATTTTCTTCCCCAGGTCCATTTTTTCAACAGCTTCTTTCACAAGCAGCTGGTAGCCAAAGGTTATGATGGTGTGAAGAGGTGGACTAAAAAAGTAAGGACAAGGAATTTTGACATTGTCACTGATGAAAGTCACAGTGGAGAAGTAAAAGACAGGAACATTATATGAGGAGGTTTTTTCCCCCAAGGTTATGCAGTAAAGCAGTTTAATTGACAAACTGTGATTCACTTAACGATATAAACAGCAAATATTGTCACATATTTTTATGGTAGTCCAATAATCTGTTCTTATTTGAAAAGTGATTCTATAAAATTATATAAAAGTCATTCATTGTAGCATGACAACACAAACTGTAATAAAAGGTAGTGGTTTTACTAGTGCGACAGAGCAAGTTGGTGTGTTGGCGCATGGATATGTATTTGTTTGTGAGGGAGTATGTTGTAGTGGACTCTACAAATTAACTTTTATTTTAACTCTTGGCACAACTTTATACTTTAATTTGTGTGAATGTTTCAGGTTGACCTGTTCTCCAAGTGGCTCTTGCTAATTCCCATCCATTTAGAGATACACTGGTCACTTGTCACTGTCACCATGGCAACCAAAACCATCAGCTACTATGACAGCCAAGGCATCGTCTTCAGACACACCACAGATGTAAGTGACCCCCCCCCCCCTCCACGTGCTGACGATATCGCAGGTCATATTTTCAGATTTTGACTTCCTGCACAGGAAACTCAAATAATCTCAGTATTTCACCGTTTCAGCTGTTATCTCAGTGGTTCCATTGGTTGAATAGATTTTCATTTTCACGTCGCTATTTAAAGATTTATTCTGAAGGCTGAAGTGATGTGTTTTTTCAATTGTATTATTCAAGCTTTGTTGAGTCCACTGTCAGAAAAGAAGTGTGATTTTAGTCTAAGACATTCTGCATTGTGCTATATAAAGTAAATTGAGACGTGGTAATGCATGCAGAATTGACGTGCATAAAACCCAAGCATTCTGGAACATATATAAAAGTACGTTTGTACCAAGAACACAGTAAATCAACAGTCAGCCGGCCCATCGCAGGGACGATTTGTTGAAAGTTATCGATTGAAATTTCCCATCACAACATGAACAAATAATCTGTAGCAGGTTTGGGGCTCTACATTATGTTGTTTTTGTGAAAATAATCATGGGACAATTCACCTCATCTAAATCAAGAGACTTGCATGAGGTGAATTGTGACCGTTTCAAACAAATCTAGAAACCATCCAGTTGGAATTTCGTGATGACTCTCTGAGGATGAATATATCTGTTTCGGTCCATGCGCTCAGCCTTTTCTTCAAGACAACGTCTGAATAAATAGCTAAATAGAAGCACACTTTACAGAATGACATATTCCATGGCACAACCACTCTGATGAAAAGAAAATGCTTGAATGGAAGTTGTGAATTTTGGTGTCAAGTCAAGGAAATGTGCTGAAAGACTGTATTTCCATGGTTGAACTCTGATCCATGTGTATGTGTGTCCTCCTACCAGAACATCATGAAGTACCTTCAGTCTGAAGCCTCAGAGAAGAAACTGACCGCTTTTCAGAAGGGCTGGACGACTACTATTATCAAGGTGACTGATCCCTGCCTCGAAGCAGCCCTGGTCCTTGAGGGCCGCGGTCCTGCATGCTTTCAATGTTCCCCTGCTTCAACACACTTGAATTTACTGAATGTACCATGATGAAGTCATTACTATCAGTAAGAATATTGGAACCATGCAGGAAAGCGGCCCTCAGAGATGACCACCCCTCGACTCTGAAGTTAAACATGACTTTTAAAGAGTGGCTCATCAGCACTACTTGGTTGATGAGAGGACATGTTAACTTATCACATTTTACAAATGAAATACCTTTTTAAGCTGTTTGCAACATACACTTATCTCAATTAAGAAATCAAAATGTATTTAAAGTCAAAATATAATTGAATTTTGAGTAGTTAAAGTAATGAAACGCAGCTTTGCTGCAAGGTGTTTTTCATCTTTTGAGACTTCACCCTACTTGCACACTGTAGATTCATTTGCATCGCAAGCAATTAAAAGATCACTAAAAGTAGTTCTGTCTGTTGTTTTAACACTCGATGTCTGTATAACCTGAAGTTAATTCGTCGTGACTGACTACAGTTTCAGGCTGCGGTTAAAAATGAAAACAAAAAGGTAAAATATTTAATTTTGTTGTGTTAAAACTCAAATATTCAGTCTGGTTTTAATTATAGGAGAAATGAACTTTTCCATTATATTAAAAGATATTTTTGCGTGTGTGTCTACGTTTGTATCCTCACTTCTAAAACTAATATCCTTTTACCTGACTTTATCTGTGATGTGTTGACTCCTCAGGGTATCCCTCAGCAGAAGAATGACAGCGACTGTGGGGTTTTCATACTTGAGGTGAGACTTTTTTTTTTTTTTTTTTGTTCCTTCTTCCTCTTGCAATGATTGCCATGAAAGTTGAGCTGGTGGATTTTAAATCCTGATGTGTCTTTCTGTCAGTACTGCCGTCGTCTGTCAGTGAAGAAGCCTCTGCTCTTCAGTCAGGAAGACATGCCTTGCATCCGCAAGAGGATCTACAAGGAGCTGTGTGACTGTCATCTTGACAACTGAGCGACCAAATAGCAGCCGCGGTGACTCACTTGGATTCTTGTTTGGTTACATGAGGCCGCCTGCTCAAGTCTGTCGATTGGCCACGTCAATCACAGCCGGCTACAGACGCCACCAACACCTGGCCAGTTGTGTCCAGAGAGCCTTTACTGCCCATCTGTCTGTTGACTAACAAAAAAAAAAAAAAAAAGTCTCTCACTTGGAACTGTTGGTGGTTCGATAATACTCATTTTAGAAGATTATTATGTACACGTTTGCAAAGAACTACTGATGTGGCCCTCGCTGACTCTTGACAATGCAGGACTTCCGGGTGATCGTCCTGTCTACATTCACCCTCCGAAGAGCTTTTCCGAGAAATGGCCCAGATAACCTCCACAGAGCATTTAACTTCAAATGGTTAACAAGTTTTAAACCCACGGATGGACCAACAGGGTGGACCCGCTGTCCCACATGGAGAGGCTTCACTTCCCAGATGGCCATTTGAAGCGAATGACATTGATACTGTTGATTTTGTGCTGCACTGTAGGACAGTGCTATACTCAAGTTTTATGCACGTTTTACAACACACTGATAAAGCGAGCATATTCAATACAATGGACCAGCTGTTTAATTAAAACTTAAGCATTGGAGTTGGAGGGGCGGGAACAGTGGTGCAGTGGTAAACACTTGCATCGTGGCAAGAAGCTTGTGGGTTTGAACCTGGCCCAGGTGGAGCTTGCTTGTTCTCCCATGCGTTTGGGCTTTTTTGTATGTTTTTATTTGCTCCAGGTTGTCTGGTTTCCACCTCCAGTGACCATAAAGGTGTGAATGTGAGCGTGCGTGTGTTTACCCCGTTATGACCTGGCGGCCTGTCCAGGATATATCCTGCCTTCGCCCACTGTTCGCTGGGATCAACTCCAGTGCCCAACGGTTGAATGGGTTCAAGTTATTTTCTGTACTGGATATTTCCTTGTGTAGTTTCAAATACTGAATGTACCTCAACCAAGTTTTCTTCTTTGCATCATGACTCCAAACAGGGGTAGTACTTCTGCAAGGCTGAGAGTATCAGGTTTTGAATACCATAATACAGATTTTTTTCCCCCCCTTATTTCGCTGTTCACTTTCTCTGTCGTTCATTTGATTTCATCACCTTGTTACCTTGTGTTCAAGCAAGCAATTTCTACAAATAAAGATTGTTTATTATTTCCACTTTCCACCATTATTTCCAATCTATTTGATATTCTTGTCTGGTCAGATAGTTGTCAGAACTGCACCCGGCTGCTCCAAGAAGACCAAAAATACTGAACTGCTATTTAGTGCGTCAGCACTAACAACAGTCATTCCTGTCCTGCTCATTTTTATTTATTTTTTGGTTAAAAAGGTGACATTCCACTTACCTTGTGCTAGTTTTTGACACTAGTTCCCACAATACCTCAAAGCTCTTTGCCTGCTATTACTTCTCGAGCAGCACTGCCCTTCTTTCCTGTGCGTGCGACGAGCAAGGACACCTGAACAAAATGACCGGGCTCAAGTGCTAGATTCCACTGGTCTCTGTGTGGGAAGGATACATGAGAACACTGATCCAACTGGGCATAAAGAAGTTTTTGAAATATGCTCATTTGGGTCTTAACTCGTTTCAACCAAGATATACAGAAGACTACCACTGGCTGCTCAACAAGCTGAACCTTGAATGTAATGTGCTTCAGCAGCAGATTACACTGTGTGCCACTCCTGTCAGCTAAGAACATGAAACGGAGACTTATTACTGTACTTTTTGTGCACTCAAGGCTTATTGTCTCTATTCTAAAGTACAAAATCATTTAAAACAATGACCAAATGTATTAAAATGACTACCAAAGGTCCCATATTTGCTCAAACCATCATATGTTACCGCGGTCAAAGAAAGCTGCCTTGAGGTCTTCAGAATCAACAGTGGCAGGATGAATGAAACGTTGCTTTAACCAGTCAGATTATGGGTTGACGACACAGGGGCCATCGAGCAGGCATTCAACATTTCACATCCTTTGGCAGGTCAGAGAGTGTAGAACTAGTCAGCGGCTTCTGGTGTGTGAAATGCATGTTCTCCCTGCATCTCACACACCTGACGATACATGTTCAAATCAGAAGCTGAAAAAATAACTGCAGAGTGCTTACAAAAAAGGTATACAACTTCTAGATGGATTGTATACGACTGGAACAGCGGAAAGTCTCCACCCATGACCCTGATTCTGCAAAGGTGGATTCCTGTTAAAAGGGAGTTTTTCCTTTCCGTTGTCAGCTAAGCTTACTCATGTGGAATCATTAGTCTTTCTCTAAAGGTGCCTTGGGATGGCCGTGTTGTATGTGGCGTTGCTTAGATTAGTGTGTTGGGATAAGGGCTCCCAAACAGACCGGACAAATTTATGAAGAGAGTGAGCTCCACCATCAGGTCCGAGCTGAACTCAGTTCAGCAGGCGGCCAGACAAGTTGAGGAAAGTCAACTGAATACTGAACAATGATTTTCAACCACTAAGACTTTCCTGGAGGAGTTCAGCAAAAGCTCTTACAACTACAGACTGATTTCACCTATAAGTGCAGGAGGGAATGCGAAAGGAAGTCTTTCCTGCCAGCAGCAATCAGACTCTTTAATGAGCTGACACACACACACACACACACACACATACCCACACACTGGCCTTGTGTGTGTAAAAAAAAAAAAATCTTGGGGCTGATTTTTCTTTTGAATAATTGCTTTTATGAATGTCTTTTTTTAGATGTAAACAGCCTTGAGGTAAAACTGTGTGTACACTCATTCATTTAATTAAATTATTCAGACATTATTGTGATTCAGTCCGCAAAATATGAGTGTGTGAGTGCTGCGCAGCACTGACCGGGCAGCAATTACACACTCTCTCACTGTTGAACCTGCTGAACGCAGCTGGTTGTTTGACAGTTTTCACATACAGTATGTATTATCGAAAATAACTTGGTTTTCCTTTTCATATTCAAAGCATGTATGTACTTTAATGTGTGATCATTTCCGCAGCACCGTCATAGCAATCAGTCCATCCACGAGGCTGTGCAACAGATGGACATCTTAATCTTCCTCATCATTTCCTCTTCAAACAACAATTCTGACCTATTTTAAATGTACCTCTGCTTGTTCTCACAACACGGCGGCTTGAAACAGAAATGCTCTGTTGAAACAAATGCCCATAAATTTTAATAAAAAGCCATATAGTGAGTTCTACTTTGTTGTTCTGGTCTTGCTTTGCGTTGTGCCACATTCAAGGGGAAAAAACAAATTTTTCTATATTAAGTTTAAGTAGATTTCATTTTCTTTTTATTTATTTTCCACAATTTCACAAATACGACCAGGGATTGTGACTTGTGCATGAAATATGTGAATTCTGTGGAAAAAAAATGGAAAGCCAAAAAAAGCTCCAAGCTTATCATGCTCGGGTCCAACACATAGTTTGAGGGTTCTCGCGCTCCTACTGTGGGAACCATGTCAGCTTTTACCCCCCACATCTGTTCCAGCTGTTTCTTCACTCCTTGGTACCTCTCAAACGTTTCGTGCTCCGTCTTTCTGATGTTGCTGTTTGCGAGTGCTGCCACGAATACGACTGTTGCCCTCTTCTGTTGTTTGTCAACCATCGTAATGCCTGTTTGAACTCTCGGGGGATCTTAGTCCTGTTCTATACCACCTTTGGGGGGAAATTTCTCTGAGTTATGGGTTCTTCGAGTCCATACTGGATACAGCTGTTTCTGTACACTCCCCCCCCCGCCACTTGGTTGTGTGTCTCCATGTATGCTGATCGTGCTATCATCTAACGCTGCAAAAAGGGGTATAAATATAAGATAACAATAAATTTAAGAAGACATTACTTCAAATTTGTGAAATCATCTGTTGTGCGGCAAATAAATCTGATTTGAAAGGAAATCTTGAATTGAGATTTATCCTGTTAAATTATCCTGTAAAATCAAGGACGAAAAAGAAGTAAATAATTCACATCACAGACAATATCGCCTTTATCAAATCAACAGGAGAAATATAGCCTTGTGTTCCAAATTCTTGCAAGAAACTGAAAGTGAGAGGGCCAGTATACGGTTTTTAAATTGTCGTGGTTTGTCATATGTTTCCAATCACAAGATGAGTTTTGCATTAATAATAATAAATAAATAAATAAAGATTCCAAATAAGAAGGTATTTTATTTTTGAATGTGTCCATTCTAATGTAGTGCAGCATACGTAATGTTATGCCCAACTTTGTTGAGGACCAAAACACATTTCAGGTACAGATACGTGTTTCACGTATTGTTACTAAAGATGTTTCAGGTATTGTTACTAAAAGTTTTAGGTTGGTTTTGTAGTTGGTTCCATCCTCTTTTGGATGTAAGCAATTGGAAGACAACTGTAGTTGTTTGTGACCTTTTATTCTGCAGCACACAAACCTGGAAAGTTTGTTTTTCAGTGATGCTATTTCCCTTAGAGAAAACCCTGACATTTATGGAGTTAAACATATATGGACTAAGATGTTATTGTAAATGTTTCATTAGGTGTTTATGCTCTTGATGGATTGCACATACCGTCTCAAACTTGGGCTCTACATGACAAGTTCGTATTTCCATCGTGATTATTGGTGTAAATAGCAGACTGATTTCAGACACACACGACAATCAGAATCTATTTGCCTGGATTCTATAAAAACAAAGCAAGAGCTTAAAAGTCGGTTGTTGACTAAACGTCGCATGTGTACATGCATGTGTAAGCATGTTTTCAGCTTGCCTTAATCAAACTTGCTTCTGGGGAAAAGTGGAAGCAAAAAGAAGAAATGATTGGCTCGTTGTGTGTTTGTGAGATGTGGATTTTCTGAAAAGCATCATTTCATGCATGGAGTGCAGTCGTTTGCCTGCTCCACTCAATTCTTTGTGTGTCACTGTGTGCCCCTGGACCTGTCAACAAATTGTCCACTGATTGAAATAATAACCCAATGCGAGCTTCAGGATGCTGCCTCTGTCCCTCTCCCTTGTTCACTGCAGGTTTGTAGGACCAGATTGACACGAAAAGTGCTTGAGGTTAACTCTGGATTCTATGTATGCCGACACACATTTACATGAATGCATATGCTTGTTAATGTTTCCAAATGAGTCTTTGTAACATAATGCATATGTGAGCGTGTGCATTATACAATTTATGAATACATATGCAACCGTACTGAGCTGGCCTGTAAGAATTGGTTGTCTTCCTTCATGGATGCCTGTAGAGGAAAGATGCAGTCTGTGGGAAGGAATGCTTGTAGCAAATACTGACCCTAAAAGAGAAGCTCCGTATTGCTTATTGATCCATACCGATTAAATCCTCTCTTCTAAAAATAAGACCATACAAAACAGCAAATAGGGTTTGCATGATATTTGTATTGCATGTCTTTGATTCACCATGTCACTTGGTCAGTTTCAGCCATCAGTGTATAAATACCTCCTCTGTTAGTATTTTAGTGGTGCTCAAGCCTGAGATATCATCACATCTACCCTTGTTTATAATGCTAGTAGCTTTTGTTAGTTAATTGTCCAGTAAGATTTGAAAAGTCATATCGACATCTTTGCATCAATTTAGGGGCTGATAAGTTGTGTGTATAGCATTGTTATTTAATGTATGCACGTTGAGTAGCTTTAGAGAAATAACGTTTTTTAACTAAATTATGTCTCCACATTGATCAAATCATATTTGAGAAAACCTGGAGTATAATCTGAATATCTCAATGTCAGGCCAAGTGACAAAGTCAGAATATAATCCAGCCACCACTGGCGACCTGTCCAGTATGTATCCTCACCAAGTCTCTTCACCAGATACACAGATTATTTTAATGTATTGCAGTCAAAAGTAGAGATAGCATGAACTCAAGAGCAAAGGAATAAAAAAAAAAAAGGGGGTGCTTTTTTAGACAGTATTAAATCTCAGTAAAAGTAAAGTGTGTTACTTTAAAACTACACTTTCAAGTATCCAAAAAGCGATTCAGCGGCTGCCAGTGGTGTGCTTTCTTCAGTTTAAAGTCAAGGGAAATGTCAGAGCAGGTTATCACAGAGGATAATGATCTGATAGGCAGGACACGAACTAATGTTGGAAATTGAATTTGCTTATATGCAGGCGACATTTTTGTATTCATTGAAAATCCTTCTACTGGTTCCAAAAACTCATGAACATTCTGGAAACATATGGGACATTCTCCAGCTGCTATACACTCAACACCCAAAAAAACTGAAGTTCCTGACCTTTGTTTTACTCCAGCAAGCAACTGACAGACAGGCACCAATTACCCTGGTACCAGTCACAAATTAACTACCTGGGTTATGTATTGACAAAAGATGCTTTCCACAAGAACGAAGTTAACTTCAGACAGAAACATCTATGATGAGCTGGACCTGAACCTTGGCTGTAAAATTCAGATAATTAAAATGAACATTCCCCCCAGTAATTAAGATTACTTTACATCACTCTGTTCGCTACATTATTCTGCTTGATGATACTCAGAATTATTTTAGAATTATAATCACCCGTGTCCTGCTCTGTGTTCTTAAATAACATTGGAAAAAATACTTAAAATAAAGTTATAATGTCACGTTGCACTTTAAGACTGATTAAACTGCATCAGCTTTCAGTTGTGACGGTGGTAAACTGTGGGTCACACAACACATCCATGGTTTATTCCTGTCACAGTGACATTGGTGTGCTTTGATTGTATCATGGAGGGACAGTTATATTGAGGTTTTGTCCATGAAGGTCCCAAAGCCTGTTCGGCTCTGCGGCAGACAAAAGATAACTGAATCCATGATTAAATTTCACACTAGGCTTTTTTATTAAAATGTAAAACAATTAAAGAGGTCCCACCTGCAGAGAAGTCTCACCTGCATGAAGTTGAAAGAGCCCAGAATGACGCGGTTAGTATTTTAAACTACCTGATGTATCATTTGATTTATTTATGCATATTATTTTGTTGATAAGGTAGACCATTAAGGTTTGGACTGAATATTGTGAACTAATAAAGAGTCAGTGGACTCTCTGAAACACAGGATTAACCATTCCGGACAATCAAAACATTCTCAGTTAAAGGAAAATAGACATTTACTTGTGATTTACAAGTTGCTCAGTCTTATTCTGAATTATTTTGAGTTTTGTGCATTTTACCACTACATGTAATATTGAAATGGTGTCATTTGAATTGTAATGATCTTTTTTGGGGTTCATAACAACAAAACAAGAAATGGTTGAAACTTTAAGGGAGCAATAAAATTTGAACGAGACCATTAAACCAAAGAACTTGACTTTGTTAAAATTGTACTTTGTTAATTCACACACATTTAGTCAATGAAACTTGAGACTAAGACAAATAATAAATGAGGTTGAAAATAGTATCCTTTCAAAGCCAAATAAAAGGCTAAAATCAAAAAGTTACTGTATGGCAACCGCCTTTTCCTCTCTTCATTTAAAACTAATTGGGCGGCAAGATAAACCTAATCTCTGGTATGTGGTCATTAAGGTACTTACACCAATCACTGCTCCAGTAGTCTCACCGAGCACTGACCCTAGTGAACTGTAACTACCCCAGAAGTGTTACACATTTACCTTCTTACAACCTGAAATGGACAACTTTAACACTCACGAAACTTACTTTTGTTGGCTCTCTGGAGAGAAGCATACTCCGATCATCACACAAACGCTGGTAAGTTGCACTATTTTCTGACTTGAAGTCCATTAATGTAATCTTTTCCCATAAATTAAAACTAATTAATGGATTGTTGTTTTAGACGTTGTTGCACATCAACTAAATTATCTTAAACTTTTTTTTTTTTTCATTCTTCACTTGTTTCACTGATAAATCCCGAAAAGTACAAAAAAAACAGATAAAATCTGTTTAATTCACAACATTTAAGTTTTCCTAGTGTTTTCAACCAGCGGCTTTAATGATCACTTTTAATAAACTAAAGTTTCTTGAAACTTTTCAGTTTTTATAAGCAGAATCATTATCATTTCAACAACGGTAAAGTTTTTTTCCAGTTGCACTTGTATTTATAGTTTCCTTCTTCATTTCCAGTGTCAAATCAAGTTTTTGTAAATGTTTTTTTTTTATTGAGCATTTGATGATTGTTGTGCTGATAAAATGCTCTTTATGTGGCCTGTAAGAAACGTTTTCATGATTTGTTTTCATCATGGAGGTAGAGTCACAACACGTATCATCATGGAAACATGATGGAAGTTGTCACTCACGTGACTTGTGTGCAGGATTCACTCAGAGTGACGACACTTTCATCTGCTGACAACTTTATACGTGAACGAAACCTCTGTGAAGTCCAGTTGAGTTGAGTTTGCAGAAAATATACCGTAGTATTAAAAATACGAGAGCTGCCTGGGTGAGTCCACAGAATGCAGGAAGTAGACATTCATCCTGATATATCTTTGAAATAATCAACAACGTGCATTTCATGAAGTATAATTCCAACTGTGAAAAGTTGTGTGTTTTTAAAAGTTATGAAACCCTCAAACGTTTTGGTTTTGTTGTGCTTAATTGATGCTTGTATGTCATGGAAACCAACACTAAAGAATTATCGAGATGTGTCAATATTCCAAAATATGTTTTTCTTGTTTCAACAGGAGGTCATCATTATGATCACAAAGAAAGATTTACAAATAGTTGAAGGGTTTTAGTTTTACATGTTATGAGTGTAGAAATAACAGCTCAAATTCTCCAGTTTCTTCTGTAATTTCCTCTTAAAGAGTAATAACGGATGGAGTGAGTTGCATATGTGACGTAACTTGAAGTCGGTGCTGCTCTTATATTGAGACTAAATATATGTGGTTCTTTTGTGCGTCCTCAGCTTTGAGTTCCCAGCAGCAGCTTGCTCTCTGTCAACATGCCTGCACAGCCCTTGTTTGACCCTCCTAAGAAGACCTGCCAGTCGGCCCCCGGGAGCATTCTCGCCTCAAAAAACAACTTCTTCATAGTGAAGAGTGTCCTGAGACAGGGGGCCATAGGACAGCTGGTCAAATGCTCCAGGATCAGGGACTCAAAGCCTGTGATGATCAAAATGATCAAGAATCATTCCCAACATGCTCAGGCAGAGGTAGGTTCCACAATGCTTTCATTTCCCCCTTTAAGCAGTTTGTAAAAGAAGAGCTGCAGTTAAAGAGAGTTGATCATAAATCCTCAGATCCGCATACTGAGGAGACTGAGGCAGCTGCACCCTGACAGAAGCCGCCTGGTGAGGTGGTACCAGGTTTTTAAGGACAGGCACTTCACCTGTCTGCTGTTTGAGCCCGTGGAAACAAACCTGCTGGATTTCATGAATGAATACGATTCTTTGGGTCTTGAGATCATCAGACCCATCATCCAGCAGGTGTGTTGAGCTTGGTTCTGCTCCACGGCGACACGTTGAGTTTGACCAACATGATCCACTCTGATCACACTCATGTCTTCCAGGTGGCCATAGCTTTGCACTATTTGAAGACTGTGAACATCATCCATGCAAACCTGAAGTTAGAGAACGTGCTGTTGGTGAAGCACAAATCACAGCCTGCCATGGTCAAGGTGTTCGACTTCAGCCTGGCTCATCTGAACTCAGAAGCCCTGCAAGGCCAGTGTATTCAGCCGCTGCCTTATCGGTGAGTAACTCCTGACGTCTCAACGCAAATAAACCTCTTCAAGTTGGACCGATTCTGATGCAGAGGAACACGTCTGTATTGTCACAAACGTTGGGACAGTGTTTGTAGTTGATCCATTTGTGCTTGTTTGACTTCCTTCAGGTCTCCAGAGATAATTCTGGGCTTGTGTTATGATGCAGCTGTGGATGTTTGGTCCCTGGGCTGCATCACCGCAGCATTGTACCTCGGTGCACTCCTCTACCATGGAAAGGATACATATGAAATGGTAACGAGAACAGAAATCTCTACTAGAACCACGGTTATTGAAATGTCTCCTATCTCACTTCTCAGCTCACTGAAACATGAGTGAAGTTTATCTTAGTTAAATGAATAGAAACAGGAAGAATTTATGATATGATAAAATGTGGTCACTTTAATATTTTAACTGGGTTCCCACAGTAAAGAATGGAGTGTGGTGTGCACTGTTGGGCATGTCAGCTTTCAATTGGGTGGAAGAAGTGAAGAAAAATGGACTCGTCTGTCTCCTCTGTCACGACTTCCACAGGAGTCATATTGCAGTATTTCCACATGTGATCCAATGTGATGTTTGCTGTATTTCCAGATGAAGAACATAGTGGAGATCCAGGGGCAGCCTCCAGACTTGCTGCTCAACCTGGGACTCAAGACCAGACAGTTTTTCCTTAGAGACGCTTCCAGCGGCTCCTGGAGGCTCAAGGTGCTGTCCATTCAAAGTCTCTCTCATGCTTCCTCCACACATCTCTGACACAGCGTGAAACTTTTCTTTTCTGCCTGCTGTCTGATCAGAGCCATAATGAGTACTTACAGAAGAGAGACTGTCCACTGAAGGACAACGGGACCAGGGTTGTGTCCTCCCTCCAAGACTTTCTGACCGTAAGGGTACTTTGTGACTGAAGTCACCTGTGATTCCTGCACAGTGACGACGCCACCTGACCACTGCTGTCGTTTCTGCTTCCAGCTCAGACCGCTGGCCTCACACAGCCCCACAGGCAAAGTGGTGGAAATGATTTCCATTGACCTGTTTGTGGCCCTGCTGAAAGGCATGCTCCACCTGGATGCTGCGCAGAGACTGACCCCCCATCAGGTGCTGCAGCATCCTTTCATCACCTTGCCGGACCCCTTTTCTATGGCTCCTCCCAGTGCCAAGTAAGGAAACATGCTCACTTTCCAGGCCTGAATTGAGACTCTCCATGATTTAAAATCAGCACGCTCACAGTCACCTGCACTGGCAGGAAGTTTGTGGAAATAAACAGACATGCTCTCTTGTCCAGTAAAGGCTTCATGATCTCCTCACAAGTGATTGAATGTGACTGATGAAGTGATTCTTTGTCTTCTTTCAGTGTCACATCGATCCCGCGCATGATGAAGACCAGCAAACAACCAGCCTCTTCTTACCCCAGCAGCCGTCGTCCCAGCTCCAGGAGACGGACCACCATCCGGTCCCAGTTCAGACCGGTGAAGTGGGGGCCAAAAGAGAGGGGCAATTTCAGGGGAGCTTCTCAACTAGCAGCATGGCTAGACAATCAGCAGAGGTTTGTTGAGCTAAATTACAACAATACAATGTAAATGTCATTCAAACTGGGAAACT
The DNA here is from genome assembly GCF_963422515.1 of Blennius ocellaris. Taxonomy (NCBI): domain Eukaryota; kingdom Metazoa; phylum Chordata; class Actinopteri; order Blenniiformes; family Blenniidae; genus Blennius; species Blennius ocellaris. The sequence continues at coordinate 10,396,024 of NC_137661.1, read as the reverse complement.
TTTATAGGTTTTACACTTGTTTACCCATTTATTAACATTTGCAATGTTGCGTTTGAAGTGATCATAAAAAAATTATACAGTAACACTAAATTGCTGTGCGAATGTGTGTGTGAATTAAATAATTAACAGGAAATTATGAACTGATTTCCATGATACCATTGTTTTTCAGTCAAATTGAAACAGAGAATTGAAAGATCTCAAATGTGTCAGGCCACTTTGATTTCCTCCTTTTCTTTCCCTGTATAATGAATTAACTCTCTCATTAAATGACAGAATAGCTACTGCAGCTCTGTGGACCTTCAGCAGCAGTCATGAATCCAAGGTTGAGCCCACCGCGATCAGCCAAGAACCAAAGACAGACCCCCAATGAAAGAGAGTCCATCTGTCCTCTGGTCCGTCCTCCTCTGCACAGAGAGAGACGCTTCAAGCAGCGTCAAAAGAAAACCTGAGCAAGACTTTGAGGACTGTGTGAGGTTCCCCAAGAAGCCCACATAAAACTGAGAGCAGCAAACACTGCAGCAGCTGGGTCTGGAGGACTGGACTCCTCTACTGCATGTTACTTTGAAACACCTTTTTTTAACCAACATTTATCACTTGATTCCTCCTCCATACGTTGTCAATTTTAAAACAAACCTAACCCTAACCCTAACCCACAGGTATGTGGGACATTGCCGATGCAACAAATCTGACAAATAGACAAGATTTATGTCTTTAATTCAAAACATGTTTATTATTTACATTTGCATTTACAAGGTTTACATTTCAAAAACAAAATGTCCTGAACTTCCTGTTCTGGCAGCCACTTTGGCAAAGGTTTTTTTTTCCAACTGCTCCTCCACAATTTACGCTACATGTCCTGTTCTCTGTAACGACACGCATTCATCAGAAACACTCGTATGAGTACAATGGGAGATCCAGTCTGTCGGTGCTTCTGCGCTGATCACTGTGGGGAAGCGCGTGTCCTTTTTCATAACAAAACATTAACTTAGTATGACCAAGAGACCTGGTGGACAAATGACCAGCAAGCTTTAGTAATAAAAGACCTTAATAGGAAGTTTACTGTACTGTTGTGCTTGTTGTCGCACCTGTTGTTGATAAATCAAATGTAATTCAATATTTCAAGGAATGGAATGAAAGAGGCTTTTACCACACCTATTGTGCTTTTTTTTTTCTCTCTCTTTTTTTGGAGACATCAGTGTTGTCCGTTCATGCAAGTTAATGTAAAACACTAGTTTGCTGCTTCATTGGGTTGTCCCGCAAACACTGTTTCATCATTAACTTTAATGAGTGTGGTCTTTTAAAATACCAAGCAACCACAGGAAGAATCCCGATGTTTTAAGGTATTGTGTACACCTCTCTAAGCAAGTAAAACGCTGGAAGGTTCAGACTATGGAGAAGAATAATGTATATGAATGATTATTAAAGTAAGCATCCTAACTGTAAAGTAAGGGGTTTTTGAGAGTTCCCCAACATCCAACATGGCAGACACAGAGAATTGACTATACATCCTGCAGCTGTCTTGAAAGAAAAAAAAAAAGAAAAAATCTACTGTCTATATCTGCTTCATCCACACTGGAGTGATAGAGAGCTGGTATATGAGTCTATATTTCCCAAATGAGAAATTGTTTGATTCCCATCTACCTTAAATTCCAATACCGTTCTATAAGTGGACTCTTACATTTATGTTTAAGTGACAAAACTATAAAAAATGATATAAGTTTCAATCAGTGAAAGCTATAAAATGGAAGAATGATCGATAAACTAAACGTTTGTCTTTTTTTATTGTTTCATTTAAATTTTTATCCTGATGAAGTTATTATACCAACTGTTTCTGGCTATTTGCTGTCATTATTTTGCTCCAAGCAATATACGTCATTACACTTTCTCATCAAAACTCTCAACGTTTTTCGTATTGATAGAGCCACGCGTAATTTCAAACATATGTGTGTCTTTGGTGATAGATTATCTTGAATTAAATTTGAATTATTGACGGAAAATCATTGCGGTGTATTTACATCCGGATAAATATGTCATCGATCTCACAACAAGCCTGAATGGAGATGTGTGTGTAATGTTACAGAGATGATGTAACCAAGCATGAAGTACTCTGACACTTCTCAAGATTATCTAAATACATGCAATATTACATTTGTTTTTATGATTTCAACAAGTTGAATAGCACCCCTTTTTTCCAACTCCATCCAATTAAAAGCTTGACCCAGTCTTGATTTGACTGAAGCCCCCAAAAGCTCCTCACACTAATAACTGGCCAACTGCTTTGAACACAGTGAGAACATTCATGACTAAGTTCTTTTTATGAATATTACTGCTGAGAGAACAACCTCATCATTAAATTAAGAATGTGATTTCCAAGTCCTTGCTTTTTCATCACCAAAGTGTTTATTAGCCTGGAAAGAAACGACAGCAATAATGACAAGTAACTGCACACAGATGCATCATTATAATCCCTCAAAGTAGTTTGCAGCAATTAAGGAAAGACAGAAAAGTAGTTACAGAGCATCGCCATCTCATGTCTTCCCAAACCTTTGAACACTCTATTTGCATAAATCCACTGCTGAGGTGGCGTCTGCTCAATGCACTCCCATGTGTATGAGCCTGTCCTGTCGCTCATAAAACATGCTTGATACTTGACATCAATATCTACAATGGTTCAATGAGAAAATAGCATTCACAGTCAATATTCTGCTGCTTCTTTCTCTGTGTTAGAACCTGCACGTGTGGCTGTGTGAGTTTGGACTTTGTGGTTAAATTGCATAAAGGGAATTTTCAAAAAGAACAAAGTCCCAATTGCCCAGCTGTGTCCCATTACTAAAGTCCCCTTCAGGCCAAGCAACCTCACATTATTACTTTTGCTGTGATTTTCCATAGCCTGTAGTCGCTCCTACATTACTTCCATTTGTTTGCTTTTCTTTCCTCCATCAGTGTGCAGCCATTCTGGATTCTCCTCAAGAAACACAAGGCACGTTTCAGCCTCGGTTAATCTCTCCTGCATCGCTGCCACTGTTATTTTCAGCTCACTTGGCATTTACTTGGTTGTATCGGCATCTGTGGCGACACTGTATTGTGATGCTCATTTTTGTAATTTCAGAGAATGGCCATTCAAGAGAAGTCGGGGGGGTTTAGTTACATCCTGAGCTTTGTGTACACAGAATCACAGGAGTTCCAAGAAACGTAGACAAGACAAGTCACTCACAAGGCACAAAATATGCACTCATTGGAGAAAAACACTGCTTTCTTTCCCCACGCATTATTTTTCATCTTGTTGACATGTGCAAAAAAAAAGGTGTTTACATGGAATCACTTTTAAAGTGCTCCAAATAGCAGGTACAAGCAGTTTGTAGGAATAGGTTCAGCTCTTGTTGGTGAGGAGTTAATAATAGCTCTGGTAGAAATCACACTGTGAAACAACAAGGATTAAAGGGAGGAAAATATCTTCACCGTGTGTTTTCTCTTGCTCACATCCACATCTCTATGTTATGTAGAAATGCCTATACAGTTGAGAATATGTTCTTAGCAGGATGTTTTCTGGGGGGCGGCTCAACATGTGGCATCATTAAGTGTCATTATACACAGCTTTCATAATGAAAGGTGCACACTATTTTTCACAAGCGATACCCACTGAATTTTTGGAAAATAAATCATACAATAAAAATGTTTATTATGTTTTGCATACGTTTTTTTTTTTTTTACTTCAATCTGTTTTTAATACTACAATAGTAATATCATGTATCATGCAATACAATTGTGATACATTCTTATACAATACTTCATCTGTGGAGGTCATTTAAGACTTCATAATAAAGTAGTTCCAAAATAATTCAGTTGGAAAGATATTGAGCTATTGGATCATTGTTACAGAGGGGGGCTGAGCAAGTGCTTGGAGGACGGTTTTCCTTAAAAAAAAAAAGACATTTAAAACTACTTGATTAGATTTTGCTTGGGGGTGGAGGGGGGGTGGGGGTGCTGAAGCCCCCTCAGCTCCCCCGAGCCATGGCCTTGCTTAGTGTTCACTGATTGAAACTGTTAATCAGGCTTTCAGCAATCTTGTCAAAAACACTGGGGGAGAAAAAAGTCCCTGTGGCCACCAAATTACCTCCATGTAACTGACAGAAAATCAGTAAACAAATTGAAGCAATAACCAAGTCCATGTTTGTTGTTGTTGTTGTTGTTGTTGTTGTTGTTTTTGGATGGATACAACATTAGGAATAGATTGGCAAAGGCAGAAAACAAACAAACAAACAAACCATTTCTTGATACGCCACAAAATAGTGTGGACTGGTCTGTCCCCCGGGATCTTGCGTGTTCGTGGAGCTTCTGGTCGTGGAATTGACAGCTCTCTGGTCCCGCAGCAGACTGACTCGCTCTGATCCGCTCTCTCTCCTCCTTTCTGCCTCTCAATTGGTCCACGGTCCTCGTCTGTTGAGGAGGAGGAGGAGGAGGAGGGATGGATGGTCAGAGGGGAGCATCGACTTTCATATGAATATTACAAGCGAAATCCGTCAACCCCCTCCTCAGACGTCAAACCCCGTCGGTCTGGGAAGCGGAGCAGACGCGATGTGGACCCGGGACAGGCGATAAGTCGGGTTAAAGCGCCAGTTTAGATAAAACAAATAATATAATAGTAATCATTTGTTTCAGTCTTGGTGAAAGTGGACACCTTTAATCATGTGAATACTAAAGCAAGAGATTGAAGAAACAACAACAACAACAACAAAAGCGACCGGAGAGTCTGGATTTGGAAACATATTCCAGCAGAGGACGCCGAAAACCCTCTCCAGGACGGAATCTAATTATTTTCATGCGCTGACAGCTGCGCCCCCCTTCAGTTAAACGGCGCGTGCGAGGCGTGGGGGGATTCCCTTTGTCCCCACGTGCGGCGGAGCACTGAGGAGGGCACGAGGTAATCAGAAAGCGTTTTTTAATTCCACGAATTAGAAATTTACTCCTTCTTCGTCCTTGTTAAGAAAACGGTATTCGAGCTTGAGAATGAATGCGCGGTTTCAGACGGTCACTGAATTTGTGAGGCTCATTTCACTGGTGTCAAACGAGTTCTGTCTGACTAAACCGGAGCTCCTGAACCTGACAACCCCTCACACCTGTCCACTCTGGCTTTCAAAGCACAGCATTTCTATTCCAGGCATACAGGCGAGCGTCATTATTGGCATTTGATATACTTTTTTTAGCGGCAATTTCTCCACGCTCACCGGTTCCCTAGACGTCATTTCATTTGTTCTTTATTACTCCTCGCTGTCAATCAGCATTAATGACACTCATTTACATTAAGCGTGTTGGGTCCATATATATTTTCAGAAGTGCCATATAAACGTCACCCGGGACTTCCTCAGACGAACAAGAAACTGCTCTTTATCCCGGGGGGGGGGGGGGGCAGGTGGACGCTGCCTGTATCTTGTGTTATTGTTCTATAAAATAAGCATATCTGCATGGCAACAGCTCTTCAACCCTGTCAGTTGATTGCAATTTTATGCATAAGTATTAAGTTCCCATTTTACAAGCTTTTGAATGCTGTGAAATCGGGTAGAGCATTGAGTTTCTTGCCCTGTGCAGAGAACCAATTGCACTTTTAAGTTGTTTTTGGTGAAGGACCGCTGTGAAATGTGCAAACATGCATTTTGGCTGATCTCCAGTAGAATGACAGAAAGTGCTTGCCAAGAGGATGTGGGTATTCACACATCTTTTAGAGTAGCAAAATACTGTCCTATAAAGTGATTTCTAAGCTGAAAAGGTGTTCTGCTAATGGATTGAAGTGGAAATGTAGAAGAGGTGGGAACTTCTCTTTGGCTGTGTGGGAGAGGAATCTTGTTGACGAAAGATCTAAACCAGCTGGGAATTTTACTTTGACAACAGAACTGTGTACCAACAAAAAACAATCTCCTGGAGGGTTTGCTGGCAGTGTCCTGTAGCTTTTTAAGTTATTTATTTTTACAGCTTTAAATGTGAACTTTTATGCCATACGTGTAGTTCTAAAGATACTTGTAACTCTCCCTCCTTCCTTTCCATCTAATGTTAAGTATCTTCAGTTCGTCTCACATGCCTGTCACATCAGCTTGTGCCTGTCTCTTTGTCTCACTGTCAACGCATCACTCCATGGGTGAAATGCACAATGAGGTTGGTTGTCCATTTAACTTGTTCCAGCCAAAACACAAGAATCCATCGATCTGGTGCACGGTCCATGTTCAAATGTGGATACGCATTGGTCCGTGAGTGGAGCACGGCACATTCTCTCTCACAGCACGTCAGCACATGTACCTTCCTGTGTTTGTCAGTGTTGATTTTGGCAGTTTACAAGCGGTTAATTGGTGTTATTATGTGGCTGAAATGGGTTGGACAGACCCATTCTGACATTGTAATTGAACTCTCTTGATTGTGGCCTCTTTGATTGCATATAAAGTGTATGTGCTGCTGCTGCTGGTGGTGGTGACTCAGGCATCACAGCTGGATTTTTTTTTATGGGCAGCAGTAATCTGTTTGGATATTGATTGAAGTGTTTGAAAATTGTTTGGAATGTATTTTTACTTGCATGCATGTCTACCAACTAAATTGCTTCAAATAATGTTCTTCATATTGCCGCATTAAGTGACTGCTGTATGATCACAATACATTATCACTATTGTGAAGAATAATGTCCCATTAAGTAAGCCATTGAGACACTGATGAAGCCCTGCTGGGGCATACACACTGCCGCAAGTTGTTGTTATTAATGTTTGAAAGAAAAGGAAGTAATTCACGTCCCAGTTTACTCGCCGGTCAGCAGTCGCAGTGAATCGGTGCTTCGGCACAGTACTACGATAGTCGATTCGGTCTTGGTTCTTACAAAATGCTGCAGTAGAGGGTAAACAGTCTTGTAAAGGTACATTTCAGTCTCCAGGTCCAGTTTTTTGTTATGATACACTCAAATCTGAAGAGCATCCACAGAGACTTGCTCCAGTTCTTCAATACATATTTGTGAGCGTCTCTGTGACGCCAGTGTCTTAAAACTCCCCCAAGCCCTTGCACTTCAAACATTGTCAGCAATAAATTCTGCAGATACACCACATATTTATTTCTTTCCATTTTATCTGTGATTTTTAAGTTACTTGAGTATGGACAGTAGGTAGCTGACAAGAATAAGGAAAAATAGAGATGATGGGGCGGAAAAAAAATTGCAAGATGGTCCATGAATGATTCAGAAACCTTGATACAGGGTATCGGGCTTACACTCTTGATGTTTGATCCATCCATGTTCTCTGCTGCTTATATCCTGTTTAGGGTCACAGGGGAGACATGGACAGGTCATTAGTTTGCTCTTGTGATGTTTGATCATGTTAAATCCTGGTGTTAATATTGTGTTAGTGCTTTCTAATTGTGAAAGTGTGAATGGTGTCACCTGAAGCCTCGGACCACCCAATAAGCTGACTGAGAACATTTAAATAGTACCGGTACAGGCTTTATTCGTGTTTATTTCTAAACTCTAGAGTGATTCAATCAATGTTCAATTCAAAGTTTAACACAGACCAAAGAGCGATGTGTATCACAATTGATGTACAGAACACTGAAATTCCTGCAGCTGTTTGGACAGCTTTATATACAGTTTAAAAGCTGCGCAGTATTTTATTTATTGTATTAAACAGAAATATATATGTGTGCATGTGTGTAGCTTCCCTGCAGTGCAAATTAATTAATTAATTTCTAAATTTGGTCTCATTGAAATAGAATAGAAACTACTTACTAATACAAGGCTTAACAAATAATAAATATTTACATGGAGAAAGGCTTGGCAGTAAAAATAAAACAATTTACAGGGAAGCATTATAGAGCGACGGCTTCCTGTAAATCTGTACTGTTCTTTGGAGGTATGAGTCCGTTGCTGAAGGAGCTCCTGCTGTTGAACAGGACATCATGGAGGGGGTGACAGACACTGTTCAGGATGGACCCTCTTTCTAAAACCGCCTGTACGGTGAGCCGCCATCGAAGGAGCCACCTGTTTGTGCTAAAGACCAACATCACTTTTGCTATAAATCTGGCACCGGGTAGTTCCTGTAACAAAATCTTAAATTAGACATGGTCGTTGAAGATTGTGATCAAAATGCAATTAAATATTTTTAAACACTTGCCTTTTAATATCCGGTTAAAAAAAAACAAAAAACACCACACAGGACTATAGTTTGGTATATAGTCATTTTTTTAGATATTCTTTACGTTGTCAGATTTGAAAGAGACTCTGTAATTGAAAAATTCTCCTGCAGTCTTCCCAGAATACTGAAAAAAAAAAAAAATCGTTGTGGGCTGTGCATGAGAGTTTTGCAGATCTTCTTAACCAGGGTAAATAGGCTGGATGTATTCAAATGTCCTTTTAGGTAACACCTTGCTTCACTCTTTTCCACCGCCACACTTTAAGACCGAGGAGCTGCAAACCGAAGCGCTGTGTCTGATCTTCATCATCAACAGCCTTTTTCACAGCTGCTTGCTTTCACACCTTACAGGTGTATATTTGTTCTATTGAATAACAGGTTGATCCTGTCTATACATGAAATCAGCTGCAATTGTTGCGATGCAGGAGGAAAATGAATCATTGGACTTTGGAGTTTCCACAGTGTGAATGACGCATTTCACAACACAATCATTCTTTCTGTGCTGACCCACCGCTCACCCACGACCTGTCACTTCATCTCATCATCCTTTCATTTTAATTGCAACATGGATTATTAATTATGCTACAAAGTGGCCAGTTCTTGCCTCATAGTGGAAATATTTAAAGGTCATGTCAGTGATTGATGATGAATGCCGTGTTTGGCAGAAGAATAGTGTAGAAGATAATGTTTTGCCTTTGTATGGCTTTTTTCAATACTTGTTTGAGTAAGGCGGCTTTTCTTCTGTATGACAATGTGACTATATTTGTCCTGTCTTTTTCTGGAAAACTGTTTAATACTCTTGGCACATTCGCCTGGCAGAGAATACATTTGCTGAATATCCCTCACTCAAAGAGCTGGTTGAAACCCTGATACTCACAGGCGAATGCAGGACTTGCCAACAACCAATTATCCTGCTTTTTTTGTCAATTTTGAGGCGACTATGTCAACAAAGTTACACATACACAAATCTGTTAATGTTCCGTAACTGTAAAATGATGGATGCTGCTGTACTTCTGTGCAGTTTATTTTTCCTCGTGTGGTGTCAAGGCTATGCAAAGTGTTGACGTGTATCCTTAGGATTGTGCTCTTGTTGTATTCGCCATTATGCTAACATCCTCAGCATGCTGTGCTTAAATTGTGTGCAATTGGCGCATTCAGGTCTTGCATGTGCTAAATAGCCTTGAGGTGTTGTTGCACTTTACTCGCAGTATGTTTGTGTACCATATTGCACAAAGGATGTTGGAGATGGAGCTGCCAGGCAGTCGGAGAAGGGGAGGACTTGAGAATATTTATGGTTGTGGTGAAGGGAGACATGGAGACGGTCAGTGTAAGAGTAGATGAGGCAGGTAAAATAGAGAAAGATGATCTGCTGTGGTGACCTCTATTGGGAACAGCTAAAAGAAAAAGAAGAATACAATGTGTTGATGTGCGGTTGCATGCATTCACCGTTTGAAATTTCTGCTCTATAGGAAAGTTGACACATCTTAAACAGAAAAGACAAAGCTGCTGCCAACAGAGCAGACCAATAATGTCCAATCCAGGTGTTGGAGAACCTGAGCCCTGCAATTTTTTCCAACTTGTCCCTGATCTAACAGTCTTGAAAAGATATGGTGCCTTTACGAGTTACTGGGAGGTGAAAAAGAAATGTACATGTAAAAGCTGTTAAACTGTAATCTTCTCACTGGTATGTCAGGGTATGTCAAGAATCTCTTTCCATATTGGAAGTGTGTATTGATGTGGGAATGCAACTCGATTGCAAGTATTCCAAAACATTAACCAAACCTCATTAGTCAAGTGTACTTAGAATTATAGTTCCCTTGAAACAGCAGTATTCCCACACGTGTAAGAAAACACTAACAACAATACTGACTCCAGAAACACATTATATTTCATGTTTTCTTTGTTTTTTAATCTGTGTGATGAAAATATATTTTGCTACAAAAATATATTTATTGCTATGATGAGTTTTTCTGTTTGCAAAGTAAATACTTTTAACTGTAATATGGGAATTTCCCATCTTGGAACTTTCTGACTACAGGCACATATTAAATGATTATGAACATTGTATTGACATTGACACTAATATTTTCATTATACAGTATACTGTCTCCTTGTATAAAGTAGAACACCGTCATCATCTTCTTTGTCGGCTGAAATATTGTTTCACAATAACAAATACAATCATAACACAGATCTCTCATATTATTATAATAGGCAACATATTAAACTATGTGCCACAACACAGCACAATCCTATGAGGGCAGCAGTATACAATGTCCACTCATACTCATCATCCATGACAGGATATCACAACAGCTTGATGTGTGAAGTTGAGGATTGATAAATCCTGGAAGAGGAAGGTCAGGTCTGTTTAACCCGGCCTGTGTATTAACCTATGTGGAGGAGCAGTTGACCTGACTGTTGGGGCCACAGATTTTCTAATCACCAGGGTCAGGAGATGTGGAGGACGGCACAGCGGGAGCAGGGGCTTTGAGCGGGGAATAACTGAGCCTGCATGACAACAGGAGGATGCAGCAGAGCCAGACTTGAGGCGGGCTTACAGAAACATGACAGTCGTAACACTGCTCCTTGAAATCCAGGGCAGGGGGAAGCTATTACTTAGAAATAATCACATACTTTAATATGTGACAGGATCACATAAAAATGCCCACCAGCAGTATCTCTTGTGAAGAATAACTTTTTTTTCCCCCAGAACACTCCATTGCATTCGTAGTTGAATTGTTTCAGGTTCACAATGGTTTTCTAGGTGTGCCATATATATTTAATCTATTCATAAACTGTCCATAACTATTTTCTGTCAGGCTTTTGTCCCTGTGATTCTATCTCATGTAAACCTGGATGACACTGTACTGGGAAATTAGCGCTTGTAGTTTAGCCAATTTAGAACTGTGAACATAAAATGAAGCACCAAAAGCACAATGCGCAAGAAAATGCAAACTCCATACAGAATCAAATAACCTACTGCACCGCCACGGTCGGTCTTTTGCAGATTTTAAAATCTCAAAAGTGTTGGCCTTTTTGTTTGACTGGTGTGATTGTGACTGAGGAAAGCATGTTACTCTCTTTTCTGGCTGCAGAAGATCTTCATTGTCTCGTTGGCCGCCAGCCACAACACACAACCAACCCTCGCCGTAGTTTCACATACTTTAACTCTCTCTTTGAAGGTCAGGTTTTTAAATCTTTAGATCCACCCAGCCCCCACTGCATCATTATCACTGGGACGTTTTTAGTGAGCTCTCTTGTCTGGTTGAAATAAGACATGGCAGGATATTTCCCACTGCTCCACTGGCTTAATGGAGTTGATATTTAAATGATGGCTTCAGGAATGAATCTGGGGAGCTGGGGCAGCTGTATGTGCGCACATGCATTAGTTTGAGACAACATTGAAAAAGTAATTGGGGTTCAGGGTGATTAGACAACTATAATTATGACTGTTGGTAATGTTGGTAGGAGGGAGAGAGCGTAATAAAAAAAGCATTCCCATTACTCTGCAACATATCAATAGACTATGCCATTTAATTAACGGATAAAAGAAAACTGACAAAAATGCTGCTTCGTTTAAAATCATTTGGTTTTTTTTAATGTCACTTTTTTAATAGTAAAATCAAGGGCGAGTGGAACAGGAATGAAAAGACACTATCAGAAATAACTAATATTATTGATGTCATAAGACCTTAATCCAGACCTTAAGGCAGCACATTTGTCATGGAATGATTGAAGTTGAATTTTCTACTTTTGTTCCGAGAAGATTTGATCCCGTTTACACGTAAGCCTGAGTTACAGTTTTTCTGTACCTTCCAAAGTAGTGGAAGAAGGACGAGTTTCACTTCAGAGTCCATGACGATGCTGCTGTGATTTGACTCCAATTTCTATTCAATACCCACAATGTGTGAAGAAACCAGACCGCTGTAAATGTTTTAAGGGTTGCTGCTTTAACCGTCTTTTATGATACTCTTTAAATGCGCCTTCCTGGCTTCTATAACGTTATTTCATTGTAGGCCACCTTTTATAAAGACCACTATTCAGTCTTTTGTTTGCTGCGTACTATTCTGTTTTGCTCGTCAGACTTTCTCCTTGACACCAGACTTTCAATGACTTACAAACCAGTGGTAATAATTGTGGCTGTTTTATGTGACCACAAACAAAAGGATGCTCTCCTTCCTATCTTTATCTCACTGACTGAAAGAACATTGTTCTCACTGAGCTTGAGCTGATGGAGAAAGGATAAGCAAGAGAATTGAAAATAATCAAAAGACGTGACCGATGCAGATTGACGATGTGGGAAATTTATATTCTCTTATATTATTTATGTTTAACATAAACACTCCAAGTAACACCAAAAATCAATTCCAAAATGTGAAAATACAACTTTGAAAAAAATAACCAAACAGAGGAAACTTAGGCTTATTTCATCAGTATGGCTGTAGGAGATCTTTCTCTGAGGAGTTTTCATGTTCATAGTTAACTTTATCTGATTTTCATTTTTGCCTGCTTGTTAAAGTGGGTTCTTGTCCTTGTTTTACTTATTTCCCTCATGTTTTTTTTTTGCCCCTTTAAACTTTAGTGCTTGTTTTGTTTGTTTTTTATGGGACGGCATGATTGGTTGGTAGTGGTCGTCTCCCAATCGGGGTTCCATTCCCCTCTCTGCCTGCCTACATGCTGAAGTGTCCTTGGGCAAGACACCGAACCCCAAACTGCCTGCAGTGCGAGAGTGAGTGGTTGGTCATGGTCGGAGGTGCTGATGGCGCAGATTGGCAGCCTTGCTTCCATCAGTCTGCCCCTATGGAATCACAGGAGTGTCAAAATTAAAAGGAAATAAATGTGGAAATGTAAAGAGAATCGATAATACAACACATATACAAAGGTAGTCATATTCTTTTTCTTTCTTGCCTTTGCTTATTCCATTTTGTCATTGCATTTACTGGAGGACTCAAGCCGTCTTGAAAAGACAAAAGCAATACAATGCAAATCAGCGAGGGTTGTGGGCGGGTCTTTCTGTTCAGGGTGACGAGTCGATACCTGATTTTGGGGTTATACCTGATGGGCCCCCTAAATACAACCCCGCAATGCTTTGCATGTTTAAAGTTTTGGGTTCCAGTGCTGACTTTGGTCTGGACACATTCTTAAAACGACACTCTTTCAAGGGTGATTTTACAATTTATTTTTTTAGGTCGGTCAACTCGAGTTTTGAAACTGGGTACAAGCAGGATCAGGTTGGTGTGAAAACAACACTCCGAGCAAGGCGAGTAGGAGACCGCCTCCTCAGGCGCCTTTGCTGTTTTTTTTCCTTTTTAAAGGAGTGTGAAAGCAACCAGAGGACCACTTGCACACTCCACTGCTTTATATTAAAAACAGGCTCCTGCAGTTCATTGAAACAATTATAGTTCTTCGTAAAACCTCATTCATGGCTAAATCCTGATGTTCTTTTGTCTTTATGTAGAACATCTCATTTTACTTTTTCGTTCTCCTTTTTGGTCAGTAGCAACATAAACGTGATAAAAACATGATTCTCGGTGAGCTGCATCAGTAACTATGCATTGTAAATGGTTCTAACTATAGTATAGCAGATTGACATTTCCCAACCTGAACTGTATTAACATGAAAGCTCCGTCAGATCTTAGAGGATGATAAAGCTTGCCACTTGATTGCGATGGATTTTAAAACTACTTTCATTCTCAAACTCCCAGCCATTATTAATTCGGTGGAAAATGCCAAACCAAATCAAAACACAACGAGGAGTGGAGGTGGAATTATCAAGAACAGTCGGATGAAAACAACAGATTGAAAAGGTCAACTTTCAAAACAACTTTTCTTAAAAAAAAACATTTTATATCCTGTTTGATCTGTTGTTGTTTTGTTTTTTTTATCAACTACTAAATCATTGTCCATGACTGATACATTTTCTGAGTGTGGTCGTCCTGCACTCCTTTACTCCAGTCAAACAGAATAATCAATAGCAAAATAACTGTTATCAAAAATACAGGAGCTGCTAAATAATTTATAGAAAATAAATTTTGTATGCAGGTCTCATAAAATCCCTCCTTTGTGTGTATGAAATGTGTTTCGATGGCTCATACTTGGAGATTGTGTGGTTGGCTAATTGACATTCTGGAGGTAAAAAACAATGATCAATAAACTCCACACCCTGCTCATACCGTGCAGGAGGGCTACAGTGTTTTGCCATAATCTACCAGCCTGTCCCTATATGTTTTCAGCCAAAAAGATAGTAAATGCATTGAGGTAGTTGGACTTTATTGATTTGCTGGCATTATCGGGTAGTCACTTCTTACTTTACGTAATATCTTCACAATCGATAGTATGGGAAAACTTCTACAGACACTGAAAACTTGAAAGTGGAATGTTGATAACCCACCAAGATCGACACAGTGATGAGGGAGAAACTCTTCTCCAGTAGGGACACGAACAAATACATTTTCAACCCTTTTGTATTGTATTCAGGTCTAACGTGCTCCTTTTGGAGAGCATGAACATGCACGACGTGTCACTGAAAGTTTATTGACTGTCTCTGTATTATGAGACCGATTTCTTTATGTAGGTATTGCTTAAAAATAGTGACGGGTATCAAATGCATTTGTTTGAACATCAAATATCTAACTTTTGTTTTTTATGTTATTCCCCTCTACATCATATTTCTTACATGTGATGTCCAGGAAGCAGATTTGTTGTGCAGTTTACCAAAAAAACAACAAAGGGTTGCCCTTATCTCCAGACCTGATTGCCCAGAGGTTGAAGATGAGCCATCCTGACACAACCTAAACCACATTTTATGCTCATTTGAGCATACATTTTTTATACAGAAGTTTGAGCTATATACTATATGACACAGAGCACACCAATATCTATGAAAAATAAAGCTTTCATACACCTCGGGATGCTTACTTTGTTTGTTCTCTATTCGCCAACCATTTAAATAAAGGCTTTAATAATCTGGAACAACCCAAGCTGATGACACACTTCTAATATTCTCACCCTTGTACACATAGTGTGTGTATTGCTTCTGGTGTACTGAGGCTGAGCAGCTGTGCACATGGTGGCAGCTTGGGATTAACCTATGACAATATTCTGGTATGACAGTGTTACACACAGATTGATCCCATGTGCTTAATCTCATATTGAACACACGGTCTGCATTTAAAAGGGTGAGTGGGTCAGTAATGTGCAGTGATATATATAGGACACTCCAGCCTGCTTGTTTTCCTGTTTCACTCTGGGTTTGTTGATGATTAAAATAGTCTGTGTGTACATACAAAGCCAGTGCTTAAATCTTTTAAACTGCGGTAATTATTTAAGCTTGCATGACAGTCGTTGCCTGAAGGCGCTAGGTTTTGAAGTTTCTGAATCTCATTACTATGAGATTTCCACAACGCCGGGAGTAAATGTCCATAAACCTGTGCACCCTGGCCTTAGTTAAATGGAGGCTCGAGCACCATGTGACCCTGAACTTAATGAAGCAGCATAGAAGATTCATGGATGGAGACATGCATACTTTAACATTTTAATAACTGTGTGAATCTTCTTCTCATACTCCAGTCTTACCAAAATCCCAGGGTGTGCTTGTAAGAAGGGCTTCCGACTTCACATTGTCTGCAGGTGTGTTTGTGTTTTAATGATGGGCTCGTCAGCCATCAAGGATGTACTCTGCCCGTTGAACTGTGCCTGCTTCTCTATCTTATTCACAACCACTTTTACATGAAGTGATTACGGTATCTGATGCACAAGTGCAACACAGAGAGACAACTTGGGAATCTTTAAACACAGTCTCCAGAGCAGAGACACACTTCTCTCCATCACTTCATGTATTAACAACACCGCTTGTGTTCCGTCTCCACTCAGTGTTTATGCTATCCAGAACACACTCGACTGAAGTGCTGGCAATTGCTCCCCCTTTATTAGAATAACACAACTTGAAGAAATTAATACCAGTGGGATGTTCGTCATTAAAAAAAAAAAGTCTTATGTGATAGCATTTGTTTATCACGGATAATAAAGCATTATTTCCCCAAAATGTGTGTGTGTGTGTGTGTGTGTGGGGGGGGGGGGGGATTTGTAATCAGTGGTGTGATTTTAATTTCTTTTATTTTTGGCAACTGGTTTGGGACCTTGAATATGATTTGGATAAATAATTGTGATTTTGAGTGCCACCATCATGTCGTGTTATACAATCTTATCTTAATCAAGACACTTGATTAAGTTTTGGCCATTTAAATGTCAGTTGTGTGGGTTTGTGAGTTGGTTTTAGGTTACATTTGTGTTTGCAAGAACGCTGGTTTGCACAACATGTCTTTTCCCACTGATCTGACCTTCATTCTTCACTCTTTGACTTAATCTACATTTTCCTGGTGGGAGGCCTTCTGAGGCTCCTATCACAATACTCTAGTTTTCTGGTGGTAAATTTGGATTTCCTTGATTACTGAAATCAGTCACACATATGCTTTGTCTTGTGTCAAGTACCCTAGTTAGGTAAGCTGTGGCAGTTAAACAGTGTTGAATACGTACCTAATGAAGTGGCAGGTGAATCTATATATCTACTTTGAAATACTGATCATGTCAGCCAAATATGTTGTATATATGTATCAGTTTGATTATGATATCGATCATTTTGAGTCTTGCATGTTTTCCCAACGAATCAATAATTTGCAATCATAATTTCCATGTGAAGATTGACCTATTGCTGGATTTGACATGATTTAAAATCTGTCGAGGATTAAAATCTGTTCTGTGAATTTGGAGATATGATTTTATTTCATGTAAGACATTTAAAAAAAATCCTAAGTTCTAAGAATCTTCTGAGCTGTTAATATCAGAAACCAGCTGATACTCTCCGTCAACCACGACTGGATCAAACACATTTTGAGCCATCTGGATGTTTTCAGCCATCAGAATTCATGCTGTAGGAAGAACCTGTCCTTATTTTTAGTGACAGAAAACAGCTGTGTCTTTTGCATCTATAATATGTAGGAAACAATGCAGTAGATTATAATAACCACACTATGTACAGTCCAGGTTACAGGATGCAACATCTTGAAAGGCTCAGACATTGAATGAAACAGAAACTTGATCAAAAACAGGCTCAAATGTAATTTAATTCCATCCATATTTTTGCCATAAAATATTTTATTCTTGTTATTTAGATGTGTTGTTTGTGCTTGTCTGATGATGGTGATGTTGCAACAGATTGGCAGATAACTGATTTTAATTCCCTTCATATATTTTCTTTACACCCAGGCAGCATAAAGTTTCTTTAATTTGAGAAGATATACTTTTTACTGGAAATGTAGGTCTCTCATTCTCCCGTTGCTCTCTGAACCATACTTCTGGTTGTCGTGTGCCATTGTGTCTTGAGCACAGTGGTGAAAGGAGTACTGAAAATTCTGTTGTTTAGAAATACACCAGTCAAACCATTGTTCCCATGTCTAAGTATTTAGAACATTTTAACCCATGGAAGGCATTCCACTTACTTGACTCATAGAAAAACACTAATAAAAAGCACATTTCTCAGATAAACAGAAAAATGTATAGAAGTTACATTATTATAATCTGCTCTGCCAATTTCTCTCATGAGAAAAAAGTGAGTCCTGAATGAATGTCTACTTGTGCAGACTAAATGTTTTCGTTACAGAAATAACAAACATGAATACCACAGAGCTGTCTATGGAGGGAAAACTAGTAATTGTAAAAATGAGAGAAGATGGGAAGAATAACAAATGTTTTTGTTTTTGTTTAATTAAAAAATGGGTGTAGATTGTCTTTTTTGGTGAATAAGGTTGATTGTACATACATTACACAGATTAATATAGGCTTTATGTTAATGTCAAAAATAAGAACTAAAGATATGAAAAAAGGAGTAATTATTTTATATCCCATGCTTTAAATAACTGTCAAAAAAGTTAATTTGACCCTGAAGGACTGAAGGAGTGTAGTGAACGGGAAGACAATATGAGGGTTAAATGATTAATGGAAATTTGCAAACTGCAACGTACATTGTATATCTATGAAAGCCAATGTAGTTGGTTTTCATAGATATACTATAACAAGGACGCTTTCCTAAAATTAATAAAGAGGCAAGAAAAAGTATAAACTGCCATAAACTGATACAAAGTACATTGTACAAAGACCCTGTGTCTCATCTCAGGTGTCCCACTGCGTCAGTCAGTCAGTCGTCAGTCGTCGGGGCACGCAGACACACTGCTCGTTATCTCGGCTCTGTTAGGCTCTTACACAACATGCTCTGTTGAAGCCAGACTGACATTGGGGCATGTGCATGTGTGTCTGTGTGTGTAAGGGACAGGATTTGATGTGACAGAACATCAGAACGTCATGTCACATTGTACTGTGATGGCTGGAAGGGGTCTTCCTCTGAGAAAAGAAGTTAGATACCTGTGAAGTGCAGTCAGCCGAGTTTTTCAAGTTCTCATTTTTGCCCGAGGATGTGACGGACAACATTTGTTTCTTTTAAATCTCTTTTTTTTTTAGTCTGTTTTGTAATTGCGAGGCATTAAAAATCAAATAATCTACAAGAAAAAGTCAGCAGGTCAGGGGGAGAACTTATAGCATGATTTTTATTTTTCAGAGCAAGTGATGTTAAAAAGAATCAGGCTGTCAATTTACTGATTTTACAGTTTAGTTTTTTTTAAACTGATGTATTCATACGTGTACTGTATTACTGCAGCGGCATTAATACTGTCGCTGTGTCTTCATCACCATCAGGTTTTATGATCATGACCTTCAGAGTGATGGGCTTCACTCTTTATCATTATAAGCCACCCTGGAGAGGCTCAATGCCCAGCCACTACTGCACCACACTGTACCAACATGTTGACAAAGTGTTGATGCTTTTCATTGGAAAGCCACCTGCTGTTGGGATTACATCTTTCAAATGGTCAGGGAGTGGCTTTGGGTTTCCCCAGATGAGAAGGTAGAGGAAAGACTGATGTCTGGGATAGGGAAGCACCGGTCCACGTTTTTTCACTTCCGATCCTGATACCTGAATTTGGATATCTGCTGATAGCAGAGCTCTATTTGCTTTAATAGTATTATCATTATTGTATTTTATATATACAGTATGAAATGTATGAATGTATGCATGTAAAATGCAACTTGTGGTTAGTGTAAGATCAGAAAAGGAAACGGTACAAACTATTTTTGTTCCATTTGGACAATGTGGGGGTCTGTGTGATGTCATCGTCTCATCATAAACTTGTTATATCTTTATATCCTCAGAATCACTTTATTAATCCCTGGGGAGATTTTTTTTTAGCAACACAGCACAAACAGCAATGTTTCCAACTCTAATGCAGCACAAATGATTGGGACTATTTTCACCAAGTAGTACGCAGCTTCACGGAGGTGTGAACGGCTTGCTACAGCAGAGGATCGAGCTTTTCATTGTTTTTGATGCCGCCATCGGCGCTATTCTCCTCGGCGAGGTGGCGTTTTAAAACGGTGACTCCTGGCTGCAGAGAGGCCGCCTCATTATGGCAACGGTGGGTTATCATTGAGCTGCACGCTGGCGTAGTGTTTAGCACACATAGTGAGAAGGTCATGGGTTCAAATATCAGCGGGAGCCTTTCTCTGTGCAGTTTGGATGTTCTTCCCATGTGTGCGTAGGGTTTCCTCCGGGTGCACCAGTTTTACCCCACAGTCCCTGAGCAAGACCCACCGGCTCCCCCGAGCACCGCATCGTGTGGATGGGTATCCATGGGTCAGTTGCGTAAAGAAATGTACCCTCTGCACAACTGATAAGGGACTAATAAATAAACAAATTCTTCATGTGCTGCATTATTCTTTATTTGGGCGAGGCTCACAAAAAACACATTTCAGGCCGGCTCATGCTTTATGTGACCTTTTCTAACCTAAATCGGTTGCCAAAAGCCATTTATCACAGTTTAGTTGACAGCTTTTTCTTTTTATAGCGGACAGGAAAATCATTGCAAAAGCACACGCAGTATTTTGTATTGGCAGAGAAAACCTTGCGCTCGTGTTTTTCCAAACGTAGTTTGTAGAACACCCTTGAGCTATTTTGTTGGCAAAATAACATCCAAAGTTCAAGAGTTGCACCTCAAAAACTAGTAAAAATAAAATGATTGGGCTGTCATTACATACACTTGTATGTGTGGAACGGTACATGTGTGTGTGATTACATTTATACATGTGTAACACAATTTGGATGTGTGCATTGTTTTTTTGTCCTCAGGCAGCTGGGTTTTTACAAACACAGACCTTATTTCTTTTTTCCTGGAGCTTCATGTTTTGTTCACTCTTAATAGGCTTACAGGCTCACTTCTGTAAAGCCATGTCTTTTCCACTTTATGTAAAGTTATCTTCAGAGACATGTGAAAATTGCTACATTTAACATTGTTATTCATAATCCCACTCGTACTGTTAAGTACAGTTCTGCAGAAAGAGACTAACTTTTACTCTATTACTTTGTGGCTCTGGCATTGAGTCAGTGACCAATAGAGGGTTCACCTCCGATCCCAATGGTCTCCCAGGCGATCCCGTGACTGACAGCCCCCTGGCTCTCGCACAACACGTCACTGTCTCTGACACATTCACAGTACTGTGTAAATCACAGCTAAATTACCCTTCTGCTACATCTCGGTATCAGATCTTATTATTCTTCTCTTATCGTGCTCCCTCCTACAGGAGCACAATATACTGTCGCCCCACTATGATTGTTCAGAGCAGTTGACGGGTAACTGACTGATGCTACTGCCTGAACACAAATCTACACCATTGAAACTTTGGTACGTCACACTTCAGCACAGTTTTTGTCAGGAGAACAGAAAATATTTCGTTTGTGGCGGACAACATTGTGTCTGCTTTCTCCCTGTCACCACACCTGTCTGCACTAATGCTGCTAATTAGGCAGAAGTAACGCTAATTAGGCTACACACACACACACACGCGCACACACACACACTCACTCCTTGTTAGAACCATGCTATATCCCTGGAGGTTGCAGTGCTAATCTGTGCTCATAAACTGTTTTCTACATCTGTGCTGCCAAGCACAATTCTCCGGTTTGCTGTAAATCATAAATTGCCTCTGTACTCACTAATTATCTGCTGACAACTACCACAGATTTGCATATCTGCAGAGAAGCCAGTTAATTTCCTTTATGAAATAGATATTCATGACAGTTTTGAAATTAACTAATTATTCAAGCTGTTCAAACGTGCTGCATAACGAGCCAAAGCTGAATCCAATGATCCAATATCCAAGACTTAGAATCTAGTAATGATGATGGCAAGAAGTCAATCTGGATTAACCACTCTACAGTATTCCCTCATAGCAGATTGTGGATCTGGGTCTTCTTGTGTGGTATTTGCATGTTCTTCCTGTGGTTGTGTAGGTTGTCATTGATACTCTGACCTCATCCCTAAGCCAAAGAATGCTTTTCAGTTTACATAGTGGTTCTACTTAACCCAAGGGTGATAAACCCCTAAATGGAGAACTAATGAACTGGGGACTTTCCCCACTTCAAGCCCCCCTGAGCTCCACTTTGAAGAATCAGGTGTAGTGAATGATGTTACGTTGCTGTTGTTTTGGAAAGTATTCCTATCATGAACCATTATTCATCATCTAAATAGGCAGTCTTATTGACAGAAACAACTGTATGTGAATGCACAGTTTCTGCTTTTCCTCAGTGCACTAAGATTTCATTATAGAAGGGATTTTATATAATAATGTGTTATATATCCTCAGGCTGTCCACGATGTCCGGTCTGTTCAAGCTGAAACATCCATCTGCAGCTTGGACATGAACTGACCTTTATACCATTTATGACTTATGATTTAACAGGATACATGGTTGAGCTGCACGGTTACGGAAAAAAATCAGAATTACGATTATTTTGGGCAATATTGAAATCATGATTATTTACACGATTATGTCTTTGAATTTGGAACAGCATTTATTGAATATGTTTAAAAAAAAGACTCTCCTGTTAAATATATAAAAATATCTTGTAATGTAGTAGTAAAAAAACAAACTGCTGTACTGCACTCAATCTTTTGAAAACAAGAAACTAGTTCAGCAAGGAACTTTATTTTCCATTTGAACACACTTCTCAGAAACGCTTTTTTCTATCATTTTTTTCGGAGCGCACACACGGAGTAACAACAAAACTACTTCTGCTCAGAAACCCTGCCTCTCTACAAAATAAAGTTCCCCTCCACCCACAGTAGCTGGGTGAATTATGACCTTAACTGATCACCACAGTGGAGAACTTTATTTTGTAGAGAGGCAGGGTTTGCGGTTGGTAGTATTTTGGTGTAACAGTTTTTCCTCGATTATATGAATATTGAGATCGTCTGGAGCCAAGATCGTAATCACGATCAAAATTCCATTGAGCAAAACCCTGTAGTTAGCAATGTGACCTCTTGAGATGTCTCTCTCTCCGTTCCTTTTACCATTATTATTATTATTGTTAATTTGTTTTTACTTTATTTTATTACTATTTTTGTTTATTTATTTTTATTATTTTTATTTTATTTTATTTTATTTTATTTATTTATTTTATTTTTTTTATTGTCTAAGATTGTGTGTGTGTGTGTGTATGTATGTGTGCGCGTTATGTTGTGCTGTGTCGATTTCTGTTGGCCAATACCGGGTGGGCTGGGGGGTGGTGGGTTAAACTAAAGACACTTTACCTTATTTTATAGACATTATGTCAAGCTGTCAGTGTTTTGCCTACTCCTATGTACCCTTTTATCTTTATTCCTGTAACTGTTTGGCACTGATTGTAAATTGTTGTTTTTTTATCCCCCGTTTCTTTCTCTCCTTGTTGTGATGCTTAGAATTTGTCTGTTGAAAAACCTAATAAAAAAAATTGTGAAAAAAAAAAAAAAAAAATTCCATTGAGCAGCCCTGACACATGTGCCTACTTCAAATGACGACAGGATCGTTTGACGTAGACACATTATCCTGTCATCCTGTTGGTGAAATCGTCAACAACAGTCACAACAAGTTCAACAGAGGTCAGGTCACAATCCTGTGAAGTGAAAACAAATGTCCTCCTCCCCACAGATCAGCTGTAGCTTCTTCATCCCCGTGTCTTTCCACTTCAGCACCATTTTCATTGAATTGTCAACCAAATCCACTCCCTCCTTGACAATAACTGTGTTTCTTTGGACCAAGGCTATGCACTTTATAGCGACAGTGAGTGACTGCGGTCAATTCTTCCCATTTATTTTTATTTTATTTTTTAGCACTGTATTAATCCCGTAGGGGAAATCCATACCGAATTGTCCCATCGGTTGCAGCCACACAGTGTCTTGCTCAGGTGCCCCCCAGTGCATGTGCGGCCCGGTTTCCCCAAGTGATCAGTCTGCCTTGTTTCTAACTGTGGAAAGTAGAAAGGTCGACCGACCCTGCTTGGCATGCTCAGTAAACACATTCATACAAACGGCTATGGAGAAGGGTTGGTTTCAGCCGGTCAGAGTGAAAATGTTTTGAGTGGGACTGTGGGCTACTGTCGCCTCACATTAAGACGTTCACACTTCTGAACTTTCAAACTCTGTGGAGTTTGAATGTTGTTCTTTTGCTGAAAGGATTTTCTCTCAGTGCGCCGCTTCCTCCCACAATCCGAAGAAATGCTTGTTAGGGTTATTTGGTCAATCCCATCTGGCCTCAGGTGAAAGTGAGGGTTCTTGTTTGTTTCTCCATGTTGTGTCTCTTATGGACTGGACGACCTGTACCCTGCCTTTCACCCTGCGTTAGCTATGATTGACTCCAGCCTTCCAGTATCCTCACTCAGGTTTTCAGTGCTCTATAGTGGGCTTTGTGTCATTTATACTTTTCATGACATCTTAAAAGAGTATTTCATATCTATTGAAATGGGATATTTTATAAATATTTTTGCTTTACTTGTATTTGGCAAGTGGCATGGTCTGCCTCTTTCAATCACATTCATTATTCAATATCTTTTCAATCAGTCAATTCGCCCTTGACATGAACACTGATAATTGAATGAACATTGCACCGCTGATGCTCCATCTTTTTCAAATTACCCAAAGTTTCGAGGCTTCCTATAATTTATACATTTCTTTAGTGAGTGTCCGTGATTTCAATAACACCAATACCAAAGTTGTATTTGTGATATGTGTGACTTTTATCTTTGTAACTGATAACTGTCGTCCAGGCATACAAATACAATCATGTCGGCCATATTCTGAATATTCTGAATATTCTGAATGTCTGATATCAGCCACTGTCTCTGTTTGTGTAGGACCGCCTACAAGGCAGTAGACTGGGTGTTAAAATACCCTCTTTGATGCAATATATACTCTCTAATCAGTAACGTAGCTTTGATGTAAATCATGATTGGGTTACTGTTGCTTTATGAATGACTTAATGACTTCAATACATGCTCAAAGCAGATCAATTATGTGGAAGCGACTCTTCCATTTTTGTTGCAACATGAGAGGTTTCAAGAAAATAGGGTCTTTTGTCACATCACTCATATTGGTGATTTGACAGTATCATATGATGTGCAAAAAGACAGCTGCTAATAAATTTAACACCCAGGAATTCTGTTTCCACCTGCAACTATAAACAATGATTCAGTACAGACTTTAATCACAAGCTGCAGTTTTTTTTCTTTTTTTAATGAAACAATATTGATACAAAGAGAGGACCACATAGCTCAGTACAGTGACCCTATATCATAAATATAGGTTCCCTGTCCTGAGGGACAGTAGTCAATATCTGTCTGAACTGGCAATAAGAAAACAAACAAGGACAGAAAATAGTACACATATCTGTGCTGTGAGACTAAAGACAGATTCACTAACTACTCTGTTTAACGAAGGAAAATGTTTTGCCTTTATATCACAGCTACAATGAATTTTTCTCTCAAAGTGTAAAAGATATATAATAAAGAACAGAAAAATGGAGGGAAACAAACATGAGAAAAGGTGAAAATAAATCAAATAAAAATATAAACAACCGAATGTGATGATGGTCTTTTCTTTAGCAATCTCACCTCACAGCTCCTCCCATGTTCAAGTTTGAGCTTTTCAGCCTCTGTGTCGAGACCAAAACATGATTGAGGTCAAACGTGAGTCTAAATAGCTTGTAGGTGAGCATGTGTGTGTTTTCCCTTTAATGGACCTATGCATTACTTTCACCTATAGTTAGCTGGGATCAGTTGAATAGCTAATAACTAGTCAGCGTAATTATACTTTGAAGAGCAGCCTAAAAGACTGGATTTGAAATGGATGCTCGGACCCTAAGATAGAAACTTTCTTTAGAAAACGTATATGATTTGGTCCTCATTCAACTGTGTTTGTGGAAAGTAGGTAAAAAGTGCTCTCTATGCCTTTTTCCACTTTTGATCCACAGCTGTTTTTGTGTTCAATTTAATTGTTGTGCTTACCTGCCGAGGTTTTCTCACCAACTCCTGCTGAGCCACCGTTCCTGCATAGCAGCTTCAGATGATCAAAGTTCTGGCCTTTAAGGCTCCTTCTTCTTCTCACTATTGTATACTTTTACCCACATGACCCTACATATCGCCAGCTAGGAATAGACAAGTACTGACTTCCACCACTTTTTACACCAGATTTCTGTCTCGTTTTCAGATCATTCTCTGTAAACATTCAAGATGGTTATGTGTGAAAAGTGCAGTAAATCAGCAGGTTCTCATAGTCAGACCATCTCATGTGCCATCAACAACCATGCTATCTTAAGTTACCTTTTTCCCCATTCTCATGCTCCGTTTAATCTTCAGCAGGTTTTCTTTACCATGTCCATAAACTAAAATGCATTGATTTGCTTCCATATGATTGGTTAATCAGCAGTTTCCATTAATGAATGGTTGAAGAGGTGAACTTAGTGGCAGATGAGGGTTTGTATCTGTATCTAGAGTTTATTCCACTGTTGCAATAACATGTTTCACCAGAACATTAGACCAATTTTACAGCAATGATTTCAACTATCTAATAACCTCATACGTTCTACTTAATTGTTTTATATTGGTTGAATTTGATTTTCAAACAGTAATTTGTTGACATGGAGTGCTTTGGAACAAGAATTTTATAATTTCAGTAACAAAATGTCCGCTCTTATTATTGTTGCATAGAGACATAGAGTATTGCAAAACTGATTTCTCCCACAACTCCAATGTAGCATCATCAACGAAACTCCACATTTTTATTTCTACATAAACCATCTCCTGCAGGAAATTGGGAGTAGTAATAAAAATATATAAAACAATGACTTCAATCATGTTCCCAGTCTCTGTTTTCTTTTTTTCTTCTTTTATTTTTATGGATACCATGAACTCAATCTAATGCTGGTGCATTCTGGGCAGCAGACCGAGAGTGACTGACACCGACAGGCACAATAGCTTAATGGAAAAGACAGAGAGATTGTGAGGGTGAAGATGGACTCAATTGGTCTCAGAGAGGAGGCTGTGGTCCATCTTGATGTCCATCCAGAGCCATGCCTCCCACCACTTCATGATCACATGAGCAGGCTCATCCCAGTGAAATTCCATACAGAGCACCAACTAATATTAATAAGCATGGCTCTATAACTCTCTCATCAATAGTCTTTTACTCTTTTTAAAAGCCTTAACATATATTGACGATTCTATTCTATTCTATTCTATTCTATCCTATTCATCGTGAAGGATTCTGATGTATTTAAATTAAGTTGAATAAAGTGTCCTGCAGACATAATAATTTAATTTGCTGCAACACCGTGTGACATAGATTTCATAAACTTTGGTGCAACAGTAGGTTTGACTGCATGATGTTGCTCTACTTTGAAATGTGTTCTGCAAAGAACTTGGGGGGAAACAATGTTCTGTATGCCATTTATGTATGCTGCTGGTTCCCTCAGGAAATGAAAAAATAAATCACCAGTTGCATATACGCACAGGGAGAATAGTTGCTATAGAAATAGATGGAGAACAGTGCTTAAAGTGCTTTTTACCTCTTTGGGAATCAGTTGATTGTTGTCTTGGAGCAGTGCTGGTGTCGCTTTGATTATCATGTAATCTTCTGCTGCATTTCTATTGGCTGTCAGTAGCTGCAACTTGCATCAGCACTTTGTGACGTAGAAAAGTGATGGTGGTGAAATGTCATACTCTTGTCTTAAACAAATGTCAGGCTGCCTGCGGTTGCACAACGTTGACATTAGACATTCACAATTCTGTCTCACTTTCACTCCTCAGTTTTGACAACTTTGTTACTATCTTTTGTTTGAGACGCTCTAAATTGTGCAGCGTTTACCTGCTTCAAAAGGGATTTTACCGGTATTGTTATTTTATGACTGCATGTGACATGATTTCAAATGAAAGATGCTTATTAAGATGGTGATAAAGTTGTTGCCCAGTTTTAAATATTTGTTAAATTATTTCCAGAAAGAGCCGCAAAACACACAAAACAATAACTTCTTTTTTTTTAATGCTTTTTCAGGTTTCCATGTGAAGCTGGCGCGGCCCGAGGTTATTGAAGGAAAGATGAGAAAGAGCAGGAGTGTCCTCACAGTGTCTCCCAATAATGTAAGTCATTGTGTCCTCGAGGTATTGCTTCTGCTGTGTGATTGTTTTTAACTCAGCAGAAATGTATCAAACAACTTGTCACGTCAACCCCAGTTATCGCTGAACCAGCCATGATGAATCAATGTAAACTCTCCATCCTTTCTGCTGAAAAAGACTCTGTGTTATGTGTTTTGTAAACTATACCGTATTTTTTAAGATAAGATAAGATAAGATAAGCCTTTATTGATCTCACAATGGAGAAATTTACTTATTACATTCTGCTCTTAAGGACACTCAGTAGTAGGAAAGACAAGAAATGTGCAAACAGTTAGATAAGAATAGAGGTAACTTATATACAATGACTATCAAGAACCCTAAGGACCAAAAAATATTTACAGTAAGAGTAATAATAAGTAGATTAAAAAAAATAGGACTAAAAATAAGATCAAAAATCACAAACTATAATAAAGTATAATAAGTTCTAAGGGAGCAAAATATACAGTAAGATGAAATACAAAGAAAATAAACTATGATGGGGGGGGGGGGGGCGCAAATGTAGAATAAAGTACAATAAACATACTATAGTAAAAAATAATATCGTATATAATATAGTGTTAGAGATGAGAATTTACCAGACATCGCACATTATATCCTGTTGATTCAACATACATGACTTGCCTCTTACCTGTCATCTTTTATACTCTTTAAACAGTAAACTCTTGGAACGTTTGATTTGTACTTCTTAACAAGAATGACCAAAATGCTGCTATTCAGGGAATGTTTGGGACTATAACATTAATAATTACGATAATGATCAAAATAACATGAAAGTCATATTCGATTAAAGAAGTCAAATTTACATTTCTCAAAAATTTAAGCGAGTCCAGTTTCACCATGACCTGGATAAATGAGAAACTTTAGTAGCAATACGTCATTACTGTATATCCGCCAAGGACGTAATAAAATCATATTTATCTGTTTGTATGTCTGTTAGCAACATTAAGTCTAAAGTACTACTGAGTCCATGTAAACCTTTGGCGGATGTCAGAAATCTGCGATTGCTCCTGTTGATAATGGATCAGCCTGTGTTTTGATAACCCATTCCTGCTTTGGCTGCTTCGCTCTTCCTCCCCTTGGACTGTTTTGCTCAAACTTTCCCTTTTCTTATATCTGGCAGTCAGAGGTCTGTGTACCTCAACCCACAGCCTGCACCAACTGTACATCTGTTTTATCAGACTGCTGCTGACATATCTGCTCCCGCATGAACATCATAATATTTCAGTATGGTTATGTTAAAATATGTTAACACTTCACACAGCTAAACGATTTGGCCCGGTTGTGGTCAAATACTGAGTAAGTTCCTTATTTTCTTGGAGCCTTCGTAGATAAACACATTTCGCATTGGACTTCATCTGCATTGAGTGTAAATAATTGATTTTGCAAATCATTTGCATTCCTTGTTTTGTTTCTTTTATCACAGTGTTGAAGGAGGTCATTATAAGCTTTTTCAAGTTTGCACAGCAGTATTACATACCATGGATAATGTAGGTCCACTTAGCAGTGGCTGTGGGTGTCTTTAGCTCGAACAGTCAATAGCTGACAGTGTGGGTGTGCATTACTCAGAGTTGCTCTGACTTTATATGTTGCTCTCTATGTTAGTTTCAACATTGTGCGCTTCATTGCTTTGCTTGAAAACTTGCTTTGTCTCACATACTAACTTCTCCACCATCTTAACCTTGTACCGTCTCCCTGTCAACTATGCCTTTAAACTTTGATTATAATTCTTTAAGAGAATTGTTTAAAAGGTTTTTTTTGTGTTTTTGGCATTTACTGTAAGCCTAAACAAAGTTATAACTGGAGTATTTTCTGCAATGCTTCTGAGGATGGCGCCCATCTAAAAATGAGTTTACCTCCCCTTGGTTACTGAGCACTTGGAATCAGCACGCGACTCTCTTTTGGTTGTTTCACTGCGTTAGTTTCATAGTTTGAAGCCATATGTGGACAGATCTGAAATCTTAGCTGATCTTTGCATGGCTACTATCAAAACATCCAAGGACTTTTGGGTAAGCAAATAAAATTGCTGAGAGTTTTCTCACCTGTCAGGCAGATCAGCAACACCTTTATGATGGAACACCTGAGATCTCAGAGGTCAGCGTGGCGCTATGCTGACCTCTGACCGGTTGTCTGCAGGCAGCAGTCGACTTGCTTTAGTGTATTATGGGAAGAAATAATGAGGTTGTACATCAGGGGGCTTCAGGGACTGATGGTGTTTGGAAAATCTGATTCAGTGCTGTCAAACAGAAAAAGCAGAGGAAGTGATGTCGCAATGTGTGTTGAGGTAGATGAGGGTAACGGCATTACACAGCATGCCTTCTTTATAAACACTAAGAAAAAATGGAACACTGTCAAATTTAGAAAATAAACAATAAGAAGTGTTTGTGTTGACTATTATCTTCTGCTGTTATCATCCTGACCGCACAATCCTGATGCACAAATACCCAACACATGACTCAAGCAGGGATATCACACCCTCCTTTGAGATTTTCTTCAAATTTCTTTAATATGAAACCATCACAGAGTGGCTGTAGATCAATTGCACATCCATGACTTCAATCAGCTGGTCCACCACATCCCAATATGACTGTCACATTCAAATCTGGTGACAGTGTAGGTCATCTGAATATAACACAGTTGGGTGTTTAAACACATTGACATACACAATTTACACAATGACCCACAGACGTGTCAAGATGTGCTCAATTTTTCTACCGAACAGTACACTAACTTGTACACAAACATTGCTGTGATTGTTGTGTATCCTGTTACAACTTAATACAACTTAAACACAAAAAAGCTAAAGACAATAGCATTATGGTTACACTACATTGTCTGATAGTCGAGACAATTCATCTATAAACTACACAAAGTGTAAGCAACCAGATAGATTGTATTAAGGCCATTAAGATACTGTGTGTATGTTTATGGATCGCTTAAAGCAAAAATCTATACCTTCCTTGCATTTGGTTGATGAGTGTACTTTCAGCCTCGCACAACATAGCTGGCGTGCTTACAGTGGAAGCATTAAGTGTTTCCTGAATCAATGGGTTTAAGCATGTTAAGATGAGTTGTTTTTATTTGATTCAATTTCTCACAGAGAGGATTTAGCTGATGAAACTCGGCTAACGTCAGATTTATGTGATGTAAATGTGCGCTGATATTCCAGGGGCTGTTTACGTTGTGTTTGTGAGTTATAGCATCGTGCAGCTGTTTTTACTAGATTGAATGACTTTGTTTGTGTTCGGTTGAGAACGTGCAGGTGATTCGGTTTCTGTATGCATGCGAATGTTGCTGAACTCTATTACATGTGGGCACTGTTGAACAGTTTGCTGTGCAGATGGATTAAATAATGTCTGTACGTCCCACAGACCTAATGACCTCATTCCCATGCAGATCCCACCCGCTCTGATCTGATCAGCTCCGACTCCATCTGTAGGAGTGCGTGTGGACACGTGTTTATTTCTGCCATGAGGATCTAAATCTCATCACGCACTCACAATATTGGTGTTCCTCTCCCTTTAGGGGACAAAACTCAATTGTTTTTAAGTTGAACTGCCGTCACGGTCAGGTTGATATTTGGGATGAGGTACTTGCTATTGTTGATATTTCAAAGAAATCCTCTGTAAAATAAATGTAGGTCAATGCAATGTTTTCATTTGCTATTTGTACTTATTTTTTGGCATCCAAAACCCCAAAGCATGAAGTTCTGGGCCTACCTGTGGGTGAAAATAGTATTTTACATGTGTTTAAGATTAGGGCTACGCTTCTATTTATTTGCTGGGGGAAAATTGTGACTGAATCAAGTTTTTTCAAATGACTATTCATGCACATGTAAACGTTTTTAAAACAATGATGAGCAGTTGGATCAGGTAATTTTAAGAGTCCATACAAATTGCTTGCATTGTCATTTGTATTCAGAATGGGTTTTTTTTACTTCTTTGTTTAATCAACTATTTATCATTCCCCCCCCCCACTTTTTTGTGGATTCATCTCTTTCCCTGTCGTTTTCTCCAACGCTGGCTGTTGAGCTCGTATTTACAGGGATCATGGGTCAAACTGAACAGCTGTTGATTCTCCAGTTAGAGATCTTAGAATTTTCGCCAGCGACAGTTCGCCACTTTCTCTCTTTCTCCCACCACTTTACCCACGACTGTTTTGCATCCATTCTACTGTGATCGGTTCTCATTTACTCTTCCCTCTCTTTAATGTCCTCTATCTCACCGCCCGACACGGTTTCTATATTGGTCGTAACATACACTGCAAGTTTCTTCCATCCGCTCACTCCTTTCCGTTTCGTAAGCAGTCAGGAGGGCTGATGTTGGTTGCCACAGCAACAATGAATCCTTTGGTGGTGTAACCTTGGGATTATGTGAATTCTGACCTCTTGCACTTTGCCTGTCAGTCTTCCGTCTGCTACTGCTCTGACCTTATGCTTTGTCATTCAGGAGTGACCTCCTGTCTCACAGTCTGTGGGGGGGCTTAGATTTCCAGCACTTTTGAAACATGTGTTTTTTTATATATGACACAGTTCACTCAGTATTACAAAAAAACGGAAAGTAAAATCTGAAGAACAGTATTGGGCTACACATTGGGGTATTTTCTGTAAAAAAAACACAAACCAAAAAACAACCTAATGTCATTAGTTGACATTAATTGTCATTATATTTATGATGGTGAGAGTAATACTGGTAATGTGTTGTTTGGAGAAAGGAACCATTGCTTTATAAGTCATAAGTCAATTTAAAAAAAAACATTTTTATTTAACTGTTAACTACTTTATGTAAGTTATTAAAAAATGTGCAAGTAGGCATGGTCTCAAATGAATGGAAGATTTCACACCTGAGCTGATCTTTTGAGAAAATGTAGTAGGGCTTATATTGAAACATCACCAGTCTATAGGAGAGCTGCAACAAAGAGACAGACAACCTTAGACACACATTCACTCATACAGAGCATCGCTGATTAACCGAACCATGTCTTCAGAGTGGGAGGAAGCCAACATTAGCTGTAGAAACTTTAAAAGGCCTCAAAACCCAAATAAAACCATGGGACCTTGGACTGTGAGGTGATCATATGAACCTCAACATAATTTCCTTTGTACAGCATAGCAGCAAATCAACTATTTAAAACTGAACTGATTTGATTGACGATCTCTGGAACAACAGTGCGCCAGATAACCTCATGTTACAACTTGGAATCCTTGCATTAGAGGCTCACATATTCACCGAGTGCTCTTGTATACTTAAAGTGTGCTGACTATTTAAATGTTCAACTCACACCACATTACTCATCACAGGGGAAACAAATACCTCAATTCACACCTAAGGGGACCACTGATCCCCAACAAACATATGAAGACTGTTTTTACATTGAGGGACAAAACCTGCACAGGCACTCCAGACCTCCAAACTAGAATTCGACTAAGGTCTGTGCTAATCACTTTGTAGAAGTAATTCACAACTCTTGGGGTGAAAATGTCACAGGCTGAATGTTACATGCACTACATAGTGTTACTGCGGATGTGATCAGTAGTAACATGCGACACACAGGATGTGTTGTACTATAGCTTACTGCTCTGATACAGCAATACCTCTTTAACACTGGCAATTAACCCCGAACCTGACATTCTCATAGTCAGTTGCTGTTACTATAATAAAATCAGCCCACAGAGCAATGGTGTCTCTTTTGTAAAATGGAAGTTAGTTAGTAGTTTTCAGATGCTTTTCTGTGCCAATTTTGAGGCTTATATCACTTTTTTTGTTACTACTTATCTTGTTTGTCTTTTTATGTAGTGTTTTTGGTTGTTGTGGTCAGAGATGAAATTGGTATATGTCAAAATGTTCAAGTGTTTTTACTTTTTAAAGTCAGACAGTCATTTTGTGCCAATAAATAGTGATTTGTTGCAAAAGCACTGATATTTATTCAACTGATTGTCTAAACACATTCAGGACCCACTGTTGTAAACAAAAGTAAATGGAAGTGTGTGTGCCTGTGCTCCCTCCGTGATGGACTGGCAACCAGCCCACAGTGGAGAATAAACCGTGTTTGACCAAACTATTATTCCACAGAGTCAGGATCGGTTATACAAACTCAGAAATTGGGCACAACACATATATTTGAGTTTCTACAATGTAAAAAACAAAACAAAAATGACCTATGACACATTAAGAAATAAAAAAAAAAAAAGTATAGCTGCTTATGGAGAGAGGCTGGGGAAGGAAGGGTGAGTGATTCTAAGAAAAAAAAAAAAGGCATGAACAGATGAAGAGGATGGATTCCATCTGGTTGTCAGTCTGTTCCTCATCTTTTGTTTCATCTCCTTGTCTTTGCTGTCTCTCCAACAAATTGTCCTAAGCAAAATAAATGAAATCGAAATCATTTGAAGATGGCCCTCAGCAAATTACAGGCAGGCGTGTTTTTGTTCTCGATCCCCTGACAAGCTAAATTTATCACACGTCACGCATTTTCCAGTGGAGGGGGATACTATTTATTTTATCTCTTGTCTGAGACGTGCGGATCAGTCTATTTCACAGTGATAAAGAAAAGATGATGATAAAAGAACAGAAAGGAAGGATAATAATTCACCAAACAGTTTTATTAATATCCTGTTCTTCTGCCAACCTCAGAGGAATATTTCATCACTTCCAGCCGCCTATAAATCAAGCTGAATGGAGTTATTGAGCCTGAAATGACCTCAGACAACAACACTGTTCCATTGCTCAAAAACATGACAAACGCTGTGTCCTTCCTCGAGCTTTAAATCGGTTATATAATCAACTTTAAATAACACAATGAAAAAGTCCGTTTAGTTGAGACTAAACAAAGTCTTCAGTCCAAAACCCGATGAGTTTAGACATTAAAATAATAGAGCAAAATAACACTATTTGTATAGAACTTCAACAAATAACTTGACAGATCTGCTTCCGACGTCCCATATGTCTAATTTTATTGCAGATTTTAACAAAAAAATCTAATAGTTTTTCACAATATCTGCCACCTTCAACATGCATGTTTGATAAATTCATCCTTATTGGTTTCTTTAAAGTTTCTTTGCACTAAAGTAACTTGCTCACTGATCTTCTTGTCTACTCCTCTTACAAACCATTTTCTTTGTAATGTATGTTGACACACACTGTAGAACACCTTAAATTAAATTAACCTTTGAAACTGCGACATAAGTGAACCTTAATGAAATTGGTGTATTTATATTGAACACAACAGAATATAGAGAAATCACTGGCGTGTATCAAACAACTACTGCTCATTTTGTTTATCTATTGCAACATTTTGCAAGCACCTTTAAACTACAAACCTTTTTTTTTTTCTTCTAAATATGCTTCTAGTTGTTGCATGGACCAGTGGGTGTTTCCCCTCCTGGCTGTAGAAAACAGACTGCGCTGTACAAGATGTACTGTGCAAGATGCATGTGTATCTAGCTGGAAGCTGCGTTCAGCTGTAGATGAAGATGTCTTCTTTCATACTATACTAATCAGTCTCTCTCCCCCTCTCTCTGTTTAGCCCCTCCTTTTTTCATACACCCTCATTCATTTCACATTCATCCTCTTTAGCTTATCGTCCCCATGCCGTCGTCACTCTCTCTCCTTTACCCCCCCCCCCCCCATGCTCTCACCCAGCTGTTCTTGCTTTCCTTCTTTCCTTGGTATTATCCTCTCACTTGTTTTCCCCTTGGTCTATTTTCTATTCCTTATCAACTGCCTGCCCTGTCCTTGCTCTCCCACTCTCAATACCTCCTCTTCTTTAACTGATGGGAAGCAGGTGTTGTTTTCTCAGCTCCTCTCCTCATTTCCTCCCTCTTGTTTTGTTGCCTTGGCGTCAGAAAGGAAGTGTGCAGAGGGATTTGAGTGTCGAGGGGGCGAACGAGAAGTAGGCCGGATGCCAAGAGCGATACTATGATGCATCATATATAGAGTCGGAGCAAATGCACAAATAATGCAAAGGATTGTTTTAAGAAAAGATTTTTATGAATTATTTGTTGTCCATCTAACAAGTGGCATGAGGAAACAAAATTAGTCCTTTAATATTATATTCTTCCAATGCTAGAATGGCAGTAAAATCAATTTCAAGATAATATTTTAAGTAGGATTTGCAAAAAAGTTCCTGTGGAAATCTCAGAAATGTAAATTTCTACGGTATTATTTGGCCTTTCAAAGCCTCAATGTTTTGTTTTTTTGTTGTTGTTTTTTTTAATTACTACTCAGACATCAAATTCAGTTTGACTTTGACTTTTGACTCAAAATCAGCCTTTTCATTGTTTTATCAAAATGTTGAGTTTTGATAAAACATTTGAAAATTGTTTTCCATAAACATTTTCGTTTGAACAGGACATTAACTACCATTGAATTGACACTAACAGATCAGCTTAAATATTCCAAAATGATTTTGGAAAATATTGTATTAAACAAATAAATGACATAATTTATGTCCAATTATGGCCATTACATCTTGAGCGCATCCTCTTTTTGTTTTAATAATATGACAAAATGAGGCAAGAACAGTAAGAGGAGGGCCAAATACTTATTACCCGATAAAAACAACAGAATGTAAGCTTTTTAAATGTCTTTAAAATACATGCGTCTTTATTATTTGAACCATTGTGACTGAGGTCCCTTTAATAAATTTGGAAAACCATTATTTTCTGAATGTATTGCGATAAATACTGTAAATAAAATATCTCAATATAGTGACTGATGATGTCGAGATAAGAGTAAGAAGAAACGAGGGAGCTTGTTTATCAAGAACTATGGACATTGTCGCAAAACAATGCCTATTTAAGCACTGTTTATGAGCAGCATTTTGTAGCAGTGGTTGTGGTGTGTGGAGTTTGCAGGTTCTCTTTGTGTGGCTTTTCTCGGGGTACTCAATCCCTGCTACATTCATGCTTGTCAAAACCGGCTTGACCATAATAGCGACCTGCAAAATTGCTCTCAATGGAGCATTTATATGGCGGCATTATGGGTGAAAAAGGTTTGAGCACTTGTGAAAGTGGAATTTGTAGTTTGTGTACCATGAGCTTTGTCACACAGCCAACCAGGAGAGAGAATTTTGTCCCACAGCCAATCAGAGGAGAGAAGCTTTTGCCTGTATTAAGGCTTGAGAAGAGTTCTCCCCACTTGGAATCAACACATTCAGTGAATCAACAGCAGAAGAGACGAGATTTCAGCGACACTCAAGATCAGTTGTCTTTTGAGGAACCTTAACTCCGACGTGAAGCTGAGAAATGTAGCGTCTCGTCACTTATTTCCTCAGTTTCTGCCTCAAAACAGACAAAAGTTGTTTGGTTTGGTTTCTCCTTGTATTTGCAGATGACTTTAACCTCAACTGATCATTTTTTTTCCAAAAGAGTTAGAAGTGATAGTGACAGGTTAACCTTGGGTGTTTGAAAACATTCTCAGTCATAGATTTCTGAATGCAAATGGTCCTGAAATCCAATCTGGTACCATTTGACAGGAATTTGACAGGAATTTAATATTGACTACAGGGATTGATTACTGCCTGAACACCAATCTTCTCCAGCAGCTGAGGTCTTGGGACCTGGCAGGCAAATATTCACATGAGTCTGCAGAGTGAACAAACATTGTTCTCATTGGATGATGTGGATGTTTGGAGGACGAATGAACTTGCTACTGTCTCAGTACTTAGTGGTCCCAGGAAAACAAGTAGTGCTGCTAATGCACTAATGGACCTCTGTGCCTGACCCATACTGGTCACACACACATACACACACACACACACACACATGCAAAAACATCTCAGGATTGCAGGTAGTGTTTTTGAGGACATGAGTAAACGCTTGGCACTTCAGGAGATTATCATGCCTGCTTAGACAGTTTGAGAATTTTGTTGGGAAGGGTGGAAACAATGGTTGAATTGAGAAGGTTGCTGCAAAATTCCCATTTTTTTAAATATCTTTTAATATGCAATACCTTTTTAATGCACCAGTACAGGATTATTTACTGTTTTCTGTAGGACAGGTGTTTATGGGTTTCACAGATGACTGAATATATTTTTACCCACAGTGGTTTTACTAAGCTCTGCCAGTTAACCTTATTATTTTTTGCAAAAGCATCCTCCACATGTACCTTTATATATTCTAACCTTTCACTTTGTTGTTGTTTTTCTTCCAATTTTTTGTTTTTTTTGGCGATGCTGCCATTAGATTCAGAGTGGCTGAGATTTTTCTTTTGGAGGGTATTCTTATTATGGTATGTGTTACTTTAACTGTATGATATGTTATTTATCTTTTATTGTAAGTAAAATATGGGTTGAGGTTAAAAATTTAATTTCTGTCCTATGACAGAATGTTAGAATAAAAATATTTACATGATGATACAGAAACTTGCGCAACTTAATTTCAGGTTATGGAGAAAACGGTACTGACATTGCACCAGCATGACAGAGTCCTCTGTTAGTGTTTCTATTTAGTTAGGTACAGGACTATTGCAAGTATTGCAGTTTTTTCCTCTCATGTGCCATGTGTAATATTTCTCTCTCTATTTCTAAATCTTCTTTACTGAGCGGGGCAGCTCTTATCACCATCTTATCTCACTTTGTCTTTGTGTCTCCACTTCAGTCCCACTGGAGCTGGCTGTGTTGTCTTTTCAATGTTTCTCATGACTCCCAAGATTTCCACACAAATAATGACCTCATTGCCCGCGGAAAGCAATACTTTTCTATTCTGTATATTTCTACATCATGTTTCGATATTGTAAATCTGTATGAATAGCTTTGGACTTAACTATGTGATATTGCTGTCAGATGATGGTTGTGCTTCGTATTCATAGTCTTCTGAAGACCTACTGTCATGCTTATTTGTGCCTTATGTGCATTTCATCACAGCAAAGTCACCCTTCCAGAGAAATAGTCAAAATGATTGATTGTTTTTAATTATCAGAGAATCTTGACTTAAGTTTAACTTTAGTTGTATAATTTTGGGGTGGACGATACTCAAGGGATATACAGTAAATCTACACTATGGGTAAATTGTTGTACACATTGTCGCCACTGGGGGACATACTTTTAGCTTTTGGCAGATGCTGAGAAATAGGGCACTTTAATCCGATTATATACTAGTCATCAGTGCCATCATTGAGTTTACCAGTTTCCTTAAACAGCAAACACAATGGAATCACTATAGTGCAGACAATATTGTGTTTATTGGTGAATCGCTTCAGTTAATGAATATTGGCAAACATTTCCACCATTAGAACTATTGACTATCAAAGTGAAGTTTAAATGACTCGGCAGGTAAACACAACTGGCCAAGTTGAGCTACACTGATTTAGAAGGTTATTTCTTTACTTGCATGGCTGTCCGCTCTGACTGACTTGTAGTGAAGCGATAAGCTGGGGAGTTCAAATAACTCCTACTGTACCTCACAGTGACTTCAGTGACTTGACTTGACGGCTAATTATTATACGGTACCTCCAATACTGTTATAAGGAAGTAGAGGTTTTCCTTCATTAGCAAAGAGCTGTTGGGCTCAATAAATTATTTAGCTTGCGAAGAAGAAAACTGTCACAATGTCTAGCGAATTTCACAAAACTAAGCTGCCATCCACATATATATTTTAATACCCAACCCCAACTGCATTAAGTTGAATATTGTATCAAGGAAAAGCAGCTCTCCCTTACAAGACTGAGGCTGATACTGGGAAGTGTTTAGGTTTTTGAAATAATAAAAAAAAAAAAACAACTTCCAGTTTACTTTGATGCCTGATGTATTTAAAACAATGACAACAATGCTGTCACTTATTTAGACAAAACAGTTGATAGAATATAAATTATAGTGATTTAATTCGTGCTCTCTCTTGAGAATTGCTCAGTTCTTCCAATACCTTTTAATGTTGCTGAATAATCAGTTATCTAGTATGTATATACAGTGTAAAACATTTAATGTTTACAGATGAATTTCTTGCATGGATTTATTTCTTTGTTACGCAAAGATGTTGGCAAGTTGCCAAGTGCCTTTTTTGGAGCGGCTATTTTAGCTTTGTACTCCACCGAAAACCAAAAAATAGAAGTAAAACAAGAGCTCTCATTTGACTGTGAGGTTTATATAATGGTGTGAGGGGACTTACCAGCATGTTTAACATATTTTGAAGTAACTGTTGATAAAAGCTCATGAGAAAATGTTCTTGTTAATAGTGTATAACATAGGTATATTTTTTACTCCTTATAAAACACCAAGCATGAGTTCTGGAGCTGCGTTTGAGATGTTTGATAGTGATGCAGGATTACATAACTAAAAACAAGCTGATGAAGTAAAAGGGCCTGAGTTGAGTATCAGAGATGGATTACAAAGGGGGCTTCACGACTTCGTCTTGTGTGGAGGTTGGATTTTCACGTCATAAATGTCGGCGTGCCTTTTTACTACTGTTCACACGTGCTTTCAAATTGAAATCTGCCTTCTGCTCATTGGCACTTGTCAAAATTTATCTTTCTCTTCCGGCTGACATGTAAATTAGATTGCACGGCTGAGGAGTACACATGCTTATTTATGCCTATCAGCCAGTCTGCTGCACACATAAAGGGCTAACAAGACAAATTAAACCAGTAAGTGAAGCGGAAATGGTGAGGGTTCAGGAACATGGAGACATGATGGGGAAAGACAATGTGCGATCCATGTAGTTATATTACCCAATGTGCATCTGAGCAGTGAGGTGAAATATAATGGATATTTTCAATCTGGTGCCAGCCAAATAACTAAACCTGGTATTAAATGTGTTGTACACAAGCACAAGCTTTACATCCTATGCAAAGAGAAGCTTAAAGGTGATTAATGTAATGACAACAACAACAACAATAACATGGATTGTGATTTGGAACCCGGGCACCTTACACTCCTGGTCAAACCATAACCCAATTATATAAATGTAATGAGGGCAAATGGAAATAATGAAAACAATCTAGACTTCGTGCAACTTCTGTGATTATTATAGGCTCTAAACAACAAAGCATGATCACAACAAAAGCCTTCAACCACACAATATCAGATGTCAGCCTCTGGTAACAATGAGATCTTTTAATTCAAGGACTATTCAGAGAGTTGGCAGCTCCACCTTACTTTTACTACATTTTAAAATTGTATATACATAAGTGTGTTTGATATGTTGTGTCCAGTGTGCTAGTGAAGTAGTATAAACCTCCGATTATTAGAAGATATAATTTAGCAAGAGGAGGGCTGGAGTAGCAAGCGTTAGGTGGTTGGATGAAGTCCCCTGGCTTATTTGTGACAATATCTATAAAAAGAGACTGATGATGTTATTGCACCTGTGTTTGTACGGCCATATTTTGCATCTCTATGGGTGGATGATTTCATTTTTATTCCAACAGTGTTCATCGGGTCTCTGTATGGGATGTAATAAGTTTCTTCTGTCATAATAAAACACACGATGGGCTAAATTGGAAAAAACGAAACTGGTTATCAACCCAGTTGAATCTGTAAAATCGAGATTGAAATAAAATTAATTGAAAAAAACAAACAATAAAAAATAATTTCATATAATTTCCAATCTGCTTTTTATAGCCTGCATTTTTGTTTTGTTGTGGGGATTTTTAATATTGGCCAAACTGAACAATGTTTGTGCTCCATACACTCCAATTCGAGGCAGTTAAAAGCCTTTGGCGCCACCTAGTGGACACGTGACCACACCAAAAAAGATTTCCTGTGACACATTTTCCCAGTTGTGCCTCTGTTAGGAAACTATTGTTTAACGTTTTTCTTTTTTTTCTTTCTGCTTGTTGTTCCTCAGGACAGCAAAGAGCCTCCTGACTGCTGCCTCAGTGAGTCCTTCACGTCTCCGTCCTGCACTCTGGGGGTGGACCTGCGTCGGGGTCGCCGTCGCTTCTCAGGCACGCTGCAGCTACCGCCACTGTCATGGCGACAGGGAGAGAGGTCACGCACACCTGACGAGGAGATCATGGCGAGGCCAACATCCCTGCCCTTTGGAGCTCCACCCAGGATAGACATCACGCCGGTGGACCCCGAATGGTGAGCGCGCTCTCACGTACACCACCGAGCTTCCTTCTCCTGCCAACAGAGCATGAGTTTAGGAACACATTCAAAGTTTGTACAGTAAAACTATATATATGTTTTTTTGGGGGGAAGTTGACATGGATGCACCATTGTGGGGATTTACTCTGCATATTTG
This sequence comes from Blennius ocellaris, assembly GCF_963422515.1. Classification (NCBI taxonomy): domain Eukaryota; kingdom Metazoa; phylum Chordata; class Actinopteri; order Blenniiformes; family Blenniidae; genus Blennius; species Blennius ocellaris. The sequence continues at coordinate 10,354,116 of NC_137661.1, read as the reverse complement.
GAAATTCATCCAGAGTACTGTAGAAAATCAAGAAAGTGTCTGATGTAACTTCATCCTTGCAGAAGCAGTGGTTCAGGTGTGGGAGGAGTTTGTGGAGCTCTGGAAAAAACAACAACATACAGTTAAAAACAGTTTTGAATGTTTAATGTCTCCTAAAGATTTTGATGTAAATGCTTAAATGTTATATTATGGCGGTAACTGTCTTCATAAAGACTCTATTGCCTTGCCCTGGAACTAAGGCAGGTGAAGCCAGTATTTCACATTTTCATGTTACTCTGTACCCTTGAAAGAGAGTCCCAATAAGGCGGAACATCCCTCAGTTGGAGGGAGGGGATGAGGTGGATGATGGGTGAGTTGTGAACCTGTCTTTGGATTCAGTCTCTGCTAATGTCTGGAAAACAAAAAACACCCCACTTCTGAATCACGAAGAGATTGTGTTATCGGATAATTAATCAAATATTTATGTGAATTGCAGTACTTTGGTGCAGCTGTGGTTGAGATGATAAGAGTGAGTTGTTTTCACTGATAAGGTTGCAGGTTCCAACCGTCATCTCGCCCCATATAGATGTTGAAGTGTCCTTGAGCAAGACACTGAACTTCAAATGGGGGTTGAGCATCTATGTCTTTTTTTTTTTTTTTTTTTTTTTTTAAATGGGTGAATGTGACTAACAATAAAAAGGACTTTAGAGCTGGTGAAGCAGTGAAAAAAATAGCACGCTATAAGTTAAATCCATTTACCTTTTAATTAAGCCTCAGTTGGTTTGAGTTTAGCAGTGGTTGCTGAAGCAGAAAAAAAGTGAGTTTTTTATTGAGAGTTTGGTGGCCTGGAACTCCAGGACAGAGTCATTGGGTACCATTATGTTGAGTTCACAATCTGTTCACCGGTGTCAGTTTATGAACTACTTTTTCCAACATCCATAGCTGAGTGTTGTTTTCAATGTGTTATCATACATTTAAAAAATATATAATTTTACCTTTGAGTTTTACTCATTGAAAGCATTAATTCTAACCAATGATCATGTGATGTCCTTTTGTATATTTAGTCCTTCACTTGAAATCATTCCACTGTGCACTGGGAAAACATGAACATTAGTCCATGATTTGATATTGTGTGTCTATTCAAAAAGGAGTCGAGTGTCACTGAAAGAAGAAAACTAACTTATTAGACAAATCACTGGAGGAGAACTTCAGCATTTTCAAACTATTTTGGATGTGTTACAGTTTCAACTTGGTGCTTCTACCCAACTTTTCATGTATCCTTCACCTTGTTGAAGATAATGTTGTCTTGAGTCTTTATTGACACACAATGTCTCCTCATACAGCTGAATATTTGCAAACAGACCGACCACAACAACAGGCGCAATGATGCAAACACAAACAAACTGGAAGTGGCTTGTTGTTGATGCTGAGCCATTTGTCCAGTGGTATTGAATTTAGAATAGATTTTTCAGAAGTAGTTCATTAGTACTGGTTGGTTGTTTACCTGACCAGATCCTTTGAGTGCGCTGACAGATTCCACTGAGGAATTATGAGTTGTCTTATTTAATTTGTTTAATTTTAATATGAGAGTTGGCAGTTTTAAGACCTGTCTGTCTATCTTAAAACCAAATATCAATAAATATTAGATTGTAAAATATCAAAATGCTTTTTATCATGATTTATTTTAATTACTGAAGAAAAGCAGATAATGTTTCAATCAGTAAAGAATCACATTTATTTGTGTGAAGACAGTGATTACCACCAGCAGGGGGCAGTGTCCTGACGCCTGAGAGAAGGCGCACGTCGAGGTTGGCGTCAGATTGAAGGGCGAAGCTGAAGAAAGGAGCAAACATAAACGTCGACGTGTCCACACAGAGGTTCATTGATTGACGACACGAGTGTGGCAGCGACTCGTGGCCTTGATGGTCAGCAGATCTCAACCCAATTCACACCTGTTTTGACAGAGATGTTACACAGCGATTCATCTACACACAATATCAGGAAATATTTTGAATAAAACAACTTCAGGAGCTTCGAAAAGTCCAAGCTCCAGATAGAAGATTTCTGTTAAATACTACACTCTTTCGTTTGTTCCCATTGGAGCATATTGTTTTATTTATTTGGCTAAGAATAAATAGGTATGAATATAGAACATGGTTACTTGTTTTACTTTCTGTTAAGAGTGAGTTTATTGGTGGTCTCACTTTGGCAGAGGCAGACTTTATAACAAGTTTATTCAGTCATCAGAAACAGACTTAAATCTGTGATTGTCTTGTCTTCTTGGTCATTGTTTCTCGTTCGCACTAAAAGTGCAGCCAAGCATATGGTCACTAGTATCATGTGGTAGCGTGTGTGTGTGCATCGTGCAGGTGTCCTCGAGCTAAATGTCTGTAAAACAGTACAAATTCAAGTCATAGGCACATCTCCTTGTAGCCTCTTTTTGAGTCTGACCTTTTGTACTTGTACTTGTTTAAGTGTCATCGTCACTGTTTGGAAGGAGGAGGGAGCGAGAAGTTATTTTGGGATGCAATTATTTGTTTCTGCTGATGTTTCTTTGCCCTGAGAGCCTCGGGGATTGATGGTGGACTCTGGGTGTGTGACTGGCTGTGTTTGTGCCACTGGTTTACAATAGCCTGTGTGTTTGCAGAGTGAAAACTTGGAAGTATGGACACTACTAGTCAAAGGTTTGGACACACCTTCTCATTACATTTTTTTCCCCCTATATCTTCATGACTGCTTAGATTATAGAGTCTCACTGAAAGCATCACAACTGTGAATGAACACATAGAATTATGAAGTAAACCAAAAAGTCTGAAATGTCTCAAATCATGTTTTATATATTAGGTTGTTCAAAATACCCCCCCTTTGCTTTGATTACTGCTTTGCATACTCTTGGATTCTCTTCATGAGGTCGTCACCTGAAATGGTTTCCCTACAGTCTTGAAGGAGTTCCGCAGATGCTGAGCGCTAGTTGGCCCTGTTGCCTTCACTCTCGTCAATTTTCCTTCACTTCTTAAAGTAATGATGGATTGTTGATTCTCTTTACTTCACTGATTGGTTCTTGCCATGTTATGAATTCTAACGGTTGTCATATAGTTCTGTCAAATAGCTGTGTACCATCCTGACTTACCAACACATCTGATGGTGCCAACCTCAATAAAAAGTCATGAAATTCCACAAATGGACCCTGACAACACTCAGCTTAGAGGAATCTCAACTGTAAAGCATATTTTGAGTTATTTTGACACCTTGTGTTTAATTTGACATGTATTCATTCATAGTTTCTATGCATTCACTGAGAATTTACTATGAAATAGTAAAAAAAAATAATAAAAAGAAGAAATTATGAATGAGAAGGTGTGTCCAAACATTTGCCTGGTAATGTTAATTTGAAATTAAATCTGTGCGCTCTGATGTAAAATGATCTTTGTAGATGTCTATCAAATCCAGATTTTTTTTTCTATTTACCCTCAGTCAGGAGAACAGCAGTCACATTATGACATGTCTGTATTGTTGTGTGTTGTCTTTGTATGTCGTGTTGTTGAGCGCTGGCCTCTCTGCTGGTGTTCCAGATGGCTCTCCTGTGGGCGTTGGTAATCTACACAGCCAGCAGGCCTGAATTGGACTTTACACTTTTCATTTCAGCAGGGACAAAAGCTGAGAAATGATGTATAATTGTCACACTTGTATAAATTCTATTTTTCCAGCTATATATTCCCACCATGGTTAAAGTGTAGCTCAAAAGTTGTCAAAGGAATGACGAAGGGAAACAGTGTTTCTATTGTCACAGACAGCTTCCATGCACTCAGTTTTTTTAGTATGGACAGTTTTGAATTTCTAAGATTTGTGGTTTGATCCCTATCGTTGTCTATTTATGTGTTGAACTGTGTTTGAGCAAGATGTTGAAATCCAAGTTGTCTGAGAAAACCTTACATGGCAGCCGTCATTTATATTGTGTGGCAATGAGTGACCGGGTTGTATAAACGTGCAATGAAACTACTAAAGTGGTTTGACATGCGCGACATCGGTAAATTCAAATGTTGTATGACTACAGGTACTCCTATGGTAATTTTAAATGTATGTTTTTGAAGTCATTTTGTGAATTAGTTTGTTAACTGTGAGGTGACATGTGGAAGCTTGAACGATTTAAAATGCACAACACAAATACATACAGACATTTCCAGGTTCACGTTCGTCATATAAATGCTGTATGTTTTGAATGCAGCAATGACTTTTTTTTATTAAAAGTGTTGGAATTTCTTTCCTAACTATACTTTTGAACGTAATGTCAGAAAAAAGCGATACCAACTCCTTTCCACTTGAAGAGCCAGGTGCTAATGCATCTTTTTCTATTAATGAGGTGAGAATGAATTTACTATTAAATTTACTAATAAATTAAATTTGCGATTAAGAAGTCTCAATCAATAAATCAATCTTTGTTTTTAGAGAACATTCCATACAAAAAAATGCAGCCAAAGTTCTTTACGCAACAAAAATCAATCCCCCTCCCAAGCACAGGGACTAAAATCAAATTAAGGCAACAATCAGTGAGCAGAGCCATGTCACATCTGCAGTGAGGAACCACAAGGGCCAATGTAAGGCCTGTAAAATTTCAAAAAAATTTAACATTTAAAACAAACATGAGACAATTTAACATTGAAACCAAATACGGAGGCCTTTTAAAACAAATAAATAAGATTAAAACAAAGATAAAATGACCAGGGACAATGGTAATTACTTAAATGACTCAACAAAATAAATTAAATGGAAAATAATATAAAAACACAAATAAAGACAAAATAGTGGCAATAATAATAAGTCAGTACAAAGAGTAAGTCAGATAAATTGTTAAACACGTGGGTTGAATGAACAATCAACCGAATAAATATAGGTTAAAAGCCAGGCTAAAATGTGAATATGTCAATATGTTTGTGCCGCCCGGAGCTCTTCAGGCTGCTGTCCACAGAGCAGCAGGATGTAATCGAAGCATTTTGTTCCAACATCATGGATTGCTGAAGGGCTGCGACCTGAAGACCCGAGGGTTCAAAAGGCTCATTTGATAAAAGCGGTTCCAATGAATAAGGAGTGAGACCATTAGAAAACCCACAAACTCATAAAATAACGTTAAAATAAATCATTCTGAAGCTGACAAGTAATGCCAGCCTTTTAAATAGGTGTAGCGTGTGCTGTTTGTCTGGTTCTCTGCACATGTGCAGCTGCATTTTGGATCAGTCGTAGAAACTGTGGCCAAGGTGCTTTAGGATAGAGCAAACAGGAAAATAACATTTAGTAGTTTAGTAGTAGTAGTAGTAGTAGTGGTGGAGCAATGATATTATGTGACAGTTTATATGTCCTAAGTGAAAAACGGTACACAATATTGTCTGACCTGAACGTTTGACCCTTCAAGGTCTTTGTGCAAACTGCACAAGTGCACGTACTCACGACACACGATTAAAATCCTGCTGTCACATGAAACTCAACTTATTTTGTAAACTCGGGGCAAAGACTCCTGCATACTTGTGCTCATAACAAGCAGCGTGTGGATGTCACACTCTCCGTTATCGAGGAAATACCAAGGTCACCTTCATATCATGATACTGCTCCGTCTGCGCTACCAAGATGTGCATCAACTTGAATATTTTTGTACTTTTGCGCTCTCTGTTGAGCTGAAATTAAAAAATTTTTGGTGTGCTTACTAACCCCGCCTCAGCTCTAGATGTAATTTATTCAAATAAATAATGCAGCGCTCTCTAATAAAATTCCTCATTTTGTGTTTGTCTCGTGACTCAGTCGCAACGCAGGATAGCGTTACATTTGTCTAAAGGGGCAGAAGTGTGACAGAGAGGATAGGGAAGCGATAGATTTATGTAACCAGACATTCCAAATTGAGCGGCCTCATTTCACATCCCAAATCCATCCCATGGACGTGCCAACATCTTCATCTGACCCACACACTCGCAGTGATAACACACTCGGCTACAAAGGATTATATTGTCACCTGGCTCATGTATTGCTGCGCGAGACCAGAGAACAAGTAAAAGTGGAGCAGGCTGACATGCTCCTCACTTGTTTTGACTTCATGGAAAGTGACAGGTGGACATTGGAGGAGCAGAAATGCCCATTGAATATTTAATCCTATTTTTTTTTCCAGCTACATAGAAGCACATACATGAGTTCAGGGCGTTGGATGATAAATGCATTTATGCTGTGGAAATTAAAACACTGTTTCAGATAAAGTGAACTATTCTAATGGGAATATTTATTTTTGTGCACTATTGTTAAAATGCAGCCTTTCATGATTCAAAAAATGGGCCAACAAGCGTCACAGAGATATCAACTATATCATTTGCTGCTTGCAAGAGCGAACTTCTCATTGTAGAAGATTGTGAGGCAAGATTAAACAGTTTTACTTTTAGTTTGTGAGGTTAAAATGAAGCAAAACTAATTTGAGACACTAATACGTCTTTTTGTGTTTGTGAGCAGAGTTAAAGTCAAAGCAGCCCGAACATCCAAGTCGCAGTACCGTCAATGCTTTGCTAATCCTCGTGACATTTGCTATTCAATTATACAAACAGTTGTCAGTCTTCTATATATAAAAAATAATAATGTAGTTTTAGTTTATGGCAAAAAAGAATTGACATTTTCTTCGTATTCCCAGGAACTGATGTTGACTTTTAGATTCACTGGATAAAAGAGCATAACGCACTAGCGAAGAGCTGTCACGTCTTCATGGTTGGCTGCAGGGGCTGTTCTGTATCTCAGTTCTTCCTGGGCTGGGGCCATGCATAGTGTGCTTTCATTCAAGCCCTCGAGGATATGAAAACCCGTTTAACATGAAATGAAATGGCCCAGTTACTTTCTAATACAATCACTTCTGGCAATGGTTCTTTGCTTTTCTCGTTGAAGGTTGTCATTCATCTGTTGTCATCTCATGAGGTTGAGTCGATTCATGCTTTCCTTTCTCTGGAATTGGAAAGGAATGCATCCTCACCTTCAGCGTCTCCTCATAAAACCTTCCTCCCAAGTATAAATGCACACTTATGAAGAAAAAACATCAATTTATGATGAAGCTGATTACCACTTTGTTGTTAGCTGCAATAAAAATGTATAGTCAATTTATAGGATTATTATAGTATTGACTTACTTACTTACAAGAAATCATTTGACAAGGGAATCCATAGAGTTTGAAACTAGTAATTCTGTCACTTTGAGGCCACTGAATTATGTATGAATGCATGTGAAAGCCTTCGCCCTTTGGTCTGATCTCCATCCATTTTAGGGTTTTCTCCCACCAGCCTCTGCATGTCGGTTATGAGAGGAGGATGAGGAAGAGACATTGTATGGGCAACCCGTTCTGAATTGTATGGCACGACTGTCATGATGCCTCAACAAGTGTTGTTTGTCTTTATGTACAGTCTTGGTGGGACTATTTTCAAAGGATTTCTTGGCAACAATTTAGTGGGAAAGCTCTCTGTGCTTCAGTGGTTGAGAATCATCAGTGACTCACAACCAAAACAAATCAGTCCACCGAGCAGACGAGCAAGTGCTTACATTTCCAACACTTGTCACGCTGCCGTTCTGATTCCTCTGATGCGCCGGTTGGATTTTGCCCTCTTCTTCTCCGTCTCTTTACCCTCAGGGCATATTGTCCCCTTTTTGTCCTTTCTCCACTCAGAGTAGCCCTCACTGTTTGTGGATGTGTTTCTGCTGTGATTGTCTCTGTATGTCTTTTTTTTTTCTTTGCACATACTGAGTCTGTGTCGTGATTGGACTGCTTCCTTCCAGACAAAATTTTAGAGGCGTGTATGTGTCTGGGTCTGTGCGTGCCAATCGTCAGCAGGAGCCAGAAAAAGTTACAGTGTGATTCTGTATGCATGTGTAGAAATTGTATATGCTATAGAACACGCATACTTTACGGTGTTTATTTATAATCAGTTGACTTTTGAGTCGTGTGCATGTCTCTCTTCAGTAATGCCCATTAAGCTGTTTACTTTGATCTCCCTTCAAAATTGCCTTTTTTTTTTCCTCCCTGCCACGTCCTTATCAGTTGACTGCGTCGCTAAAGGTCACAACATCATCAGCAACATTACCACAAATCCCAGCTAAACAAAAAATAAATAATAAATCTGACAACCTGTTACTGTGCCTGCCTGCTTGTCGTCACTGCAGCGACCAGCCAATCCTGAGCGGCGGAGGTGTGGCCTGTGCTCTCTGTGTGCCTGCTCTGAGCTCCTTGTGTATATTCTGAATGAAACAGCAAGGGAAGTATTTGCCTTGCATGCCACGCTCACTGCTCTGACTGCACGAGTGAAGGGAAATCTGACTTTAGGCTCAGCTTAGTGGGAGCCACTCCGGGAGTGCCTTCAGGAGAGGTGGGGGTTGTTTGCTGAGAGAGGAGGTCAGTCGAGCAGCGGTTGATGGAGAGGGAGCAAGACAGGAGGAGGCAGAGAGCAGTTTTCAGCCCCTCTGAATCTTTCATAAGGGAGATCCTCCAACATCAACGTGCCTGGACGGACTGAAAGAAAGTGCTGGCGTGCGTCTGAGGTGTGCATTTAACTGGCAAGCCACAGTGACAGAGTGCAAGAGGGACACGGGGAGAAGGAGAAGGGAACCAAGGTGTGCACTTTGCAGACGACAAGACCAGCAGAGAGATGGAAGAGCAGTGGTGTTGAGAAGAGGAATTTCCTGAATGTGACCCTGTTGTAGATCCACTGCTCAGAGACCCCGAAGAACAGGACCGGCGGCAAAGCACGGGACGTGAGCCAAAGAAAAGAGAAAGGGCGAGGGCATGACTGCTGGCTCACTAATCCTTAAACCCGTGAAGAACAGGGAAAAGGGGGGAAGAATAGAAAGCACAGAGGCAGAGCCACTCAAGCAACCGAGAGGTATGTGTGAGCTGAGTGAATGTGTGCATGTGAAGTAGCCGCAATTTTTCTGCATCACAATATTACAATCCAGTCAAAACTTCTCAGTGTCTGCATGAGGAGGACAAAACTGACCGCACATGACTGGGTCTCGGGACTGAAACTGGAGCGAAATTGACAGAATTTGACAGGGGAGCGATCCGAGCATCCCATACAGGCACGATCTCAGCCTGCTGGGATGTCGTCAAACGAGCTCAGCGTAGAGATGGACTCCTGCATCAGGACGTTCAAGGAGCACATGCACCTGGAGCTGGAGCCCCCCAAAATACCAGGTGTGGTGGGAGGAAAGAGGGGCGCCACGTCTCCGAAACTGTCCCCAAGAAGCTCCCCGCGCCTCTTCCGCAAGCTGATGGTCAACAAGAGCATCCGACAGAGGCGGCGCTTCACCGTAGCTCATACCTGGTAAGGACTCTGGGTGGTCATTGACAAAAAATAAAACGAGGTTGAAGCTTTCAGAATGGAGAACTGGGAAGGGCTGGATGTTGGGGTAATCCACCACAGAGTGACAAATGTAACTGAAATTCACAGTAATGAACCAAGAGCCGAAGACAGCAGTGGATGTGGATCAGAAGAGGATAAGAGTATTTGAGTGGGTGTTTGAGTGGTGGGAAATTGGATGAGGATAAACGAAAGGGAGAGGGAAAAACATAAACAGGGAAAACATAACTGAGATGGAGAGAAATGAATTTCTGACTTGAGGAAAAGGCGCTAATTGGACAAACCCTGATGGGAGTAAAAAGAAATGTGGTAAAACGGTAAACGGCGGGTGAGAAGCTCTGAGGATGAGGAGAGGTGGATGCTGAAACTGCTTTGACTTTGTGGTAAGGAAGACAATTTTGTGGTAAGAGAGGGGTCAAATGTATATCATGGGGGCGCTTAGTGATTTGTCACTGTGTTGGGGGATTACATAATGGAATAAAATCCCATTCAGCAGACGGGCCTTTCCTCCATTTTGATGAGGGTATCTCAGCCCTGTGCCTAGGTGTGTGTGCGTGCGTGCGTGTGTGTGCGTGTGCTCGCGTGCGCATCAATTCCTGTTTTGGTTGGCTGCCTGCATAAAATGGGAGTGTTTAGTGTGTTACGCAACCTGGTGGTTCTTAACCTTTTTGGTTCACAACCCCAAAGAGCAGATGGACGTTTACATGCCGCGACACCAAATACCTGCACTGGTTACGCTCACGTCTGCGTGCGTGTGCGCGTACATGCCTGTGGGTGTGTCTGTGTGCAATTCACACTAATTGAATAGTTCTCAGTATGTTGTCTGGAAGACGCTGAGACGTTTCAATTTAACAAGGTCACAGGCTCAAGAAAATAAGTTATTCACATATTTACTTTTCATAAACCCCACATTTCATTCACTATCCATTTCCTGCCCCATCCCCCACCCACTGCCTGAGCTTACCTCCTCATTGTGCTGCGGTTTGGCTCTATAGAAGATGTGAGGGTAGAGCTTGCTATGTTATGCAATGTATGGATTAGAGGTGAATAAAAGAGCTGCTATGATTGGGATCGAAAAGCACAAGGTGACTTTTTTTTTTTTTTTTTTGTTTAAATTAAGCCACTCAGCAGGAATGTTGTGATTCCCTTTATTTGCATATCATTTGCAAAGGCTAAGATATTCCTCTTGACTCGGAGGAATTCCTGCATAGCTTTAAAAGGATGTTTCTAAGAATGATCACAAATATGAGTTCATATGATAAAGCAGTCTTGTCACTGCTTGTGCTGAATGGGAGGAAAGGGAAATGAGTCCAGATATAGATCTTCTTCTGTGTATTTTGTCGACACACTCAGTTGCTTATATCATGGAAAAGAGATCATATCTGCACAGCAGCGTCTGTTTTTGTGTGTCGCTGTGCGCCTTTGTAATTTCTTATGTTATATACATACATGAATATGACTATGTTCTCGATGCACATTTGTGTATTTACTTGTAGTAAATCTCGTCTATCTCCTTGCATGTATGTTCTCTCTGTCTCTCTCTCTGTCTCTCTCTCTCTATATCTCTCTCTGTCTCTCGCTCCCTCTCCTCCCTCCAGAGCAGCTGTCGGGATAGATACTCCTGCCTCTGTCTGTTTCTCTCTCTGTCTCTCTCTCTCTCTCTTTGTCTCTCTCTCCCTCCCAAAGACAAACAAGCATTGGTTTCATCAAGTCATCATATATAACATAAAATGTATTGTTTTTCTCATAAATATTAGGAGTGTAGTTTTGATCCAGGGACCATAAAACAGTGTACAACGCCAGTTACAGTCATGAACTGCTTTTAAATCCCATTAAGACTGAAGTTTATACGAAAGCACCTCCAAAACAAAACACTGCCTCATATCTTTCCTGAGAATAATGTTTTGAGAACGACGGGGAGACACAGCAAAGAAGAGGTCAGAAACACCAAGTCATCTTCAGAAAAAGATGCATGGAACAGCAAGAATAAATAATTAAAGAAGATTGTGGTAGACATTGATGACTGTTCATTTTAACTTAGTTTTATGTTGGCTTTTTTTGGTTGGTTTTTTTACACGCTGGGAGACTGTACACCTGTAAATACACAGCATTAAAGCAATCAGCAAGACTACACGATTAGTCAATGTACTCTGTTTTATCTCTTGTTATTAGATACACTCTGCATTGCTCCAGAATGTTATTTTATCCCCTTTGCCTTAAAAAAAAAAGAAAAGAAAAAAAAGAATCGCCTCACCTGGAAATCCTCCTGGGTATTACTGCCCACGCATGCTTTCTGGCCTAATTGTCTCCCCACCTGTGCCAGATCTTTGGGAAGTAATGAAAAAAGATGATGAATTAGTGATGGACTTTGTCCAGGCTCTTCCGCTGTTAGATTATTAAAAAAGTTACATAACCGCATTCTATTTTTTTTTTTCTTTGAAGTTTTGTGCTGAATGTAGAGCTGCATTTATTATTGCTGGTTAATATTGATCTAAAACGTGAACATCTAATATCTATTAAGTTTTACGTCAGTCGTATGTCCCGTTCAAGCCAGAAATGATCATTTTACTGTAGGTCTACTATCCCAGGACCAGAGACTTGGGCAGGTTTTCAAGAAAGATGCATTACATAGTTGTTGAATTATGCCTGAGATGATAATGTGGAGGAAAAAAAAGTGGGTAGGAACCTCTGTGTGGGCTGTCACCTAAATCTGTAGCTCACCAGCCAGTTTCAGTGTCCTTCACAGCAGCTTTCTGTTTTGTTTCTATATCGCTGCCCTCATAGTGTTATTTTAGGATGCAGAGGGGAGCAGTTTACAGTGAGAAACCTCTGAAACACCGCGCCACGTTTACTCGCCAAGGACCAAACAGTAGACAGACACAGTTTGCAGCTCAGTGCCGGACAACACAGCGGGGCAATTAGCAGCTAAAGATCCAGATATTTCCCTGTGGAATTTTCCGAGACTATAGGCAGAGCTCGTAAAGATGAAACTCGACTCTACATTTAGCAAGTTGCCAGAAGCATGAAATTGAAAATGTGATGTTGCTTCATCAGTGCTGGGTGTGTGAGCAGACAGCTGTTTGCTGATTTTATCACCTCCACAAGGGGAACAGAGTCGATGTTAATTTTGCCAATTAGTGATAAGACAATTATTTTTTGTTTCATGGTGTGCCAGTGCTTTCTATTGCTCCTGCTGTTGTGATGTGGCAGTATGTGGTTTCGCCTTTGCTTGCTGAAATATGAAGGCCTCACAGGCACATTCTCGGGTTTCTGGGAAACCTCAGTTTATTTTTCTGCATTGATGATGACTTTACGGATGTGTGAGATGTCATACTTACTAATGACCACACACCATCGGAGATGCAGGCTATTATATTGTCTTTTAATAAAAATCTGGATGATCCTTTGGACTGAAAATGAGGCAAGCCATTAAACAGTGTTCATAGTTTTCAAAGTTAATTATTTATTGTTAATCTGACCAAAAGTCTTTGCCTCTTGAAATATTTCTTTCATACCCAGATCGTTGACAATCAACCTCGTTGATCAATAAACACTCCTCCAGCTGTATATCGATTTCTGCATAGCATTTTTGTGGCCTTTCCTTTTTTTTCCAGCCTTTTCTTAACTTCATCTTAAATATGAAGATTACGTTTACGTTAACATTAAGTTTCAAAATAAGCTTATATTTTCCATGGAATGGTAGAATGTCTCGTTTTTAACACACGACATGTTTATGATGTGTAGAGAACAAAATATACATTTATGATATTCACAAATAACTATCCTTGCCTCATTCTGTTTTTATTGAAATTTCACACAATGTCCCAACTTTTCTCGAAACTATAGCCTTCATTGATTCATAGTAGCAAATACATTGATCAATATATTTCGAAATGGAATTTAGACACACAGACTTCTTTTTGAATCCTCAACTGAGATTTAAGAAAACATTTTTTTTCTGATTTTGGAATTAATGAATAATGCTTCTGTCATTCGAAAAATGTATTCAGTATAATACAGTATTTACAATAAATGCAATAATCAAGCCTCATTCAGGACAGATCGTGAAACCGATTTTCTATTTTTCTAAATTTGAAAACAGGGTTGGAAAAGTCAAATGCAGCTCCTGAATGGGTTTGAAAGGGCTTTTGTGCTTTTTAGAAATCTCTGGTAAACCAGAGACTTTTTTGTTTGACTTGAATGGCCACATATTTTTAATTAAAAAAGGACTTCACTTACATGGAGCTTTTCAACTGTGTGAGTGCTTTATATCATTAATCGTAAATCACATTCACGCACAAAAGGGGGCTGCTGTCAATCTATTGGGAGCAGCTTAGGGTTCAGTGTCTTGCGCAAGGGCACGTTGGCACATGGACGCGTGGAAATGGGAATCGAACCTGCAACCTACCAACTGCGCCATAGGTTAGAAAACAATTAAACATGGGCTTAAATTGATGGAGAAATTGCTGGCTTGGTAGATGTTTCTGTAAATCAGATTGTAAATTCAGTTTTCCTTCTCATTCAGTTATTTCAGTTGACTTTATTTCACTCACTCACACATTTTAGATGCTTTTTAATATGACAATTGAGAAAAGGCTGCTGATCACAAGCATGGTCCCTGCGCAGATTTTATTTTATTTAGGCAGGCGTATGGGCCAACTTTCTCTTGTTTTTTTTTTTTTCTCCTTCTGTTTCTTTCTGTTCAATCGATGGCTGGCCAACGTTTTAGAGCAGGGGTCCTCAATTCCGGTCCTCGAGGGCCAGGTTGTCCTGCACGTTTTGGTTTCTCCCAGTTGTAACACACCTGAATGGAATAAGAGGCTCGTTACTTTGCCTTTTCACAAGCTGGACGATGACGTCAGATCGAGGTGTGCTGAAGCTGGGAGAGAGCGAAAATTGAAGACCCCTGTTTTAGAGGTCACCAATCAAAAGCACAACATGCAGCATGTTTTGCAAATTCTTGTGTGATTTATCGTCGTGTTATCTGGCACTGCTGTGGACTGGTGGCGACTGAACTCCTGACCTACTGGCACTCGGACAATGACTCATCTGTTGAAGCCGTTCCTCCGTCTCCGTCTGCCTCTGTTTTTTTTTTTTTTGCGTTCTCTTTGTCCGTAGCAGTAGAGCATGCCAGCATCGGGTTCACCCACAGAGGCATGGAGTCGGGGATTTCCATATCATGATTCTTTTATTAAAGGCAAAAAAAAGCCAAAACTGACACAGATGCACTGCCTCTTGCTGTCCCTCATCCGTGTCTCCCGCCCGTCACCCAGTGTGTCTGGGCGGCTCCTCCTCCTGGGCAGGGAGGCGAGGCGACACACCTGATTCACATCAGGGGCTTAATCACCTCTCTGCCACAGTGTCCTTCCTAAATATCACTCTGTCTGCTTGTCTTTGTACGGATGACTACCTTGCTGTTTGTTGTGCATCCATCTCAGCTTTGTCGCTTCTTACTTTGCCTGTCCTGTCCCCTTTTTTTTTTCCCCAGCAACCCTTTCCCTTGTTCCTCTGCCTTTCTTGTCTCTTTCTTCATTTTGCAGTCCAGAGCACCACATGATGTAAATGTTTGATGGTAGGCTGAGGCGTATGACCGCTGTTTTCCACTCACACAAAAAGCACATTAAGGAGAGGGAGAGATGGGGGAGAAGCAAGACACTGCCCTGGGAATATGAAGAAGTGAGGGGAAAGGATTAAGGGAATGCGGAAATGATAGAAGCGTCTTTCTTCAATAAAACTTTTGATGTTGAATAAATCTTGCAGATAAATATTACAGCTCTGCCTGTAATTCCTGAGCACCCGACGAAAGATCTTTGCACCTGCTATGTATTTATGGAACACAAAATACTTGAGCTGTTCTTATTGTCTACTGAAGAACAAAGAGAGTGTACTGTTGGACCACGTTGTGCTTGGCCTCCCTCTGTGTGTGACGTCCGTCTGATGCTTTAAGGGGGCCAAAAGACACTGGAGAAGGCAAAGAGGGACAGATAAAGACTATGGGAGGCCAGTCAATGCCCATGTTGTGTGTATAGAAAGAGAGAGACAGAAAAACAGACTTCATTTACCACGCTGGCTTCAACCTTGGCAAAAACAAATAGCGGCTGAGCTGCACAGGGGTTTATTTACCTTAGCTTAAATGTCAACCTAAATATCCATCTGCTGTTCTGTTGCATCCAGCACCCCATCTGCTATTAATTTGTTTCTTTCTCTACTCGGCTGTGACTCATCCAAAATCATCTTTATATGAACGTCAGCGAAGGCTTGACGTGATTATTGTTGCTGCTGCGGCCAGTGTGTTTACGCCAACTGCTCACTTGAGTAAGAGACTGGGAGATGGAGGGACAGACGAAAGAGAAGCCATTTCATTACAAAGCAAATAGCCAATGAATCAAATATGAGATATTACTATGATATAGTACATTATGGCTAACTGTTCGAACCACCTCTGTAAAACCAGTGGGACTGTTCTCATTATATGTTCCTGGTGAGCCTGTTCGTCTCTGTACAGCACTCATTCTTTGTGTGGCTGTCTGTTGCAATTATGTAATGTCCTGCAACTCAGTGGGAATCTTGGCCACTATGTCACTTATTGCCTCGATGAATCGGTCCCCATGTGACCAGATTGTAGATGAAGTTTGAAGAAAGTGCAAAAGAATGCGTACGAAAATTAACCAAGGAATGCTGTGGCATGATGAAACGGCAACAATTTACAGGGCAGAAGCACAGTGTCCCTTTACAGCATTTAACGAGTAGCTGGTTAGTACTTCTACTTGTCCCTTAGAAAGATTCTATTGGTGCTTCCCTGCCCATCATCAGTGATCCAGTCTCGGTTAACATGAGACTTTGAAGATTTCCTCTGCGATGAATGTCTTCCTACTATTTCAAGTAAGCAATTCTAAAAGAAATGAACTGGAGTTTGGACAACACTTTCTTGGATTGGGACTGGGGTAACATGTAATGGTTAGGTAACGCTGTAGCACTGAAGGAGAAGAAGTTGAAGCTCTTAAATAAACCATGGTGCATTAGACAAGACTGGCCTGTTATATTTTATCAGACTTGCACGAGGCTTGCACGTCTTGCACCTTGCGCTGTGTGCCTGCTCAAAACTGTAACCAGACACCTTTCATTCTCCAGTTACTTGCAGTTTAATGAGGAACGGTGTCGAGCCGTCACTGAAGGACTTTGAAATGTTTAATATGCATGTGATAAGTGTCATCTTTGTTCATTTGTGGGGCTCCAGAAAAAGTACGTTTGAGTGCATTTGTATGTTTCCGATTATTCGTCGCCATCTCACCCTGGATTTTGGTTATCATTCTACCGTCACAAATCAAAATGATTCTCATATGTGGTGAAACATCCAAGCAAATAGAAATTATCGCGTTATCTTCTGCTGTTTTAGTGAATAAGATTATCACCCCCACTCCCCTTCATTCGCTCACGCTGCATGACTCGCAGTTCATTCTGCACCCCACCTCTCTCTCTCTCTCTCTCTCTCTCTCTCTCTC